>NC_046298.1:17490177-18101010 GCF_004115265.2 Rhinolophus ferrumequinum | reverse complement strand
AACATTCCTCGAGGGCCTACGAAGTGCCAGGTGGGACGAAAGAGACCCAAGTCCTTACCTCTAGGTCCTTCCAGGTCCAGGGGGAAGAGGTGTCAGAGGGGGCCCGCCAAGGGTGGTGTCCATGGGAAGCAGGCTTGAGTTGGGAAGATGACAGTTTTAAGGATGAGAGGCAGAGCTCCCTGGAGAACACACCTGGTGGTAGTGAGCAAGGCTTTCAGGCAAACAGGTAGGAAGCTTGACAATTTCGGCCAGAGAAAGGGCAAGACAAAGTGGCCTCAAAGAAAGAGGCCTTCCAACTCTGAAACTATGAGTCTCAAGCAAAGGTGAAGAAAACATAATAGCAGCCAAGACAGGACATAGGATTGACTTGGAGGAAAGCTCTACAAGATGGACTATTACCTGAAAAAAGCCAGGTGCACACCTGGCCTCCTTGCAGGAATCAGGAAGCAGCCGGCAGATGTTAAGTAGGTACAGCATAGCAAGATCACGGTTCAGAACTATACATACATACATAAGGACCATGAAAAAAGCACAGGGTAAGAGGTTCAGTGACAGGTACAGGTGTGTACTGTTATACAAGACGGACTCTGACAAGGAGCAGTGCCCTGAATGAAGTTAAGAGTCACAAGGATACCTTGGGGAAGGGTGTCCTGAGCTCAGGGAATAGCAGGCACAATGGCCCTGAGGCAACAGAGTTCTGGGGAATGATAAGCACTAGTAAAATCCCCACCATTACATATCATTGCTACAGTATACGTTCATATTATATTACAACCTACAAGATGTAGTCATAGACACCTTACTAAGGAGGATATACACCAAAATGTTTCCCGTGGTGATATGCACAATTTAAATCTTTTCTTCTCTTAGTTGTCTACATTTTCTAACGTTTTCCCCACAAAAAAACACGTATTAGTTGTATAATAAAGACAACTACAAATGGGAGGTCTGAGGTATAAGAGGTATTGCCAGAATTGCAGGAAGGCAAGAGTTTTCTGGAGCAGTTGGGTTCCCCACCAAGGTACTGATTTATGCTTACCACAAAGAAACCCAGTCATACAAGTGATCTTATTTCCCTCTTTGTTTTGACTGGTAGGAAGCTCAGAGTCAAATTTGTGGTCTGCTTTTAGCAGGGATCCAGGCTTTGTGGCAAGCATTTGGCTACTCAATCCTCTTCCTGTCTTTATCTTTTATCCTTCATTTTGCCCATTTCCCTATCTCTTCCTGAGATACAGATTATTATGTATTTAGGTAACCCATGCCTACAAGTTCTTCACTGGAACGAGGTGAGAATGAATGAAATGAAGAAATAGAGCAACAGAGCCAAGGGGTTCTTAATGAAGTTTTGAAAAAAGGAATGTTGTTCCAGGACTGGCACCATGGGAAAGAGAACGCCTATTTCTGGAGGACCCTGCTCTTCCCCTTATTGGAACACCGTCGTCTGCAATGGAGTAGGGATGACCCAGCTCATTAGGTTCCATCATGAGGAGGATAAAAGGGCCTTAAGACCTAAGTAGCAGATTTCCATGTCACATTGGACCACAAGCTAAATGATCCTCTCTGGGCCTCAATTTCCTCATCTGAAAATAGGGGTCTAGACAACCTACTGCTCCCAGAGGGGCTGGGGGCATTGCACGTTATTACGGTGTGCAAATGCTGAGGGCAATGCCTGGCATACGTATAGGAAGAGCTACATTGGTGTTAATAAGGATAATAGCTATTACATTTTACAATTATCAGGACTAGTTATAACTGCGGCTGAGCGCTCCGTGCATGCCTGACGTTCGAGATCATGCATCTCATTTAATCTCCCCAATAACCTTATGACGTCGATATTACTAATCCCATTTTGCAGAGGAAAAAAGTTAACAGGAAGATGCCCTCGAAAGAAATCCAGTTACAAGAAATACAGTCCCAGTACCGGACCCCTGAGTGCTTGGACAGTTTGAGTCAGTTTTCTCAAGGAAGGGAAGCAAGTGGTGTATTCCAGCAGTTAGATGCAAATTGTGAATCCTTGCCCTGCCACTAAGTAGCCAAGGGGACCGCCCTGAGCTTCAGGCTCACTTATAAAACGGAAATAATTATAATAGGGTTGGTATGAAAACAAAATAAGCTCATATATGTAAAACAAAACAAAAAAAAACACCAAAAAACCCATGTGTTTGTCAATAACTAAGGATTCCTGATAACAGCCTTTAATTATTTGACATAATAAGGAGGACTTGCTGAGACCAAGGCGCAAGACGTAAGGAGGAAACAGATCCAATTGCAGTAGGGAACTTTCCCAAGAGAGAAAAATAGATCTTTAAAAAGTGTTCACAATATGAAAGTCATGACATGTGCAGAAATTCCTGGAGATAAATCACCTGTCTTAGGGCATACCTGGTTAATAACAGGCAAAGACAACACAAGGAGTCCTCAGGTTAATGATTAATTACCCTCAAATTTCAGGAGTACATTTAGAATCAACGTTCTGAAATGCCTTACACATTCGCTGGATCTATTATCAAACTCTAGATGGATTAATCATAAACCAAATCTCCCTCCCCCCCAAAAAAAACCCAAATAATAGAAAAGCAACTTTATTCCCTGCCCACAGCAAGGAAAGTCCCTAAAATTCTTACGTGGCCCAACCTACGACTGAAACAGCAGCTGCCTTATCTCCATGCTCAGCTTGAGTTTCATGCTGGCTCCTCCAAAACAGCAGCAGGGCTCTGTCATGCATTTTAATATTGGGTTGGGCAACTCATAGATTAGGGAATTCTGTTTGCAGACTCAGAAATGACACCTCAGTCCAAAACCAAGTACGTTAATTTGTCAAATCATCCACTAGTCAGAATGATCTGCATTGCCCTCCCTGTGTTGCCCTCCCTGCGCTAACAGCCTGAGTCACTGAGGGTCTTGGATCCAGTAGGTGCCCAAAGACTATCTGACTGAAAGAATGAATGATGGAGGGAGGGAGAGAGGGAGCGAGGGAGGGAGGAGGGGAGGGAGGGAGGGAGGGAGGGAGGGAGCGAGGGAGGGAGGGAGGGAGGAAGGAAGGAAAGAAGGAAGGAAAGGAAGAAGGGAGGGAGGGAGGATGAGCCCTTTGACCATCCAAGTTCTCCTCTCCAAATACACTGGAACTCTTCTTCCACCAGAGATTTTGGCCATTTTGTCACACACCGTGGAGAGTTTGCAGCCCTTAACTTAATTTCCCCTTACCTCTGACTTGATGAACACTGTGGTTGGTGGCCACTTTCACTCTGGTGGGAACCAGTCCTGCAGAGCCAAGCCCTGAACGCCTCTTCACGGGGTGGGGGGACGACTTGGATGCCTCCAAGTCTGATGAAAGCTGCAAATCCTCTGAACCCAAAAAAACATTCGGACGTGCAGGCACACACACGTTCAGCTTGTCTATAATCTTGGGTGGGTTCATAGATCCCCCTACCCCACAAGCCCAGTGAAGAATCACCCATGACTATGAATCTCTGAACGGGAGGCCCCTCCAAGTCTGCACTTTTAAGTTGTCTGTGTAAGCCACACTCTAGCCCAGGGGGGAACCCATGCTTTGGTCAGCTCTTCGTAAGGACAATCTCAGGACTGCCAGTTCAAGCGGAGTAGGCTTATTTTAAAATGCAGATTCCTGGACCCCACCCAGATTTATAAATCAGAATGGGGGGGCAGCAATCGGCATTTTTAATTAGTTAAAATTTCCCAGAATTATGGGGTTAAAACTTTTGAAGAACTGAAGGTCTGTCAGCAATTGCTAATTAACTAATCAGCATTCAAATGGCAGAGCTTTCTGGGGTGTCCACATTCCAAGAAGTGGGGAAAGGATGTGATTATCTGAATATTTACTTCCCTCCCCCACTTCCAGGTCCCAGAACCCTCTTCCAGTTCCCTCACCATCTGCATTTTCTTCCCCCTCTCAGTCACTTCCTCACCTGCACCTTCTGTAATTCCAGTTGTTCCCCTTTCTAAACCTCAATCTCTCATCTGTATAATGGGATTGGATCCAGGAGATAAAGGATTGTGGCAATAACAGAATTACAGGTGCAACCTCAACCCCCAGGACTCCTATCCCACCCACCCTGACTTAGTCGAACTGTATCCCTTGGTGAGTAACAACCACCTTCTAACATTCTACGTATTCTGTTTGTTGTTTCTCCCCCTTCTAGAAGAGAAATTCCACACATAGGATGTGGTCATCTCTTCCAAAGCCCCGTCTGAATGCCAGGCACAGGGCAAGCTCAATAGGACGAAGGCTGAGTTGACGTTTTGGGCTCAGTGACTGGCTGATGCTAAACATAGAAAAGCAGTAGCTATCACCATAATTTCCCTTACTGTTAAAAAGCAGAGGAATTGAGTACTTTAAATTAAGCTGTTTTTTTACAATTGATTTATCTTTAGGAAACAAACAGCCATGGAGGGAGGGGAGAAGAGAGAGATACAACTTTTTAAAACTCCCATTATAGATTAAAGGATGGCTAGAGGGAGCACAACGAAGCTCAGCTGAAAGTGGTTTTATTGGGTTTGTTTTTCGGAAGAGAAAAAGCAAAATCTGATTGGAAAAAAAAAATATAAGATCTAGGAATCTGGATTCTTCTTCTACATTATCATGCGCTTCCCGCAAAGTTCCAAATAGATGGATAGGTCACCCTTATCCCCAGGGACCCTCAAGCCTAATTCTCCCCAGCTAAGAGCCCCCCCCATCAAACAACAAGTTATTTATTGAGTGCCAACTACATTCTACTCTGTGCCATACTGAGGACACTTCATGGGGCACCCAACCTGGTGGGGAGAGAGAACTCATGGGACCCCAACCTGAAAAGGGAGTTTGAGGGAGAGGGGGCGTATCCTGACCCAGGATGGAGGTGGAAGATCAGGGAGGGCTTCCTGGAGGAAGCATCAACTGAGCTAGCCTAGAAAGATGAGTCGCCATGCAGGTAACACAGGAAAGTATGCTAGTGGAGGGAACAGAGAAGGCTACTCTGGGGGCAGACCATTAGAAATGTGAATCCATAGGCCTCACCCTGGACCAGGAGAGGCCGCAGGTCTCTGTGCTCAGCTCCAGAACCTGAGCAGTCAGGGGCTAGGGGCCAAGCTATTAACCACCAGCCTAATCCTCCTCACAGAAGAGGCCCCCAAACAACGGCCTAATTCTACTGCCTGGAATGGAGAGAGGAGGGAGGAGGGGAGGCAAGGAGGAGACTGAACTGGCTGGAGGTAGTGGGTGGATCTGGACTGACAGGGAAAGAGGAGCCAGGGCTTCAAGGCAAAGTACTTACCAGGCCCTCTGCACTGGGCCACCCCCTCCGCCTCTGTCACCCCGACACTTGATCACTCAAATCCAGGCACCCTGGCCTTCTTGCTCTTCCTCTCTGCCTCAGGGCCTCTGCCCTTGCTGTTCCCTCAGTCTAGATCTTCCCCACACAGCCTGGTCCTTCACCTCTCTTGGATCTTTGCTTAAATGTCCCCCTTTCATGAGGCCTTCGCAGACCACCCCACTGCTTCCCTGTAATTCCTCACTCAGACTCATTTTTCCTAAACATTTGTTCTCACCTAATTTATTATATTTATTGCCTGTTCCCACCAACACACTAGAATACGAACTCCACCTGGGAGAAAATTCGTATGTCCGGTTCTCTGCTGTATCCCCCATCCTACAACAGTGCTTGGCACACAATAGCTCTCAGTCCTTATTTACTGAATGAACACAAGAACAAATGAGTGAATGACGGACAAATGGATGGACAGAATGGGTGCTGCCATTTGCCGTGATGGCACCTGGAAACAAGGCTGCGGATGGAGGAGGAGGAGATTTTGGATAAGCACTTGGGGTGGTGATAGGACAGCAAGGTGGGGTGGCTCCGGGTCTGATGAACCAGGCCAGACCATGCTGGCCTCTGAGGGCCACACGATGGTGCAGCTCATGGTGCAGCTCATTTCCGGTTCCCAGATCGCCCCAAAACAGCCTGGGACTAACTAGGTGCACTGGCCCCGGGGCAGGCAGAGGGAAAACCTGCTGATCCTGTTCTCCCAGCTTACCTGGGTCTCTGCCAACAGAGCACCACCCAGCCAGCAGCAGCCACGTTACTGTCCTTCTATGACCCTGGTAGGCCCTGTCTGCCTCAGAGGCCAGGCCGGAAGTGCCAAGGGGGAGTTTCCTCACAGCCCCCCACCCTCCTGGTGTGACCCAGGACAGGAAGCTGAGTTTCACCTCGCCACTTGAGTCACCATTCAAACATTCCCTTTGTCATATTCCTACTGTGTTTCCCCAAAAATAAGACCTAGCCGGACCATCAGCTCTAATGCATCTTTTAAAGCAAAAATTAAAATAAGACCTGGTCTTATTTTACTATAATATAAGACCAGGTATAATATAATATAATATAATATAATATAATATAATATAATATAATATAAAACAAGGTCTTATATTAATTTTTGCTCCAAAAGATGCATTAGAGCTGATGGTCCGGCTAGGTCTTATTTTCAGGGAAACAGGGTAGGCTCCAGAATCTGCATGGGAGGTCCCTCCCCACCTGCCAACAAGAGATACTTCCTCCCCACCTTCCTGCTCACAAGCCACCCAATATCTCAGGCCCCACTCCTGACTCGCCCCCTGCAGAAGCTTCGCCAGCGGCTCCAGCCCACACAGGCCTAACCCCACCTGGATTCTGAATGCGCCCATTGTCTGATAACTTGGCACCGCAGCGGTTCCCGATGCTCCTGGATAGATCTCCAAACACCCCGGGACAGGAGTAAGCTCGTGACTGACACAGAGCACACAGTAGGCACTCAAACACTGTACTAAGGGGAACGGAGTCATACCCTGTGATATGAAAAACGCCTTCCTCGGTTTAAAGAGAATGAGCGGGGGAAAGTTCCATGGACCGACATGCACAATTTCCCAAGGTGTATCATAAAGGAAGGGTGGGAGACGGTTATAACTCACATTTCCAGTTCTGGAAAACCCGAATTTTAAAAACCCTACAAATATGGGCACACGTGTTCTGCAAAGGCTTAGAAAAATGGCTAGGAGGATACACACCAAATTGTTAACATCAGCCAGAGGGAGGGGGCGGGTGTGCGGACGCTGGTTGAATTTTCCACGTACAGATCATTATTCAGGTTCCTCCTAGTAGAACTTGTTTAAACTTTATAACACACTAACAATTGTCACCCCAATAAATTAAAAAAAATAATAAAAAAATAAAAAAAATAAAAAACAAACAAACAAAAAAAACTTTATAACACAGACTTTCAAACATATCCAAAAGCAGAGAAAACAGTATAATGAGCCCCACATAGCCAGCACCAGCAACACTCAACTCGCAGCAGTATTTTGGCATCTATACCCCCATCTCCTTCCCCACCCTACACACCTATCTTGCCATCTGTAAATATGTCAGTGTGAATCTTTAACGGATCAAGACCCCTCCCCCCCTTTTAACATAACCCTAATCCATTACTACTATTAGGAAATTTTTTTAAAGTAAAATTCGTTCCCTCCCATCCTGCTTGGTAAGGAGGTCAAGTAAGCTGTGGCATTCGTCGACTTAACTAGTATACCATCTACCCCACCCCCACAGTAATTAGGAAAAAACCTGAAGTAGCAGTTTAGAAAACGAAATAATAATAATTAAAGGAGCCTATGAAGATCTGAAGTGGCGGCTTGCAAACTTTCATCTCTCAGATACACTGCACCACTCAGATTTAAGATAGAGCCTATGGTGCAGGTGGGGAGAAGTAACGCCCCTTCTATCCTCGCTTTCCAAAGGGAAGCTTTCCCTTTCAGTTACCAAAGGCTAAAACTGGTAAAGGACTTTGAGGTTCCTTTCTTGGCCAAAGTGAAGAATCTAGAATGCAGATATGCTCAGAAATGGAGCTGCTGAGCACAGCGAGGAGGAAAAGCAGAAAGACAGCCTCATGCTTTTTCCATCACAAGACTTTCCATCCCAGGACACTGGCTGTGTGACCCTGGGTTAAGCCAATAACCTCCAGAAGTTTCTGTTTTATTATCTAAAATGGAACTGTCGTAGGACCTATCTCAAAGGTTGGTGCAGGAATTTTAAAATGAGATCCTGCGTGAACAGTTGAGTGCAATGAACACCATGGTTCTTGTTTAACAACAGTAGTATTATTCTAATTGTGACACCTTCAAGCTGTGTGACTCTGATCCAGTCACCTAACCTCACTGAACCAGCCAAATTCATGTGTAACCTAAGAAACTAGATGATTTCTAAGGCTCTTTAGAATTCTATTTGTGAACTTAATGCTCAACAATTCTGAATCTTCCCGTAGAAAGAGAATCTATGAAGGTTACAGAGACCTTGGAATTCCGTTTGGAACAGAGCTGCAGCAGCAAGGGATTGAGGGGACAGACAAGATGACCCTGCTGTGACCACAGTGTTTTAGGTGGCACAACTGGAGAAGGAGCTGTCAGTATTCGGAACAGGCATTTCCAGTGCTTGAAACCAATCTCAGAAGTCTTCCCCTAGGCCCTCCTGCTGCAATCCCGCCCCGTTGTTTTTTATTCCGTTCTCCAGGGGGCCACATGAAGGATACCCTTTGCAAGGATTTGAAAGCAAATTAATTGCTTCTCAGCTTTCTCAAAAGGCCAGCAGCAAAGGCTGAGATAGTCGTCCAAAACCTCCCCCCCCCACCCAGTGGCTTAAGGACCCTGGCGCTTGGGGAGCATCAGCATTACTGAACTATTACTGCCGGGCATAGTGGGAGGCTGGACAGGGACCCCTGCAAGAGAAAGCTCATCAGCTGGTGAGACAGAAGCTGCCCGTGGCTCAGTACTAATGCTGACCCTATTTCATGCATCATCAGGAAACCCTGAAAACCCAGTACCTCTGCAATGTCCAGGACTGGCCAAGGGAGGAATCTATCCCCTGCAATCAGTAACCATCCCAGAGGCCAGAGAGGCCTGAATATGGTAGGCTCTCCTACTCACAGCAGCAAAAATGCTCTTCACATGGCTTTACCAGTAAAAGACCAGAAACAGCCAGTATCCATCAATAAGGGGCTGACTATATAATAGAATACTACACATTTGTTAAAAATAACGATGTCACTCTTTAAGATATATCAAGTAAAGAAGGTGCAGAACAGTCTGTATAATATTCTACCTTTTGTGTTAGGTGGGGGGGCAATAAGTATGTATACATACCTAATTCAAGAAACACTGGGAAAATATATAAAATAAAAATAATGGCTATGACAAGGGACCTGAACAGTTAAGAGTTCCCAGAAAAGCAGCAGCCAGCTACAGGTACATAGGTGTGGCAGAAGCATTGGGGCCAGCAGACGGGGATTCAAATCCCTCCCTGCCGTTTCCTAGCTTTGTCTGTCTGCATCTCAGCTTCCTCCTCTGTAAAATGGAGATAATATTAGAATCAAGTTCATAAAATGATTGAACCCAATAGGTGTGACTATAAATTGCAGTTTTTGCAATTATTTTTAACCTTGTAAACCGCAATTACTTTTGCACCAACCTAATAGCAGAGTTACTTCATGATGGCCTGCCTAGCTGGCAGCAAACAATGTGCTCAAAGGGTGTTGGGTTAAGGAGTGTCTTACATTTGGGGAGAACAAGGAGCAAAGACACAAGGGGATGTAGTCCTCCCTCATCCTGAACCCTCTCTGGCTCCTTTGGTCTTCAGCATTTACACATTTTATTCACACACAATCCCGACCCCCGACACAATTATAAAGCAGAAATGTCTAATACTAATACTAATACTAATACTACACACTAATAATAAAAACTCAGTGTTTAAAGTGTTTGCAGTGTGCCAGGCACGGAAAGCACTTTGTATATGTTAACTCATTGACTCCTCATCTCAACCCTGTGAGGTAGGAAACCACGCTTTTACAGGTGAGGGGACTGAGGCACAGAAAAGTTATGTAACTGGCCCAAGGTCACATGGCAAATAAGAGTCAAGTCAGGATGCGAATGCACACAATCCTGCCTCTCCCCAGTTCATCTTCACTCTCGGAGGGAGGCTCAGGGAGATTCGTTCCTTCAAGTTTCACAGGCTGAAGAATGAACACTGAAGATTAAACTCACAACCTTGACATCAAATCTCTGTTGAAACCAGGAGTAAAACCTCACACCTGGCAAGTGAAGTACAGTTTCCCAGAGTGAACAACCTCTCAGGTATTTAATTCCCAAAGTCTTAAATGCTCCTATGGTTCAGGTGAGAGGATTAGCAGAAAGAAGAAGGAAAAAGGAGAGAGAGAGAGAGAAAGGGGAGAGAGAGAGAGAGAGAGAGAGAGAGAGAGAGAGAGAGAGAGAGAGAGAGAGAGAATCGTAACTGATTCCAAAGTCCAAATAAATCAGCACAATTTACATGGGAACTTCTAAATCAAAGACTCAACTGACAAGCTCTGAAACACCCATCTGCAAGGCAGAGAAGAGTATTTCTTTCTAAGCGCCGACTTGAGAAGGCAAAAGCTACAGACAGTACACCCACAAGGTCTAATTTCTCCAGAAAGTTTAATCATGGTAACAATCCCTGGAGTTGGGGTGGTAATGAAACCAAAACCAGCCACGTGAACTTGACCAAAGTACATTTCCCAGTCCCCATGGAACCCAGTAATTCCTGCAAAAGCCAGGCCTTCTTGTTAAGAGTGAAGAAATCTAAGGCCACTATCTCCCGAGACTTATGAACAGGATCCCAAAGTACCTGTTACTATGAGACGGTGATGTCACAGTTGATTCAACCTCTGAGACTAATAACCTCACCAGGAGAGGCCATTCAGTGGCAGTGATTCAGGATCCTGCCCCACCTGCCAATAAGTGCCCAGGTAATTGTCCCACGGCTGACTCAACGGGTGACGTTTGCAATAGGAAAGCCACAACTTTTCCCATAAACAAGCTGGTCATTTCATTCCCTTTTCGTACACTCCCACACAATGGTGATGAAGAATTCGTGGGGGAGGAAGTTTGCAGTCTTTGAAAATCCTCCTACTGAATCTTGGCTTTATTCTAACTATGACATCGGTATACATGTTACCACCCCCCCCCAAAAAAAAAAAAAAAGATGACCAAGAAGTCACGATGCCTAGGACAATCTCATCCCTCCGCCATGAGGAAGTGACAAAAACCAGACTGCAGCCATATTCCTCTTGGGCAACACACCAAGGGGTGGGTGGCTTGGAATGAGCATTAGATTCTGGTTTGAATCTGATACCCTTTAAAGGAGATGTGGTGACAATTAGCTCTCAGACGTATTCCTCTAGCAAAATACCTGCTCAGAGAATTGTTGTTATTGTTTTAATATCACCAATATGGACTGAAAAACTGTGGGTCGTCCAGTTTCTTCAAGACACAGTCCCATTCTAACATTTATTGAGCACCTCACTTCTTCAGGCCTTTCCGCAAATGTCATTCTTCTTAGTGATGACTTCCCCAAATCTCTCCAGCCTAACGCTCAGTTCTTATCGCCCTTCCTGCTGTAGTTTTTCCTTCCATAGATCACCATCTATCTGCCTCCTCCTGTCTCCTCCGACTAGAAGGGAAGTCCACGAAGGCAGGATGTTGTCTGTTTTGCCCCATTATATCCCCAATGCCTAGAGCACAGTGCTAATGTTGGCAGGTGCTCAACATAAATTTGTGCAATGAATGGACAAATGACTGCCTGCTATCCAGGGGGACTTCTCTCCCTCTAAGACCTTTGGAGCGGGAATTATCCATTTCATTCATCTGGCTGCTCTGGTTAGTTGCCTTTTCCTGCTGTAAACAGCGCGGACTTTGGAGTCCAACAGCCACCGGAACACACATGACCAATCTGTCCCCCTCTTCCTGTCTGCGTGACCTGCACTATCTTACTTAGTCTCTCAGAGTCAACAATTGTCACTTCTCACTGTTTGTTGTGAGGTTTAAAGGAGAGAGGCAGCATATGGGAAGAGTTGTGGACACATAGTAAATACTAGTCAATAGCAAACGATGTTGCTTGTGATGACAGGATGAAACAAAATATTTTTAGTATATATCAAATATTGCGTGAGGCATACGGATACTAAAAAATTAGTTATTATTTACCTGAAATTCAAATATAACTGGGTGTCCTGTATTTTTTATTTGCTAAATCTGGCAACTCTGCCCATTAGGTAGTTACCATATTTTGCCATGTATAATGCACACTTTTTGGCCCAAATTTGTGAGGGAAAAATAAGGATGCACATTATACATGGGTAATACTAATTCTGCTTCCCTCAAAGTTTGGGCCAAAAACGTGCGTGCACATTATATGTGGGAGTGCATTATACATGGCAAAATACGGTACCTTCCTGAAGGCAGGGTGATGTTTCTTACATCAAGATTTATGAGATATTGCCCTGTAATACTCCCTAAATTAATATTTATTGATCAGATGGATTTCGGAGTGGGGAGATTTTTATCTTGGCCATGAGCTGATTGAGTTAGTCTTAAATTATTGTCTCTGAGTTTTTTGCATCTCTCAACAAGCTCCTTCCCGGCTCCCGTGTGTTGCCAAGAATGGAAGAATGGACACCAGGTCTTGAACAATTAATGGGCCTGCAGGATGCTGCAGATACCCAGGAGAAAGGTGTTGGGTGTATCTGGGAGCCTTGCTCAAGGAAGGTGTTACCCAGACAATAGGAAACCAAACAGATGGCCCTAGCGAGCTCAGATCTCTGTTTAGATTTTGATCTGGTGCTTCCTTACACCAAGAAGTGTGGGGCAGAAATGGCTCATCTGACCTTTAGACTCTAGACTGCAAGCTGTTTTGTGACAAGACAATTAGGTAAGGTTACACCAGGGGTGTGCAGGGCTCAGAGAAACCACGGAGTGCCAAGCGGAGACACATGCCCTGAGAACATCCCCTCCTCCTGGCGTCCTTCCTGTGGCTCATTTTGAACGAGTTCCCTCTTTGCTTTAAAACAGAAAGCACAATTACACCTGAAACTAATATACCGTTACGTGACAATTGTATCTCCATTTTTGCAAAAGCCCCGTAGAATAGCTTCTAAAAGCAAAAAATATCTATAGATCTCTACATACACTCTGAGACTTCATGAATTCATTGAACATACTTACTGAGTACCTAATATGTGCCAGGCACTCCTCTAGATGCAATACAGCCTGTGAACTAAATAAAAGTCCCTGGCCTCCTGGAGCTTCTGTTCTGGTGAAAGGAGTCAAGAGAGTGGCATACATACATAGCGTGTTAGATGGTGAAACGTGCTACAGAGGAAAATAAAGCAAAGAAGGGGGGAGGGGAGTGCTGGGAAAAGGGGTTACTATCTCAAATAGGGGGTTCAAGAAAGGCGTCACTGAGAGGGTGACATTTGAGCAAAAACTGGAGGACATACATGAGTGAGCCAAGCAGATATCAGGGGGAAAGTATTTATAGAGAGCATTGACAGCCCGTGCAAAGGCCCTGAGGTGGGAGTGGACCTGATGTGCTCTAGGTACAGTCAGGAAAAAAATGAGGGCAAGAGGTAAGGGGGAAATTAGGGGGCAGATCAGGGAAGCCCTAAGTCACCAAAAGGACTTTGACAGTTTATTCTGTGTGAAATGGGAACCACTGGCTGATTTTCAGTTTGGATTGATGTTTTCTCATTTATATTTTAAAAATCATCACTCTGGCTGCTGGGTAGAGAAAAGACTGTGTTCAGGGAAGGGAAAGGGAAGCAGGGAGACCAGAAAGGAGGCTGTTGCAACAATTTAGGTGAGGACACTCTCAGACTTCTTTTTTGGGAAAAATTCTTCGGGAAACAGGTGTATCAGTGCATTTGAATGCCAAGCCACAGAAACAGGTGTTCTGAGCCTTTAGCTTGGCCAGGTATCATATAACTGAAAGGCTTTCGGCTTGTTACAAGCTCTCCTAATTACAAAGTCTGCTAATTATTATCCAGGCTTTGGCCAATTACCCATGGGGTCCTGTGCCGGCTACTGTTTATGATTTTGTTCCTGGGGAACAGGTTCAACCCTTCCCGGCAGGCCCCATTAGGTCCTAGCAGTGACATCCAAGTTCACTGGGATCCGGCATGTTCTTCCTCTCACTGGGAGAAAGCTACATCCAGATCTCTCTGCCTGGCTCACCCTGAGTAAGTCCCATAGGAACAGGCGTTTGTTTAGGACAGGTCTCCTCCCACCTCCCAACCATGAATGCCAGAATAATTGTATTCTCAGGGACCCAGAAAGTTGAAAAGACAGACAGAAAGGACAAGAAGTGCTATTGACCTGGCATTTAATGGGAAGTGAAGGTCAAAAGGGAAAAAGGCTGAAAATCACCCATCAGCAAGAGACAAAAGAGGCCCTTCAAAGGCAAAAGGGGGCGAATTCCAGCATCACAATTAAAATTAGTGAGATTCAAAGGTATAAAAGACATTATCTTCCAAAGCGAAGGGGGAAGTCCTTTCTCTTAGAAAAGTGAATTAGGTTCCACTGGAAATCCAGGTTGGCCCCAAAGCCCAGGAGGGGCGTGGACGAGAGCACAGGTTACGAAAGATAAAAGTCCAGGAGTGTAGCCCCAGCTCTGCCACTACCAAGCTGGGTGACCTCAAAAAGTTGTCAACCTCCCTGAGCCTGTTCCTTCTTCGAGAGTGGGGGACAATGACGGTTCCTGCCTTGGGCTACCAGGAGGCTTAATTCAACTCTCAAGCCTATGAGGTCCTTTGCAAGACCCACTCCTAACACGTGGTAGAAATAAATATTTATAGTTTAACTTGTTGGCCGCCTCCAAATAAATACTCTCGGCATAGCCCTCCTATCATTTTATGCTCCGAGTCGATTAAGGAAAAACACCGTTTTCCTATACAAACTCATATTTAAACTGGTGCCCAACATTCTTCCAAACTCCAGACCTAAAATTCCCAAACACTTTTTTATTAACGCTACCTACCTCTGGATCCTCAAACACTCAGACTCACCTTGTTCCCAGCCAGGAACTCATTTTCCTTCCCCAACTTGCTCCTCTTTCCCAGTATGAGTACAAAGGAATATTCTAGAAGCTGCTGGAATTACTTTTTGCTTAGAACCATTTAGCTGCTGGGACCTTGAAGTCTTTCCTCTAATCAAAACTATTTTGTCTTCAGAAAGGCAGGCTCCCAATACCTTTTTCTTAAAACGCCCAGTGGGACAGTGGGAAACAGGTTGTCTCTAGATGCTGATAGGGGAGCAAATTGCTACCGTCCTGTGAAAGGCAATATCTGTCAAAATTACAAATGCACGTACCCTAATCCGGCAGACCCACCTGTGGAAATTTATCTTCTGTAAAAACACCAGAACATGTGCCAAAGGATCTACAAATATACTACGTTATTCCCTGCAGGGCTGTTTCCTAAATGATAGGACATAACCCAGTGTCTATCTGAGGGTGGGTTAAACAGACTACGGCACATCTATAGCTACCGAGTTTCCCTGAAAATAAGACCTAGCGGGACAATCAGTCCTAATGCATCTTTTGGTGCAAAAATTAATGCAAGACCTGGTCTTATGTTAGATAAGACCGGGTCTTATATTATAGTAAAATAAGACCAGTCTTATATTAATTTTTGCTCCAAAAGATGCATTAGAGTTGATGGTCCAGCTAGGTCTTATTTTCGGGGAAACATGGTATGACAAAAGTAAAAAGAATGCGGACGTTCTATATTGTTGGGAAACAAAAGAAGGTATAGAACAGTGTTATCTTATGCTACTCTTTGTGTAAAAAGACTATTAAATTTCCGCTTGCATAAATAAATGAGACTCTTTCTGTATTTCCAAAAGAAAACTCTGAAACAGATACACAAAAGACCAATAAAATCAGTTACCTGTAAGGAACTAACTGGTTACCTGTGCCCTGGGGAAGACCTGGGTGAAGGTGGAATGAGATGGAAAGGAGAGTTTTTCCCTTTTAAACCAAGTGCATGATTTGCCTACTTAAATAGAAAGAGAAACTCTATTACCATGTTTCCCCGAAAATAAGACCTAATCGGAAAATAAGCCCTAGAATGATTTTTCAGGATGACATCCCCTGAACATAAGCCCTAATGTGTCTTTTGGAGCAAAAATTAATATTAAGACCCGGTCTTATTTTCAGGGAAACACCTGTAGGCTGAAGTCCAAGGCTGAGCCCTGGCCTACAGAGGTACCCCTCCTCCTATAAGCAACCTTCCCTTGTTCCAGAAGGCACAGTGCCAGGCTGACTCCACTATGCCCTGCTACACTTCTGGGCACCCCATTTCCTCTTCCTAGAGAGTCCTTTCCCCTTCTCTGCCCAGCTGACATTATACCTTCTCATTCACCAAGGCCTAGCAGGTAAAACCGCTCCCACCCCAGGGACAACTCAGAGTGTACTAGAATTAATCACTGGGCACTTTAGTTCATAGAGTTTCTGGAATTTCCCTGAGGGCAGGAGCTGGGTCTTAAGCTAGTGGAGAGAAGTTTGTGCACTGGCTATTTCTCTCTAGACCCCCCTATTCCCACCCCATGCACGCTCCACTTTGTCCCATAGAGCTCTCTTTCGTTGGCATGGCAGAACAACCAGCCTTACCCCCGCTTCTCCATGAAGGGTGCCCTTGGATCCCTGGCCTCAGGGTGACAACCAGATACCCACACCCTGGCTGGCACCATGTATTTACGCATTATACATCTGTGACCTAGCTGCTCGAGCTGTCCATTACCACGTCCAGAACCCCACCCTCAGTGAATTAGCGGCAGGAATACAAATCTGTGTTTTTGAAGTACCCCAAGTGATTCGATGCTTAGAAATGTGAGTGACCCAGTCCCAGGGGTTGAGGCAGAGCATTTTGGCAATGGAAAATCAGACCGGTATCCTTAAGCATGTGCATTATGAAATACTTTTAAAAACCAAACAGAAGCTGAAACATTTAAGGTCATCCTGACTTCCCCACCTTTGGTTGCTCCTTGTCCATTCCTCCCACAATTCTAAACAATGTTTATGAACAGGTCCACAGGCAAACCCACGTCGGCCCACCCTAAACACACTGCACAGTGGCAAGCAAGAAAATACCAGAATTTCCTTTCCTAGCAAAGAGTACTATGGTATAGTCACTGTTTGCACAGTAGTGTTTGCTTTAACACAGAAGCAGAGAGAGTGAGGAAACTGGTTTGGCTGGTTTGCTGGGCGGGATAGAACACAGGGAGGGAGCAAGCACAGGTAAACTTTTGAACCAAACGGTAAGAAGGCTCCAAATATGCCAGGGGCTTTAACGTTTAATATTCATTGAGCACTTGACATACCCTATGACTTGGGTACTATTCTGCCCATTTTACAGATGGCAAAACTGAGGTTTTGAAAGTCCTTGGCCAGTATTCTTCAGCTGGCAAGGGACATTACCTGTATTTCAATCTACGCAGTCTGACTCAAGAACCTTCTAAACATTGGGAAGATGCCACCTGGGCCTTGGGGGAATGTGGAGGACTGGAGGTAGATTAAGAAGGGAAGAGGAAAACTGCAGAAAGAGAGGGAATCTAAAGCCCTCCCAACAGTAACAAGCATAAGCTGAGAATATAAATGGGAAACTTAGAAACAGAGAGGAAAACAGAAAGGGCACCACAAATTTCTTTTTAATTGACCAAAGATGAAAAACACTAACTGACTAACTGCTCTTCCATTTCCAGATTCGGATGTGAGGTCTCCTTTCTCTGCCCTCTGCAGCTTTCAGAGGGAAGCACTCAGTACACTGAGTTCCTGGGACACACTTATTGCCCCATTCCAAAAGCCACAGACCCAACTCTTCCCTGCCCATTTATAGTCAACGTCTAAGGCTGGCCTGAGGCCAGAGTAGGAAAAAGATAAGCCAAGGTATGAGGAATAGTAAATATTTATTCATTCATTCATTAATGTGTTCAAAATGATATCTGAGTGCTTACTCTGTCCTTAAGAAATTCGAGCCACCATGTAGTGACTCTATCTTATTTCTTTATATCTGTCCCACTTGCCTTAACATTCAGCCTACATCCGCTTTATTCATTACTGTAGTCCCAGCGGCTAGCCCAGTTCTGGCACTCAGTAGGCACTCACATATGTTGACTAAATGAATGAATGAATATGCACATTTAACAACAAACCTGTAAGTATTACTGCCTCCCATTTTACACATGGGGAAACTGAGGCTCATAAGCAGTAAAGTGATTTACCCAAGGCCACACAGCTAGTAGCTGAAATCCAAACCTGGATCTTTCAGGTGCTTACTCACAGAACTATCCTGATCAGCCATATTGATTTCATTCCTCTCCTTGAAAGCCTAAAGCCCTGAGAGGAGATGGGAGTTGAGGCAGAGTGGAAACCCAGAAAGTCTGGATTGTGACAGGTGCCTCTCGGGGACTTTAGGGCTTTGGCAGCTTCTGGGAGATGTGAAAGCTGATTGCTTCAGCGTCTGGCTTATCTGGGGCTACGCTTGGAAGGGAATGTGTAACAGACACCAAGGTGAGCATTTCGGAAGAAAAGCCTTGCTCAATAAAAAGCCCCGGAGAGCAAACAAGGATTTCCATCACCACCTGGCAGAGAGGTAGGGCAGGAGCAGCAGCCAGCCTTCCTTAAATGGCCTTGCAGGGCTCGACTCCTTGTGGGACACAAAGGCCGGGTCAGGATGACCCAGTAGTCTCCTTCCCCAGTGAGCTCGGCATAACCCTTGTCACAGAAGTGAGTAATCGGGGAAGCAGTGGTTCAGAGTTTGAGCAGTGGGGGAGTGGGGATCTGATGATGTAAGGTCATCCCAAAGCTGTTTTCCGTGTTTGTTTTGTTTTTTAAAGCCCAGTTTAATTAGGGGGCAAATACTTGTTTCCACCACCTTTCAGCACATCATTTAGAAAGAAGGGGAAATGGGTGTATTTAATCCTCACAGGTGGGTTCCTGTGAGCTAGATCAATCCATCAAGCAGCCAGAGCTCAGACCCAAAATATAAGCTCGGTTTGCCCAAGGCCAGGTGGCAGAGGCAGTAAAGCAAGGAAACCATGGGTTTCAAAGCCTGCTGCCCTTTTTTCCCACCACCCTCCACAGTCAACTTAAAATTGAGTGCAATATATGAGATGCGAAACTGTCTAATAGCCTGGGTTGCTCAAACCAGTTTGTACTGAGAAAAAGGAAAATAATCAGAAACTGAAGATGTTTTTGTTTTTAAAACATTCTCTGTTCTAGAACCTGGAAAAAAACCAACGCGGTAAATACAGGAATCTCACGGAGCACAGGAATGACCCCAGCAAACTACCCCAAGGTCCCTGAATTCAGCCAAATCCTATTTGTGACACTCTATGGTCACTGGTGGACAAAAAGTGACAGGTTCCTTGTTTTCAAACTCCCATGCAGCAAATTCTCCACAGAGCCAATGTTTAAACCCGGTACTAATGTGGCATACCTCCATCTTTCTGGACTGTCCAAAGAGAGTAAGGTCGCTTCCCCCAGAGGTTGCCTGTGTGATTTTACCAGACGGATACTTCCGTCCTGTGGCAATTCCACACTGGATTGGTTGAAGGCGACCCTGTAGTCCAAATAGCCCTCCAAAAGTGAAATGTCAGAAAATCACTGAGTGGGTGTGGGTCTGTGGACATAAAGGGAACGGGAACCGGTCACACAAGCAGTTTCTGGAGACCGCGTCTCCAACCAAGACCACCAGTTGCAGGCCCCCCCCCACCTCCCACCTGGCCTGACCCATCTCCATCACCACCACCTCCTCCTTGGGGTCCTGCCCTGTCGACACCTCTGCTCTTCCAGACATACAGGGAGGAAGACATCTATTTCACAATGGACACCAATTCCCCAGGCAGCCTCTTTTTTTTTTTTTTTTTTTTTTGAGATTACTGAGGAGGGGAGAAAGCAGGAGAAAGACCAGCTGTGGTTCCCTGAGCAACTTACTAAATTGCTTTATGCTTCAGTTTCCTCATCTGCAAAATAGAAATAACAATGGTGCCCACCCTTATAAGGTTCTTGGGAAGATTAAATAAGGTAAAATATGTGACGCACTTGCCCCAGCGTCCAGTTCAAAAGCGAATAATGGTAATAATTATATTATTAATAGGTAATACGATTATTGGTCAGATGTAAAAGCTTGGGTGTGGGGGATAAAAACCGGACTAACTCTCCCTTGGTGCTACCAAATGCCTTGGCGCAGGAAAACAAGAGTGACCAGCACTTGTGTGGGGACACTCCCATTTCTAACCCCTGACCTGCTCTTCAAAGGTGGGTCAACTTTTTATCCTCCCAGAAGCCAATCTTCACAGCCCACTGATACCCATTCAAAACATCCCAAATACCTAACTGCCCATGTCCCACTATGCCCTTGAAGTGAGTCCTAGAACATTCTCAGCAACCTGCCAGAACATGCAATACCGAGGGCAGGACTGGAATGTCCCTGTATGTCAGTTCATTCCCAAGTGCCCAGCACAGGGCCGGGCAGAACATCAAGAGAGAGGCCAAAGAACGGTGGACCCACTGCAAAATCAGGCAGACAACACTTCCTTTCTGACCCAACAGAAAGCTCCACACAACACAGGCCTCAGAAAAGCAAACGTTTAATCAATCAAGGTTCAGTTTCTGTTTTTAAAAAAAAAAAAAAAAAAGCCGCCCACTGTTAGAACTTCCAGAGTTGGAAAACATTTTTCAGACAATAGTGTGATTGGAACAGATTTTTCACGTGGCCAAAGACTGGAAGAATACACAGTGAATTCCCTCAGGGAAATAGTGGGTGATTTTTTTATTTGTTTGTTTCGCAAGTGTTTCCTTTATTGTTATGATAACTCGCTCAATCAACTAAAATCAAAAGGGAGGAGAAAGTGGTTTGGTAGGAAATAAGCACCTGGGAATCAGTGAAACCAGAAAAGAAACCAACCTGCCCTTGCCCTCACTCCTGGGCCACAGTGAAGTAAAACAAAGCAAACTCTAGAATTCTGATTATCACAGCGATAAGGCCCAGAAGTACATTTGTGTTACGTTTTCATTCCCTGAGTCAGAGCTACCAGGTTTTTTTTAAAAACTATTATTCCTTTGGGAAATAGTACCTGTATCAAAATGTTGTCATCTCTATGAGCAAAAGCCAGAGCCTGATAACTGAGAGGGCTCCTCAGTCATCCCAGAGTTGTTGCAGAATGGGGCCTGGGAGAGATGCTAGTGCAAATTCCCACGAAACTGACCCTGAGCAAGTGGACTCCACCCTCTGAGCCTTCCTTTGCTCATCTGTTAAATAAGAATTACCACTTCCCTCCTGCCCTTCCCACATATTAGGTTTGTGCAGTCTGAAACGACAACCTCTAACGTGGTCAGGACACTAGGAAACACACTGAAGGCTCTAATAAGCATCCTCCCCCCCCCAACATAATTAACCGCACCAGGATAGCCCCTTCAACCACAGTGCTCAATCATGATAAAGTTTAGATTCCTACATGTGTGTAAATTCTAAAGGTGTCATTTGAACCACGGAAGAAGGGGCTTGCCCAATCCAGCCCAGGGGAATGGGAGCACAATTTCTCGGATCCTTCCCACTCCCTCCCACCACCCGGCTCCGGGACCCCGGCGGCGCGCCCTCACCTCTGCCCAAGAGTCGGCCTCTCTCCAAGTGCCGCCGGGGCACCGTGAACGTGTAACTTTCAGCGCCAAAGCCAGGACGGCAGGGCTCTGGCTCCTGGCAGAACCATGATGAGACCTGGGGTAGGGGAAAGGTATGGAACCGGGGTGACCTGGGGGGTCCCTCCCAGCCCACACCGAAACCGACAACACCGCTCCTCCCTAGCTCCCGGCGTCGAGATTGTGGGAGGGACCCACCTCCACTCCCCTCCACCCCGTCGGCAGGCAGCCACGCCAAACTCAATCTGAGACCTGCGGCAGCCAAGCCCCCAGGAACGCCGGGGAGAGGAGCCTGCTGGGTCACCTCCTTTCGACCTAGCACCCCATTTCCTTCCCGTCTCCTTTTCCGTTTCACTGGAGCTATCTTTATTCTTCCCAATTCCCCTTTCCTTACACCGGGAACGTTCCCACTCCTAAATCTAGTTCCTCATACCGAAGGCGCTCCAACACCTTTTGACCCCACTTTCTTATCCCGAGGGCGCCCCCATACCTATTTACTACCTTTTCTTTACCTGGTAGTTACCTTTATTTCTATTCCCCTTTCCTTACTTCAGGGATCGTCCCCACTACTTCTGGCTCTCCCTGGACTTGCACCCGTGCTCCCCTTTTCCCCATCCCGACCGCCACCCTGCGCCACCGACTGCCCATACCGCGGCCAACCCGGAGTCCCTAGAGCCTGCAGCGAGGCGCGCCCCCACCTCAGGTCCCCTCGGGGCACTGAGCAAACCGCGCTAGTTCCTCACCCGCTCCCGCTCCCACTCCCATCTCCGCTGAGTCCAGAGCGCCACGCAGCTTCCAGGCCGCTCAGGCTCTTTGGACCCAAACTTTCTTGGAAGAAAAGGGAGCGCGGACGACAGGAGAGAGGAAGGGAGGACAAGAGAGGAAGGAACTTAGGGGCCGGGTCGCGGAAGGTGGGGCCGGAAGGCGTCCCCCGCAAAGCCAGAGGGACACGACGTACCTGCAGCAGTAGCAGCAGCAGGAGCGCGGACAGGCAGCGACACGGAGGGCCCATGGCGGGCCGAGCGCGGGTCGGGTCGGGTCCGGCGGAGCTGGACGGGGCTGGTCTGGCAGAAGTTCCGCGAACACACAGGTGCTTTGCGGCTCTGGACGCCAGTGAGGGGGGCAGCGCCTCAGCCGCCAGGTGAGCCTCGAAGGCCCCGCCCCCGGCCCCGCTGATTGGCTGAGGATGCACCTGCCGGCTGCAGCCAATGAACGATGCGGCTCGGTCCCAGCTTCCTCTGCAGGCAGGGAATGAACGGCCCGCCCCCGATCCCGCCCCGCTGCCTCGCGACCCGGCAACCCGCAGGCGCAGCGGTTGTTAGAATCAGGGTTGCGTGCAGGGGCTCCAGGATTTCGATTACCACCAGGTTCGCGTCCCGGCCTCGCGGTGGGTGCACACTAGCACCTGGGCTTTATCCTTTATCTAGTTCTTTTTAACTGCAGCTCTCCACCGGTTTGTGAGTCTGCAAATCAGTTCATTGGGCAGCACCCACCTTTCTAAGCCTGTTTCTCCATCTTCCAAATGAGATTAATCACAAATGCCTCCCTAAATTGTTGTGACGTTGACATACAATTAAAAGACCAATATTTCCTCACCATAAAAGCTCTGTACAGATGTGAATGATGATAGTAACAATAGATGCTGGGCATTGCAAGTTACTGTACCACGCTCTGTGCTAAGCATTTGACATTGGCCATCTCATTTAATCTCGCCTCCAAACAACCCAAGAGCTTTGTTATTAAACCCATTTGATAGACAGACAACTGAGGCATAAAGAATTTGAGGCCAGTAGGAAATGCTGGAGGGCAGGAACCCAACCTCCTGATTCCAGGGCCATTTCTTCTATTAGCTTCACCTCATGTGGCCCTGGATAGTCTTCAAGCTGCAGCTGTAGTTTTCAATCTGTCCTGTAAATGGTGACCTGCCAGAGACCCTTTAGAGATCATTCAAACGTATTATTTGCAAATAACTATCAATGTCCCATAGCAAGTCAACGTCAAAGCCAAGACTAGAACCCAAGATCTCCTGATCCCCAGACTGGGGCTCTTACCACACCATAGCCACCACTTCCTTTTCTAGAGAATTCTATCCCCAGTAAAATAATTTTAGGATCCAAAACAAAAAAAAAAAGGTATGCAAATGTTAGGTCGGACATCATCCCTGTCTGACTGCCAGGGGCCAGCCGCATCTATGTGTTTTGCCTACCCTGACAAGGATACCATCTTTCCCTTCACTCCGCAAGCATGGTCGGAACTGCAAAACAGTGTGTGGAGTCAGCTGCTCACTAGCTGTGACCTTGGGCAAGTCCATGTTATCATCAGTACAAATGTGTTGAGAGGAGCTGATGCAAGAAAGTCACTAAACGGAGTACTTGGCATCTAGTAGCAACTAACTGCTCAATAGATGTTTAATGTGGAGGTCGTTCTTTGGAAACGACTACCTCCTTTCCCCTTCCTCATGGGGAAAGGTCATGTTTAGAATATTCCATCCAGAGCTAAAGGTAAATCTGAGTCCACTGAAGCTACTTTCTCAACCCCAGAGGAGAGGCGGTGTCTCAAACCAAGACACTATTTCGGGTCAGCTCTGCCCCTCCCCCCTAACCTGTCCCTTCAGTTTTAATGGGTTTCTGAGCACACGCCCAGACCATTTAGATTTCTGCATCTTGTCTTTCTCTGCCTCTTAACCCACCAGGAGGCTCAAAGGGAAAAGGCTCCAGTATTTCCTTTCCCACTGAGGCTCCTGCTGGACTGTGCATTAAACAAGATAATGGAAATACAGAAAGAGGCGTTTCCCCCATGGGGCAGCCTTGTCCGTTTATTTTTTTTCTCCCAGTTATGTAAAAATACATATTTTATACCATCGCTCATCCCAGGGAGCCTTTAGGGCTTTGCTTTCCTCCGTCCAGCAAGCCCTAGCCTTGTAACTCCGCAGCGACTCTCATCGACTCTTCCATTACACTCTGATAATTCAATAAAAAGGATTTTAGAAAACAATTAGGGGCAGTGAGGACAGGTTGGGAGAGACGTTCTCTTCAGACTTCTCGGCAAGTCCTTCTCTAAGCTCCAGGGATTTGGCCGTGAAGGGCTGCCCTCTTTCAGCTGTCCAGGTGAGGAGGGGACACACAGAGGTGCCCTGTGGAGGTGCGGCATTGTGTGACTGTGGGCCTCAGTTTCCTCTTCCATCAAAAAAAGGAAATGCCAATTCTGAGGATCAAATGAGCAGGCGAAGATGAGCCTGTGCTGCTGATGTTGAGCTCTGCGGCTGATGGCGTTGGGTCTCAGGCTGATGGAGGATTCAAATTCCTGTTCTGCCACTAGCTGGGGAGCATGTCCCTTGACCTCTTCAAGTCTGTTTCCTCATCCATAAAACGGGGATGTTGATAGCATTTAATTCACAAGGTTCTTATAAGTGCCCTAAAGTTAGCTGTTAGCACTCTTGGCTCAGTACATTCCTTTCCTTTACCAGTTCTCAGCAAAATTGTGAGCCCTCCTGAAGCCTCCCCACCCCCAGGCTCTCCATTCCCCACCCCCCACCATCAAAGTCTCTTAGGCTACCTCTGGCCTCTGCTGAGAAAACTTTCACACTGACTGGTTAGTCATTTCAACCCTCCCAGGGTCATCTGCATTTTAAAGAGGGTTCTGAGGTGTGCTTCTTTCAAAGAATGAAAACTCTGGAGCTAGTAAACTTCGCCCAGGGTTCTTAACCTGGTGTCGGTGGATGGACTGAGGGTGGGGGTGGGGGGGTCGTGGAACCCCTGAGATTATATGCAATCTTGTCAGTGCAGGTGCTGAGGTCCAATGCCTTCATTAGCGTCTCAACTGGAGTTAAGAAAAATCAAAACCTTCGAGTTGAGATCTCTTTGAGGGCCCGTCTAATGTTAATGGTAGAATTTCAGGCATCAACAGGAGAAAGAAATGTTCACCAGAGTCCTTGCCAGTTGCCCCTCCAGGTAGATGACAGAGCCCACCACTGGTGCTAACCGGGCATCCACCCTTGGGATGACAAACTCCAGGTTTCTTTATTGCAGGCTGTGTCTCTGATGGACGTTCACTTCCTGGATGTCCCGGCAACTGGTCAGCCAGGGATTAAATGATTAATTCCCTGGTCCCTTTCATCTCCTGGCAAAAGGCGGTAATAATAGTACCCTGACTGGGTGGGGCACCCCTGCCCCAGGCTCTGCTGAGAGGAACCCAACCCCCCAGCCCTGCTGGGAGGAATCCTAGGGAAATTGGAGTTGTTAGGGGTTGTAGCCAGATCAGGCTCACTGCAGTGTTGGGAGAGGAGAATCCATTCTACCTGTTCCTGGGGGCTCCTCACACCTCTGCTGGGCTGGGCTGCCTGCCAACAGGCAGGGGAGGGAACTGGATATTCTGCTTCTGCCCTCTGACAAAATGATGGCAACTGATAGGGGTGCCGCCCTTTATGGCTCAGCCGCTCCCGTCTGCAAAAAAACTGTTTTATTTCAAACACTAAGTAAAGAAAACAGTCAAGTGTATATCATGTGTAGTGTAATGAAACACCATGTATCTATCATCTAGCTCCAACAGTTATTTTTTTGTAATTTACATATTTTTATAATTTGTAAACTTTGTAATTGTACCAAATCTTGTTTCATCGTTTCACCCCTGCATTTTTAAAAAATTAATCCTATTTTTTGAAGAGCTGTGCTAGGTTCACAGAAAATTGGAGAGGAAGGTACAGAGATTTCCTATGTACCCCTTGCCCCACACATACATAGCCTCCCCCCTTCAGAGAGGTACATTTGTTAGAATTGATGAACCTATATTGACACATCATAATCACCCAAAGTGCATAGTTTACATTACGATTCATTCTTGATGTTGTACATTCTATAGATTTGGACAAACGTATGACATGTATCCACCATTACAGTGCCAACAGAGTCTCTTCACTACCCTAAAAATCCTCTCTGCTCCACCTGCCTGTTCATCCCTCCCGCCCCCCCGACTCACGTAAACCTCTGATCTTTTTACTGTGGCCATACTTTTGCCTTTTCCAGAATGCCATAGCGTTGGAATCATAAGGTATGTAGACTTTTCACTTAGTAGTATGCATTTAAGTTTCCGCCACGTCTTTTCGTGACTTGATAGCTCATTACTTTCCAAAGCATCATATCAGGAAGCAAGGAATTGTCTGGTTGACTCTATTAGAATAACTAAGTTTCAGTTGGTGTCAACTGATCCCTCCATTATCAAGTTCTCCACCAGCCTTTCACCTTGTGGTTTTAGTACCGCAGATGATGGCTGTCCAGATCCATTAGCTCACTGGGCAAACAACAAACATTTATTAAGCACCTCCATGGGCCAGGCACCCTGCTTAACACTGGGGACACCGAAATAAAATATGGTCCCTGCCCTTAAGCAGCTCATAGGTAGTGAGAGATGCAGACAGGTAAACATTCACCCATTTATTTATTAAATATTATCAATTGCAGACTATGTAACAGGCATTGTGCTAAATACCAGTAATTGCAATATACTGTGTAATAAAAATGATAGCTACCATTTATTGGAGCTTACCATACTCTATATGGCTTCTCAAGAGTCCTCATACAGCCCTTTGAGTGCTATTACTACAACCATTTTACAGATTTGGAAGCAGGGGCTCAGAGAGGTAAAGAGATTTGTCCAGGGTAACACAGTAAAAGTGACAGAATTGGAATTTGAACCCAGGGCCACTGGCCTCCAAAGACTCTTAATCTCCATGTTATACTGCTAAGGTCAGAGCAGGCTTTTATTTCCAGATGCCAATTTGAACTGAGAGGCAAACTGCTTCACTTAGCAAGAAATGGTCTGTCCAGTTGACCTGAAATTGCAGACTCCAAGGCAGCCAAGAGAAGGTGACAGGAGCACAGGCTGAGATGCTATTGTTCAGCCAGGCTGGAGCTTCCAGTATAGCAAGGGGTGCGGTGGGGAGTGCTGATGAGAGCTGGAACCAGGGGGGCAGGCCCTGGGCTGGACCATTTGGTCCTCCAGCCGACAGAGCAGAAGGTACTTTTGCCCATTTTCCAGAGGAGGGGACTGAGGCTCAGATCGATGAACAGCCAGGTCATGGCAGAGGTAGTGTGGAGGCCGGTGCTCAGGTCCAAGGCCAGTATAGTTAAACAGTTCCCAGCATGGACAGTGGTGCCTCACTGCCTGGGTCTTAATCCTGCTCCTCCACTTGCTAGTTCTAAGCTTTTGAACAAGTCACTTAAACCCTCTTTGGACCTCAATTGCCTCATCTGTACAAATGGGGATAATAATAGCACCTACATTGTTGCATGATTTCCAGAATTAAGTGAAATAACCTAAGTAAATGCGACAGACACGAAGTGCTAAATAAATATTAACTGTTATTATTTTCACATTCCATGATGCTCAGGGGTTAGGGCTTTCCCTGAGTGGACTCCATGGGCAGCAGGCTCCCTCTGGCCTAACTCACCCTCTGCTAAGCCCACTGAGAGGGGCGGAGCCTGCTGCCATGGAGCTCCACGGCTGACTGAGTGCCTTCTCTTTGCACAGACACCTTTGTACCTGGTGACTCAATAAAGACAGATAAGGTGCTGCAGAATAGCTGTCGGGCCCCACAGATCTGTCGCTTCCTGTTTCCCACCTGTGAGCAGTGACGGTCCCACCCTTCCTCTCAGAGCCAAGGACACTGTCCACAGGGGAAGGGGAGATAAAGCTTACCTCCAGGTTTGACAAGGCCAACCTTCTCCTGGCTCAACAGCCAATGAAATCACTCCCTACCAAATTCAGCCTCTCCCAAGTCAAAGATACTTGGAAACAAAGGGCTTTTACTTTTTATAATCATGATATTGTTTTATTTTCTTAGTTGATGCCCTTGAATCCTTAATGTGAAGGCTTCACAGTTTAATTTCCCTTTAAAAAGGAAATTTGGAGCTAACACAATGTATTTATCAAATTCCAGGAGGTGTCTAGAACACAGGGTAGGGGCTTGATCTCGTGACTTGAAGCAAAATATCTTTCCTTCCCTAAGTCTCAGTTTCCGGTCTGTAAAATGACTCACTTGGTCTGGAAGGATCATTTCGTTTTCTTCTGCCTCTAAAAACTCTTGATTTTGAGCTTCTTGAGAGGGGAACCGTGTCACTGGCCAGGTTCAGATTTCCTTCTCTTAGGGGCCAAGAGTTCTCATGTGAGTAATATTTACGGATTTGTGATGCTGTTTATTGCTTTTCAGTTTTTAGACTCAACCTCCAGACAAAGCACAAAAGACTTATAGTTACAGAAAACAGAAATATGAATAATTATAACTAGTAAAAATTGGGAATTGCTTGAGAAGGAAGCTGAGAAGCTTGATAAGGACCTTATATCCTCATTCTCCAACAGTATTTCTCTGGAGAAGGAAATTTGGGGTGAGTGGTGAGTTCACAATTATTCATTATAACTAATATATGTGATATACGTATACTCCTTTTATTTCAAATATTGTATCTTTAAAAGATAAAGAAAAATCAATAAGGGCAAAAGAAAATTGAAGATACAAGGAATAAAAGAACTAGATATAGCAAAAATAAAAAATTATTAAAAAAAAAAAGTTTGGTCTCTTCCGCCACAAGTGCAAACTTGTTGTAACTATGGTGAGCATTGAACCCTTTCTGGAAATATCTAAAATAGATTGAGGTGGGGTGGGGGTTAGCAAAGCAAAGGAATGAAGTTCTGATACCTGCTACAGCATGGATGACCCTTGAAAACATTGTGCTAAGTGAAAGAAGCCAGACTCAAAAGACCACATATTATATGAGTCCACTTCATGAAATTTCCAGAATAGGCAAATCTATAAAGACAGAAAGTAGATTAGTGGTTGCCTTGGGCTGGTCAGGATTGGGGAGTAGGAAGGAAATTGGGAATGACTGCTAACGTGTATGGGACTTCTTTTAGAGAGCGATGAATATGTCCTAAACTTAGATTGTGGTGAGGCGTGCACAACCTTATGCATATACTAAAAAATACTGAATTGAGTGCTTTAAATGGGTAAATAGTGCAGTTTATGAATTTTATCAGAATAAAGCTATTTTCTTCTTTAAGTGAGGAGGGAGGTCTTGCTAAGAACAGTCTTAGGAGAGGGCTGACTTTTGTAGCCTTATGCTTCCCACTGTTTTTGTTTCACAAATGGCAAAATCTAGAAACTTTTCTTCCATGCACATATATAATTACACAACAAAAACAACAACAGTAACAATGGCTCTCATTTATATAACACTCAGGTGGCACTTTGCCTTTTATGAGCATATGTACCTCTGAGGAAGACATTATCCCATCCTCTTGAGGAAACCGAGAGGTAACATGATTTTCCATGGCTGGGAAGTGGTCGAGCTGTGGCAAACCCACCATGTGCCAGGCCCTGCACTCAGCACGGGCAAGCCAGACATCCATCCGAAGACCACCCATGTCCATGAAGAATGACCCAACCGACCCAGTGCTAGGGTGACCAATCATCCCCACCTGCCAGGGGCAGAGAGGGTTCCTGGAGTGTAGGATTTTCAGTGCTAAAAGCGGGAAAGTCCTGGGAACACTGGGATGAGCTAGTCCCCTTACCAGTCAGTGGGCGGGGTTAACTGTCCTCTCCTGTGCACGAGTGTGTGTGTGTATAGTGTGCTCACCCATCTGTGGGTTCGTGAGAGGAGTGCGTCTTGATCTTCCCAGGTTCAGCAGTGCTCAGTGAAAGTCCAAGTTTTGTAGGAGGGGAGGGTGGAGCTGGCCAGGCTGGAGCCAGAAGGGCAGGTGAAAGGTACATCCTGCAAGGGTGGAAACCTACAGAGCAATAAAACCAGGGCAAAGAGCAAGGTTTCCATCACAAGCCTTGAAGAAAACTCAAGTCCAGACTGAGGATGGGGGGAGCCTATCATTTTCCAGAGTGACTCTCCAACTTTTCATTCACTCACTCATTCATCCATCCATTCATTCGGTAAACACTCTATGGGCACCTAGTGTGTGCCAAGTGCTTTGCTAGTGAGGGAGGAGCCTCCCTGCCCTCAAGGACCTTTTGGTCTGATGGAATAAACAGGCAAGGGAACCAGGTATTTACAATCCAGAGAAATAAGCAAGGAGGCTATTAACAATATTTACCTGGTAGAGCCTGGGCACGGGGCCAATCAAAATGAACACCAGCCATTACGACCAGAGCAGGATCCCCAGGTCCTCTACTGTGCTTCACCCTTTTGTTTGCTGGGTGGTGGGGAGGTTTGGGGTTCATGTGAGAGGCTATAGGTTTGGGGAGCACTTGAGGGGCTCAGGGAAACAGCTGATTACCAACTGATATGGAAATTTTTCAATACAGTATTTTAGCAACTAGAATAGCCATATCAGTGACCCTGGTTGGAGACCAGCCCTGGTGATGATTCGAGATTAACAAGCCATGTGATGGGCAGGCACACGGGGCTCAGGGAAGGCTTCCTGGGGAAAGTGACACCTCAGATGAGTAGCCAGAGTGTTCCTGGCAGAGGGAGGAGGGCTTAGCATTTCGGGTCGTTCAGTCTCGCTGGAAGGAGAGGCAGGAGATTGGACCCAACAGGCAGGTAAGGAACGTGCTGGGGGAGTGGAGGACTGTGTTAATCATGATCAGCAGCTTGGACTGTGTCCTTAGAGAATGGGGAGCATGGGGAGCCACTGCAGGATTTTAATTAAGATCAGGGAGACACTTGATCCAGTCTGCAAATCCCCCAGGGGACAGACACCAAGGAATCTACTTTTCCAAAGACAAGAACTAAGGTTCAGGGAGGTTAAAACACCTGTCAGATGTCATGCAGCTGGACAGATATGGCAGGAACGGAACCGCTCACTTCCAGAGCACCTTCTCCTCCTACCATGTGCAACAGAGGCTGCCCACTTGTTTGGAGCTTTTGAGTTTGCAAAGCACTTCACAGATTACACAGCACTTTCCTACCACGCTCATTTCAGTTCCCAGCACAACACTGTATTACAGGCAGGGATACCATTCCCATTTCACAGCTGAAGAGACTGAAATACAGGGAGGCTACAGGATCTATTAAGTAGTGAAACCTTGACTCAAACTCAAGCCTTAAGACTTGTTATCCAGTGTTCTTTCCCTTCTATGTGGTGTCTTGGCATTTGTATTGGTCACTTGGGTTGTAAATGCCAGAAATACAAGTACCTAAGCAGAAAAAAGGGAATCTGTAGGCTCATGTACTAAAAAGTTCATGGTAGATGGACTTTAGGTATGCATGGTTCCACGTGGTCAAATATGTCATCAGGGGTCTGTCTTGTTCTGTCTTCGCTTTCCTCTATGTTGACTTTCTTTTTAGAGTCTCCTATCAAGGCAGAGACAGGCTCCCAACCTACCAGTTCAGTGATCCCAGCCACAAAGCACTATACTTTTCCAATAGGTACAGTAAGTCTCAGGTTTCACTTTGATTCCCTGAGTTGGCTCATGTGCACACCTCTGAAGCAATCCTGTGGCCAGAGATAGCTGGGTGGTTCTGATTGGCTAAGACCGGACCATGTGACCAGCCCTCGCGTGAGGCAAGAGAAATCAGAATCCCAGGACCACATGGACTTAAAGGTAGGGGAGTTTGGTCTCCTAAACAAAAATGATGAGAAGAGCGAACAGATACTGGGCACATAAGAAGAAACATTCAAGCAACAGCATGATCCCCCAGTATGAGGAGGAGGCTACTCACCTCGGGTAGGGGTGGGGGTGTCCTCTCTGACCAAAGTACTCAAATGGTGGCAGGCATGGTCTGACTCATGCCTGCGGCTTGTAGAGCCAGCCAGCAAGCTCCAGCCACCTTTGTAGAGCCAGCCAGCCAGCTCCAGTCCAGCTTGAAGCCACTTCCCTTCTGCTGAATGCCAGTTTTTGGCCTGTGCCTGTTGGGGTGGGGGTGGGGGTGGGAGACTGGTTCCTCTTAGACAGAACTTAGTCATGGTGTGACCTAAAAATCTAAAAATATATAAAAATAAAATGTAAAAAGCCAAGAGTCCAAAATAGCCTGACTATGGATAAAGGCTGGGGTCAAATTTACCATAAATTTTCCCCACTTGTGAGCCTCTGTTTCCCCATCCCATTCCTGATGAGACCTGTTGTTGCACTGCAAAACTATCTGAAAGGCAGAACTGGGTAGTATTCAAAAATACAGATTCAGGAGGCAGGCTGCTTGGGCTCAAATCCCAGCTCTACCACTTACTATGTGCAAGTACTGATGCTGTGCCTTAATTTCCCCATCTATTAAATGGGTTTGATGGTGTAGTAGAACCTCACATTTAGGATTGTCTAGACATCAAGTGAGCTGGTACATATTCAGACCAGAATCTGGTATAGAAAAAGGAATATATATAAAGAGTGGCTATTACGTGCCACATTAGCGGCTTTTCATCCATCTCAGGGGACTTTGTCACTATATTCCAGGTGCCCAGCATGGGGCCTGGAACTGAGCAGGCCGAAGTAAGCATCTGTTGAATAAATGAATGGCTTGATGGTTACTGCCACAAAAGTCAGGACTCCTGGACCGCTGTGTGACCTTAGGCGGTTGGCTTCTCTTCTCGAAGCCTCAGTTTCAGCCTCTGTAAAACAGTCCAGACCAGTGTTATATAAACTTTTCTAGTCAGGACCCCCAGAAAGAAATGCATTTTACACTATGCAGGCACATACACACTGAAATTGCATTATCACAATACAACACTTACTTTCCTAATTTTCTATGTGTGATATACTCCGATATTTTTTATTTCCTTCTGTTTTACTCTATTTTATTCTTTTTAATTAAAAAAAAAATGCAATCCTTACCCAGTGGGTAGATTTGAAGCTTCACTACTGCTGGAGACCTGCAGTTAAAAAAAAAAACCTGAACTAGACGAAAGGCCAAGGTCCTTTCTGACCCAGACACGGTGATGATGTTATAAAGCTTGCCAAAGACCCACCAGCTGATTTAGAGCAATGGTTCAGATCTTGGGCCCTGGCAGGAGAAAACTGGATTCAAATGCTGGGGATAGTGGGCTGTGTTGATCTTAGCAAGTTATGTAAATTCTGGGTACCTAGGTTTTCTTCTTAATAAAATTGTGGTAAGAGCATCCCCACGTTTTAGGAGCGGTGTGAGGACTAAATGAAGTAATACCTGCAAAGCACTAAATACACCTAAATGCTCAATGAAAACCGTTTAAAAATTTCATCATCATCATCATCATCATCATCATCTGAAAGAACCAATGTGACACCTGTGGGTAACATGGCAGAGTCAGTGCTCGGCAGATGTTCGCGTTTTCAGAGATTATCACAGCATTCCTTCTGTCTCTGGGGGAGGGAAATGAGTTTCCACGGAGAAAGGCTACTTGCCCAAAGTTACCAGCAAGTCAGAGACAGAGAGCTCTGAGGCGGGGCCTGGCAGGCAGCAGATGTTAAGGTCCCACAAAGAGCTGATTCAGGAGATGTATGGGAAATACTCTTTGCTCACTGCCCAGAACTTCTCAGATCTCAAGCCCTCTTTCTTTCTCTTTGGTTTACCGTCTTCCCCCCACCATTTTTTAAAAGACCGTCCTCCCCCCACCATTTTTTAAAAGTTAAAGTATGCTTTACATATAGTAAAATTCACCCTTTTTGATGTACAGTTCTGTGAGTTTTGACAGACACATGCAGCTGTCTATCCACCCCCCTACTTATATGGAGGACATTTCCAGGATGCCAAAAAATTCTCCTGCACCCTTTGTAGATCACCTCTCCACTCATCCCTAGTTCCCTAGTCCCTGGCAGCCACTGAGCTCTTTTTTGTCACAGCAGTTTGCCTTTCCCAGAATGTCCTATAAATGGAATTATACAGTATGGGGGCCATTGTATCTGTTTCTTTCACACTGTGTCTGTTGCTTTCAAGATCTATCTACGTTGTTGTATATATATATTTTAGTTCTCTATCTATCTCTACCTCTATCTCGCTTAGCAGCATTCCATTGTATGGATCTACCAGAATTGTTTACCCATTTACCGGTTGATGGATATTTGGGCTGTTTCCAGTTTCGGGCTATTATGAATAAAGCTGCTAGGAACATTGTGTGTCTTTGTATGAACATATGTTTTTAGTTTTCTTGGGTAAATGCCTGGGAGTAAAATGGTGGAATCACATAGTTGGTGTATGTTTAACTTTCTAAGGAATTGCCAAACCATTCTTCCAAAGTGGCCACGCCATTTGGTAATGCCATCAGCAACACAGGAGAGTTCTAGTTGCGCCACATCTTCTCCAGCATGTGGTAAGGTCAGTCTTTTAAATTTTAGCCATTCTAGTAGTTGTATTGTGGTTTTAATTTGTATTGACCTAATAACTAATGTTGAGCACCATATAGCTTTCCTCTTTTTTTAAAAAAAAAAAATATCCACAGTAGAAAAAAATTTTAATGCAGAGATAAACAAAAAAAGTTCAAATAAAAATCACCTATTACCCTATGACATTTTGAGCTCTTCAGACAAACATATAATTGCATTTTATTTATTTTTCTGAGTAATTCATGCACCTGGTACCAAGTTTGAAAGGAATGAAAGGGTAAGTGTTGAAAACAGCTGTGGCCATTGTTGTTGCACCTCCCCCCCACTGTTGCAAGACCATGCCCCTCCCATGGAAGTAATTTCCAGGGGATGTAAAGAATAACATTCATTTAGTTGCCCAAATTAAGAAGTCTAACTAAACCTGGTGTAGCAGAGAAGGTGGATCATCAACAGTTCTTTGATGTACTGGTGGGAGCGTAAGGAACAATTCTCGTAAAACTAAACATTCACAAGCCTAGCACCCTGGAGAGTCCACCCCTCAGCATTTAAGCAGAGGAAACATGTGCAGCACGTGACCCATACAAGAATATTCATAGATGCATTATTCATAATAGCAAAAATCTGGAAAAAACCAGATGTCCATTGACAGGATAATGGAATTTTTAAATGCAATAGATTCACACAATGGCTGAATGCAAAGCAATGGAAATAATGGATGGACTGCAGCCACGCACAATAGCATGATGAATCTTAACACGCTGTTGAATGGAAAAACTAGTTCCAAAAGATTCCACACAGCATGATACTCTTCTTATAAAGGTTAGAAACAACTAAAAGTACACAAGATATTGTTTAGACCATATGTATATATGTGATCAACTATACCAAAAAAAGAAACGGAAGGAAAAACATAAATATCAGAAGATTGGTTACCTCTTGGGGAACTGTTAGACAAGGATCCCTAGGTAGAGATAAGGTATCCTTATTCCTTGGGTTGGATGGAGAGTTAAAAATAAATGAATAAGTGAATCAAATTGAAAACTGGGCGTACACAGACCAATGATACAAGTGTATCATGAATCAAAAATTATGATGAATCTAATTCTGTGTACATGAGCTGCATTAAAAATTAACAAGTCAGTCTTCCTTTCTGGTCCCCTAGCCACTTCTGTTCCCCTCTCCAAGGACAACTACTGATACTGCTTTCTATGTATCCTTCAGGAATAAACTACCTTTCTTGACCTGTTCTACAGAGTAACCTGTGGTTTTACTCAACACGGGTTCATGGACAGTCTGTCACGTCAATAAATACAGTTTCCCAATAGCATTTCAATGGTATAATTTTGCACTGTTTAGCTGCCTATATTTTAATAAATTATTTCCCATTCTGGTAGACCTGGGTTTTTTCCAGTGTTTTTTCTCATCTGCAATGTTATGAGGAACTCCTTTATATATACACCTGCATGAACAGGTCTATAGGATGAATTTCTCTAAGCAGAGTTATTGGGTCAAAGATTATGTGCGTATTGCAGGTTTTTGAGCCATGTACGAGTCGTGCCCACCAGCAAGGAGGGAGACGACTGTCTCTGAGGTCTGGCAGCACGCCTGTGCGGCGAGGTCTTTTGTTACTAAAGCTACTGCAGAGGTTATTCATCAGCATAGTAATGTCAACCATTCCCAGGACCTCCCTGTGGGGCAGCAGGAAATGGGGTGGCTTCTAGGGCAGAGGAGAACAACAAGTCTTTATGAAAATGCTATTCAGCAAGAACGCTTTATTAGTACAGATCTTGGCCTTGCATTTGGGCAACTCCCTGCACACTGGACTGGGTCTGTATCTCCTGGGGGGGAGATGAGCAAGAGTCCAGGGTGTGCTGGGTTCCTCAGCATTGGCCCAACTTCCGTTCACTCAGTTATGCAATTAATTATCATGCAGTAGGTAAGAGCCAGCGCTGAAGTCAGATGGCCTGGACTGAAATCCTTGTTCCTCCACTTCCTAGCTGTGTGACTTGGGGCAAATTTAGAAGCTCTCTAGCTAATACTACCGACCTCGTGGGGCTGTTTTGGCACTTATATGAGTCAGTACACACAAAGTGCTGGAAGCACACTGGGCATGCAGAGGGTGCTCTACAGATGTTAACTATCGCCAGATAACTTACCCTGGGCTAGACCCACAGCCTCAGGTGTCCTCAGACTGATGGGGGAGATGGACAGGTACAGAGACATTTACACTTCAGACTGATGAGTGCATTAATGAGGGTGCTAAGAAAATTCTCATGGGAGGGATGCCAAACCTGGAATGCTTCCTGGAAGAAGTGACATAATGGCAGGAACAAAGTCTCTTGTAGACTAAAGGAGAGGCAAAGTGGCTTTGAGAGATGAGAGACCAGCCATTAACTCCCTTTACTGGAAATATCAAGATGGGATTCAGAGAAGATTTTCAGTCTTGGATTTCAAATCATCAATTTCTCAGCACCTGCCTAGGTCCCGGGTACTGTGCTCCGTGCTAGGGGTGAGAGTGTGGGCTGGAATTAATAAGGCAGAGGCCCTCAGTGACCCTAAAATCTAACTGGGGAGATGGACATGAAATGCCTAAGAACCAGACTCTGATGAGATTTACTAAAGGAAGGAAAAAAATGTTAAGGGAACAACTAATTCTGACATTCCCAGGACGGTGGAAGGCTTTGCAGAGGAAATGCTTCTAAGAATTGATCAGATGAGAGGAGATGGGGTGAGAAGGAAAGGCACCCTGGGTAGGGGGAACGGCACAAGCAGAGGTGAGGCAGCAGGAAAGCCCATATTCCAGGAAGGGGGAATTGTCTGGTATGGCTTGTGGGGTTTGTACCTGGGAAGAGGTGAAGGGTGGGCAGGAGTTAAGGATGTAAGGTCAACTGAGACCAAGGCTTGGAGGGTTCATGTGACATGTTACATGGACTTCATCTAATAGGTCATGGGAACGGAACAGAAGTGTTTAAGCAGAGAAGGGACATGATGAGATCTGTGTTCTGGAAAGGTCACTCTGGCACAGATGGGGGAGGACGCCTTGGGAGGCAACACAGCTCGAAGGCCACTGTAATTGTCTAAACAAGAATCTGGTGGGCATGGAGAGGACGGGTGGAGTACTGGAAACATCTGAAATTGAAATCAAAACCCTGAAGTTATTCACTGGTGGCTCATGAGCTGAGTTGTCTAATATCCCTGGAAAAATAAACCTGCTCCTGACCCCACCCAGCAGGAGTAAGAGCAACTTGATATGCTTGTTGATTAGGGAGAGGGAAACTTTTTCCTCTTTATTAAGGGTCAACTGAATTATTAAGGGAAATAAATAAGAGTGTGACATATAAAAGTGAACTGACTTGATTTTATTGTTTTTTCCTTAACAGAACTAATACATGAGATCAACATTTAAAATATTTCTCATGAGACCTAAGTAAAGTGTACTCCACCAAAAACAATGTTGACTTCATTTCCATAGAGACATAGAGAGGGAGGGCGAGGAGAGACAGAAGGGTGCGGAGATCTCAGGAGGAGGAGGAGACGGGAAGACTGGCCAAGGGGTGTGGAGGGGCCAGCAGCAGTGGGAGGAGGAAGATGGCATGGAAGGGAGGTTGGTGCACTGGGCCTACCAGTGGACTGTGTAAGAGTCTTGGAATTGGAAGGTCCTGAGTTCAAATCTCAGCCACGTTTCCCATTTCTTAGCCCTGATTTCCTTAGCCGCCAAACGGGGATAATATCCTTATCATATGGCACAACGAATGTTATTGGATCTGTATCTTAGAAAGAGTAGATTGCTCTGGTCACCTGACTAGAGGGATAAAACAAAGTGCTCTGCAGACGACCTGGCATTTAGAAAGCTCGTAAGACAAGGGCACCATCATCATCGCTTTACTTACAATTTCCTTTTGAAGTTCTGATTGGCCGCTTGTTATTCACAGCTCTTCAGCTGCTCTTGTTGAAACCTTTCTAGACTCATTGATTCATGGGGTTATCCAGGATGGGAGTAGTTTCTTAGATCTTCAGTACTGGGGTTGGCCCAATGATATCCTGCTTTCTCCATCCCCAAGCTTTCTCACTGCTGGGCCTACCAGGAAGCAGCAAGGGGTTACATGGGGTAATTTGTTCCTCTTACCCTCGACCCTTCTACTGCCTGGCAGCTCATGAGATGACACAAGCAGAATGCCTGCAGCTCTCTCCCTCATGCCCTATACTTAGGCCTCGTCCCTCAGCTTTTACTTCTCTCCCCAGGAAATCACCTCAGAGTGGAGATGGGGACTATGAAATAAGGGACATGAATATGCTTTGTGATGTGAGTGCTACCACTTCTCCTTCCCTCTTCCTCTTCCTTCCTCTCTAGCTGGTCACAACTTCTCTCTTCCATCTCTAGTGGGAAGTAGGACAGGGGCTGTGGGAAGCTAGCACCAATGCCCCTCCCTTCCAGGGGCCCCTAGCGTGTGTGTAGTCCAGATCTCTCTCCAGAACCCCACACCCATATAACCCAACTGCACCTGAACACCTGAACTTCCATGTCCCCTAGACACCTCAAAATGTTCAAAACACAGGCATGTTGAGAGCCAAACTCATCATTGCCCTTCTCCAACCTGCTCCTCTTCCTGTCCTCCTCATTTCAGAAAATGGCACCATTATCAATCCAGCTGCCCCAGGCCAGAAACCCAAACATCTTCTCCTTAACTGATTCCTCTCACTTACTGCCCACATTTGATCAACCATCAAATCCTCTCAAATATTCCTGAATCAACCCACTTCTGTCCACTGGCCATCATCCCCTCTATCCCAGCCACCATCACTCCTACTTGGATGATGACAATGTCTTCTGTGCTGGTTAATTCCCCTTTGCCCACCAGATCCACTCCAGTCCCTTCTCCCCACCGCTGCTCTGTGTCCCAGGAGCCTGACTCTATGGGCAGCACTGTCCCAGGGCCTGGCAATGGCTGCATACTGCAATCTATGACCATAGCTCCTGTCATGTGGACCCTCCTCCATGGCTCCTGAGGTCTCAAAGGCCATTTCCTCCCCTTGCCCTAAGGCCTAAGGGTGGTAATGGCTTCCCATTTGCTAGTCCCAGGATGGCTTCACTATCTCTCAATGGTTACTGTGGTCCAATGATTCTCAACCAGGGATGTTTCTGCCCCCCTGGGGAAATTTGGCAATGTCTACACACATTTTTGGTTGTCACAACTGGGTAGAGCTGCTACTGGCATCTAGCAGGTAGAGGTCAAGGCTCCTGTTAAACATCCTTCAATGCACGGGACAGCCCTCACCACAAAGCATTATCCCTCACTAATGCTAACGGTGCTTTTAGAAATCCTGCAGCTCTGCCCAGCACACTGTACACAGTACTCCCATTACTCTACTCAGCTAATTTTTTGAGTTTGTCTCTGTTCCCTCCCACTGCTTTCTTCCGACAGGGTTAGAAATAGAACATGGAAGCTGTCAATGCCGCTCCATGAACAGGGATGGGGCTGGACTGATGGAAAATATTGAGAGGAAACTGGCTGGATCGGGTGTAGATCACCAAAACTGTGATTGCCTGGAGGGGTGAGAGGGGGCCTGAGGATCGGCAGGAAAGAGAAATCAAGATGGAGAGACAAAAACCGTCAACAAAACGAAAACACATCCTACTGAATGTGAGAAGATATTTGCCAATGATACATCTGAGAAGGGGTTAATATCCAAAATTTATTTATTTATGTATGTATGTATTTATTTATTTATTTTTAAGGAGGGCACAGCCCATGCAGGGATCGAACAGGCAACCTTGGTGTTATTAGCACTACGCTCTGACCAACTGAGCTAACTGGCCACCCCTCCAAAATTTATTTAAAAAACTGATACAACTCAATACCAAAAAAACAAACAACCCAATTGAAAAATGGGCAGAGGACATGAAGAGACATTTCTCTGAAGAGGACATACAAATGGCTAATAGACATATGAAAAGATGCTCAACATCACTAATCATCAGAGAAATGCAAATAAAAACCATAATGAGATACCACCTCCCTCCTGTCAGAGTGGCTATCATCAATAAATCAACAAACAACAAGTGTTGGCGCAGATGTGGAGAAAAGGGAACCCTTGTGCACTGTTGGTAGGATTGCAAATTGGTGCAGCCATTATGGAAAGCAGTATGGAGTTTCCTCAAAAAATTAAAAATAGAACTACCTTATGACCTAGCATTTCCATTTCCACTCCTGGATATTTATCCAAAGAAATCCAAAACACTAATTCAAAAAAAATATATGCACCCTTATGTTTATTGCAGTGCTATTCACAATAGCCAAGATATGAAAACAACCAAAATGCCCATCAATAGACGATTAGATAAAGAAATTGTGATACGTATATACAATGGAATATTACTCTCCCATAAAAAAGAATAAAATCTTACCATTTGCAACAACATGGATAGACCTGGAGAATGTTATGCTTAGTGAAACAAGTCAGACTGAGAAAGACAAATACCATGTGATCTCACTTATATGTGGAATCTAAAGAACAGAATAAATGAGCAAACAGAACAGAAATAGACTCATAGACACAGAACACAAACTGATGTTGGCTAGATGGGAGTGGGGTTAGGGGTGGGTGAGAAAGTGAAGGGATCAGAAAGTACACATTGGTAGTTACAGAATAGTCATGGGGATGTAAAATATAATATAGGGAATATAATCAGTAATGTTGTAAAGATTATGTAGGGTGTCAGAAGGGTACTGGATTTATCAGGGGGATCAATTCATAGACTGTGTAGATGCCTGACCACTGCGCTGTACACCTGAAGCTGAAATACAATAATTTGAGTGTCAATTATAATTGAAAAAAAAAAATATATGCATATATATAGTCACGGGATGTACAGTACAGTATAGGGAATAATCACTGGTATTGTGACAGCTTTATATACTGTGAGAGGGGGTAGTAGACTTCGCGGGTTATCACTGTGAGGGGTGTAAATGTCTAATCATTATGTTGTTTTGTACACCTGAAACTAATATAAAAAATAATAAAAAAAGATGGAGAAAGGAACACAGGGGATTGTCACGGCAATGAGATTTTGGCTGTTAACATGTTGGAGCAGTGGTCAGATTAAGGAACTTTGTGGTATTCATAAGAAAAGAGGTTATTTAACATGGAGAGGATGTAGCACTGAGGGCTCAGTATTTTGACTTTGGAAATTCGTTTTTGGTTCCATTGACCCTGTCTGGTAGTAAAGGCTCTGTCTAGCATTGAATTGATAAAAGAAATAAAACTTACCTATGCTTTACATCATTACAACCTGGAAATGTTTCCAAAGTACAGGGACAGGCTGGCTCCACTTGCTAAGGTCGCTCCTGTGGCCCTGTGTCCTGGTACAGGAGCTTGGGTCCTCAACAAAGAATTTATAGCAGTGCTAGATGTGGGAGGGCCGAGGCGCCCTGAGTATGCACTGCTGGGGGACAGGCTCCCCCGTGCTAGGACAGGCCAGTGGCTGGCTGACGGGGATGTAATCTGCGCACTCAAAATTGAACGAGTGAGAGGGAATCTGTTACCAAGCTCCACAGGTACTGCTCCTGTTAGAGAAAAGAAAACACCCTCCTGAACCACAAATCCTTCCATTTCTTACAGGATATCGAGCTCCATTGGAATCTTATGGGATTACAATGCAAATTCGTGGTCCATCGAAACATCTTTGTTTGATGCCTGATTGCAGTAACTACGAGGATTAATATTTACTGAGTACTTGCTCTGTGTTAAGCACTGCTCTGAGTGTGTGACATGCATTCACTTGATTGTTGCAGCAACTCGGTGATCCCCATCTTAAGTACTCGTTACCCCCATCTTACGGGTATAGAAACAGATACTACAGAGATCGTAACTTGTCACGAATGGCGGAGAATGACTTGAGCCCAGGCACTGGGGCTTCAGAGCCCACACTCCTAAATATTCTGCTGTGCTGTCTACTGCTCTTGAGGGCTTCTCCCCTTTTCCAAAGTCCACTGTGGCTCCTTACTGCCTCTAGCCCAAAGCCTCTTCTCTTGCCGTCCCTCCTCACTCTGCCACCCTGGTGCTTCTCATCACTTCTCACCCAGCCACCCTGGTCCTGTCCCTTCAGACTTGGGTTGGTTTTTTTCCTACTTCTTTGGTTCCCCTGGAACAAGATGTGACGACCTGAACCAGACTGCGCTCTCCTATGCACTTGCTATAGCCACCCTCAGGGCCTCAGTTTTCTCATTGGTACAAGAGGTTGATGGCAAGAGAAAGCATGGGACTCTTTAAGTCCTTTCTTTTCATTCTAAAATTCTAATAAACCATTGTCTTCCTGCCTCTCTCTTCCTTTCTTCTAGCCCCTTACCCAATTCCCACACATGCTTCAAGGTCAACTCAAAGGGCTTCCTCCTTCAGGAAGCCTGCCTAGATTTTTCTAGCCCCAAAAGTTCCCTCTCACTCTTCCCTGAACTGTAGATAACTTTTAATACTCAGATTAGCACTTAATTCTTCTTTCACTTTCTGGACGTAAACTGGCCCTCCTCAAAGCAAGTGAACACTCTTTGAAAAAACCTGTAAGATAAAATGCAGAGTGTGGATCTCAATTTTCCAGCTTCATTCTTTGAAGTACCACCTTCACTGTTTATGGCACCCCTGAGTTCTTTCTTAGATTACCCTCGCTAATCTTTACTTAACATTGTTCCTTTAAATAGACTCACTATTTAAAACAAAGAAATGTATTTTAAATGAAAAACATTAACAATATTGTAAATGGAAAGCCAGCATCATTTGTCATACTAGAAATTAAGTATAAAAACATGACAACAGAACAATGTCATTAAATTCTTGGTCTTCTTTCTCTGGTTAAAGTCATCAAAGACTTGCTAAGAACAAAAAAGATGTGGGGCAGGGAGAACTCTCACTGATGCAAGCAAAAGAATCGAAAGAAAACTGAAAATAGAGCAACTTTCTTTCTGTGTGATTCAGGGTCATTTAATACTTTAATACCTTGCTCATGCATCACCTGAAATCATCTCACAACCCACCACAGGCATGAAGCCCACATTCTAGGAAACAATGGCTTGGTCCGAATGGGCAGAACCAGTATCATCTCCCACCACTACCATGTTCTAGTCTGTTTGCTCCTCTGTGAAATGAATTGATTATGACCACTCCTGGGTCTGCTGTCAGGGTTAAACGAGACCTCACACGTGGCGTCCCTGGATTCTCTTGGCTTTGCTGCTTAGCATAGGGGCATGACCATGGATGATTTACCCTGCCTCCCTGGGCCGCAGTTTCTGCATTTCCCTGGAGGTTAAAAAGTACCTTTATTCAACAAATATTTACTGAGTACCTACTATATGCCAGGCACTATTCTCTGGGTTGGGGTTGCAGCAGTGATGAAGAAACAAAAATCCCTACGTTCATGGAACTTATATGCAAAGTGGATGGGGATGGGGAAGAGAAAGGCACTGAACAGGACAAACAGATAAAATATATAGTATACTATGGGGAGAATGTACGCTGTAGAAAAATAAGGCATGGTAGGTGGGGGGAGGGTTGCAATTTTAAAGAGGGTAATTCAGGGATAGAATCTCTGACAAGCTGACATTTGGGTGATGCCTGAAGGAGGTAAGGGAGCCATGAGATATCTGGGGGAACAGCATGGCAGGCAGAGGGCACAGCAAGTGTCAAAGGCCCTGAGGTGGGAGGCAGCCTGAACTATTCCGAGAAGAGCAAGAGGCTGATATAGCCAGAACGAAAGTGTGAGTGAGGAAACACAGCAGTAGGAAAGGAGATCTCAGGGCAACAGGGTCAGATCCTGTAGTGCCTTACGGGACATTTTAAAACTGATTTTGATTTAGAGTGAAACTTTAGCAAATTGTCTGGCACATGGTTAAGTACATAATTCATAGAGGCTCTAAGGATAATAACTGCTATAATTACTTAGCATCACCTCCCCAGAATGCATAGGTTCCAGGTTCCAGGGTGACACAGAAGCCTGTCCTGCCTTGCCCCATCAGCCGGGCCTGGTTTACTGGAAGGCAGTGGGGACAGGAATGAATGGAACCCAACTTGAGCATTCTTGACCCACCCATCCCCTCTCGGATTCCTCCCCAGGCCAGCCACACCTTTGCCACTTGCTGGGCAGTGGGCACAGGAATGCTGAGGCAGCTGAGGGGATGGGCAGCTCCCAGCCGGCCAGTAACAAGAAACAGCAACAATAGCAGTTACCACTTATTGAACCCCCAGCCCACATCAGACACAGCACATCAGCTCTGAGTGCTTTTCAAACATTATCTCACAGCGGCCTCCTTTGAGCACTTTGAGAGAGGTGCTGTCTTGAGGAAACTGAGGCTTAGGGATCAGGCTGGTGAGTCACCCACGTCTGCGATCTCTAGGGTCTGCACTCTAGGGCTCAGCAGCACCAGACCTGGGTTCCTTTCTGACAGGCTCCCCCTTTAGCCAGGGGCCCCTTAGAGAGAAGAATCTTGCAGCTCCAGCTTGCCTGCTCTGCAGCTGCCTGCAGGCCCAGGCAGGTCCCAGCGGCCTCCTCAGGGGCTGATGGAGTAGAGAAGAGTCAGGTTTCTCCAGCTCTGAGATGGAGCCGAGGTTGCTGAGTCAGGCCTTTTCCCAGAGCTTCTGGGACCAGGCCTTGCCCTGAACTCAGCCTCTAGCCCAGGCGTGGAGGCCAGGATTGGGCACCCTGAGCCCCACCGCCCTCTCTCTCTCTCTCTCTCTCCAGTCACTCTGGCGTCCCTGCTATAAATCCTGCTGAGCCCCACTAAGCACACTCCTGCCTCAGGGACTTTGCACTTGTTCCTTTTACCTAGACAGACCTGCATACTTGCTCCCCAGTATCTTGCAATTTTTGCTTAAATACCACCTTCTCAGTAAGGCCTTCCCTAACTACTAGAACTCAGTCCCCACCCCAGCCCCTTAATTCCTAGGACCCTTCCCAGCTTTATCTTCCCCTTTAGCCTTGCCTTTCAGTGCACCATGTAGTTTACTGATCTGCCTTGTTTATGGTTTGTCTGCCACTGAACAAAGACACTCATCTGGCCCAGCATTCCAGGTATCCAAGAATCCAGGTTAAAACTGGCCTTCCAGATTGCTATGAAGACACGCCTATCCACGCAGAAAAACAGAGTATCTTTTATTTAACAGTTTACCTCAGCTCATATGGTATCTTCCAGTTGGCCCAACACACATTTTTGCCTAGAGACCCCCATGTTAGGGCTGGGAGTTTTAAATCTTCTGCATTTCTGAGTACCTAGCACCTACAACAGTACCTGACACTGTTAAACAAATAAAAAGGCCCTGGGGTGATACCCCACATACTCAAGGGGACCCCAGAAATGGTTGGAAACGCTGGCTTTTATGTGTCAAGGCCTTGGAGTTTTAGGGTCAGGTGGGGCCAACTCTGCCTTGGGGTGGGGGTGGCTATGCCATATCTGAAGAGCCTCTTCCAACTGCTGGCCTGCCTGCCCCCATCTTCCCTCATCATATCGGGGAGTTTCTTATTCATTATAGTAGAAAGAACCCATACTTAGGAATCAAGGCGACTTGTCTCTGTCACTTCCCAAAACTGTCACTTCCTGGCTATATACGGGCATTATTTTTTCTCTCTCCCAATTTGTTTAAAAAGGGAACCATAAAACCTCTCTCCGTGGTTGTGAGTGGGAGAATGTATGTAACTGATCCACGCATGTGAAGGGCAAGGCCAGTCATTGACCCATAATTGAGTGCTATTGCCGCCGCCGCCACCACCATCATCAACATCAAAGTGTCCAAGGTGGTTCCTGGCACATAGCAGACAGCCATACTTGGAACATGGCGGCCTTTGTGACCATTTTGCCCTGGGGCTCCTTCTCTTCCTGCAAATCTCACCCTAGGTTGCCAGGCTGGGAGGTGCACCAGCCATGCTGGTGGTTCGGGCGAATGGTGCCCTCTGCTGGGCGCAAGGGTAAGGCCATCAGGGAATCCACAGCCAACCTGACCACTGAAGTCACTTCCTACAGCCTAGAATGTCTGGCTTCCACCCAAGGTGTGAGTGTGAAGACAAAGGAGCAGTAAGTCGCCCTCTCAGTCCCTCAAACAGCCACCACAGCAGTGATGACTCACTGATGCAGTCCTCACACGCCAGGAAGCCTTCCAAGCACTTTAGAGATGTGAACTCATTTACTCCTCCATTTTCCAGATGAGAAAATTGAGACACAGAAAAGTAACGTGATTTGTCTAAGGAGTCATGCTTGGAAGTGCTGGGAGTTGAATCTGTGCTGAGCCATGCCTTCTTGGTGGATTTAGTGGGAGGTAGGCTCTGCCTTTAGCCAAAAGGGAGTTGGCCCCATGGAGTTCCCCAGTGAGTCTGGAAGTGGACATACAGGGTGAGGGAGCCAAAGGGGCTTCCCAGAGTAACTACCCCCACCCTTTCAATGGCAGGCCCATTGCCTGGCTGACCTTGGGGCCCCTCCCTGACTGGCCATCCCTCAGCATTTCCCTGCCTGTGTCTCCTTGCTGTGTCCCTGGGCCCATGGTTAAGTAAGGTCCGTGCCTAGCACAGGAAGCCAGAAATTTGAGTATCAGCTACTTGCCCACCTTCCATTCATGAGAGGCAGCCTCTTCAGGCCCAAGGGCCTGGCCATAGCCCATCTGGGGAGATGGGTCCTATCTGCAGTCTTTTTGGGAGGAAAAGAGACGGTCAGGACAGCCACAAGGGAAAAGGGGTGGTGTGAAGTGAGGCCGGGGCTCTGCTCACCTCTGCCTGCTAATGGGATGGTGGGGAGCACCTGCTCTGGGAACTTCTATCTTCTTCCATCTGAAAAATGACAGGGGTGGATTGGGGGCACTTTTCAAAATGCTCAGTATTTGGGGGGTTAAGGAGAAACATTGGGAGGATGAGGCCAAGAGGAGGGTCTCTGGGCACCCCAACCGCTTCTTCCAACAAAGTTTCACTGACCGGAGATGAGATTAAATAAATGCTCACGCATCCAAACTGGACGTGCTGGAAACAGTTAAGGCAACCTCCTGGCATGTCCCTTTACGAGAGGATGTAAATGCACAATGTGTGTGTAATGCATGGGGGAGAAAAGATTGGGAGGATACACATGCAACTGCGGAGCCACAAAACATAAAGGATTAACATGCAGAGCACGGGACGTCAAACGTTCACGTGGTCCCTCCCCACTGCTATGGCTGGCTGCACTCGTTATTTCCAGTTGACACCCACTTTGAGTGCTTAGCACTGGCGACTTACTTATTTTGAACTATTATAGGCCCTAAAGCTCAGTCCTGAGATCCTATTTTGCAGATGAGAAGCAGGCCCAGAGTTAGTGGCGTAACATCCATCCCCATGAGAGCCCAGGAGGGTTCTTTCTAAATCACTCAGACGCTGGCGACTGGTTCCATCACCAAGGGAATTTAGTTAGATCCATCCAGAGAGACCAGGCTTGGCTAGGAAATCCCACTTCTCCTCCTCGACTCCCTCCAAAAATCTCAGGGGAGGAAGGCCGGCCTGAACAGTAGCTGTTTGGTTTTATTATTAGTCTTCACGGAGATAGGGTTTCACGCTTTATTCAGACTTCTCATAGAGGAGTTTAAGACATGGGGCAGCAGGTGTTTGCTGGCTGAGATACCTAATCTCACACAACCTTATCAGCAAAAGCAGCAAGGCCCTAGGAGAGGGGAATCGGAGGCCACAGGAGCCAGAGGCTGCAGCTGGAGGGAGAGACAGGAGACGGCCTTGACTGCAGGCTAAGGCGCTATGGGCTGGACCGAGGAATAGGATGGGCGAGGTTTCTTACCGGCCATAGTTCCCTTCTGACTTTCCCATCCAGGGTCTGAGGCTTCAGGACACTCAGCCTTGTCCTTCAGAGCCTTGCTCTTGACCTTGCGTGTGCACCAGAATCCCCTGGAAGGCTTGTTAAAACACACTGCAGGTTCCTGCCTGCAGAATTGATTTTGCAGGTAATGCTGACGCTGCTGGCCCAGGAACTGCACTTCGAGGGGCACTGCTTTGCAGGGTGAGTCACTTTTGTGGGAAGGAAACACTGATTTCAACTTCAGCCATCCTTTCAGCTGCCCTTCAGATTCTTTTTTTTGGTTCATTGCAAAGAAAAATTTTAAACTTCACTTTAACGAAGGCACATGTGGAATTGTTCCATCCCAGCTGCCTCTTCAGCCTTATTCTATTCCCACATCTGTGCCGGGTTATGTCAGGAGTGTTCCAATTTCACTGACATCCTGGTGAATTCTCTTAACTTTCTGTCTGGCTTGATTCTGATGATCATCAAGCGTCATTTAAAAAAAATACAATAAGGCCATTCTTTAAAGGAGGAAAGTCCCCTCAGAGGGTGAGGGTGAGAATTCGTATAAAGGAAATGATTGAAATTAAGTGCTGTCCGGGCCTAAAATGTACTGAATAAATGGTATCCACGACCAATGAACACAGATAGCACTTACCGTGTGCCAGATATTGATTCACTTACTCTCCATAAGAACTTCCCACTTTATGCATGAACAATCTGAGGCAGGTGGAGGTGAAGCGACCTGCTAGGAAGTAGGAGAGCCAGCCTTTCCCCAGCCCCTGCCTTTCAACAGAGCCCACAGCCCAGAGCAGGAAATCTTCATGCAATGCGCCATGTGAAAGAGCAGCCAGCATTCCAGAAAAGACATCGCCTGTAGCTCTGGTGGCGCTCCGCTCAGGGGTAAGGAGGTAATTTGGTTCTCTCACACAGAAGAGCAGCTCCGAACCTGTAAGAAGGATAGAAGGTTTGCCCCCACCTGAGCCTGTGAATGAATCCTGAGCTTTCTCTATCATGAGGAAACTGTGGTGAAGCCGGCAGAGATCCAAACACTTCCTCCCTTTACACAACTCTGAAAAGTCTAAAAACCATGGAATTTTACACGTAAGTGGGTGAATGGAATGGTATATGAACGACATGTCAATAAAGCTACATTAAAAAAAAAAGCTCACTCCCCTGGCACCTCTGGGAAAAGTTCCTTTAATAAAAAAGTTCTAGTACATTTACACGATTGTCATCACCCTTCATCTACAGCACTCCATAGGGAAAATAAAAAATAAAAAATAAAGGACAACCTAGACGCGCTCAGTATAAAAACGCAGTAATCTATTCAAATAGGAGGCCTTGGTCCTAGAGATCAGAGAGAAGTGCATGAGAGCACGTGAGTCGAGCAGCTCTGGCCTGGGCTTCTGGAGGGCTCCAGGGGACAGTTGAGGACCCGCCTCTAACTTTTTGAAAACAGCATTTAAAAAAAAAAAAAAATTCAGGTTGCCGTAAGAGGCCTCTATCTAAGGAGAAGGGTCCATTCCAGAGAGAATGTTTTCATGGGGGAGTCAGGTCCATCCAGGCCCAGGACACAGGGCGGAGCATTTTATGAAGAATGTCCCGGAAATTCAGCCTCCCAGGGCCTAAGCTGAGAAGTCAAACTGCCCATGGCCCTCCATTCTGAAAGGCTCCGAAACCAACCCCTCTCGTCAGATTCGAGGCCTCTTCCCTTCAGGTTGCTAAGGCCACTTCTCAATAGCTCCAAGGTCCTTGGCTGGGGGGTGGGGTGGGAATGCAACCCCTTAAAGATGCAGCTGTGGCCTGCTGGCCCAGAGGCCTAGTCGTCCTGGCCACCACCATACATGTCCGCGAGCTTCCGGAAGCGGCTGCCCCACTCGTTCAGGTAGTCATAGTCTTGGTCCTGGTCAGAGGCCGAGGAGGTGAGGGAGCTCAGGGAGGCGGCATCAGAGCCGCTGCCCTCATAGTCGAACACCAACAGCGAGTCATAGGGCGGGGCTGTGGGGTCCGTGTTAGCGGCCTTCAAGTTCTGTGGCGACAGAGAGCAGGTGGTTAGGAGCCGCAGGCTCAGACATGTGGCAGCTGTAAGAACTCAGGCAGGCTGGTTCACCTGGCTGAGCCTGCATGTCCTCGTCTGCGAAGCCATTTCTCTCCTCCCTCAAGGTTTTGAAGGTTGAAATGATACTGCATATAAATGCTTGGCACAGGGCCCAGCATACAGCAAGTGCTCAGTGCGACAGGCCATTGGTGAAGGGCAGGGACCGCGAAATCAGATGGCTTAAGTCAGGACTCAGACTTCACACACTAGTATGTGACCTTCAGCAAGTCCCTTAATCGACCTCTCCATGCTTTTTCCTCCTCTCTCAAATGGGAGATGTCATATTGTTTAAGAGGAATAAATGAATATGTAAATATATGTAAAGCGCTTAACAGAATAATACCGGGCATATAGCGGAACACTATGTCCTCATTTGTAAAAATCAGGATAACAAGATTCCAACCCTGCAGACTTGACGTAGGGATTAAGTGAGACAGTATTTGCAAACTGTCCAACCCACAGACATTCTAGAAAGTGACTTCATCTAACTGGAGGGAAATGCGCCCGGTATTTAGCTCCAATATGTTTTCTCACATCCGCCGCCCCATGCAACTTTCCCCAGATGATTATTTTTGCACTGTACTCTCAAATATGCTCGGGCTACTTCTAGGAGGCAAAAAGTTTAGAAGAGAAGATGACGTCAGAAGGATTCGCCACGGTGAGGTATTCTGACCGCCCACTGAGCCCCCTCCCCACTGCCGCTTCCATCCATTCATCCATACTTCCCTATAGACCTAGTTCAGTGGTTCCTACAACCCAGACCGTATTATTTTATTTCCTTGGGGAGCTAAAAATATCAGAACCTAAAAAAAATTGATGCCAGGGTTCCTGGAATTGATATTTTTCAAAATTCCTCAGATAATCAAATGTGTGACTGGAGTTAAGAACACTGGAAACACTCAGCTACTAGCAACAATAGCTCTCATTACCTAATTAAGAACTTAAGTTACCTTAAAAAAATTCGGAACCCAGGCTCCATCCAGATCAATTAAGTGACAACCTCAGGGTGGAGGGGATGGTGAGTCAGAGGCATCACTAGTTTTTGAAGTCCCCAGGAAAGTGCAATGTGCAGGCAGTTTGGGAACCACCGTGGTAGCACCACTCCAGGTGCTTACTCATCCAATCCTTAGAGCGGCCTGGAACAGAGGTCCCAAAACCTGGCTCTGCATCAGAATCACCTGGGATCTCTAAAAATTCAAACCCACGTTGTCCAGCTCCAGTTTTTTCGTAACAACCACTATATTTGTTGAACAAATGAATAAATTATTCCTAATCTATCCTTTACCACTCTGCAAGTGTGGTAAACAGAAGGAGGAAACAGAGCCCAGAAGTTACTCAAATGTGCCAGAGGTCACACAGCTGGTTGGTGGTAAACTCATGATTTAAACCCAGAGCCAAGACTCTGAGCCTCTGCTCTTTCTCTCACGCTGCTGGTGCCTGAATATAGGGCTGGCCCCCCCATGCCTCACCTCGATGATGAAGTTGCCGATTTCATCTGGGTTGGCTGGACGTGGGCGGTACATGGGTGTGGGGATGAAGGTTGGTGCCACATCGTTTCGGAGAACCACCTCGGGCCGTGCCTCTAGACCCCGGTGGAGTTGGGTGATGTCATAGTCCTTCATGAAAGTAAAGAAGAGCATGGGATTGAGAAGGACCTTCCAACTCCCACACCATTCACATTTCACCCCACTTCCCCACCATTTGGATGTTCTGCTTCATGGCCAGGTCTTAGAAGACAGATAATGTCAGAGATTTCTGAAAGCCCTCGTTTCCACACCCCCTCCCCCATATTAAGTGCAGGCTCAAGGTCACCTTGACTGGGGCCAAAGAGACTAGCAATGAACCAGACATCCTCTCAGAAGAGAAAAGTTGGTGGTCTATTCTGCATGAAGATTGAAACTTCAGGCCAGAGTCTGGTCAACACAGCCAACACGGTCAGTTGATGGACTCAACCATCCCTGCCAGTGGCCCTGGGGGTATCCACCACCCAACCCCCAGACTTCCCAATGTCCTACCTGGTCCTCCTCACCACCCCCCTCTTCGCCATAGTAGAAGACATTGTCACGGGTGTCATCTTCCGGGAGCAGAAGGGGCTCCTTGACCTTCCGCTTCTTTCTCACCAGTAAGAGAAGAACCAGCAGGAGAACTAGAAGAGTTGGGAAGTGTGAATATTCACACCCACAGCACACAGTTGGCCGAGACCCCCAAATCTCCAGAGCCCCATCTAATTGAGACCCCTTCACTCAGTAGCCAGAGCTTAAACACTTCATTAGCTCTTTTGCACCTAGGAAGAAAACCTTGCACTTCTTACCAAGGTTCACAGATTTGGTCCACCTGTGTACCATCCCCACCATGTCCTGCCCAGGTCTGGTCACACTGGCTTCCTAGGAGTTCCTCAAATATACCCAGCAGTTTCTCACTTGAGAACCTTCCTCTGAGCCCTTTCCTCACTTGGAACACCTTCCACGCATATGCATGGCTCTCACCCTTCAGGTCCCAGCTTAAGGTCACCTCCTCCTAGCACCACTCTGATTTCATTCCCCACCTATATTTCTATATCATTTTGCCAGTCTACCCATATTGAGTGTAATGGTCCCGAGGGAAATCCTCCTTTGTGAGGACGGACTCTCCCAGCAGATGTCACTTTTCAACAGGACTCTTTTTCAGTCCCCAGGTATTCCTAAATTAGCCATAGACTTTAAGTTAAAAGCAAGAGAGTGCAACTCTGATATAGTACAGTAGGTAGTAATGTGAACTTAGGTACAAGTGCTATGTTGGAATTTTAAGAGAAGGACTGGTTTTTAGTGATATTGTTTAGACATGGCGGGGACTGGCCATGATGCCTGGCTGCTCTCTCTAATAGCCATTACTACCCTTGGTTAATCCCACAGGAAGAGGGTACCCTCTGGCCCTCTCTCTGTGGCTGTTCACGTTTTTGGCCTGCTGATAGAACCACAGTCTCTGGCCAGACAACACAGGCCTCGCCTTCTTTGAGACTCCATAGGTTCTCAGGATGCATACCTCATGTGGGCCAGACTGTGACCTTTCACCCCTTTTCTTCCCCACTGGGTTGGGGGAAAAGCAAGAGGTGAACTGGACTTCTCATCTGCACCCAAAGGTTATATGTCTGTCTACGAAAATCTCTATTTGGACTGGCCTGGCAAATCTCCCATTGTCCTTCACAAACTGGTTAATGGAAACTCCGTGTGTCTACGAGTTCAGGCCTTTGGCTCACCAGTGGCTCTTTCCCGCATACCACATATCAAGTGATGTGGATGAGTCGATTGTACCTTGAAATATGACCACCTCTCACCACCTCAACTTCCATCCTGGTCTGAGCCACCAACCACCGTCTCCCCGTTAGATTATGGCAATAGCTCTTAAATGGTCTTTCTGCCTCCATCCTTGCCCCTCTGTAGTTTGTTCAGTACTATTCAGTAGGCATCCTGTAAAATTCAAGTCCAATCACCTCACTCCCCTGCTCCACACCTTTTCTGATGACTTCCCATTTCATCCAGAGTCTTTTCACAAGAGCCTACAAGGCCCCACACGATGCTCCACCACGCCCATCACCTCTGCCCTCATCTCCTAGTGTTTTCCCTCTTGCTTTCTGCACTCCAGCCATTTCTGTTTCCACACACCAAGCACACAGCACTGCCTCGGGGCCTTTGCACTTGTTCCCCAGATATCTGCTGACTTGCTTCCTCACCTCTTTCAGGTCTTTATTCGAATTATCCCCTTCTCGGCAAGGCCTTTCCTGCCCATCTTATTTAAAATTACAGACTTCCTCCCCTCCACTTTCTTTCCCCCCATAGCAACACCTATTAATCTGCCAGATTACTTGCCTGTTCCCTGTGCTAGAAAGTAAGCTCATTAATGGCAGGGATTGATCTGTTAAGTGCTGCAAGCTCAGTGCCTAAAACAATGTTTGGTGCACAGTAAATTAACTAATTAAAACTTGTTCTTATATTCACGTCTGATTGGATGTGTGCTTTCTGCGTAAGGACTAATTTAAAGAGTGGAAAGAGCAAATGTGATAAGTTCTACCTTAAGAGAAAAGAAATTAGTTTTTAACTAAACACTCCTGCCCACTAGTCCAGTGGTTCTCAAACTCTAGCATGCATCAGGACCCTTTGAAGAGTTGTTAAAACCCATTTACTGGGTCTTACCCCCAAGTGTCTGAATCAGTGGGTCTGGAGTGGGGCCTGAGAACTGGCCCTTCTAACGAATTCCTGGCTGTTGGTCTGGACCACACTTTCAAAACCACTGCTCTGGCCTCTACATGACATAATGGCAGGACCAAGTCTGTTTGCTCACCACTGTATCCCCCAAACCTGGCACACTCCATAAGCTCCACAGATATCTATTTATGGAATGACACACCTGAAATTAAGAGTTTAATGCTGGTGGCCTTAGTCCCAGAAGTTCAGGGTAGAATCAGGTCTTCTAACTAGCCAATCCTTTGAGGGGGAAGGGCGCCAGTACTCACGCAGCAGAGCCAGGATGGCCCCCAGGATGGGCAAGAGGAAACCCCCCTTCCAGGGTTCGGGGCAGTTCTTCACGTGGCCATGGCAGTCACACACGGTAGCCCTGATCACTGTCAGCTGTTCCTTGTTGCCATGGTCAGACAGAGAAAGATGCACGTCATATGTGTCTTGCTTCAGGAACTTCTTCAGTGACAAGGCCACTGTGTCTCCTGGAGTGGACAGATCATTTATTCACCTCGGGAGATCACAGTGAGAACTACCTCAAAAACACACTTACACCAAGTGTTAAAAATTGATATTTGGCCAAAGCCAAATTCACTATCATGGAAAGGATGATCAGAGTAGAAGAATAAATTCATCTTGTTTTAAGTCAATAATCACGGCATTTTTAAAATATGAAGTTTAAAAAAAAAATTATGTCCTGCAGGGCCAATAACTTCTCAGCACCATTACCTGCTGGACAGTTCTTTGCCTCAACAATAATACACTGTTCCAAGAGATAGCTAACTCAGTATTTTAATATCTACATTAACTGGCCACCTGTTTTCCTATGTGCACAATTCACTATCATTTACTACTGCAGCATGCTGCTCTTGCAATAGTAAAAATAACTTTTATACTTTGGCTGTACAATAGAGTTTCAATTTCTGAAACACAGATGTTTCCGAGTCAGCATCAATTAGTAATAAATTCAAATGCATGTGACTTGATGATATAACTTATGTTAAGCACATCTGAAAGGATGCTAACCCGTGGAATCACAGCACTAGCGACTACACTCAAGTTCAGAGATGCTGGAATGAGGCTGCAATGGGCACTGGGCTAGCTGGACTTCCACAGCCCAGGACGGGCAGCGGATTAACTAAGAGCAGAAGCCAAGCCTCGGTGTGGCCTGTGCAACGGGCAGTTCTCTGGGGAGACTGTGTGGCAATCCTAGGGTAGGGAAAGGGGACTGTGCTTCTGGGTGAGGAATATAGGGTCAGAGGCCTCTCTGAAGAAAGGCCTTCAGTTTAGACCCAAGTTTCTCAAGGAGGGAACTAAACTGCTTTTCATCATGCAGGACTTTCCCAAGCGTTACAGATCCTCATACTAAATGCCAGTAGTGTCCCCCAATCACTGGGGCGATGAAAGACACTATCATGTTTCTAGCTCACCCACTCTCAGGCTTGCTAGCCTATTTCAGCACTGACTTCAAGCCATTTTCCGTTCAAAGGCTCTGCACGCTCACAGGGCTCCCTCTTAGTAAAAAAGGCCAGAAGGGAGAACCCACCCTATTCCCATTGGCACTACCAGGCAGACAGAGCTCTACAGGCTGGGTATTTGGTCTACCATGTGGGGAGGCCACGGTGGGATATTTCACCCCAAACATCCCCATCTTCATCCTGTTCCCACAGGGGAGGGCTGGTTTCTCAACTGATGATGGTGGTGCTGGTGGAAATGTCGACTAAATTGACACTTACTATGTACCCAGCCCTTCTCTAATCCTCACTACAACTTGAAAAGATAGGTACTTTATCCTCATTTTTCAAATGCAGAAATTGAAGCTTAGGAAGGTCAAATCACCAGCCCAAGGTCACATAGGGTAGAGTTTGATTAATTCCCCTGACAAAAGGGACAGAAAATTAAATTACAAGTAAGAGCCAGGTCTCCACACTATTATCAGGTGCTGGTATGACTGGGCTTTGGCCACAACGCTCACACCTGACAGAGCCACATCTGACTGCTGTTGGGTGAAGACGGCCGCTTGCATCTACTGAGCTGACATACCAGAGAAAGTGCTTTTCATGTAGTAATCTTCAGAGTAACTATGGAAGTAGGTACTATTATTGGTACCATTCTACAGATAGGGAAACTGAGGAACAGTTGAGACTCAGGCTTTCCCACAATCACAAAGCTAGTAAATGGAGTAACCAGGTCTTGAACCAAGGCATTCTGGCCCCAGTCTCCACTCTCTGAACCACATGGTCAGGGAGGGAAAAAATGACTTCTAGGCCACAAGGGGGTGACACAAGACCAATTTGGGCTCCCCAAAGGAAAAGTGCTAGATATACACACCCAAATCACAGGTACTGTAAAAATGAGCCAAGGTGGGTGCCAAAAGCAGGTCGGGAAGCCCTTTCTGGGCTCAACAGCAGTAACGGATACTGGGCATTTGGGGTCTTTGGGGCAGAACTTAAATATACTGGTTCCCCATTTCCCTCCTGGGGGATCCTAGCCCCAAGAGGAAGAGGGGAACATTTTAAAGCAGAGCGATGCAATGTTTCTCCAGGGACCTTATTGGCACTTGGGGCTGGATCCACCTTTTTCATGCACTGTGGGTCCTTATCCACTTGATGCCAATAAGACCCCTCTAGGCCTGTAACAACACAAAAACCACCAAAGGCTGAGAAGCTCCGGGGGGTGGTGAGGGGGGGGTTGAAAAGAGAAAGGACAGAGGCAGATGGGAGCAGGGATGGCGGTCTGGCTTCAACCTCCACTGCTTACCCACTGTGTACCCCTGGGCATGCTATTTCACCTCTCTGAGATCTCACTCTCATCTGTAAATAGGGATAAAAAAATACAGACCACAGAGTGACAGAAACATTAAATAAGAAAAAAAAGAAAGAGCATCTCCCATGTCTCCAGGGTTCAATAAATGGTAGGCAGCGAGCATCATGGTAGATCAGAATGCCTGGGTTTAAATGCCGGTGCCATCATTTTCTACCCATAAAGCCTCTGCCAAGCTATTTAAACTTCTGAAAGCCTCAGTCTCATCTGTAAAATGGGTGCACGCACACGTGTATGTGATAATAGTGCCTTCTCCACAGGATTGTTGTGAGGATTAGGAAATTAAATCTATGTAAAACATGTAAAGTGGCATCTCACACAGAGCAAGCACGTTCCATGCCTGTTAGTTATTACCACTGTGCCGAGTCATTATGTGTCATGGAGAAAGTCACGCCCTCTCTCTCTGGGCCTCTTTTTCCATCTGTACAGGAAGACAGTTGGGCTAGAATGGTCTTTAAGGGCTCCTGTGGAATTCCGAAGGCTTCCACTACATTAATAAATAGCATCTGATCGATGTTCTTGAAAACACCCACAAGAGGCTGAGCTGGGCAGGTGTGCAGGTTCCCGGTATGGGGCAAACCACCGCCTGCCACCGCCACGCAGTTACCTTTCTCATTGACCTCTGCCATCCAGTAGATGTCCGAGTCATGTGTGAGCTGGGCCTGGAAAGGGGCGGTGTGGGGGGCCAGGTCCTTGTCCGTGATGTTCAGCACTTGGGGCACAGGACTTTGGTTGCAGATGGTGATCTGACGGGGCTCAGGGACTGGGCCGTGGTCATTGACATCCGTGAGTGTTAGCAGGAGGGTCCCCGTGCCAGTGGCGGGACGGTTCCCTATTCATAACGACACAGATGATCCTTTTTCAACATCTGCCTTGGTTGGGCTGATGAATGTCAAGCTCCCCTGTGACCAACCCAATCAGCCTCAGGGAGAGTCTCGTTTACCGTCCAGCTATAACGTCTCAAGACCCTCCAAGCACTGGCTGCACTATAGATCAAATCAGTGGTGGCAAATACATGGCAATTGTGCCCCCATTCTCATTTTGTGTCCACAGCAGACATTACTAACTGACCAGAGCACAGCTGTAGCCACTTCATCCGGATAGCCACTAATAATCTATCACAAAGCGAAACCCACCGGACACCTTGAGGCAGCTTCCCCTCACAGCCCTGTGGTAACCTCTCACCTGCCTCCAGGCCTTGATTCACTATGTGTCAAGCAGAGATGGAATCACATCATAACCCCTAATCCTCTGGGTGTGACATCACTAATCAAGCATGCACTTTATAGGCAGCCCCTTTCAATCAATGAAGGGGAAAATGACAGGCCCATTTGGGCCTCCGTGAACCACAAACTTAGTCTGAAAGAAATCTTCAGGATATTTCCTAACTCCTGGGTTTTAGGGAAATTGGAATCATGGCCAGCCACCCTAAGACCAGTCTTTAAAAGACTCCTCTGAAAGAACCCTTTGACCCTCCAGATTGGTTTGCTGACAGCCCCCCTCCACCCGCCCCCACATACACCATACCCTGCCTCTGGGGGGCACATGCTGTGTCAGTGACCTGGAAACCGTGAGGGCCCACGTGGAGGGGGTGGGAGGAGGCTCACCATCGTCCGTGGCCAAGACGGTGACTTCGTAGATGTTGTTCTTCACAAACTGCTCATCCTCGCGGTCCAAGACCCCCACAGCAGTGACCTGCCCACTGTCTGCGTCCATTGCTAGCCACCCTGCTGGGTCTCTCAGGATGTGGTAGCTGGAGTGGAAACGTTGAGAAGTCACACCCAGAATGCTCAGAATTCTGGTGTCATCATTCAAAGCCTCCCCATGCCAACTGGCAGGCGGTGTCATGGGACTCGGGGCTCCTAAGCTGGGTCATGTGGAAAATGCATCTTACCCCTAAATGGGGACCTGAGCAGCAGGTGGGGGGGCCAGCAGGGATATGTGAGAGGGAACAAGAGCACCTGCCCCTAAAACCCCTACTGAATCTTCAGCCTTGGGGAGGGTAGGAAAGGGAGGCCCCGTGCAATGGGGTTTTCAAAACACTTAACAATCTTGACGGTAATCAGAACAAACACAGGCTATAAGAAACAACCCGCCAACAGTACCGGCACATTTAGCTGAATGGGAGCGAGCTCCTGCCTACCTGATCTTCTGACTGCCCTGGTCAGGGTCCTGTGCGGTGTAGGTGCAGACAGGCTCCCCGATGGAGATGCCTTCCTGCACCTCGATGACTTTGGAGGGTGGGACGAACACAGGTGCCTCATTCACATCTTGTACATGGACCACTACGGTGGCTGTGGAGGTTGGGAGCTTCACCACAAACACAGCATCATTGGTCACTTCAACGTACAGGGTGTACTGGGATTTGGCTTCAAAATCCAAGCCCTAGGAGAGAAGAGGAAGGAGGATCTGAGTCACTGGTTTTTGTAGGAGGCCCCTGCAGTGCTGTGATGTCAGAAGGGCCCCCAGTGAGGGGCGCAAGGCTCCCACCAGCAACAATGCTGCCCCCTCCCTGTCCCATAAAGCCTCCTGCACTTCCTGAGTGGACACCCAGTGGGGCCTCTCAGACCACTACAAAGGCAACTAGACTAGTAAGCCCTAGAACTGGTTCCCATTGGGGTGATGATGCCTCCTGGTGGTGTTGTAGAAACTTGTGGCGGCATTTCTAGTTGTCATAATGACTGGGGATGCCACTGGCATTTATGGGCTGGGGCAGGGACACAAAGAATTGTCTCATATCCCATGTGACTTGCCAACATCCCCTTGGATGTTCACGTATTCATGGGTATGAATAATTACAGTCTAGAACATGTTTTAACACGTAAACCAAGTGTTTGGTGGGGTTTTAATATATACTGAATATTCTAGGAATGGCATTTCTGAGGGGAGCCTGTAATTCTACTTGTTCAGGCCTTTTCCAAGAGTTGTTTATTTGTTGTTCTGGAAAAACACCAACACCACTTGTCGTAGGAGTCATACGAGGTCTGACAATTAAGTTCGCGAACTTTCCACCGTGTGCTTACATTGGCACCACTGTACAAACAGCTCAGTAAACTTTTATAACCTTGGTATATCAGTGTTTCATAACTGTGTTCGTGTCGACGTGTGGTGGTATCTTGCTCAGTGGTGTTCATTATTGTTACATGCTTTTGTGTGCTGTTGCAAGAATATCTGAGCTTCAATTAGAGCAACAAACAAACATTAAATTTCTTGTAAACTTGCAAGTGTGGAAGTGAAATCAGGGACATGTTAGTCCAAGTTTACGGGGATAATGCCATGAAGAAAATGACAATGCACAAATGGCTGAAACGTTTTTCTGAGTGGAGAGAATGTGTTACTGATGAAGAGAGGTCAGGGTGGCCAGTAATGGGCAGAACTAACAAAAACATTGCAAAAATTCATTGAATTGTGCGTCGAAATTGTCGGCTGATATTGTGCGTCGAAATTGTCGGCTGACTGTGAGAAGCATAGCAGACCAAGTAAATATCGACAGAGAAACAGTTAGGAAAATCTTAACTGAAAATCTTGGCATGAGAAAGCTGTGCACAAAACTGGTCCCGAGGGGCCGGCCTGGTGGCTCAGGCAGTTAGAGCTCTGTGCTCCTAACTCCGAAGGCTGCCGGTTTGATTCCTACATGGGCCAGTGGGCTCTCAACCACAAGGTTGTGGGTTCAATTCCTCTACTCCCGCAAGGGATGGTGGGCTGCGCCCCCTGCAACTAGCAACGGCAACTGGACCTGGAGCTGAGCTGCACCCTCCTCAACTAAGATTGAAAGGACAACAACTTGACTTGGAAAAAAGCCCTGGAAGTACACACTGTTCCCCAATAAAGTCCTGTTCCCCTTCCCCAATAAAACCTTTAAAAAAAGAAACTGGTCCCGAAGGAGCTCTTGCATCACAACAATGCACCAGCTCACACGGCACTGTCTGTCAGGGAGTTTTTAGCCAGTAAACAAATAACTGTGTTGGAACACCCTCCCTAGTCACCTGATCTGGCCCTCAAAAACTTCTTTAACCAAAGATAAAGGAAATATTGAAAGGAAGACATTTTGATGATATTCAGGACATCAAGGGTAGTACGACGACAGCTCTCATGGCCATTCCAGAAAAAGAGTGCCAAAATTGCTTTGAAGGGTGGACTAGGCACTGAGGATGGTGCACAGCTTCCCAAGAGGAGTACTTTGAAAGTGACCGTAGTGATATTCAGCAATGAGGTATGCAGCACTTTTTCTAGGATGAGTTCGCGAACTTAATTGTCATACCTCGTACAGTATCCACCACATTTGGATGACTACAAAGACATGCAAGTAACTGACCACTTCCTTATGTTTTCTAGTGTTAGTTGTGCCCAAAAGTTTACATACAGAAATAACTTTATTACTGGTAACTTTTCCTATAAAATTCTTATTTTAGTTAGGGAATTCTATTGTTCTAGAAAGTTAGGTAAGTTATAAATGAAATTCATTTCACAATGTAAAAGGGGCATTAAAGCTTTTGTTGGAAGAAGGGGATAGTCTTTAAAGTATTTAATAAAACCCTGCTCCTCAAACCAGGCCATTCTTCATAACAAACCAGGAGGTAAAATAACTCAAAGAAAGATTAGTCCCATCTTCTTTTTTTTTTTAATTTTTTTTATGAGGGAACAGTGTGTTTCTTCAGGGCCCATCAGCTCCAAGTCATTGTCCTTCAATCTAGTTGTGAAGGGCACAGCTCAGCTCCAAGTCCAGTCACCGTTTTTAATCTTAGTTGCAGGGGGTGCAGCCCACCATCCCATGTGGGAATTGAACTGGCAACCTTGTTGTTGAGAGCTCGCAATCTAACCAACTGAGCCATCGGCTGCCCCTCTGGAAGCTCAGCGGCAGCTCGTTGTCTTCAATCTACTTGTGAAGGGCACAGCTCACTGGCCCATGTGGGAATTGCCACCAGACACTTAGATCTGGGAGGAGGGGCTCCACTGATCCACTTCAGTTCGATCAGTGCCTCTTACCTACTTTATGAACTGCGTCCTTGGGTAAAAGTTAGTTTGAACAAAGGAATTCCGCAACACAAAAGGGATGGGAAAGTATTGGGAGCCACTGGCCTGGTGCACTCTCTGGTAAAGGGTCCAAGATATGTGTCCCAAGGCAGGTGGTACCTCCCTGTCCTGGAGGCTGCAGGAGTGGCCCTCATCTAAAGCCCAAACTGACTCACCTTCTTCGTTGTTAGGATACCCTGGTTACTCTCAGAGTGAGTGGTGATGTTAAAATGGTCCCCGTCATCACCTTCCAGGATGCGGTAGACGGCGCGCCATGCTGGTGAGTTGAAGGTGTCCGCATCCGTCACTGTCAACCTCTGCACTTCGTGGCCCACCACGTTCTCAGGCACAGAGGCCTCGTACTGTCAGTGTGGGGAGCACAGCACAGTCAGAGTGGAGAGACTGAGCACCCTGAGAGGCTGTTCCCCTCTTCTCCTGCTGTAAATACTCCATCCAACTCTAGGGAAGCCGCATGCCTCTCACCCTTTCCCGGACCGCCCAATTCAATTTTCAGGGTTTCAGGACACACACCCATGCAGGGTGCCCTCCCTGAGAATCAGCCTCATGGCTGCTGGGACTGACCACTGTAGTCTTGGGCCTGCTTTCCTTACACCCAGTAGCCTAATGCTCCAAGCATGTCATTGGTCTGGGTACCAACCCCCAGCAGGTGTAGCCACCTATCTAGTTGAGATAAGAAGGTAGCAAGAAGGGCTAGGTGCCTGATTGCCCTGGGGCACTGACCAGGAAATTTTCTGGAAGTTCTGGAACAGATGGCAAAGACTGAGAAATCAGCTGCTGAGAGCAAATTTTAATCAGGCCTATATAATGTTCGGCAGCCAGAGTTGCCTAAAGATAGTAGGGGAGTAGGTGTCATCTTGACTAGCACCATGTCCTCTGTCACCAGAGGCGTAAAAGCATTCACTGGGGGAAGGTGGGCCGGTAGATGTGCAAAGTAAATTGGAAGTTTTCTTATCATCAAAGATTTTCCTATCCAGCACTTATTATGTACCAGGGATTGTGTTATGTGGATTATTTCATTTAAAACTCAGAACAATGAAGCAGGTATTATCATTATCCCCATTCCACAGATTAGGAAATGGGGCACAGAGAGGTTAGGTAGTTTGCTTAAGGTCACACAGCTAGTAAGTGGTGGGACTGGGACCTGAAGCAGTGTAGGCTGGTTCTGGAGTTTCATTAGAAAGGAAAACCCCAGTCCTTCATCGTCTGATGAGGTAAGAAGGAAGGAAGGAGCATTACCTTCTGGGGATCAAACACGGGAGCGTTATCATTGGCATCGAGGATTTCCACTATGGCCACTGCCGTGGTGGTGGAGCCGTCCCCATCCATGTCTGTAGCCTGGATGGTCAGTGTGTATTCGGGGGCTTTCTGGGGAGAAAAGGAGAGTGGAAGGCCACTGTGAGTTCAGGCTGAGGGTCCCTCAGCCTGGGCTTTTGGAGGCACAGCCTTGGGAGAATGTGGAGGGAGAATATCCTTCTCACAAATTTCTCTTGACTCCCCGACCCACTGCTGACCCATTTCCTAAAAGAACAGAAGCAAAAGGTGGAGGGGGAGGGGAACTGCAGGACCAAACAGAATTCCTGGGCCTGTCGGGTGTAGCCTGGGCAATGCCCCTGAGCCTGGTCGCATACAGAATGAGAGCTTTGAGCAGGGATTTAGTCAAAGGTATTAATTAGGGAACAGGAGGCAACTCCAATATCCATGCAGCTAATTCTACTTTGTGGCACACAAGGGACAAATCTGGGCCATGTGCATACTAAGTGAGCCGTTCCGAAAGGAAATGAGAAAACCTACAGAAAATATCAAACGTCTGCATTTTACAGCTGCCTCCTCAGCCTTAACGAGATTGTTTGGCAGCGTGCCACTGGCCCAAGGGAGCTGAGGGACACCAACATGGAAACGTAACAGCAGCCATTGCCAGCTGACTTGGGTCCCCACTGCCGGGGATGGGGGCAGGGACAGGGGCCTCTGCTGTGTCAGGCCCCCGCCTGGGCAGGCCTGGGTAGCAGCACTTTCCCTCAGGGTCACTCACCTCCCGGTCCAGGCCACTGGAGATGACGCTGATGGTGCCTGTGCTCCGGTGGATGGTGAACATGAGCTCATGCGGGTCCTTTGGCTCCTGGCTATGGATGGAGTAAGCAACCACCCCATTGTAGGTGTTGATGGCATCGTCCTCATCTGTGGCTGTCACTTGCATTACAGAAGTACCTGGAGGGGGAGAAGGGGTGAGTGCGCCCCCTTCCCTCGCAGCTCTAATTCCAGCCTTGCCCACTTCTGAACTCTCAGAGACTCCTTCCTGCTCATCAGCTTGGACCCATCTTCCACTTTGTGACACAGACTGGTGGTTAGTGCCCATTTTCCATTTTCCCTTTCTTTCTCGGAGACATAATCCTCATAATCATTTTAGGCTGGGTACAGGCTCACCTGGAACAAAGACTATTCCCGATCCCTTCTTGCAGCGAGCTGTGGCCATGACACTAAATTCTCACAAATGGGACACACAACTTTGGGGGAAGTGGTTTTCCAAGTATGGGGCTTATTCTTCCCACCCTTTCCCTCTTCCTAGATGTAATGTCTAGAGCTCCAGCAGCAACCACGAGGTAATCTTGGGAACCAAGCCAAAACAGAAGAGCAATGAGACAGAAGGAGTCTAGGTCTTCAGCACTTTAAAGTACTTCAGCACTTTAAAGTACTATTCCAGCCTGGCCTGACCAGTGACCACCTCGGTAAGACTATAAGTGGGGAAAAAAAAAGCTTTTATCTTGTTTAAGGTACTGTTTTTCTTTTGGGAATTTCTGTTATTGGCAATTTAATAACACTTCTGTATGTGGATTGCCCACAACTCAGAGAGGAAGGAGAAGGAGGAACCCCTTTCCATAGCAAGTGTTTGAGACATTGATTAATATGTACCTATTTTCCTAGTGTTTTGCTGGCCCTTCCCACCCTCTTCTCCAGTCATGGCAATTTATTTTCCGCTCACCAATAAATCATGTTCCAACACCTCTCAGCCTCTCCTGCTTTTCTTGCAGCTGCCATTTCCCAAAGAATCTCAAGTCAGGTGCTTCATATCATGTAACAGTATGTGTGCTGTTTCTAATCTCCACAATTCTTTAAGGTTGATATTATTACCATTTTCAGATGTGCAGATTGAGGCTCAGAGGTTAAGAACTTGTCTAGGGTCACGTCAGGTAAAATCAAGAGGCAAAATCAAAATTCAAATGTAGATCTTTGCAGCTCCAAAACTAGTGGTACCCAAACCTGGGTGATCATCTGAGGCTTCTGGTAAATTTTCAAATAATCAGATTTCAGATCTCTACTCCAGCATCATTCCTACTCAGGGATTTTAGGGTGGAGTTGGCGGGAATCTGGACTTTACATAAGACCCTAGGTGACCTGTTGCACACCCAAGGAAGTCTGGTGTGGAGGGTTCTTCCAGCCTTTAAGGGTCTGGGCTGACCTCCGGGAGGTTCCCGAAGTTAGCTGTCTTCTATAGCTGTCCCCTCCCCAGTCCTCTTACCGGGTAGTACCCCCTCCAAGACACTCCCTCTGAAGACATCCTGGGTGAACTTGGGCTTGTGGTCATTCTGGTCTGTCACAATGATGGAGATGTTCATGGGCTCTTCCACTGAGGCACCATTCTCTGACACAGCATGGCCAAAGAGCTGTGGGTACAGAGGTCTGGGGTCAGCCTGACGCCACCCTCCCCATCAGGCCCTGGGGCCCTGCTTCTCTTTGGATGCTCAAGTTACTTGCCTCATACTTGGCAATCTTCTCCCGGTCCAGGGGCACCTTCAATAGCAACCAGCCTGTTTCTTTCTCTATGGCAAAGACATCCTCAGGGGGGCTGTCTGCCCCAGGCCCTGTGATGCTGTAGAAAATCTTGGTGCCTCTATCCTTATTAGATTTGAGCTGGAAGCAAAAGAAAATGGCACCTGACAAAGGGACAAATATCTCATGATTGGAGCAAAGAACCCTCCGTGGGGAGGGGTGGAGAGGCACTGCCTTATCAGAAACTGCTTCCATTGAGAGGCTTTCCTCTGTAGGCCCCAGTGCTCAGTAGAAAGAAACCTCCTATTCAGGCTTTTAGATGAGGGTCCCTGCAGCCACCAATGACTCCCCGGGAGGAGGCACACTCATACCTGATTCAGCCTCTGGGGGAAGGGACCCTTGCCATTCTCAGGGATAGATATTGGCGGGACCACCCATTCTCTCTTGCGTCTTCGTAAGATACGTTTGGAGGAGGAAATCTTTAATGCCTTCCTTTCCTGCAAGGAGAGAAGATCTCTTAACCCAGATACCCAAAACAACTGGAATATACTTAACATCCTCTCATCTATGAGTTAAGGATGAGGAGAGACCTACATGAATCTATTGCAAAAGAAAACTTGGAATAATCTAAGCATTCCCTTACAGAGGAGGACTGATTAAATATTCTGTAGTATTTCTATCTAGTGGAATACTATGCAGATCTAAAAATGAGGACTAAGGAAGCTCTCTGTGCTGACATGGAAAGACCTTTGATATATAGTGTTAAATGAAAAGAACAAGGTAATAGCTTAATACTTAGTATTTTATGTAACAAACATTTGCATAGTGCTTATTATGTGTCAGGCACTATTCCATCTTTTGTGTAAAAAGGTGAAAAAATAAACCATATATTCATATTTGCTTATACACAGACAAAGTCTGGTGGGATACAGAAGAAACTAATAATGGTGGTTTTCTGTGGAAAGGGATAAGCAGTGTACTGATATATATTCAAAAAGAAGGTGCAGACATGTGAATAGTACAAGTATGTTAGCTTTTGCATAAAAGGAGGTAAGAGAGTATATTTTTGTATTTGTATATATATAAAATATAAGTAAATACATAACACATATATAATTAAACTCCAGAAGGAAAGAAACTGGTAATAGTGATTATCTGTATTTTCTCTTGGAGGGGTGGAAAGGGCATTGGGCAGATGGAGAAAAACAAGGGGAGATTATTCACTGCTTAACTTTTAAATATTTTTCTTATTTTTGAACCATGTAGATATTAGCTATTCAAAAAATTAAAAGAAACAGAGATGTATGGCCAAGTGCCTCAGGCCCATCTTCCCAGAGGCTCATGGGATTGGCAGTCCTGTGTTGGAATTTCCTTCACTTGGGGTTTACCCAGATGATGCGGGAAAGGAGAGGTGCCAGAGGGAATCCAAAGGACAAGGGCATTGGACCGTTACTCACGGGGTAGCTCTCTGCCGCCCCTACTGGGCAGCTGCAAGCACTACACTGCTTACATCAGTACCATGCCCACGGCTGTGGGCAACTGAAGGCTAACACTGCCTCCTTTGAAGGGATAAGGTGGCAGTCTCAGCATGCATGACAAACATCTTTCTTCCATCCTGCAATGAACATGGTGTCTTACTTGGGCTGTTCTGTCATTCAGCACAGTGAAGTCATCGTCAGTGCTAAGCGGGGCCAACTCTTGCCCAGGGCAACCCACGAAAAGTCCTGTGGGAAAGGAGAAAGAGTATTAGGAAGTTCTGGAAGCTACCCACAGGAAACAAGTCCACAGGCCCCTGCAGAAGGAGACTTTGCTTACTTCCTCTGAGCAGCAGTGTGACTAAATACGCGTGTCAGACTGGGCTTCCAAGTTTGATCTCTAAAGGAAGGACCACTCTGGGGTCAGTTTGTGGGCCACATCCCTTTCTTTGTTCATTAGGCCAGAACACCAAGATCATAGACAGAGTGACATTAGCCCCCGGTAGCCTCATGAGACACAGGGGTGACCTAAGGTCACAGCTGGAGGCAAAAGACTTTTAGCATCTCTATATAAAAACCAGGAGCCTACCTACATGCAATACGCATCCTGCTACATGGTCAGCACACAGCTTCTCTGGACCACTTCTGCTTGTTTCAGTTTGTCACACCCCTTCGGAAGACCCCTGCTTGGCCACCCTTTAAACAAGCATTCTGAATTAATAACTACCATTCACCAAGCCAGAGACTGGGCCCATTTCATCCTTACAACTATCCTACCATGGTAGGTGTCAGCCCCTTTGCAAAGATGAGAAAACTGAGGTTCAGAGGCCAGGCTGGCCCGACACCGAGCACTCACAAGCGGTGTTCCTCCCCGGCCTTCCTGTGGCCAAAGCACACAATCAGGGAACCCGCCAGCGGCCACACCGGGCCGACCAGCACCACTGACCCAGAGGGTCCCCCTGCTGGCCCAGACACCAGTGCCCATCGTTGCCCTAGGCTGTGCTGTGCCATGGAAATAGCAGGGGAAGGTCTCCCAACTGCCCTTTTTAGAAAAACTGTCCTTTAGTCTCAGATAACTATGATGAAGTTTATTTCAAAAAACACTTCCTAAGCATACGGATAACAAATGAGGTGTTTTTTAACTACAAAAGTAAGGTGAACAGGATCAAGTATTCAAACAGTGTATGAGTACAGTATTTAAAAAAGTAGAATTCCAAAGGATTAGTATCCAGGATATATAAAGAACTCCTAAAGGATTTGAAAGGACATTTTTCCAAGGAAGATATACAAAGGGCCCTAGCATATGAAAAGACGCTCAGTATCCTTAGTCATTAGGGAAATGCAAATCAGAATCACAATGAGATACCTCTTCACACCTTCTAGGATGGCCATTAAAAAAAACCCCACACAAATGGAGGAAATAAAGTAAGTGCTGGCAAGGTGTGAAAAAATTGGAACCTTCATGCATTGGGAATGTGAAATGGTGCAGCCATTGTGAAAAAGTCTGGAGGTTCCTCAAAAGGGAAGTACAGAAAATGACCACTTGATCCAGCAATTTCACTTCTAGGTGTACGAGATACCCAAAATAATTGAAAGCGGATAATTGAAAGCGGATACTTATACACACATTTTCATAGCATCATTATTCGCAACAGCCAAAAGGTAGAAACAACCCAAGTGTCCATTAAGAGATGAACAAACAAAACGTGGTTTATACATGCAACAGAATATTATTCAGCCTTTGAAAGGAATAAAGTTCTGATACATGTTACAATATGATGAACCTTGAAAACATTATGTTAAGTGAAATAAGCCAGTCACCAAAGGACAAATAGTATATGATTCTGCTTATATGAGGTACCTCGGTAGTCAAATTAATGGAGAAAGTAGAATAGAGGTTACTGGGGCTGGGCTGGGGAGAAGTTATTGTTTAATGGGCACAGAGTTTCTGTTTGGGATGATGCAAAAGTTCTGGAGCTGGATGGTAGTGATGGCTGCACAACATTATGAATGTGTTAATACCACAGAACTAACTGTTTACTTTAAAACAGTTAAGATGGTCAATTTTATGTTATATTATTTTACCTCAATTAAAAAAAAAAAAAGCAGAAGTCTGACGTGGGAGTGTAAAATGGGACATTTGGAGAAACTATTGGGCAGTATTAACTGAAGCTCAATATACACATTCCCAAAGACCCGGCAATTCCAATTTGAGGTACAGACCCAACAAAAATACCTGACCAAAAGACACGTATTATAATGTTCATAGCAGCACTGTTTATAATAGATGAAAACTGGAAACAGCCCAAATATGAGGTAGAATAGAAACATTGTAGTATATTCACATAATGAAATGCATCAACTACAAGGACGTGCGACAACATGGATGAACCTTACAAACATATGGCTGCATAACAGAAGCCAGATACAAAAGGGGACTTATGCATGATTCCATTGACACAAAGTTTAAACACAGGCAAATTAAGCTAGGTAAAAGAAGTTAAGACATTGGCCATCATTTGGGGAAAGGGGTTAGTGAATGGAAGGCGGCAAAAGGGGGCTTAAAAGCATACAGACTGCCTTCCACTCCCCAGAGCTCAGTGCCAGCTCCAGAGAACCCAAGAGCTCACAGGATCCCTTGTGGGAAGGCTGGAATGTGCTGGTGAGAAAGAGAAGATTGCTTAGAAACCAGCCCTGCCTTCTTGATCACATCCCCACTGAGGAGTCCTGCGCTGTGACATGCTTGGCCAGTGGGAGGAAGGGAAAGAGGGATCTAGCTCCAGCTCCAGAGGGTCCCAGGGGTCAGGGAGATCCCCAGGGAGACCCAACCCTTTACTTCCAACACATGGCTTCGTAGTCTCCTCTTCTGAGGAATCTTGCTTTGCTTTAGGGCTAGAAGGACCAAGAATGACACGTGGCAAAGGTTAAATCATCTTAACATAGGACAAGAGTTAATATATGGGACACTCCATGGAGTATATTGATCCAGTTATGCAAAATAATATTTATAGTAGAGCTTTTAAAATTATCTAGCGAAGTTCTTAGTTTACAATGGAGTAAAACAAAGTAAGCAGAAGTAGAACTCCGTATGTAGCATATGTAACTAGGCACAGAAAAAAGACTGGAAGGAAATCCATTTTCCCAATGATTGGGGTTACCAAAAATTTTTTTGCGTTTCCCTTTCCTTCTTTCTTTCTTTATGGTAGGTCCAAATTTTCTCTTAACAGGAATTGTACCCTCCCTCCCCAAACTCATATGTTGAAGTCCTAACCTCCTGTACCTCAGAATTGGAAATAGGAGTGATTAAGTTAAAGAGGTCATTAGGGTGGGCCCTAACCCAGTATGAGTAGTGTTTTTATAAAAGGAGAAAATTTTGACTTGGACAAAAGTTACAAAAAAGTTACAGAGGGAAGACTATGTAAAGACACAGGGAGAAGACAGTCATCAACAAACTGAGAGAGGCCTCGAAAGAAACGAACTCTGCTCAACACCTTGATCTCAGACTTTTGGCCTCCAGAATTGTGAGAAAATACATTTATGTTGTTTTAAGCCCCTCAGTACGTGTTACTTTGTTACAGCAGTCTTAAACTAATACGACACACATCAATCTCAAGTCTGGAATCCTTCCCCTCATGAAATATTAACAGCTAACATTTTCATACTTCCTTATTTAATCTTCACCAAGCACCCCATGGAGTAGATTTTAATGTCAGTTTTCTAGACTGGGAAATTGAGAGGTTAAACAAATTAAACTCTCAAATCACAAACCTAGGAAAAGGAAGAGCTAGAAGTGGTACCCAGACTGTCATTTTCACCCAGACTGTCATTTTCTGGGTGTCAGTGTCACCCAGACCTGAGTCATTTTCGTAACCACTATGGTTATGTTGTCTTTCTGATATATCCCAGAGTTTGTTTTCTTATCTCCGCCCACCTCCCATTACCTGTTCTCTTTCTCCATCTAAGGACATAACAGGGGTTGATTTTTAGATGTCCAAAGAGGCAGCATATTTGGAAAAAAGCACTAGACTTGGGGATAATAATAGTATCCTCTTATAGGGTTGTTGTGAGAATTAAATGCGAATAAATGTAAAGGACTAACAAACAATGCATTATGGCAGGGTCTGCTAATACTATTAACAGACCCCATTCTTATGCAGATGCTGACATTAACTTGCTAGGTGATCTTGGGTAAAGCACGTGACTTCTCTGGACCCAGAATCAATTGTTTACTGAAGCTTTAACCTGAGGCCTGCCTTCCCTTGGTTTGAGAGAACTACTCGAGCAGTAGGACCAAACATACTTTTCTCCTTGATGTAACAGGAATAAGAAGCTTAAAGGGAATACCTAACCTCACTAGGTGATTCAGCGTTGCTTCAAGCGGCGTTAAGGATGCGTGCAAAGGTCCCTCAAAACTCAGTTAGTTGGAAACATCAGGACATTCATGTGGAACTTGAATTAATTTATTAGGAATTTAGGTTTTCTCATTTGGAAGATAGAAATTAGATTTTACAGAGCCACCTTGAATATCACATAAGATAGAACCCAAAAACACACATTTATGAACCCCAGAACCTTATGCAGACTCTTACACCTTATGAGGAAACGGTTTCAGAGAGATGATTTGCCCAAGGTCACACAGCTGGTGAGTGGAATTAGAATCCGGGGTGGTCAGATTCTAAAGCCACGTTCTTCAACCCGGCACTCACGTAAGAACTACTTGTCTCCTACATTCCCAACATTCTTCTAGATACTGGGAACGCAGTGGAGAACACAAAGGTATCTATCCCCAGTCACTTTACATTAGTATAGGATACTGCCTTCTGTTCACAATCACCGTTCCTCAGCTACCTAGCAAGCAAACCATCCAACAGTGTATTAACTTAATAGCGAAAGTCCAGAAAACCTAAATGCCCATCAATAAGTGGTTAACTTTGTGTTGTATCATCTCTACAAGAGAACACTATGCAGCCATAAAAGCTATAAAAGGTGAGGAAACGCCTGTGTATTGATATAGAAAAGTCGACAGATCTACTGTTAATTAAAAAAAAGATATAGAACAATGTAGTCTATGCTAATATGCTAAAATTTGTGTTTTTAAATTGTATTTGAAAAATACGTCTGGAAGGTGGCCCAAAAATCTGAACCTAGCAGCCAGGGAACAGCGATGATACTTTCTTGTGTATGCCCTTCTGAAAATGAATAGTCACTCTTTCCATTTTTTTTAAGTAGTATACACAGTTCTGGGTAAGTTTTTTGTTTTGTTTTAAATTTTTATTGGGGAATATTGGGGAACAGTGTTTCTCCAGGGCCCATCAGCTCCAAGTCCAGTCGCCGTTTTCAGTCTTAGTTCCAGGGGGCGCAGCCCACCATCCCATGCGGGAATTGCAACCTTGCCGCCAAGAGCTTGAGAATGGAGCTGAGCCATCCGGCCGCCCTCTTTCCATTCTTAAAACAGCCTTCTTTCTAAGGGAAGGTCTTCAGCTGGCTAGCAGAGGGCTGCCCAGATAAGTCTGTCAGTAACTTCCCTTAATGAGAAAGTTTCCGTGAACACTCTAATCCTGTCCTACCAGGTTACCCAGCAGGAAGCTAATGGATTGACTCCCTTCTTACTCAGAAGCCTAATCCCCCAAACTCTAAAAGCTGCCAGGAACCCAGAAACCGTCTTCCTGCTGTCTATAAAATCTGCCTCCAAGGAATGTGCAACATACTTCACGACTCTGCTTGCTGGCACACTGCCATGCTTCTATGGTTCCGATATTTGCAGCATGGCATCTGGGCTGTCCACCTATTCTTAGAGGAGACAACGCCAACAATCAAGAAGCCAGTAGTCACGGATGTGCCCCCCTCCCGCTCGCTCAGGCTGCATATTCCCATTACACCCACGGGCCTGACCCCATTAGCTCCAACCCACCTTCAGTTGGATGCAGAATACAACCAAGGGGCACTAGTCAGGCAGAAACAAGCTTCAAAGACCTGAGACACCCAGCTAAGTGTTTTCCTATCCAAATCCTCAAAAAATAACCTGCGACGGGGACATTACCACTCGGATTCTGACAACTCAGGAAGCCAGAGGCTGCCTGGGGTCGAGGAGCCACAGGAAGCAGCTTCAGAGAGGTCTTATGTGAGGCCCCACAACCAAGAAGCAAGTGGCAGGACCAGCTTTCAAATCCTAAAGGCAGGTAAGTGATGAAGAATGTGGGATTTGGAGTCTGAACGACTGGTTTCAAATCCACATTGTATGAGCATATAGAAGCTGTTCCCTCATCTGGAAAATGGGAAGAACACTACCTATATACCTCGTAAGGTTGTTTGGAGGATTAAATATGTCACAGAGATCGTTCTGTATCAATACATAGGAGTGTCCTCATCTTTTATCGCTTTTTTTGTGTGGCTGCATAGTGTTCTCTTCTATAGATGGCATCATGACACAAAGTTAACCACTTACTGAGAGGCATTTAGGTTTTCTAGACTTTGGCTATTAAATGGGATAATGTTCGCTCAGCACTGAGAACTGTGTCTGGCCCAGAGTAAGCCTTCAACAGAAAGTACCTTTAGCCGACTCACAATTAACCTAGGTTTCTGGCTTCAAGTCTGGGCCTCTCTCTCTACCATAGAGGAACTGTCTCTCAAAGGGGGTAAGAGCTTAGCTACAGCCAGCCATACTTTGTATGCTTTACCTGAGGGATGAAGCACCGAAGGGAGGAATATACAGGACCAAAGAGCACAGTAGGGAGCTGGCTCAGTCTGCATCGGAAGAGGACTGTTTTTTGGGGTACTCTGTGGTTTAGGAGGGAAGGCAGATCCCATGGACAAGCGGACCTGCCCAGGGAAGCTGGCTGAGGTACCTGTAGGAACATGAGCAGGTTTCTCTGCAAGTCATGAGTCAGACAGACTGGTAAACAGCAAGCCCTGGGGCAGGTCATTACAACTTCCTCCCAGATGCTTCCTGGCACCACTGGCTTGTATCACTGATTTCAAAATGGAATGGATCTGAAACCAGGTTTCATCATCACTCGTACCCCTTCTATCCCACCTTTTAACAGCCAGTGGAGTAAGCCGATTCCCATTCCTGACTGCCGTCTAGCTCCACACGGCCTCAAATCTTGGCCAAGTTACAGAGGCATGCATGGGCTTGTGTCAACTCTGGGGCAAGTTGGTGAGCACATGGGGCAACGGTTCAGATCTTATGACTGAGAAGAGACCTCAACACCCACCTGGGACCTGAAACAAAGTCATTTGACGGCTTCAGACTCAGTTTCTCCCACAGAGATTCTGAATCACAAAGTCAATGAACCTGATAGAAAGGTAGGTATTTATACCAATATAAATGGATAGCTTTCAGCACTGAGCCGAAATACACAATTCCTAGAACATTGTTGGGGAAGGGAGTTAGTAACCTGAGACTGCTTCTAGAGAAATTCATTTTTAAAAAATCAGAATTCTGTGTATCTTCAGTAGATAGAAAGACATCCAGTGGAACCAGGAGTCCCTGGCCTGTGCTCAAAGCTCCTCTCTGAAGACCGTCCTGCCAAGCCTGGCCTCAAATCCTGAGCTGGCGCCACTATAATAAAACTGGGCAAAAAGAGTCCCTGGGGTACTAGTGCTGTTGCAAAAAAAGCTTTTTAAATAGACTTATAAGAACTGATGGATACCGGGGTAAGGACTCGTTCTAGCCTGCTTTTAGGTTGGAATTGCCTAGACACCTCCAAACTCTCAAGGGAACACCGCTGAAGGTCAGGAGCTTGTCTTCTCAGCCATGACACATAGGTACTTATACAGGCCCAATGTCCAACCTTACTGGATGTTTTGGCAAAATAAAACCTCCATTTCTCTGGCGACAAACGTCCTTCAAGTGATCAATGCTGGCCAATTTCCCTACTGATATTTGGGCATTCTGACTACAAGGGAAGAAAGAGTGTTTGAAGGTGTTGTGACCAAAGGGCAGCTTGTGGGGGATGTGGGAGAGACTGTGAAAGAAGGCTCCATCTAGCTTGGTTTAGGGACATACCTAGCTCATAAAGCAAACAAATCCGTCCTTATAGCTATCACTACCTTCTCTTAGGGATTGGGATAGAAAGGTGCAACGGGAAAGTATGTGGAGTTGCATACTACATATAGAAGAAAAGTTCTCTTACTAAGTTTTCTTACTAAACACAAATGAAAAGGACAAGTGTTGTGGAATATTTGGAAAATGGGTGCTGCTATATATTGTTAGGGGGTGGAGGAACATATATTAGCATAACCTTCTGATAATTAAGCCTTAAACAAGCCCTTCGACTCAGAAATTGTACCAGAAAATCATCCCAGATAACTGCAAGGATGTTCACGACTGTTGCTTAAATAATGTCTAAGGAAAAAAAAAAAAGCCTCAACAACATAACTTTCAACAGCATTCTTAATTATGTGCTACAAGTCGCTCAAATGTCTAATCTATAGCCTTAAAAGTCATAAAAGAAAACCAATTAAGGAAAAACAGTGCTCTGCAAAGGAGGAGGTCACAAAACAGCCATTTATAGTTTATAGCCTATGCCTGACAATTATAACATAAAATATTAATACTTTAAGAGAGAGAGAGAGATGGAGCTGGGCCTTGGCACCAGCAAGGGAGACCGGCTCTCCCCAGAACTAATGATCTTCCAAGCAAAAGCCTTAGTTGGTGGAGGGCGAGCAGGACCAGCCAGAGCAGGCCACGGGGGCAAAGCCACAAGGCATGCTGGGAAGGCAGGGGCGGGGCGGGAGTGGGGTGGACACTACCAGGCGCATGGGGAGCCAAGGGGCTTGAAGCCATTTGGTTGCCCTGGGAACCACCCCCCAGTTGCTGGGAGGTAAATGGCTCAAGCCCGCTCCACATTCCCTGCCAGAGCCATTTGGCGCCCTCCAAGAAATAAGACTTCTTCCTGAAAGCAGAGATTACAGTTAGCAGACCCACAGCCACGGAGGTGTTCGTCATGATTCGCCACAAGATCACAATCTTCGAGGACACCAAGAAGTCAAACCCTTTGCTGGAGCTGACGCGCTTGGTGGAAGGCATTCTCCAGGGGCCGCCAGCCCATCAGCAGCTTTACAAAGACGACCAGTGCTGAACGACAGCATGACTCTGGCGGAGTGTGGCTACACCTGGCAGATGACCCCCATCTATGCACAGTTCACTCTGGACCTGAATCCCTGCTAATGGGGCCCACGGGGCATTTGAGGCCCTCAGCAGGAGCCCTTCTCCAACCCACCAAAGTAGAAGAGGAAGCTGGATTTTTAGGGGAGTAGGGCTGGAGGGTAAGCTGCAGAGCAGCAAAGCAGTGCGGCTCAGGTCCTCTCCCTCAGTTCAGACACGCGCAACAAAGACTTGATTAGGTAAATGGACCCAGAAGATCTACTGAAAATGTTCATTTGAACAGACAAAGGTCCTTTATGGGTAGTCACCTCCATTTTGCTTATTTGCCAGTTTTTCCACAATAAAAAATTTATTTGATATGCAATCGAAATGAGGTGTTGTGATCCCCTCAACTAGAAAAGTTATGTGATAACCTCATGTTGCTGAGGAGAAAGCAATTCTTTCTAGGGGAGTTAGCTTTACCTCTCTGCAGAAAGCACTTTGAAAGAGCTACATTACCCAGGCTCCTCCTTTCTCTTGGGAGCTGGGTCCTTCCTTATAACTCCCAGAGAGAATCCCAAGCTGGGCTACACTCCATAACACTCTGGGAGCCTGCAGCATGGCTGACTCAAAGCTCAGCATGAGGTGTGCTGTGTGGCTCACTGATTCCCACCTTCAGAGAGCAATTCAGAGTCTGGTGGGTAAAAGGACTGTACATTGGCCTTGCTACCATGAGCACAGTCACTTTATACTTAAGCTGTGTAACAGTAAGCATTCAACCAATGCAAGCCATTATTAATTTTCAGTTTCTAAAATGTGAACAGTGCCTGATACAAAGTAGGTATTCAATAATTGTTGAATGAACTACGAAAGTCCTTCCACCCAGCACTTTTGCTTCTAGGAATGCATTCTAAAATAATATGAATACAAACTTGTCCAGCTGTAACAATACTATTATTACCACCACTAACGCTTAACATTTATTTACTATACGTTTTTCATAAACTAACTCATTTAATCCTCACTACAGCCTTACGAGACCCCCATTATTATCCTTTTACAAATGAGAAAATTGAGGTACACAAATTAAGCAACTTACCTAAGTTTCCATAGTTACCGTGTTTCCCTGAAAATAAGACCTAGCCAGACCATCAGCTCTAATCCGTCTTTTGGAGCAAAAATTAATAAGACCCGGTATTATACTCAGTATTACATTACATTATATCTTATTATATTATACCGTGTCTTATATAATATATAAGACCGTGTCTTATATTAATTTTTGCTCCAAAAGACGCATTAAAGCTGATGGTCAGCTAGGTCTTCTTTTCGGGGAAACACGGTAAGTGGACAAACAGATTAACCCAGGCACAGTGGCTCTGGAACTCCAGCTCAGGCACTCTCTACATTGTAATACAGTTATATTTTATGCAAACTTCAATTATAGGAATTTGAAATGGTGCCATAAATATTAAGTCTCACTTTGTATGCAAAGTTTCAAAAAATGCCAATCTCTCAAACTAAGAAAAAGTGTAAAGAGTTACATGATTTCAAAACGGGAGAGACTAATGAATTGTAAGCATCCCCGGAGCTCCCTCACCCCACACACATATACTTCACTCATGTTCATACGAGAATGTCAGTCTTACATCACGAGACTTAGACACTTTCTGAGGTTTTCAAGATTCCAGCTTTTATATCAGTATAACCACCCTGTACTAGACTGTTTGTTCCAACAAAATTTGGCTTCAGAAAAAACCCATAAGCTCCTCTTGACGGGAAGAGCAGAAATGTGTATTCTCTTTCAGAATGGAGATCAACTTTTATTCAGCACAATGCTGGCTAACTAGACTTTGAAATCTAAAGAAAACAAGAAAAAATATATTTTTGCTTTGACTGAATGTCACATTCTCAAGCTCTCAACACTGAAGAAAAGCAACGTGAATGCTAATAAATATGACAGTGTTCTTCTGAGTTACACAATTTAAAATTTTCTTTTGGTGATTTTAAATGCTTCTGAAATAGATAATTAAGACATAAAACAATGGATAGTACAAAAATGAATGATTTTTAAATGGTAGAGTAACCTTATGAAGCTTACAGCAAAGCGTGCCTTAAAGGTATTATTCAAACATACAAGCTTCATTTATCTGGATGGGGTTAAGATGAACAACTCATTCGATCATCATTCTACAGCAGTCTTTCCTAATAAGGTGATTCTTTACAGTAAGATGTCTAAAACTCCAAACACTTTACCATTTTTATGTTAACCCCTCCCCACCTCCACATCTGTAAAAAATAAAAAAGGGGTTAGCTACATAAATCATATCCACCATGTAGACCACAGAGCTGTTAAAGAACAAGATAGATGTGTATTTAGCAATCTGGAAAGATGCCTGACTTCGTGAGTTAGAAAAGCAAGTTGCAGAATGACGTTTGCATGCCTGGTTCAACTGTTTTTTTGTTTGTTTTTTAAGGAGGGTGCAGCTCACAGTGGCCCATGCAGGGATCGAACCGGCAACCTTGGTGCTACCAGTACCACACTCTAACCAATTGAGTTAACCAGCCACCCTGCATAGTCCAATTCTTGTTTTAAAAATTCCAGTATGCATCCATAAGTGTTTGGTAAAGAAAAAGGTCTACAAGGATTCACACTGTAGATGTGAATGTAGGAGTCACAAGCCATTAACTTTGCTTATCCTTAGGGAGTAGAACTGAAGAAGAGAAGAACTTTCATGTGTTTATTTCTAATTTGCTTCTATTGAGAGGCAGCAGAATTCAGCAGTTAAAGCTCAAGCTGCTGAGATTTGAATCCAAGCTCTGATATTCACTAGTTGTGTGATTTGGAGCAAATTACTTAGCCTCTCTGGCCTCAGTTTCCTCATCTGTAAAATGGGGATAATAGTACCTTTCAAGGCTTATCATGATGATTAAACAAGCTAATATATATAATATGCTAAGAGGGGCACGTCACATAGTGAGTGCTACATATTTGATTGAAAAACATGGCTTTTAAAAAAGAAAAACATGGGTGGCAGGTTAGCTCAGTTGGTTTGAGTGGTGCTAATAGTACCAAGGTTGCTGGTTCGATCCCCACATGGGTCACTGTGAGCTGCACCCTCCTTAAAAAAAAGAAAAAAGAAAAAAGAAAACCATGGCTTTTACAGTAAACATATATTCATGTATTAATGTAAAATCCCAACCAGCCCAATTCTACATAAATAATATAAAATAATATATACAAAGGGGACTATGATAAAAATTTAGAAAGCTCCCTAGGCAATTCTGATACTCAGTCAAGCTTGCAAATTACTGAATCAGAGGCCAAAGGCAGGGGCAAACCAGTTGAAGTGTGATTGAGTCCCAGTCTGGGAATGCAGGAGAATTCTGGAAGCGGAAGACCATAAAAGACAAGAAAATAGCAGGTCCTGAAGCCTTGGTGGGAAGCCCAGGCTGAAGCCGACTTCACAAGGAAAGGGCAGGGTGTCGGCTTGGCATCTTGTTCTGGCTTGTGTGTGGAAAGCCCACAAGTAGCTGTCTTTTCTCTCTGCCTGAAGCTACAACAAGATGGGGCTCGTTGTGAGAAGGCAGCCAGCCTCAAGCAAGACACCCAGGATGGTAGCTGAGCTCTCCAGCCCTGCCCTCTAACTGACCAAACAGCAGTCTACCTCCTCATAACTTAAGGGCCATGGAGGCACTTCCCACATGTAAGACAGTTAGAGCCCCAAGGCTAAGGAGCTGGGACCAGATAACTTGCCTCAGGCCACACAGCTTGGGATAAGAAAGCAGGCCTAACACCCCATTTTCCCTTGCCTGTGCCCAGGTGTACCATCAGGCCTGTCCCCACTACTGGGTTGGACAAGAGTCTGAAGAATTTCTGAATGGACCTGTACTGGGGGGTGGAGGAGAGTGGGGAATATGCTATGGTTCCCAAATTTGGGGGCGGAATCTCCTCAGAAAATTACACATGCGCTCTTGTACACAATTCCAGGGGAGCAAAGACTTGCTAAAGGTAATGTGAGTGTCTGAGGTCAGAACCCTGGGCAAGACCAACCTCCTTCTCGTCTCCAACACAGGTTTAAGGTTTCCTGGTAAAAGAAATGTAATTTCGAACTTAGATGCTCTTCAACCAGCAAAAGTGGGGTTACTGAAATTGGGGAAGAGGAAAGCCTGGGATGGTGCCTCTCTGTCTAGCACTTGAGATGCCTCCAAGTCCTGGGGGAGAACAGGCCTCTCCTTTCTAGAGAGGTTCTCATGTGGGGGTAGCAGCTACCAGCCCTCCCACGTCCAGTCGCTGAGTCCTTTCCTCAGAAGTTAGACAGTGACAGAGCCAGATGTGGGTTCAAAAATGGGGTAAAAAGAGAAAGGTGTTCATTTGGCTTTCTTTCCCAGGATAAGGCATTTGGGTTCAATGAACAAGCACCAGGAACCCAGCACCCCGAAGTTCAGCAAGACCTTGGCCACTGTCACCCAGAGGGGGTTCTGTCAGCTTGAGGAACATGCAGTCCAGTGATGCTCTAGGTAAACCAGAAGCGCAAGGGTGCTGAGATTTGGCTGGGTGAGCGGAAGGGGGGCAGAGTCCATCAAGCTCCTCCACTCAGAGCAAGGTGCGGGGAGTCCTTAATGCTGGGGAGGGGTGAGGAGAGGCCAGAGACAACAGCCAGAAGCAGATTCTCTGCTGAGAACTGCCAGTGAGCTCGCTATCAGGTCTGGTATCTGAACCCTCCCCCTCATCCCCCACTGCATCCTAAAAGGAAGGCCAGGGGTCCTGGATAGAAACACCCCCTCCCCCCAACTCCAGCTCCTGGTGATTAACGGAGGCCTGTGGAGGGGACAGGAATTCAAAGCTCTTGGGTCAGAAGTTAACTATTTCCAATCTTCCTCCAGCTTGGCTGGGGCCAGAGGACTCACACCCTCTTTCCTTCTCTCACCCAGACTCCCAAATGGTTAGTACCTCACACCTGAGAGTCCAACCTGAGTTCAAACCCTAACTCCACAGTTTACTAGCTGGGTAACCTTGGATAAGTTACAAAGTTATAAGCCTGGGTTTCCTATCCAGTTAAATGGGGCCAATTCTACCCCTTTCTGGGGCTTTTAGGAGGATTAAAGGGGCTTGTTATATAAAGTACATAGCAGTAGTTTCTGGAACTCAGTAAGCTCTTGACAAATGGTTATTTAGCTGTGTTTTTGTTTTGTTTGAAAGCCCTGCCTTACCAGCCCTGCTGCCTGGGTTGACAATGCCAATAACTAAATGAAATGAGCGGGGATTCAACTGAGGCTGACAACGTCCTCATCCTCAGGTCTGGGAAAGTCCGGAAGGAGGGGTGAGAAGGGACTTTGGAAGTGGGGCCCCGTGTCCTGGCTCCAGAGGCTACTTCAGAGACTGGCTTCCACGGGGCCACAACTGGGACTTCCACCACTTCTTCTGCCTCTCTCCTGCCTCTCCCAAACGCCTTGCTGCCTCTGCCTTGCTGCCTCTGTTACGGGGGAGACACATTCCAAGACGGACTGGGCCCTGCCTCCTTCTCCTTTTTCCTCTCCCCACCTTATACTCTAAGGACCAGCCAGACCACATGTATTTAAGTTCCTGGAACCCATATGTTGTTCCCTAGCCAGGAACACTCCCCACCACCTCTCATGCCCCACCCCCCTTGGGTAACTCTTCCCCCGCCTCCAGCTTGGACATCACTTCTTCCAGGTCTTCCCCCAGAACATGTCAGCAGCCCCTCCTATGTGACTCTATATTTTTCCTCCCCCACCTCCCACTCGGTCATATAAATACTATTATGTATATGTATATACGCATATGTATATGTATTTTACATATATGTATACACAGATATGTAACACACACACACACACACACACACACACACACAACTTAATTTGTCTGTCTCTCTCCACTAACAGGTAAGTAGCCCATGAAGCCTGGTTTTTTTTTCATGTTCTGTTCACTAATTTATCCCCGGCACCTAGAACACTACGTGGGACTTAGTAGGTACTCATTAAATATTTGCCGAAGGAAAGATTCACTATTAAAATCGCCTGGTGTCTGATCTGCTTCTTCTTCTACTCAGGAGAAGGAGCTGTAGGTCTTGCTCACTTCTCAACATCTAGCACCCAGTAGCTATTCAGACATTTGTTGGCAGAAGGACTCATCTTGGCTTTGGATCTCAGACACCTCTGTACTGAAGGAGGGGCTACCTAGGCCACATGAGACTGCAGCTCACCCACTCATACACTGGCCAGGATAAAAATCTTCACCCAGGAAGAAGACCTCATCTAAGAAATTCATGGCCCTTTCCAGATTTCCTTTCTACTTGGGGGAGAGGGGGAGTAACAAGCATTAGCTTAAGGGCAAATAAAGGAAAGGATTTCTCCCCCAAGACAAAGGACAGTTACCAAGTACATAATAAAGACTTGTTGTCTCTTAGCATAGGGCCAGGTGAGAAGCAAGAATCCAGGAGGGATGAGTCTGGTAAACAGACTGTGGGGGGAGGGGGATGACTGAATCCAGAAGAGACTCAGCTCCTTCAAGAGGAAATCTGGCTTCTCAGTACTAGGTCACAGCACTGAGAGCCTCGGTTAACCCAGCAGTTATGCTCCCAGGTACGTACCCAACAGATCAGGTACATACAGAGTTTCACCGAAAGACTTGAACAATAGCGTTTACAGCAGCACCAGTAGTTACAGTCAAAAAATGGAAACTCCTCAAATACCCGCACCAACAGAACTGTGGACAGTCACATAATGACGATGGCATGACAATGAAAATCAACTACAACTACATCCAGAAATACACAAGCAGCTCACAGTGCACAGTAAAGAAGCCAGATCCAAGAGGATATTCTCTATGATTCTCTTACCTAACGTTCAAATACAGGTAAATTATGATATTAGAGGTCAAGATAGTGGTTTTCTTGTGGGCAGGGGGTAGAGACTAGGAAGGAAGGGGCAGCTGAGGTGCTGGTAATGCTGTTTCTTGAGCTGTGTGCTAGATACACAGGTGTTTTCAGTGATGTTCAAGTAACACACTTACCAATTGAGCACTTACCTCCACGTTATTCTTTACTAACAGTGGTTCTCTGAATAGAGACTGTTCAGTCTCAGAACCAAAGTTGTGACAGATTCGGGCAAGGGAGGCCCTTCTCTCCCTCATTCTCCTCTATCACTCCCCCAATTTTCAGAGCTAGTTTCCAGGCCTGGAAATTCATTGCTCCTAGTAAGCCATTGTCTTCCTCACACAGCAGGGAGATGAGGGCACCCAGAAGGGTAACCTAGGAACAGTGCCATGTGAGGAGGTGGAAAGGGAGACTAGAGGTTTGAGACCTGCTCCCCAGGCACACGGAACAGTGCTGTACAACAGGCTACAGCAACCAACCCTACTAGCTGCTGAGCCAGGAAGACAGCCAGCCAGGCTTGAAGCCCCAGTTTCCAAATAGTCATTCCTCAGAGGCAGATTTATCTCATCAGGCACTGTGGAACCCCCTGGGTTTAAACCCTGGCCTTACTGCTGACTGCCCCACTGCCCTCATGCCGAGCCTCTTACCCCCGTGTTACAGCTAAGGGGAAAGTACCACCACCTGCTTTGCAAGGCCATCGTGAGCATAAAAAATAACTCATATGAGGCTGTCAACTCCCCAATGGCAGGGAGTTTTGTTCATTGTTTCAGCTGCAGTTCTAGAACAGGGCCTGATACATGCAGTTGCTAAATATATGTTTACTGAAAGAACAAAATGTAAATAGAGGGCATAGACCAGAATGGGGGCTCCAAAACAAAAGGCAATTTTTATACAAGTTGAAATAAGCAAAACCATTGACGCTAACTCATGCTGTCAGATTCCTCACTGAACTTTGAAGTTTCTTACCAAAGCCAGTGAGGGTTAGCTTTACTCTTACCCAAACGCTAAGGATGAGATAAACCTGCTGAGGAGGTGTATGAAGCACTAGATTTCTTTTACTGTCAATAAGCTGCCTCTCTCGACTGTTCACCATTAAGGATGCACAGACCACCTTAGGTCACTCACTTTTAATCACTGCACTAATATCATACAAGATCCTTCCCACCTCTGCTTTGTCTTTGCTTCCTGACCACACTTGAAAGAAAGTGGACCCGACTGTGGAGCTGCGATGGGGGAACGCTGCTGCTCTATCTCCCTCCAGGTTAACCTCCCACTCTTGGTCTAGGCAAGCCCAGCGTCACCTGATCCAAGCTCCCATGACTAGAACACGTAGAGACTGTTTCTAGGGTTTCTGGGTGGGAATTCCCACCCGTTCTCAGGATTTTTTTTTTTTTTTTTTTTTTTTGCTTTTCTGTTCCTGAATCCAGAGAAAAGTTAGTCAGGAAATTGGGAAAATTGGCTCCTAGAACCCAGATGGTTGGTAGTATTGGCCGTCACTTTGTGGAAACGATTCATCGTGGAGAACAGAAAACAGTTTGTATCACGGGATTCGGGAATGAGAAAATGGAAAAAATTCCTGAGAACGGGCGGGAATTCCCACCTGGAAACCCTAACTGTATCCAAGCCAGTTTCCTCTACAGGAATGTTTCTAGAAAACCCTATGATAAAAAGGAATAAATGACTAAGTATTATTATTGGGTTAGGGGGTTGCTACTGGTGCCCGTGGGATTTGGTACTCTAACATTGCACTTCATTTCATCCACCTCCTGCTTTTTGGTGGTAAAAAATGACAGGGAACTTGGGAGTCAGAAACTTCCAGTCAAGTCCCAGCTGGTCACTGCAGTGATGACTTTGGGGAGGCCCCAACCACTCAGGTTTCATCTGTAAAATGGGCAGATCTTCACAAGATTGTCATGATTCATACAAATACCCACTAGGCATCCTATTAAGTACCAGGTCCTGGGCATAAACCTAGAGGGAAGAGTCATGTCTGTAAAGCTCCAGGAAGCTTATGAGATGTTTAGCTGAGCAGACTGAATCCATTAAGGCATTCCTCAGTTTCGCCACCTTTCAAACCTCCAGCAGGGTTGGGCTACAGGGTTTCTGAAGTCCCAACTCTGAGATTAAGAGCTCAAGTTGTTTAATTTTTACCGTACCAGCTTCAAGAGAACATCAGGAGGATAAAGCAAGCTCAGAGTTGTGGAAGTACTTTGAAGAGGAAAGTGCACATACAAACAAGGTATTAATTATATCAGATAATTTCTTTGAGCTCAACTTCATAGACACCTGTGATATTCATAACCCAGGGGAGAACAACAGGGGCAGTTGTTCCTTGGTAATATGGAAACTGTTTTCTGCTTGGCCAAACTTGAGAGTTTGTACATCCCCTCAGGATAACCTTTCAACAGGGCTGGATCCATCCTGTGTACTGGGGGAGTAAGTGGGGGGTGGAGGTAGGGAGATAGAAAGATGTTGGCAGCTGACTTGACTAAGGGGAGAAATATCAGCATTTCTGTTGGGGGATCCCAACATTTATTGGGACCCAGTGAGCCCAGAAACTTGCTTTTATTTAAAAATGGCAGCGGCCTACTTCAAGGGAAGACTGCTCTAAGAACCAGTCATGTTGCATGGAGGCTCAAGGTTAGCCAAGCACATGAACCCACCCTTTGTTTTATAACCCAGGTGTGCTCCTGGCATGAACCCACCCTTTTCACAACCATAAACCAGACATCCGAGAAAGCAGAATTTTCTCAAAAGGTTTAAAATGCCTGACGTCACCTGGAAGCACTTGCCAACCGGACCATGAAATCGAAAACCTGATCACCGCTTCCCCTCAACAACCTCAAGCTTAGTGAAGTGACAGTTAATCTGATATTTCTTGCTTCAGTAAGAAAGATAAAGCACAGACAACACTCAAAGCCACAGCTTACTCTCCAAGACTATAGTCAGAGAACTTGACAATGAGGGGGAGGGCTACAGTTTTGGCAGAGCTCTGGTTAGCAATAAAGCTTCCTCAGGGAGCCGGAATTGGATTTGGGGCCCGGCCCAAGTTAACATTTTTACAGGTTGGCTGAGCTGCAGTTTGTTAGCCAGTCAGTAATAAACCCATGCACAAGAATTTAAAGTTTATGAGGCATGGCCTCCTAATGCCTCTCCTCTCCCTACAGCCAAGAGTTTAAGGAGCCTGGCCTAACCTGGGTGTTAATTGTTTTTGTCAATCTGCAGAGTTATTTGGGAAAGAAGAAAATGGCTACAGGCTCATGGTCCCCAGTCTTCTTTCAGAGAAACAAAGGAGAGAGAGCCCTTCGATTCCTCTAGGTACCAGCAAGCTGTGGGAATTTGTACCTGGGGTCAGCGGTATGCTGATGGGGGCTGAGAAAAATGCTTGGTGATAACTTTCTTAATTGTTTTGAAAGCCAGGTAAACTGTAGATCCCCTCTCCAGAAAAATGTTCTTAAACAATTTTACAGCTTAAGAAACCTTTGGAACCCCACCCAAGGATACTGAGTTACATCTCTGTTTAAGAACTTGGGTTTGGTCCAGTGGAAGACCTCCCCCCCCACACACACAGTCCTGCGTGGAGGGAAAGAGGCCCCCATCAGCAGGCAGCTGCCTGGGTCTCATAACACACTGGTTCTCCGCACCAAAGTGACCCCCTTTCAAGTTTTTGAACTAGAGGGGAGATAAACAAGTAAATGGAGATCAAATATGTGCTTTGATCTCCCATCCACTTCTCCCGCAGCTCAAGACCTTCTTGCTTGGGACCCCCACTCCCCCAAGTGCCCTAACATACCACTCCGAAAACAACTGAGGAAGAGGAGAAGTGGGTGCCCAGTGCGTGATGGCCCCAGCCCAGGTGTGCCGGACCCAGTTTCCAGGCAGGCTGCAGGGGCGCAGACCCTCCGGGAAGGGCAGGGTTAAGAGTGCATTCCAGCTGCCGGGGAAGAAGGGGGGCGGGGGAGGGGAGCGCGAAGAAGAGAAACAGACCCGGTCTGTCTGTCGGAGACACAAAGCAAGGTACACAAAGGGGGCCCGAGAGGGGCGAAGGGGGCTGCCCGGGGCAAGACTCATCCCCACACCTGCGCGGGGGCTGGGGGAAGAATGTGGACCTCGCATTCCTCCGCTGAGGCCAGCGGGGAAAAACCTCCCACACCCCGGTTGGGTGAGAAGCTCAGCTGCCCCGCACCCCGGAGGAGGGGGTCAAGGTAAGCCGCCGCAGCCGGGCAAAGAGGGGCTGGACGTCAGAGGGCGCTACACTGTTCGGCGTTCGCGGTCAGACGCCCACCCCATCCCAGCCCCCGAGATGCTTTCTGCGCCTCCCCCATACCTGAGGGGGCGCCCTAAGTCCTCAGCCCCAGCCTGTACACACCTCGTGCGAGCCACACCGAAGCAGACCACCCGCCCCGCAGCCTGCGGTTGCACCGGGTGGGCTACCGGAGGGTCTTACCTTTCCCCGGCGCCTGGCTCGGCTCCAGCTCCGCGCCTCCCGCCTCCAAGGTCACTTCAGCTCCCCCGAAGCCCGTCCCACACGGCTCGGAAGCCGCGCATGGCAGCCAGCAAATCTGCGCCTGAGGGAAGGCAGGGAAGAGGGAGGTTGGGTTACAGGCGTTCCCGGCACTGTATACCCATCCCAGGATTACTTACGGAGCTTCTCAGGCTACTGTGGCCTCAAGGAGCCTAGCCCCGCGCTCTCCCGGACGACACCGCCGCATGCGGACCCCGCCCGCCCTCCTGGGAGTGTCCCGGCCCGGGCTAGGAGAGGCAGTGGGGTACCTGGAGTAGGAGGAAGAGGCGGAGGAGGGACGCGAGAGTTCCACTAGAGAGCCCCATGGCTGGAGAGAGGTGAAGAAGCTACCGCTACCACGGGCTAGCGCTCCAGTAGGCTCTCCGCGCCCGTTTGAGCACCGCAGCTCTCGGGAACCGGCGGGAGGAGGCCAGGTGAGCGCAGGTAGGTGCTGATTGGTCCAGCGCCGTAAGGTCCCGCCCCTTCGCAGGTGGGGCCGCGGCTGGCGTTGTCCAGGCACCCGCGAAGCGCCTCTAGTCCACCTTCCTGTGTTCTCTCGGCTTTTCCCGAACTGCTCCTGTCAGGAACTCCGCGTCTCGCAGGTTCTAGGTTCGAGAAAAACAGCAAAGAAAAGTACACCCCACCCCTGAGCCTCCGCAGCACGCGAAGAAAAGTGTTGCTGTGTTTTGTGGCTATAGCGGGAAAAAAAGGGAGAGGCATTTGAACCTGAACGGAAACAGGCGCCCCACTCATGCCCCCCCTACCCCCAGACACTGTTACCCAAAGCTTTGATGGAGGCGGGTTGTCCGCCCCATGCCCGGCTGCAGCAAGGTCTGCCGCCTGCCTTTCTCCACCTCCCACGCCAGCCCGCTCCGAGGACTCCGAGGGTTTAAAACGCAGTTAAGTCGCGAGGGACCGCGCTACAAAATCTGCTGTAACTTGCAGAAGACGCATTACTTCTCTTGCACAGCCGGACAAATGGAGGCTGGGAGAGAAGTTCTCAGAGTTCGGAAGCCGTGGTGGCGCCAAAGGGCGCGAGGTAGAGGAGTGATTATTAGCCCCATAATCTCCAGCAACAACCCCCCCCCCCATAAAACATAAATAACACTTTCTCAATTTAAAGGCACTTTTTAAGACGCGGCTTTTTATTGGTCTGAAATACTGAATATAATCTAAGTAACAACTGCGCAAAGCAAGCAGCCTTCCCGTGAGCCTCCCTGAACACAACTCACCTTCCCCCTTCCTGGGAGACATGCGGGGGACCTGAAGTGCTTTTCTCTTCGCAACACACAAGTGGGCCCTCGGCGCAGAAACTGTCCCTATACTCAATCGCTCCACTCTGCAGGCTCTCTTTTCCCCTGAGGCCCCTCCCCAGCTCTGATTTAGGAGACTAAAGTCTCTAATTATAGATCCTTTGGCCCTCAAGGGCTAACCGGGTGGCCTGCCTGTCCTTCCCATCACCAGGCTTGTGGCCGACAGTAGGACAGATTGCGCTGCGACGCAGGGAGTCCTCTGTCTAACCGAGCATCGGCTCTGGGGCGCACTGCCTCTGTTCCAACCAGGGTTGCACCACTTATTAGCGCTGTGGCCTAGGCCAAGTGAAATAACCCCTCTGAACTGCAGTGCTGCATGTAACAAACGAGGCTATTGTGTGACATCTGCCATCTGAAGTACTAGGATTAAATGAATTAATACATACAGACGAGGATTAAATTAACACGTCTAAAACCCTCAACTCAGTACCTGGTACAGAGCAAGTGCCCAAATGTTTACTGGTGTTGCTTTAGTACCCGGCTCATTTGTCTTCCTCCGCCTCGCGAGCCGTTTCTCTCCACTGCAGCACCCCCCCCCCCCGCCCGACTAAGAGAATGAGAAACGCTGTAATTCTTCAATTTCACGGCTCATGGTATAGCAAGTAATTGGCATCTGGTATCACCACAGCGCCCGGTTATCCGGCCTGTGGTTCCGCAGGTGGGGGTTGGGAGTTGGGGGTAGACAAAGCGCAGAAATATTGGAGACAGCTTGCTCAACTCCGCGCCTCCCTCGCCTCGCTCTCCCGCAGGGGGCGATTTCCGTGCGAGAGGGGAGGTTAGAAACCCCGCGCAAGGGCACAACGTGACGGGGCAGGTCCCAGAATGTACCCCATAGTTCCGCCTATCTCGCTTCGCAGGTTCCCCTTCGCCCGCCAGGAGCCAGATGAAGCCATTAAGCGGACAGTTAAACACAAACGAGCCTCGGGATACAGGTCCTAATTAAGTAAACACCCGGCTGGAGGGCTGTTGGAGCGCGCTCATTTCCGCCTCCTTCCAGGGCACTCAGCATTCCGGGCGGAGGCGGGGAGAGGAAAGGAGAAATTGAGAGTCAGCTCTCCTGCCTGCAACTTGGACCACACTGTTGTCTTCTCCGCAGCTCCCTTGCCGATCGTTCATCCATCCATTCATTCATTCAATATTTGCCTGCTATGCGCCAAGCACCGGAGATACAATCGTGAACGAACATCCCTGCACCCTTGGGCCTTCCATCCCTGAGAGTGTGGGGGATCGAGGAAAATAAACAAGTAAATATATATTATGTTAGATAATATCTGCCGTGTAGAAGAATAAGGACAGAATGTGACGTGCCAATTCACAGGGCAGAAGATAGGGTTGAAATTGCAAATAAAGTGATCTAGAAGGTGTTTCAGTAAGGGTCTAGCAGGAGACAGAATCCAGCGTGGAGAGGAGGAGGGATTCAAGTTAACTTAGTCAAGCAGCGAGAGGAATGATGAGGGTTCAGGGAACCAACGGGTACTGAGCCACAGCAGAAAAGCATTACAACTCTAAGGACTTAAGGGCAAAGGGAGGAAATGGTGTCATTGGGAGTGGGGGGGTTAGGGAAGAGCTGGAGAATGAGGGCTATTCCTCCCAAAGGCAGCTGTGGTCCAAGAGAGATAGGACCCTGCCCAGAGCAGAGCAGGGAGGATATAGGGGACATAGGGAAAAAAATAACCCAAACATCTCTTTCCTTTTGCCCTTCATCTCCTGGCCGCGCCTCCCATGGACCAAACCCATCCAGAAGCTTGAAGGCAAGACAGCCCAGGTGGTGGGTCCTATAGCAATCATTCTCCCCAGGCACAGCACCTGGTGGAGAAAGGCAGAAAACGGCTCGGGGCAGATGAGCAATCAGGAAGCCCAGAGGTCTCAGTGAGAAATGGACATTGGAACAAAACCTGAAGGAAGTAAAGGAACAAGTTACCCTAAGGATACCTGAAGAAAGAGTATTCCAGGTAAAAAACAGGGCAAAGACCCCAAGGCACTGGATAGATTATTTGGAACAGAAAAAAAAGCCAGTGTGGCTATAGTAGATCTAGCAAGCAGGAAATGAGTCAGAATTGGGAAAGTGGGGAGCTAATCTTGGAGAGCCTCACAGGCCATTGTTAAGAACTCTGGCTTTTACAAAGTTTGGCTTTGAGTGGGAAGGGAGGAAGGCACTGGAGGTTGTGTACAGAGGAGTAATATTGAGAAGACTACAGGGGATGAGGGCAGAAGCAGGGAGATGGGTTGGGATTCTACTGCAGTCATCCAGGCAAAAACTGAAATGGCTTGGTTCAGGATGGTTATTGTGGAAGGGGTAAGAGATGATGAGGTTATTAAAAAAAAAAAAAAAAGAAAAAACAGAAAATAACAAGTGTTGGCAAGGATGTGGAGAAATTGGAACACGTGCACTGTTGATGGGGATATAAAATGGTGCAACCACTATATGGAAAATACTATGGCAGTTACTAAAATAATTAAAAATAGGATTGCCACATGATCCAGAAAGTCCACTTCTGTGTATATACCCAAAACAACTGAAAGCAGGGACTTGAACAGATTTTTGTACATCCATGTTCACAGCAGCATTCTTCGCAATAGGCAAGAGGTGGAAGCAACCCAAGTTGCTTCGGTCTCCATTCATCGACCGATGAATGGAGAAACAAAATGTTTAATAGGTACAGACTTTCAGTTTGGCAAGATGAAGAGTTCTGAGGATGGGTCATGGCTGCACAACAATGTGAATGTACTTAATGACACTGAACTGTATGTTTTGTGTATTTTACCACAATTTTAAAAATTCCTGAAAAAAAAAAAAGGAAGCGATCAAATGCTGGGTATATTTTGAAGGTACTGACCACAAGATTGGCTAAAGGGTGTGAGAGACAGAGAGGGTCAGGGATGACTACAGGGTTTGGGGCCTGAGCAACCACCAGGATGGCACCGCCATTTCCTGAGACGGGGAAGATACATGGTAGTGGATCAGGACACCACTAAGATCCCCTGGGATTCCTTTAATTATTTCTGAGCTTCTTTCCCTTGGCTTCTATGTGCTGATGTCCCTGGCAGTTGGCACTTGTGAATCTCTTCAGAGCCCTGTCCTCCTGCTATTGGGGTGCCTTTGCCCTTGCAAGGAAGTGCCCAGGAGTTCACTTCCCAGACCATTAGCCAATGACCAACTGGTACAGGAGTGTGGAAGCCCAGCTCCCTTCTCCCAGACAAACTCCCAGTGGTAACTTACACCCACTGTGTCCTGCAGGGTCAGACTGAAGCTTTCCTCCAGGGACTTGCTCTGAAACCACACCCTTCCTCAGCTTCTTGCCCTCTTTATCCTGCTTCTCCTACTCGTGAGAGGCCCTTGTTAATAAGTCATTCCTTAATAAAGCACATGAATCCTTGTCTCAGGGTCGGCTTCTTGGAATCCGGGGAGATAGCTTTGCCATGATGAGAAAGCATCGAATCTGGGGACAATCTGTGGAGGAAGACTTGCTCAGGGCCTTCCCAACTCCAACAGAGCATAGCCTTCTTCCGCAGTGAGAACATTCATACTGTCCCTGACACACTCCACCCGAACAGGGCTAGGACTCTTTCAGTCTTTTGGCTCTTTCAAAAAGAATTGCACCTTCCCTGTTTTCTTTGTCTGCATCTCACATTTAAACACATGCTACTGACAGCCCTGTGGAATCCCTGGCATCCTCACTTTTTTCTGATGTCTTCCTGCCTCACTCTCCACTAACCCTTTCCTCTCTCTTTGGGGTCATGGATCAGGACTATCAGAAAACAATTTCTCCAGATTTCCACACAGCACCCAACCAGGAGAAGGCCCCATGGCATCGAAGTTAGGGCCGGCAGACCTGAGTCTGAATCTTTCCTCTGAAAACAACTGCCTGGGTGACCTGGGGTGAGTTGTTTAATTTCTCTGAGCCCTCTAGAGTTAGTAATTCCTACTGATGGGTCATGGTGAGAATTATCCCAAACTGAACTCCTGACCTTCCCCAACAAACCTGCTCCTTCTGCAATCTTTCCATCTCAGCAAACTGCAGTTGCATCCTGCCAGTGGTTCAGCCTGAGCTTTCACTCTCTGACTCTCCTTTACCACTTGCTGATTCTGCTTCTCCCACACTGACTTCTCTGTAGTCCTAGGAACAACCGGCATGGGTCTGCCTCTGGCCCTTTGCACTTGTACTTCCCTCTGTTAAGATCGCCCTTCTCCCAGATGTGTCGTTGTCCCCCCCCACTTCAGGTCTCTGCTCAGGGAGACCTTCCTTGATCTTCTGCATAGATGGCATTCTCCCATTATCTTCTTTCTCCACTTTACCCTGCTTTATTTATTTATTTTTTAAGATTTTATTGGGGAAGAGGGGGGAACAGGACTTTATTGGGGAACAGTGTGTACTTCCAGGCCTTTTTTCCAAGTCAAGTAGTTGTCCTTTCAGTCTTAGTTGTGGAGGGCGCAGCTCAGCTCCAGGTCCGGTTGCCGTTGTTAGTTACAGGGGGCGCTGCCCACAATCCCTTGCAGGAGTTGAACCGGCAACCTTGTGGTTGAGAGGACGCACTCCAACCAACTGAGCCATCTGGGAGGCAGCTCAGCTCAAGGTGCCATGTTCAATCTCAGTTGCAGGGGGCGGAGCCCACCATCCCTTGCGGGACTCGAGGAACTGAACTGGCAACCTTGTGGTTGAAAGCCCACTGGCCCATGTGGGAATCGACTCGGCAGCCTTCGGAGTTAGGAGCATGGAGCTCCAACCGCCTGAGCCACTGGGCCGGCCCGACCCGGCTTTATTTTTTTCATAGCACTTACCACACCCTGATTTATAGTACATATGCCAATATATATGCATATATATACATATATATTTTTTATTGGGAACAGTATGTTTTTCTAGGACCCATCAGCTCCATGTCAAGTCATTGTTTTCAATCTAGTTGTGGAGGGCACAGCTCACTTGCCCATGTGGGAATTGAACCAGCGACCTTGGTGTTATGAGCACTGCACTCCAAACACTGAGCCAACTGGCCACCCCCTTTGTTTTTGAAAGGCAATATACAGTAATGATTAAGAGCAAGGACTCTGTAGTAACACTGTTTGGCTTTGAATCCTGAATCTAGCTCTTCCAAGAACTGACTTTCAAGTCCCATGTGCTCATCTGAAAAGTGGGATGAGCATTAATAATCCCTTCCTCATAGGTTATGAGTTAATATTTGTAAAGCACTTTAGAACATGGTAACCATAACTGTTCATTAAACTGTATTTATTGTTGCTCTCCCCTCATTGAGAGAATCCTCTGTGAGAAGCAGGGATTTCTTTTGTCTGCTTTGTTCACTGCTGTACCCCCAGGGCATAGAACAGCCTCGCATAAAATAGATACTCAAATATTCATTGAATGAATGAAATAAACAAGATAATAAATGTTAAGCATCTGGGAGGGTGCTAAACACACAGTAGAAGCAAAATCAATGTGGGTTCCCTGACTCCCCTCACAGAGTTGATGTGAGATCTAACGAGCTAATGTAGGGGGGAGGTTTTGCAAAGTGTCATATAAATAATACAAGTCATGATAAGATGCACTACTACCATCTCCGGAGCACGCACTGGATTCAGACTCCATGCTAGGTACTCTCACATGATCTCATTCTAGTCCTCACAACTCGACACAGCAGTTCATATTATTCCCTTTTCACAGGCAGGAAACTGAGGCTAGGTCCCTTGCCCAAGGCCACATAGCTAGGGTAGAAGAAAAGCCATAGTATAAATACTGTGTCACTCCACAACTCCTTGCCTGAATCAGTTGCCAACCTGCTATCCATCAATACTGGCTGGAAGAATGAATTCGGGGAGCAGACCTTTGGTATATTAGAAAGAATTCCACAATATCGGGTCCTTTCTCTTAAGAACCTCCTCAACATACTTGCCTCTGGTCCAAGGTTAAATTCTGGGACCTCCAAGAAACATTTAGAAAGAGCTTTGCTGCCCATTTTTGGTAGCAAAATGCCTAGAGCTTCACTCCCACACGGCACACTTACGTGTCCCAAAAACAAGGGGGTGTTTTCCAGTCTTTTCTAGGAAGTAGCCTTAAAACTGGGCGAGGCCCTATTTCTTGCCCCTCCTTCCCCTGTCCAATGCTCTGTACAAATGATTTCAGAGTCTTATGTCCTATGTCTGTTCCAGAGCTTTCTGGAACCCTCCTTTTTGCCCAGTGATGTCACTGGCCAGCTCTTCTCATCTATCACTTCTGAATCCTTAAAGGTGCTGAGGTAGCTGATCCCCATTGAGAAACCTAATCCACATACTTTCCTTTTCCCTGAATCTCAGGCGGGTCTGTGATGTCTTCGGCACTGGTGAATTTTTGCCAAGGCCTGAGTTGTCAGTTTCCAGAGAGCAGAGGCTAAGTATTTATGTATATGTGTACACTGAGGGCACGGAATCGATTAATCAATAAGCACTCACGAAGCCCTGAGTCCCTGTGGTTGGCTAAGTTCTCAAAACTTTGAGAACTGTAGGCCAAAAAGGACCTTAAAGAAAATAATAACAAAGTAATAATATTCTATATTCTCTAATAATATCCTTAGAGCCATTCTTCATTCTTCCCCTGAAAGACAGGGTGACCTCTGCAAATTAAATTTCCCAGGCTCACTTGAGAGATGACTGCCTGCTGGATCGAGCCAACAGGAGGCACTCTTGGGAGGCAGGGGCAGGACAAAGGGAAAAGCCGGAGTTTATCTCCTCCTTCAGCCGTGTCCTGGCAAAGGCTGTCTTGTCCACAGCTCCAGCTCCTGCTATGGGCCCAGGTTCTGCCAGACTCCGGGTTCCAGTAACACCACCTTTTCCCTCTCTTCCTCCTGCTAAGGGTGGATGACTTCTTGCCACATAATCTCTAGGTCTCATCATGCCCCGTTTGGCTTCTCAGCCTCTGCATCACCTCTACATTACGTTCCCTTTGCTTTAAATACTCAGAGTAGTTTTTGTCTTCCTGATTGGACCCTGACTGATAGAATAGTTAAAACTTACACAATACTTATTATGGGTCAGACACTATTCTAAATGCTTTATGTAAATTAGCTTATTTAATTCTACCGTCTGAGGAATGATTACATTTTACAGATGAGAAAACTGAGGCACAGAGAGTTTGATCTACCCTAGTGAGATCCCAAATCTGGATGCATATCAAAAATTGCCCAGGAAGCTAATTAAAAATAGAGGGGGTGATAGATGCCATTCTAGCCCTACTGAATGAGACTCGCCAGTACACGGGGCCCAGGAATCGGGAGACTTCATAAGCTCCCCAGGTAACTCTAATGCAGCTAGCCCAGCAGCCCTCCATGATCTGGTATTCAGGAAACCCTGCCCTCATTTTGGTGATGAGAACATGGAGATCCAGATCAGGAATGTGACCTGTCCATGGTCACAGAGCAAATGGCAGACAAAACACAGCCAAGGACAGCGGTGTCTGCTACCTCCACTGCCTTCTCCTTCAAGGTCACATTGGTTCTGCTGTCTGGATTTGCTGATCCTGGGAGCCATCTGAAGCCACTTCTCATTAGAAATGTTTTGGAAAATTCAGTGTATAAACAGACGTGTATGTATATGCAGGATTGCTAAGTGGCTAATCAGTGTTTGGGAAAAGGAAAAGGGAGGCAGTTTACCCACTTAATCTCTTTATTTTCAGTCCTTTCTAAATAACTTCAAGGAGTTAGTTAACCCTCCCCCCCCCATTCTACCTTCCTCATTCTGACCAAGACTGTGGTTGGGCCAAACATCTATATTTTTCAATAAGGGCTCAAGGTGATCTGACAATTTGGAAAATATGATCAAAATCCAAAAAGCCCAGAATTTGAATGGACTTCCATAATAACATCAACTTCATAAGGATTGGATTTTCGTCTTTTTTTCCCCATTGCTGTATTCCCAGCACCAACAATGGTGCCTGGCACAGAGTAGATGCTTAATAAATAATTATTGAATGAAACAATAATTTTTTTCTTGCATTTTGAAAATATTTTCTGTACAGTTAATCACTGATCTTCACAATGGACAGAACAGATATCAGAGTCCTCATTTTACAGAAGATAAAACTGAGTTCAGAGAGACTGGGTGTTATAAGATCACACAGTTAATGAGAAGTGTTAGAAGCTCTCTCCATGAAATTCTTCCCTCCCAGCTGACGGTGATGAGAAGGAACACAAGTGGAAGAATGCAAATATGAGTGCAGAATAAATTACCAGAATACAGGTCCAAGTGTTTGATAAACACAATAAATTCTAGCATTTATCACTGGAGGAGGAGATTTGAGGCTCAAAGATTCCAGGGGATACACAAGTCTATCTGTCTCTGGACTCTTTACTTTAGTTATTAATTTAAGCAGTCGTCGCTTGCCTACTATGTGTAGTAGTAACTCCCCCTTATTCCATATCGTTAAGTGCCAAGTGCTTTGTGCATACATCTGACTCCATTAAATTCTATCATCTCTCTCATGGACTAGGAATAGGAACTACAATAGCCTTCCTTAGTCCCCTCCAATCTGTTTTCCCCACTATCTTTTAAACTGCTGATCTTTCAAAACTGCCAAGTCTGACCACTTTGCATCTCTGATTTAAATGCCTCCCCACTGTGCTCTGTCTAGGTCATGCCTGGTCTAGTCCCCACCTACCTCTCCATTCATCACATTCAACAAATATTTATTGAGGACCTACTATGTGTCAGATGCTATTTTGGGCACTGGGGATACAACAGTGAATCAAACAGACAAGGTCTTTACTTTCATGGAATTTATGATAATAAATTCAGGCAGAATGAGGGAAGGATTAACTAACACCCTGAAGTTACTCAGAAAGGATTGAAAATAAGAGATTAAGTGGACTAACCTGCCTCCTTTCCCTCTTCCCAAACACTGATAGGAGAAGTAAATAAACAAGATAATTATAGATTATTGTAAGTGCTAAGAAGAAAATAAATAAAGTAATAAGCTGGTCCCTGGGGAAGCCCTTTTTTGATAGAATGGTCAAGCAGATGCTCTGAGGAGTTAAGACCTAAAGGGTGAGAATTGTGCAAAAGCTGGGAGAAAAGATTTCAGACAGAAGGAACAGCACAGGCAGAGGTTGTGAGCAGACAACTTTTAGAAACCAGGAACAGTGTGGCTGACTGAGACAGACGGGGGCTGGCGGGGTGAGTTGAAGTTAGAGAAACAGGTGAGAGCCGGATAATACAGGGCTCTGTAGCCACAGAAAGTGGTCTGATTTTATTCTAGGATAAAAGGAAGCTACTGAAGAATTTTAAGCAGAGGAGGAAAATGGCATGATTTATATTCTCTAACAATCCTTCTGGCTGCTGTGTGCAAATGAATCAGGGGCAAGAGGAATGGAAGCAAGGAACAAGAGAGGAGGCTGCTGCTATGTCCAGATGAGAGACAATGGACTTGACTATAGTGGTGGCAGAGGAGACAGAGAAAAGCGGTCGCATTCTCCGTAAAGCACTGGGCTATCATCGTAAGAAACATCCAACCCTGTAAAGAATTTTTATAACATTTTATTTGAGCCAAACTGATGACATTGTTGGGAAGCCAGATATCAAATACTCCTCCGGGGCAGTGACAGTTTGCAGTTTCTTTTATGCATTTTGAATTAAGGAGGGAACAGAAGAAAGATTACATGTAAGTGGAAGAAAGCAAGGGGTAATTAAGATTATGTACTCCCTTGAGAGGGGTCTGGAAAAGAGGATTACTTCAGTTATTTCAAAGGTGTGTTAACATAGATGCACAAGAACAATGGACAGGGCTGGTTTAAAATCTTTCACTAAAGAAGTTATAGGCCTGGGGCAGGACTACCCACCTTTACCTGCCCAGTTAGGAATTGATGATCAGATCACCTTGTGAGGTCACTTTCAGTTAGATTTACTACAGCACCCCTTTTACATCCACAGGGGTAAAATTTACAAGACGATGACAGATTGATTTCAAGGATGAAGGAAAGGAAGAATCAAAGCCTTCTCCTAGGTTTGGGGCTTGGCCAGAAGTTGGAGGTGCTGTGAGCTAGCCAGGCTCCCTGGGTCTGGTGCTGCTTGGTTAGGCTGGGTTGGCAATACAAACACAGGTATCTCCAGATGATATTTAAAGGGACTGCATGAGCACTGAGGCCCTTGGACATTTGGAGACTGGGTAGAGAAGGAGGGGCTCGAGAGGTAAAAGGAAAACCGGAAGATTGAAGTCAACAGAAGAGTTTCAGGAAAGGAAGTGGTCAAATGCTGCTGGGAGGCCATGAAAGATGTGGTCAGAGATATGTCCATTGAATTTGAAGGTCACTGGAAGGTCATTGGGAGAACAGCTTCACTGGAAAATCAACCCAGAAACCAGACGGGATTAAACAGGAGAGTAAATTAGAGGTGAGGAAGCATACATTCTTTTCAAGTTTTCCTTCAACGAGAGTAAGGAAATGGGGTGTAGCTGCAGGTGTTTGTGGAGTCAAGTGAGGGTTTGTTTGTTTTTTTAATGGAATTTACTAGACCCATGTTTTCCAAACTTCAGTCTTGAAGAATCATCTTTGTTTTTGCCTCATCTTTATAGCATGGGTACTCTAAATAAAACTTTTTCCTTAAAATCAACTCACTTTTAATTTAAACAAACGTAGTTTAATTATTTACTTAAAAAAGCAGCATTACTATATCAAATGGGACACCAATACCACTTGTCATAAATAGAAGGTAACAGACTTAAATAATCAGTAGAATGAAAATAAAACAATGTCATTAAATTCTAGCATGATATTGCTGCCTGCTGGGAGCTGAGCCTGGGACCAGCTCTGTTTAAAAAGGAAATCATTCAGGGGCGGCCAGATGGCTCAGTTGGTTAGAACGCGAGCTCTTAACGGGGTTGCCAGTTCGATTCCCACATGGGCCAGTGAGCTGCGCCCTGCACAACTAGATTGAAGACAACCAGCCACTGGAGGGGAAGCCGGATGGCTCAGCTGGTTAGAACATAAGTTCTTAACAACAAGGTTGCCAGTTCAATTCCCGCATGGGATGGCGGGTTGTACCCCCTGCAACTAAAGATGGAAAACAGCAACTGGACTTGGAGCTGATGGGCCCTGGAGAAACACACTGTTCCCCAATTCCCCAATAAAATAAATAAATAAATAAAAGATTCATAGGGGGATTTATTTTTTTTAAAAAAAGGAAATCATTCAGTGTTAGATGTTAAAGACCTATCAACATCAAAGTGACACCTTCTCCTTAAAGGACTGAAAGAGAATCAAACAAAAAATATTTTTTTCTCTATGTGATTTAGAACCACCAATTAATTACCAGGCCTATACTCCGAGAAACACTTCTTAGAACATTTGTCTTTTAAGTGAGATACAACTTGCACTTAGTTGAGTGCACAAATCTCAAATGTAGAGCTTGATGAACTTTTACGTATATACCTACCAATGTAACTACCATGTTTCCCCAAAAATGAGACCTATCCGGACAATCAGCTCCAATGCGTGTTTTGGAGCAAAAATTAATATAAGACCCGATATTATTATATTATATTATATTATATTACATTACATTATAAGACCCGGTCTTATATCATATAAGACCCAATCTTACATTAAAATAAGACCGGGTCTTATATTAATTTTTGCTCCATTAGAGCTGATGGCCCGGCTACGTCTTATTTTCAGGGAAACATGGTACCACCCAGCTCAAGATACAGAATTTTCCAGCAAGGAGGCCAGTGCCAGGCTTTAAAGATAACAAAGGCTGTGTGTTTATGGAATTTACAGTTTGCTCTTCATGGTATTTCTAGTATCTAATACAATGCCAGTACATAGTAGGTCCTCCCTCTTTTTTTCCCTCCCTCCCTTTCTTTCTTTTTGGCTTACCTATATACTATATATTTCTTCTATTAGTTTTCTACAAAGAAATGTGTTATTTGTGAGTTAAAAATCAGTCTTATCTGAACTCTAGTTTTCCAGAGTGTGTAATCCAGAAACTATAGATAGAAACCAGAAAGAACAACATCAGGATTTCCCTTTAGATATGAAACCCGGAACTGAGAAGTGTTCAAACAGAAGAATACAGAAACAATTCTGTTTGAGATACAAATGCTTCTCCTGATTCCCATTGCCCCCACCCCCCACTAACCTGTATTTTGTAGGTCCTTGCAGCAGCCTTCGCTTTCACACCCTCTTACACAATAGTTAAGGACACCAAAGCCTATTTGTCTGCTCTCCTCAATAAAATAGTCACAGTAAGACAAAGCATCACCAACAAGTCTTTAAAAATTTAAAGAGCCTGATAAAGCCCTCCATTCAGCATCTGCCACAGAAGGAAATGGCCTCTGGCATTTCTGCGTGCTCCCCCTTCCCCAGACACCTTCTGTACAAATACCCCTCCCCAAAGGTTACCTTCCGCTGCTTGCAGGAGGGTGTCAAGGCTCCTTGCCAGAAGAGTAGGAGGATGGGGAACCCTCTTATAATCACAGGAGTGAAACTAATGATTTGACGTTCTTCAAGCATGTTGAGGATCAAAGCCTGAGACCTGACGTTTTGCAAGAACACAGCCACCTACGGGCATGTGTGTGTCCAAGCCAGGAGGCCCGGGATCACAGTGCCAGCTGCTATGCACAGCTCGCTGAGCTTGCCTGAGACAAGACAGGTGTCAGGGCTGGCCCGAGAAGGCCAGTCCCCAAGCTGATGCTGTAGAAAAGGAACGATTCAGAACCACTTTCCTTCAATAATACTAATAGGAATTTGGGAGGGTATGTGTGTGGAAGTAAAGAACAAGGAAGAAGAAAACAATCATACTCTCATCAAATCAAATTAACCAATGTTAGATTTAGCTTTTTGCCCATTCTTTTTCCTATGCATAACTTTAAAACGTGTCCTTTTTGTATAATAAGTAAAAGACATTGTGACTAAAGCAAAAATCCTTCTTGAGTTCTACTCAGAAATCCATTTCCATCTTTGCCTTCAAAGAGATAAACACTCTGAGGTTTGTGTACCCCTCCCTTTTAAAGTACTTTTATGTTATGTTATGTTTAAAGTACATAAATGTTATGGTCCTACAACTTGCTTTTTTCATACAATCATATATTTTTGAGTATTGTCCATGTTGATATACATGAAATTTACTCCTTTATCATCTCCAGCACATATATGAACCACATTTTATTGGCAGTCATGTAAGATAAATAGCCAACACTTAACAGCATTCCTCCCTATCTGAAATTATTCCAAGTCCTCTCTGTATATCCACTCCTTGAATTCTCACAAGGATCTAGGAGGACATAGGGGTAAGTTGAATAAATTTATCATCATCAAACAGCTGGTAATTGTCACGGTGGGATTTGGGGCCCAAGCTTAGGGCTAAAGTCCAGGCTCCTACTCACTATACCATTTAGCCTGCATTTGGGTAGCTTCCCAGTTTCTTTTTTCTTTTTTTTTTTTTGGTTGAGTCGTTGTTTTCAATCTAGTTGTAGAGGGTGCAGCTCACTGGCCCATGTGGGAATTGAACCCGCGACCTTGGTGTTATGAGCATTGCACTCCAACCACTGAGCAAACTGGCCTCCCTCTTCCCAGTTTCTGATAGTGCAAGCAAGGCCTCAGTATTGTATCAGTCAGCTATTGCTGGGAAACAAACCATCCCCAAAACTTAGCAACTGAAAACAATTAAGTTTATTATTTCCCATGATTCTGTTGGTTGACAAGATGGTTCTTTTGATCTTACTTGGACTGATGGCCTCATTCACATGTCTGGAGCCTCAGCTGGGATGTCTGGGCCTCTCTCTCCAGCTGGACTCCTTCCCATGATAGTGAAAATGTTCCAAGAGTGTCAGAGCAGAAGCTGCCTAGGCTCAGAACTTGGCAATAGTCACTTCTGCTGAATTCTGCTGGCTAAGGGAAAACACAAAACTAGCTCAGATTCAAAGGGTGGGAAACAGACCCCACCTCTTAATGGGGGAAACTTCAAAGAATTTGTGGCCATTTTTAATCTACTAAAGTAAGCATCCTTATATATACTCCTGGTACTTGGTGGTGGGGAGGGGTCGTTGTCTCTAGAGTGTGTACCAAGAAGTGGTACATCCATATTGTAGCATGTCATCAGTACTTCATTCCTTTTCATGGCTGAATAATATTTCATTGTATTAATAACCACATTTTGTTTATCCATTCATCAATTGGCTGTTATGAATAAGGCTGCTATGAATAGTCATGCACAAGTTTTTGTACAAACACTTGTTTTCAATTCTCTAGGGAATGTACCTCAGAGCGATTTCTGGGTCATATGACATATCTACATTTAACTTTTTGAGGAATCTCCAAACTGTTTTCCACAGCAGCTGAACCATTTTACCTTTCTACAAGCCATACATGAAGTTTCCAATTTCTCCACCCTTATCAACACTTGTTATTTTCCATTTTAAAAAATTACAGTTTGTGAAGCATTTTATTGTGATTTTGATTTGTATTTCCCTAATGATTAATGATGTTGAGCATTTTTTCATGTGCTTGTTTGGCCATTTGCTTGTCTGCTTTGAAGAAATGTCTGTTCAAATCCTTCACCCATTTTAAAAATGGATTGTCTGTCTTTTTATTGTTGAGTTGTAAGAGTTCTGGATGCTAGATCCTTATCAGATATGATGTGCAGATATTTTCTCCCATTCTTTCTGTTGTCTTTTTGCTTTCTCAATAATAATGTCCTTTAAATCAAAAAAGTTTGTTTTGATGAAATCCAATTTATCTATTTTTTCCTTTGGTTGCTCATGCTTTTGGTGTTAAAGCTAAGAAATCACTGCCTAATCCAATGTCATGAAGATTTACACCTATGTTTTCTTCTAAGAGTTTTACAGTTTTAGTTCTTACCTTCAGGTTTTTGATTCATTTTAAGTTCATCTTTGTATATGGTATGAGGTAGGAGTCCAGCTTCATTCCTTTGCATGTGGATGTCCAGTTGTCACAGCACCATTTGTTGAAAAGACAAATGGATTTTCCCCTTTAAATGGTCTTGAAACCCCTGTTGAAAATCAATTGTCGGGCCGGCCCGGTGGCTCAGGCGGTTGGAGCTCCGTGCTCCTAACTCTGAAGGCTGCCAGTTCGATTCCCACATGGGCCAGTGGGCTCTCAACCACAAGGTTGCCGGTTCAACTCCCGCAAGGGATGGTGGGCTGCGCCCCCTGCAACTAGCAATGGCAACTGGATCTGGAGCTGAACTGCGCCCTCCACAACTAAGACTGAAAGGACAACAACTTGAAGCTGAACGGCACATTGAAAGGACAACAACTTGACTTGGAAAAAAGTCCTGGAAGTACACACTGTTCCCCAATAAAGTCCTGTTCCCCTTCCCCAATAAAATCTTTAAAAAAAAAAAAAATCAATTGTCTACTATTACAATATCAAATAGTAAGAATGATAGCCAGTATCCTTGCCTTGTTCCTGGTTTGAGAATCATTCTGTTTTTTTCACCATTAAGTATGCTGTTTGATATGAGTATATATATATATTAAGGAAAATGAATTTCCCTTTAATTCTGGTTTACTAATGTTTAATCATTACCAGATACTTTTTCCTGCAGGTATTGAACTGACCATGTTTTTCTTTTTTAACCAGATAATTTGGTGTATCACATTAATAGATTTTCTGTTGTTGAAATGCCTTTGCATTCCTGGGATAACCAATTGCAATTATTTTCTACTGTAAGTTCCTTTTCCAGCTTCCTGTCTCAGATCATGCCTTGGAGGGGCAATGTCATTTCCTGCCTTGGCTCCTCATCAAAAACTCCAGCTTCGAAGTCTGAATGTTCTCCTAGAAGCTTCCGGAAGTTTGGATTTGCTCATTAGTGATGTGGAGGTAGCCAAGAAGCTCCAGGGCAGAGCCTAGTGCTTTAGGCCGTGTGAGTACTTGCTACAAAGGAGCCAGGTGAAAGCCAGGTGTGGGGCAAGGAGCAGTCTTCTCATGTCACCTACTTTTGTCTTCAAGCAACAGAATTCAAATTCTCTGTCCTTAACTGTAAAGTTTATTCTGTCTCATAAACATTTTTCCAGTAAAAAGTGTAACTTTATCATCTTGCATTTGGAGCCCTTCCTAATACGCCAGGCACTGTGCTCAGTGCTTTATATACATTATCAATAACGATGCCAGCTACCATTTACTGATCCTTTCCTCAGTTCTAGGCACTGTGCCATTTGTTCTACAAATATTCTTTCTTTTAATCCCCTTAATCACTATTTTACAGATAACGAAACTGAGGCTGAGAGAGGCTAACTTGCCAATGGTCATAAGAAAGGACTGGGGTTAAAAATCAAGTTGGTCCCCTTGCAGAGCTTGTACCCTTAACCCCTGCTATACATGCCATGGGTAATTAGCTTTGTCAGCCCAAATTCCCGTGATCAGGATTAAATACCGACAGCGCAGTGTGACTGGCACGTGACCATCACTCCCCAGTGTGATTAGCCCAAGTCATTTGTGGTCTGACTGACCTCAATGTCAAGCTGTGAGACATGCTCACGTGAGGTATTCTGCAGTAACAGCTCCCTAGGGAAATCACGGTGTATACTTTTTTTTTTTTTAAAGCTTTTAAAAAATAACAGCTTTATTTGAGATATAATTTATCTACCACATAATTTCCCAATTTAAAGTACACAATTCAATATTGTTTTGTATATTCACAGACTTGAACAACCATCACCATAACCAATTTTAAAATATGTTCATCACCCCAAAAGGAAGCTCTGTACCCATTAGTAGTCACTCCTCATTTCCTCCCAAACTCCCCACTACCAGGCAACCACCAATCTGCTTTCTGTCTCTACAGATTTACTTAGTCTGGATATTTCATCCAAATGAAGCGATACAATACATGGTCTTTATTCACTTTGCATAATGTTTTCAAGGTTTATCCATGTTGTAGCATATACCAGTACTTCCATTTCTTTTTATTTTTAAGTTATATTCCATGGCATGGCTAGACCAGTTTTGTTTATCCATTCATCAGTTGATGGACATGTGGGTTGTTACGAATAATGTTGCTATGAATATTTATATACAGGTTCTTATGTTGACATGTTTTCCATTCTCACACTTTTGTTTTTTTCTGTGGTATATAAGCGTTACTTCCTCTAAGACAATCTTTGCCCCCGTCCAATTTAACCTTTTACAAGTGAAAGTGCTCAACAGCATGCCTTTTAACAAACAACTGAAAGAAATGTGCCGGTGTGGGTTCATTCAGCAACTAAAGTGTGTGATGAGGTGAAAACTGTTTCCCAACCAGGGATCACCCGGTTCAGCAAGCATGGGGTGTTAACTGCACCTGGGACTGAGTCACACCCAGAGGCCCCATTACTTGTGAGGTGGAAGCTCCTTGGCCTTTGTGACTCGTCCCTGTGATTCCAGATCAAACCTTCTTACTGCAATCTCCCCACCTCAATACTGCAACTCAATCAAGCTGCTCAGGCCATGAACCTCGGGGTGATCCTACTCCCCTCTTTTCTTTCTCTCACGTCTCAATCCAGCAACACCTCTTGTTTCTATCTTCAAAATATACCCAGAATCCAACCCCTTTTCACCCTGGATTATGGTCATGGTCTCCCTGCTTCTGCCTTTGTCCCCAGTCTGTTCTTGCCACAGCAGCCAGATCATATCACTGCTCAGCTCAACACCCTCCTATGGCTTCTGCCCTCCTCAGCGCAAAAACCAAAGTCCTTGCAATGGTTACAAAGCCCTATGAGATGTGACCCCAGTGCCACTCAATTTTCTCCTACTTCCCCCTTACTCATTCCTTTTCAGCACTCAGGCCTCAGAACTGTTCCTAGAGCATGCCAAGTGCACTCCCGCCCATGCTGCTCTCCCTGCCTGCAACACTCCTCCCTCAGGGAGCCACAGGGCTTCCTCCCTCACGTCCTTCAAATCTTGGCTCTCCTTCCACTGAAGCCTTGCCTGACCTCACCATTGAAAGCTGCATCCCTGCACGCACTATTTTCCAACTCCCTCACCCTGCTTTATTTTTTACCATAGCAGTTCTCACCTTCTAAGGTAATACATAGTTTACTTTTTATTATGTTTATTGTTTTCCTCTCCTCCTATTGTACCACCCGCACTCCTGCCTTGTCAGCATAAGGAGGGCAGAGATTTTTGAGAGTTTTTTCCCAAAGTCTGGAACAGCGCCTGGCACTTAGCAGATGCTCAACAGATTTTTGCTGAATGAATAAATTACCAAGTTGTTTGGTTGGATCAACCCATTCCTGGTTGCTTCCCTTCCTGTTGTACTCTCTCCAGATGCAAACATATCTTGGGGACACTCTCAGGTACTTTGCTCCCAGGCCCCCACTCTCACTCCAGCTAATTTTCACCGAGAGGCAGTGCCTGAAACTTCCTTTTAAGCTGCACTTTGGGTTAATATTTACATACGAAAAGCTTCACACTTGTGGTTATCATCTGCCTGCTCTCTGGGCATTCCAGGTACACAGCTGAGAGTAAAACTATCACACCCAGAGCATCCTTCTAAGGAGGAGGACCTGGGGTTCTTTCTGCATAAATTTTTGTGGACTAAAACTTGGGTTCCTTCATTCATTCACAGGCAGATCCAGCTATCAGGAGGCTAAAGAATACACAACTGTGGAGGCCCTCTTAAAGAACCACCTCCATAAAATTACAAGTACAAAATTAGGCACCAAAGTTAGTATTTAGAATGTGAAAATAAATCACTACAAACCACAGTTTCAGAAAGCTCTGTTTCTTCTTTCCCAATCTGTATCATTTTTATTTCCTTTTCTTATCCTATTGCATTAGTTAGGATTTCCAGTATGGTGTTAAAATATAATAAGAGGGAGCATCTTGCCTGGTTCCTAAATTTAGTGGGAAAGCTTCAAGTTTCTTAGCATTAAGTATGATGTTAGTTAGCTGCAGGTGTTTTATAGATATTTATCCAGTTGAGAAAATTCCCCTCTATTGCTAGTTTACTGAGAATTTTTATCATGAGTGGGTGTTGAATTTTGTCAAATGCTTTTTGTGTGTCTATTGATAATGATCGTGTGATTTTTCTTCTTTAGTCTGCTGGTGTGATGATGCTTTTCAACATCATACTGGAAGTCCTAACTAATGCAATAAGACAAGAAAAGAAAGTAAAAAAGATACAGATTGGGAAAGAAGAAATAGAACTGTCTTTGTCCACAGATAACATGATTGTTACATAATTATATTGAAAATCAGAAAAAATTAAACAACATCAACAACAAAACGAACTAGTAAGTGAGTATAGCAAGGATGCAGGATACAAGGTATACAAGGTTGTCAGCAATAAACAAGTGGAGTTTGAAATTAAAAACACAGTATCATTTACATTAGCACCCCCAAAAATGAAATACTTAGATATATCTAACAAAATATGTACAAGATCTATATGAGGAAAACTCCAAAATTCTGATGAAAGAAATCAAAGAAGAACTAAGTAAATGAAGAGATATTTTATGTTCATAGATAGGAAGACTCAATATTGTCAAGGTGTCAGTTCTTCCTAACTTGATCTATAGATTCAATGTAATTCCAACTCAAATCCCAGCAAGTTATTTTGTGGATACCAACAAACTGATTCTAAAGTTATATAAAGCGGTAAAAGACCCAGAATAGCCAATACAGTATTGAAAGAGAAGCACAAAGTTGGAGGACTGACACTACCTGACTTCAGGAATGAATATTAACCTATAATAATCAAGACAGTGCGGTATTAGCAAAAGCAAAGACAAATAGATCAATAGAACAGAATAGAGAGCCCAGAAATAGATCCACGTAAATACAGTCAACTGATCTTTGATAAAGGAGCAAAGGCAATACAATGGAGAAAAGAAGTTTTTTTCAACAGTGCTGGAACCACTGGATAGTCACATGCAAAAAAAAAAAAAAAAGAAAGAAAGAAAGAAAAGAATATAGACACAGACCTTACACCCTTCACAAAAATTAACTAAAAATAGATCACAGGCCTAAAGGTAAAATATAAAACAGTGAAACTATAGAATATAGAATATAGGTGAAAATCCAGATGACCTTGGGTTTGGCAATGACTTTTTAGATACAACACCAAAGGCCTGACCCATGAAAGAGAAAAATGATAAGCTGAATTTTATTAAAAATTAAAAACTTCTGCTCCATGAAAGATAACGTCAAGAAAATGAAAAGTCAAATCAAAGACTATTTGCAAAACGAAAGATCTGATAAAGCACCACAATCCAAAATATACAAAGAACTCTTAATTCAACAAGAAAACAACCCAGTTAAGAAATGGGTAAAAGACCTGAGAAGAAGATATACAGATGAAAAATAAGCGTATGGAAAGACACTCTGCCCCATATGTCATCAAGGAAATGCAAATTAAAACAACAATGAGAAACCACTACATACCTATTCGAATGGCTAAAATACAGAATGCTGACAACACCAAATGCTGGCAAGGATGTGGAACAACAGGACTCTCATTCACTGTGGGTGAAACCCTAACTGCAAGGGAGTCTGAGAAGTGTAGGGTTTAGCTTTCCTACATCTCCAACTAGAAGGAGGTGGAATGAGCCAGGTAGAGAGCGCCAATCCACAGTATGCACTACACCCTCTGTAGAGGTGGTACCAAATTATACTCCCAACACGAGATCTTATTAACTCTTTGAGCTTTGCTAATCCAGTACTTGAAAAACAGTACCTTATTGTTTTAATTGGTATTTCTCTAATTATGGGAGAGGTTGAGCATCCTCTCTTACACACCATCACAATGCATATCTTTGTGAATAGAATTCAATGTGAGTGCTGCCCCCTGGAGTTGTGTGACACTGTGACCCAACAATATGGTTATATACCACTTAAATTCCCTTTTGTGAATTCTTTATATCCTTTACTCACATGCTGGCTTTTCTTGTTTTCATGATATATTTAACTGGAAACATATATAGGGCCTGAGCATATGGTACCTTCAGTGCCACAGGTTTCCAAACCTACACCTTACCTAGTGTAATGGTTAACTTTATGTCAATGTGACTGGGCTAAGGGATGCCCTGATAGCTGGTAAACATTACTTCTGGGTGTGTCTGTGAGGGTGTTTCTGGAAAATTAGCATTTGAATCAATAGACTGAGGAAAGAAGATCACCCTCATCACTTCTGGTGGACATCATTAAATCCACTGAGGGCTGAACAGAATGAAAAGGCCGAGAAAGGCTAAGCTTGCTCTCTGCTTGAGCTGAGACATTCATCTTTTCCTGCCCTCGGACATTGGTTCTCAGGCCTTTGGACTTGGACTTACAATATTACCCCCGCCACACACACACACACACACACACGTCCCCTTTTTAGGCCTTTAGGCTTTGACTAGAACTACACCACTGGCTTTCTTGGATCTCCAGCTTGCAGACAGCAGATCATGGAGTTTCTCAGCCTCCGTCATTGTGTGAGCCAATCCCTCAGAATAAATCTCACTCTGTATACCTATATCTAGCCTCTTGGTTCTGTTTCTCTAGAGAATCTTAACTAATACTCCTAGTAAGCCAACAACTTCTTTTTCCCTTTAAGTCATCTCATTCCCAGAGGACGGTCCTAGTAAAGGTTATGGAGGAAGAGATTTACCTCAAAATGTCACAAGCACTTCAAGTTCTGGGCCTCTAGAATTTTGAAATTAAATTATATTCAAAGTGCTTTCCCAACAACAGTTTACATGAAATTCTCATCTGCTTCCTGTCTGCTGCAGATTTAATTATCAATCATGTTGGATGGATGGATGAGGACACAGCATTCCTAGTGAGCCGGGTAGCCATTCCTGCCTGCTGGGCTTGCATTCTTGTGGTTTATAATGTCTTCTCGGGTGAATAATAACCTCATGTTCAGGCCAGGACTTCTGGTATTTGTCGATGACCTATAGAGGCTAGAAGCCTGAGATCTCAAATTCAACAGCAGGCCTTTTAAGCCTAGTCAATCAATCAGGCCACATAGAGCCACAGAAAGTACAAGCTGCTGATGTAGAAGGACCCAAGTACCCAGAGGAACACACCACTTGCCTGGAAGTGTGGGGTCGAATTTTTTTTTTATCTTGAAAATGCCCAGTTGTTAGGCGGCTTCAGGTGTTCAGTGGCAGGGCCATCTTACAAGAAGTGCACTTATGGACTTTCCTCTGAGCCTCCATCTGATGCACCAAATTCCACTAATATATATTCATTTCTTTAGTTTAAATCTTTTCCCAGTAACGCAGCTCTCCCTCCTGACTTGCTGGTTATTTTCCACTTGGTCAGATTCAAAGTGTCCTGGTCATTTTTAATCCTTTCCTCTCTTCTTCCCCTCCTCTCTTCCCCCATCCAATTAATCATGAAGCCTTCCTGATTATTCCTTCAGACAATCTCTGGAGAAGGCCTGCTGAACTGGTAAGAATGCTGGTTGTGTGACCTTGAAAAAGTGATTCAAACTCTCTGAACCTCAGTTTCTTCATCTGTAAAGTGTAGCTAACAACATCCTACCTCACAGAGTTTTTTTTGTAAGGATGACAAATAATATATGGTTTTATTTAAAAAAAAAAAAAAAAGTGCACACCATTTCCCCAGAAGCCTCTGGCTGACCAGTACCAAGCCTTGTGATTTAAAAGATTCTTTACATATACTATATTTTAATACACACACAAATAATGCACGGTTTCATAAAAATGAGATATTCCATATTTTGAAAAAGAAAACGTGCCCCAAGTTGGTTCTTTCCTTTCTGTTCCCTCCTCCACGACCCTAACTCAGGTCCTCACTCATTTCTGTGACAGCTTAACTGTCCTTTCTATAATTAGCCCCACTACCCCTCCCCCTCCTACAGTTTCCCTCTGTCCATAACACCCTCCTCTTCGCTGCTGCTGAGGTTAATTTTTCTAAAACATTCTTCAGATTATGACCTCCTCGTTCTCAAAAACCTTCAAAGCCTCCCATTACCTTTGAGTATTGAGCCCAAACTCTTTAGCCTGGCAATGAAGGCTCTCCTGAACTGGCCCAAACCTAGTCCAATTCAACAAGCATTTCCTGAGTGCCCACTGTGTGCCACCCTTAGGGTTGGCTCAGGGACGGGGATTCAGCAATGAAGAAGACTTAATCTCCTTCACCATCTAGTGGGGGCAGATAGATGAAAAGACATTCTCTATAATGCATGGTAAACAGCAGGTTAGGAATCATCCCAGGGACCTATGGCACCATGAGGAAGCATCCGTCTTTCTGCGCATGTCCTCGTCTCCTCTTACTCAAATCCTCCCTATTCCCTGTCCCGTACACACGTATCATGGCAACTCCATCTTTACCCCCAGGTGGTGAGAGCCCGGTCATTCAGACAACAAGATGGAAAAAGCACCCGCTACCCATTATTGCATTCATTTGTCAGGCCATTGTCAAGACTGCGTACTCATCAAGGGCATCAAGAGCAGAATGGATAAATCAACTGAAATATTCACCCAGTGGAACACTGTACAGCAATGAGAATGAACGGGCTACAGTGACATGCAATAACATGGATGAATCTCAGGGACATTATGTTGAATGAAAGGATCCAGACACACAAGATTGCATAGTATTATGATTCAACTTACATAAATTTAAATACAGGCAAAATTAATTTATGGTTTTAGAAGTCAGGATACAAAAGTGTCATGAAACAATACTTACTCTTACTGTGTGTGATGTATTCTATTGTTTTCTGTTATTTTTTTTTTCTTAAGTAGCGGTCACCACCCATTAGATTGACTCAATGAAGGATCAAAACCCCCAGTTTGAAAAACATCCTGCTCTAATACCTCCATTAAAAAAAGCAAACTAAGTAGCACTCCTTCAACACCACTTTTTCCTCGAGCTACTGCCTCATGGCACACTTCCCCTTCACAAAAGAGCTTCTGCACACACTGCTGTCCCTCCTTCCTCCTTTTTTCTTCAACCCTCACTGGATAAGTGTGACGTATCCACTGCACTGAATCCACTTTAATCACCAACAACCTCCATGTTGCCAATCCAGACATCACTTCTCAGCCAGCTTTGACTTTGCTTCTCAGGGGCATTAACCTCCTCCCTTGGCATCGGTGATGGTTAATTTTATATGTCAACTTCACTGGGCCATAGGGCCCCGATATTTGGCCAGACATTACTCTGGATGTCTCTGAGTTTTTGTATGAGATTTATATTGGTGCGCTTCAAGTAAAGCAGACTGCCTTCTGGAGTGTGGGTGGGCCTCATCCAATCAGTTGAAGTCCAGAATAGAACAAATGGCTGTCCTCCCTGAGCAAGAGGGGATTCTGCCAGCAGGCTGCCTTTGGACCTGCTCTGCAACACTGGCTCTTCCTGCGTTACCAGCCACTCCTTTTGGACTTGGACTGCAACTCTTTCCTGAGTCTCCAGCTAACTGGCCTTCCTATCAGATTCTGGATTCACCATGGCTCCACAATTGTGTAGGTCAATTCCTTAAGATCTTTCTAGGGCTGGCTGGGTGGCTCAGGCGGTTAGAGCTCCATGCTCCTAACTCCAAAGGCTGCCGGTTCGATTCCCACATGGGCCAGTGGGCTCTCAACCACAAGTTTGCTGGTTCAGTTCCTCGACTCCCACAAGGGATGGTGGGCAGCGCCCCCTGCAACTAGCAACGGCAACTGGACCTGGAGCTGAGCTGCGCCCTCCACAACTAAGACTGACAGGACAACTTGACTTGGAAAAAAGTCCTGGAAGTACATACTGTTCCCCAATAAAGTCCTGTTCCCTTTCCCCAATAAAATCTACAAAAAAAAGATAAGTCTTTCTATAAATATTCTGTAAATATTCACAATGTTCTGTTTCTCTAGTGAACCCCAATATAGCATCTAACTGCACCCCTTGGTCTCCTCCTGATTCACTGGCTTCTGAGGAGATTCTTATTTAATAAATATAAATAAGGTTTAATAAATAAACCAACATTTATAAAGTGAATTGTTATTATTATCCTATTTAAAGAACCCATTTCCCCAAAGCACTACCTTCTGACTGCTCAGTAGGGAAATGCCTCCATCATCATCAGGCTACTGAATGCCCACCTTCTGCCCGCAGTGGGTTTACAGGGTAGCTTTCTGAACTCCATTTCCTGCTTCCCACATGTTGACTTGTTAATTGGCTGAATGTCTGTCATTTACTAGCTGTGAGATCCTGAGCAAATTATTTACCACTCTGCCTCAGTTGTCTCATCTGTAGAATGGGGACAATAGAAGTACCTACCTCATAAAGTTGCTATGAGGATTAAATTAAAATGCTCAGCACACAGTAAACATTAAACAGTGTTCTTTCCTCTAGAACATGGGGGTCATCCCAACAGCTGCTCACCTTGTACCCTCTTTAAAGGCTGTATTAGTTAGCTATTACAGAATAATAAACTTTCTCAAAACTCAGTGGCTTGAAAGAATTGCTCATAAGTCTGTAGGCCAGCTGAGTGGCCAGCTGATCTGACTAGGCTTGGCTAATGTCTATAGACCTCCTTCATATATCTAGTCAGCCAGCAAGTCAACGGGTGCTCGCAGGTCTAGGATGGCCTCATTCACATGTATGGCAGTTGGCTGGCTTTGGGTGACTGGGCCATCATGCTCCAGCAGGATAGCCTGGGCTCGTTTTCATGGCAGAGGCGGTGTGCTGAGAGAAAGAGCAGAACATACAAAGCTTCTCGGGGCCTTGGTATGGTAGGCACACCATTATTTCCGCTGCATTTTATTGGCCAAAGCAAGGATGGTCCAGATTCAAGGGTTGGGGAAACAGACTTTTTAGATGGAGAAGCTGCAGTCATATTATAAAGGGTGAGGATACAGGGAGGGAATGAGGACGTCAGCTTTGATATCAAACTACCACCACAGCCCTGGTGGGTAGTTCGGAATATAACTTGTCACTTGAGGAAGTGGGAATATCACATCCCAGTTTTGAGGCCAGATCAAACTGGATTCAAATGCCAGCTCCACCCACTACCTGTGAGGACTCTGGGTAACTTTACTTCTCCAAGCTTCAGTTTCCTCACAAGGTTGTTGCGAGGCTCAATCAAGGTAATGCGGGGAAGGGGCTGAGCACATAAAGTATGCCTGGTACACACAGAGGGAATATTCAACAGAGAGAGGTCATATTCTTAGAGCACGAGGCCCATTCTGGGCTCTGCTGAATCCTGCCTGTGCTTCCCAAGGCTGAGAAGGAGATGGAAATCAGGCCAAGCAGTGCAGTGATTTCAGATGGGGAACCATGAAATGGCAATTACAGAGTAAGGGCTTAATTATAGTTCTTTGGGAAAAGAAGTGAGGAATGCAATCTGGTGGGTAGAGGGGAGGAGACTGGGGGTGAGAGCGAGGGGGAAAAGGAACGGTAGAAAGAGGCCCAAGAAGGAAAAGCTGAGCCATTGGAAAGGAGTCTCTCCCCTCATCCCCTAAAAAAACATTAATGACATTTTTATTTGATTTTTTTTGTAGTTCTGGTTACAAAATTACCTTGTGTTCACTTTATGGAGTTTAAGAAATACATACACTGAGGGCATATGCTAAGTGAAGTAAGTCAGACAGAGAAAGATAATTATATGATTTCACTTATATATGTGTGAATTAAAAAAAAAAAAAAAAAAACCAAACTCATAGATACAGAGAATGTAAGTAACTCGCCCAGGTTGTCACATCTAGTAAAGAGCAGAATCTGGATTCAAATTCAAGCTACCTAGTGCCAGAGGCCTCGTATGTCACCAGCGGGTCACAATACCAACTGGGCACAGCTGACGCTTGGTATATTTCCATCCATTTTCTTTCACTTAAAGAAAAGTGTACCACTACTTTATTGCTTTTTTAAAAAGGCTATTTGAAAAGTTAGTACTTGTCTTTCTCCAATTTTATTTTTTAGTACGATTCCCAGAAGAGAGCAAGTATATGTGTCTGCCTTCCCCTATTTGCCTTTTTTGGTAATTTGTCATTTTGATGTAATTTCAAACTTATGGAAAAGTTGCAAGAATAGTATCAGAAACTCCCAGGTACCCTTTACTTATATTAACAAGTTGTTTACCACTGCTTTATCATTTTCTCTCTCCATACAAATATTTAGATGTATTTTTCAGAACAATTTGAGATTAAATTGGAGAAATCATAACCTTTAATCATTAAATACTTCAGTATGTATTTCCTAAAAATAAAGACATAACCACAGCACAATTAGCAAATTCAGGGCATTTAATATTGTAACAATGCTCTCATCTAACCTATACTCCCTATTTAATCAATCAGTCGTGTGTGTGTGTGTGTGTGTGTGTGTGTAGAGAGGGTGCCAAAAAAAATGTATACACATTTTAAGAAAGGAAAATTGTACTAAAATTGTAATACTCAATACATATCAATAACAAAAGATGAATACAAGTCACGTTTGACTTCTGCAATTACAAGAGGTGCTCAAAGTGGTTACCATCAGCGTAATCAGGCAGTTCTGATTATGGCGAATGACTGCTTGAGCAACGTGGACCAAAGTGTCCACTTATATACATTTTTTTGGTACTCCTGGTATATGTAATTTTTTTCCCCCAGTCCAAGATCTAAACCAGGATCCTGCATTGCATAGTTTTCATATCATTTTAGCCTCCTTTAAACTGGAATAGTGTCTCAGCCTTTCTTTGTCTTTATTGATCTTGACATTTTTATGATATATATTTTGTAAAATGTCCCTCAATTTAGGTTCCTTCCATTCGTCTATGAAAATGTAGGCATACCTATTTTTTAAATTAGGATCACATAGTAGTGCTGTTTTTAAACTTTTCATTGAAGCGTAACACAAATATAGAAAAGCAAACGGATCATAAGTACCCACAGCCAAAATAAGGGACAAACATGACCTGCCCCAGAAGCACCCTTGTGCCTCTGCCAGTCCCTAGTCCCCCACACAAGGGTAACTGCTATCTTGACTTTTCAAAGAGAGATTTGCCTAATTTTGTGTTTTACATAAATGGACTTGTACACTGAGTAATACCATTTTTGAACCTGTATTTTTCACTTACAAGGTGAACACTTTTCTGTTATTGAACGTTCCTCTCTAGCCTCATATTTAATGGCTTCAGAGTATTTTATCCAAAAAGTACACCATAATTTATCAGTGTCCTATTGTTGGGCATGTAGCTTGCATTCGTTTTTCCTTATTACAACCCACAACGTATAACATCCTCCCAAGAAAGAAGCAGCACAAGGTAGTGGTGAAAGCACAGCCTCAAAGCTCACTTGCCTGGATCTGAATCCTGGACCTAACACTTGCTAGCTATGTGACCTCAGGCAAACTGCTTCACGGCTCAGTGTCTCCATTTCCCCATCTGCAAAATGGGGATGATGATGATGACGATAATGGTACCCTGTGGTTGAAGGTCTAAATGTGCTAATCCAAACATAGCACTTAACGCGTGTCATGAAGAAAATGCTCAATAAATGTTAACCACTATTATCACTCACTGAGAACATTTTCTAAAAGTAAAAAAGAACATATTAAGTTGACTGTAAAAGGTGTTCAATTTTTTTCTTTTTATACGGTATTTGTTGATAAAGTCCCTGAGTGGGATTTATGTCACAATATGATGAGCTGAGAAAGCCCAGGACTGGAGGGCACAAAAACCAGCCTTGGCTTGTTAGTTAAGGAGTTGCTGTGTAACCTTCGAAGAGTCCCTGGATGTCACTGAGCCCCTATTTCCTCATACGAAGAACTGGGATAACTACTGAATATTATAGCGTGTACAGTTAATTAGGCTGGCTCTGGGCTTGTGCAAAACTGAGTTTCAATTCTGACTCTGTCACTTATTCTCCTAAAACTCTTGGGTAAGTTATTTAAGATATTTAAACCCACTCACAAGGCTGCTGTGAGGACATAAAGGAGATAGTGCCTGGGAAACCCTGCAGAGGACCAAGCACTTGCAGATTCACTATTGCTGTTATCATTGCTGTCAATCCTTACTCTGAATTACGGCATGAAGAAATTATAAACTCACATGCTGGTTGTTATTACTGAAGCTAAGAGCATGAGCCCTTAGATAGAGGGAGCTTTGGCAAAGAGTGGTAAGTCAGGGTAAAATAGTAAACAACAGAAGTTTAAGGGTGTTTTGAGAAGGGTATAAATAAGAAGCAAAATGACTCCAAGTCGGACCAGGCCCCTTTTCCAAACTTGCCTGATTATAGGAATCAATTGGAGAGTTTTAAAAAATATAGATTCTGATCAGTGGGTCTGAAGTGGGGCCCTGGAATGTGTATTTTTAACAGATGCTCCAGGTAATTGTTATGATCAGGCAAGTTTTAGAAACAGTCGATTCTGAGGAGAGTGGAACAGCACTGGACTTGCTCCCTGGGGTGGCGGGGAGGTGTCAGGTAACCCCACATGAAACAGTCATTATCATTTACTAAGCACAGACCAGTCAAGTGCCAACTTCAGCATGTTCCTACAATATTCATTTAATTGTCGTAACAATCCTAAGAGACAGAGATTATTGCCCCAATTTTACAAATGGGCAAATTGAGGCTCTGAGAGTTAAATGACTTGCCCGAGGTCATATATTGCAAGAAGTCATATATTGTGTCTCTAAATTTAGAAAGTCTTAGGAACTTACCGTAAACTGACCAATCAGAACATTCTGCTCCTTCCATGTGAATGTCACTGTGCTTTCAGAGTGTTCAGAGCACTTTTATAAAACAGCTTTATTGAGATATAATTTATATCACATAGAATTCATCCATTTTAAACATGCAATTCAATGGTTTTTAATATATTCACAGAGTTGTGTAACCATCACCACAATCAATTGTAGAATATTTCCTTCCCCCTGAAAAGAAACCTTGTGTCCATTCATAGTTATTCTCTATACCCTCCCAGATCCTGGCAACTACTAACCTGTTTTCTGTCTCTATGGATTTCCCTATTCTGGACACTTCATATAAATGCAATCATATAATATGTGGCCTTTGGTGTCTGGCTTCTTTCACATAACATGTTTTCAGGTTCATGCACATTGTAGCATGTAGCAGTACTTTACTACTTTTTATGACTGAATAATATTCCACTGCATAGACATGCCACATTTTATTTGTCCATTAGTTGATGGACATTGGAGTTGTTTCTATTCTTTGGCTATTTTGAATAATGTTACTATGAATATTTGTGTACAAGATTTGGTATAGACACATGTTTTCAGTTCTCTTGAGTATATATACCTACGAGTGGGATCGCTGGGTCATATTGTAACTCTACATTTAATCATTTGAGGAACTGCCAGTGTTTTCCAAGGCAGCTGTGCCTTACCTTCCCACCAGCAGTGTTATGAGGGTCCTTTCAGAATCCTTTTACAAACAATCCCCACAACCACCCCAGAGATCAGAGAGGGGACATAACTTCTCAGAAGATACCAACTATGAGGGCTGGGGCTCCAACCCCAATAGCGCCTTCCTTCCTTTAGGAAGCCTGATTTTGGCCAAAACAATGGGTTTTAGGTCTTCAAAAAGTGATGGGGTAATAGGCAGAGAGAAGGAATTTATGGGTACAAAGCCTTAGAATGGAGATGGAAGCTTCCAGTTTTAGGGGCAAACACATCAAAGCCACTTCTGTTTTTGTTTTATTAGGGGACAGCAGGAGCCAGGTTCTGACTAATTAATGATGACCAAAGTACTTTGACAAGACGGAGTGCTCTGCAAACGCTAGCCATGAGTTATTCATAGACATTCTTAGCTGGGATTGGGGGGAGGCCACTCAGGAGTAGAAGAAAGCTAGGCCTTCACTTTCCCCTCAGCTTGCATGAGACTGAGCCCTTCTGTAGGACTCAGTCTCTCCATTCAGTAAACAGGACTAGATATGAGCTCTCATTCCTTTACGCTGCCAGGTCAGAATCTGGCAGAGAAGGCTGGTGACCTGAGTTCTGTTCCCATCACACCCAGGCTGCCGCCACCAAACAATAATTAATAATAATAATACCAACACATAGTTCAGAGGGCAGGGAACATTTTCTATAAAAGGCCAGTTAGGGGGCCGGCCCCATGGTTCAGGCAGTTGGAGCTCCGTGCTCCTAACTCCAAAGGCTGCCGGTTCGATTCCCACGTGGGCCAGTGGGCTCTCAACCACAAGGTTGCCAGTTCAATTCCTCCACTCCAGCAAGGGATGGTGGGCTCCGCCCCCTGCAACTAAGATTGAACACGGCACCTTGAGCAGAGCTGCTGCTGAGCTCCCAGATGGCTCAGTTTGCTGCTGAGCTCCTGGATGGCTCAGTTAGTTGGAGCTTGTCTTTTCAAGCACAAGGTTGCCGGTTCGACTCCCGCAAGAGATGGTGGGCTGTGCCGCCCTCCACAACTAACACTGAAAGGACAACAACTTGACTTGGAAAAAAAGTCCTGGAAGTACACACTGGTCCCCAATAAAGTCCTGTTCCCCTTCCCCAATAAAATTAAAAAAAAAAAAAAAAAAAAAAAGGCCAGATAGTAAATGTTTTGGGCTTTGCAAGGCCAATATGGTCTCTGTCCCAACTACTGAACTCAATGCAGTGCAAAAGCACAATAGACAATACATAAAAGAATGAATGCAACTGTCCAGTAAAACTTGACTTGTGGACACTGAAATTTGACTTCTATGTAATTTTCACATGTTACAAAATATTAGTCTTCTTTTGATTTTTTCCCCTAACCACTTAAAAATATAAAAACCATTCTTTGTTCCTGGACTGTATAAAAGCAGGCGTTGCCTCAAAATGTTAAACATATGACCCAGCAATTCTATTCTACATACCCAAAAGAAATGAAAATATGTATGTCCACACAAAATGTGGACATCAAAGTTTACAGCTATACTATTCATAATAGCCAAAAAATAGAAGAGAAACATAAATGCCCATCAATTGAAGAATGAATAAACAAAATGTGGTATAGCCATACAATGGAATATTATTCAGCTATAAATTGGAAGGAAAGTTTTGATACATATGCTACAACATAGACAAGCCTTAAAAACACTATGCTAATTAAAGGAAGTCAGACAAAAGATGGCATATTGTATGATTCCATTGATACAAAGTGTCCAGAATACGAAGAACATAGAGACAGAAAGTAGAGGAGTTGTTGCCTAGGGCTGAGGAGCTGAGGGAACTGGGTGGGGGAGGTGATACCTAAAGGGTTTGGGGTTTTTTTCGGGCATGATGAAAATGTTCTAAAATTGTGGTGATGGTTGCACAACTCTGTGACTATATTAAAACCTGCTGAAGTGTACACTTTAAATGGGTGAATTGTATGGTATGTGAATTATATTCCAATAACGTTGTTAAAAAGAAACAATAGGAGGTGTACTAGTTTGCTGACCCCTGACATAGCACATAGTTGTTTAGCTTTTCAAAAACTTTCCTCATGCTGTCACAACTATTCAGGCATTAACCCTTTAACAGCTGAGAAAACCAAGGTCAGAGAAGGGACTGACGTACTCTAAAACACAGGTAACCAATGGTGAGGTGTGAGTGGTATTCAGATTTCTGGACTCCCTGTCCAGTGCTCACTGCTGCACAGACCTTCCCAGAGTTAGATCTGGAGCCTGGGTAGTCACTCCTCAAAGCCCGAGGGGAGAGGAGATGACAGGAAGGAACTCCTCCCTGGACCTGTTCCTTTCTGCAGCTCCTTTGCCACTCCCCTCAGCCTTTCCCAATACCAGCTTCCTCCTCCGCTGGTGCTACTCCCTGTCCTCGCTCCTTCCCTTCCCAGCACCATTGAGAAAGGCTATTATTCCTCCCTATGCCTCGCTCAGGGTGCTGGGAAGGGAGGGAGGTTTCTCGGGAAATTCAGTCCATGTGACATATCTGGAAAAGGATTCACAAAGGGTGAGGAACTGGTCCAGGGTCATAGAGCTGATATCTGACCTTTGATTTCCTTGATATTTTTGAGAACGAAGAGAGAGAGAGTGTTTGGGGGCTGGGGTAGTGTTTAGGTAAGCAGAGCTCTATCCCATTCCTAATTCTTTTCCCCATAGCACCACCCTCCACAGCTTCCTCCCACTTTTATATTTCCAAAGGCACCAACTATTGAAATGAGGATGGGGTGGAGGGTGCTCTTTAAAAGTAATTAATTGTAGAAAAATCAGAAAATATAAATAAAGGAAATAAGGACCACCCTTACTCTTTAGGTACAAACATGGAGGTGACCATGTGAAATATTTTGGAGTGGCTCTGGGCCAAGCCAACTGGGTTCAAATCCTGTTCCATCACTTACCATCTGTGACCCGGGACAGCTCATTTCACCTCTCTGACCTCAGTTTCTTCACCTGTAAAATGAGAATTATAATAGCACCTACTCGTAGAGTTGTGTGAGAATTAAAAGGAGGCTATGAAGTACTAATAACAGTGCACATAGTAACCACTCAATACATTTTCCCACTGTTTTTTATCCATATATATTTTTTTCCTTACAAAAATGAGATCATTCCGTATCCCTATTTTATAACATGGATCTCATGTTAAATGAATTATAAGCATCTTTTGAAAGTATTAGAAATCCTTCTATAGAACATCTTTCTTAAGACACATACGTAGTATTCCATCCCTGCAGTGGGATATTTCAGTGTCATTTTTTTCTCCCACCACCAAACACTTTTCTCCTTATCTTTGATCAATTATCACTTCAAGACAAATTCCTAGGGAATTTGCTGAGCCAATAGATGCACAGGTGCTTAACATTTTTGGCACATCATTGTCAAACTGCCCTTCAAAAAAGTTTAGAACTAGTTTCACTTCCACTAGCTAGGAAGAGAGGGCCCATTCTCTTCAATGCCTTGCTTGTCTTCTCATTTCCAATTTGACCTATTGCTTTCTGTCTTATCCTGATGTGCAGCCCAAATTCTCCCTAATGGAACACAGCTTCAACAGCTCCTTAATCCCATGACCCCCCACGGTAGCCCTGGACTGGTAATCAACCTCCTGAACTGGAAGGCTCAGTTATAATCAATCCCCAAGCGAAACCAGGATTTCTAAAATGAGCTAAAAACCCCACCCCAGGCCAACTTCTTAGTATTTGAAACACGGCTGTAGGGATTTCAGAAACAGGGGTGGCATCTCAGGAGAGCCCTGTAGGTTACTGTGGTGCACGTGGGTAAACTGAGGCCCAGGAAGAGGAAGTCTCCCCAACAAGAAGTCAGAAACATCTAATAGAAAAATGGGTGAAGAACATGAATAGGTAATTTGGAGAGGAAACCTAAATGTGTGCTCGTATGCAAAGAGATATTCAAATGCGTTAGTTTTTAGGGAAACACAAGCCAAAACAAAGAGGAGACACCAACTTGCAGATTGGCAAAATTAGGAAGCTGGATAATTGCAAATGTCGGTAGGGTGTGGGGGAAATGGGGCTCTTATGCACCACTGGTGAGTGCAGACTCATCCTGAGACCCAGCAATTCCACTTCTGGGCAAATGTCCCAGGGACCTTCCTACACCACTGAGGGTGTTCACTGCAACTAACAGTAGCTGGGACTAGGAGATAAACTGGATGCTCCTCATTGGGGGGATAGCTTTGTAAAATATGGTGAAAGCACATTATGGAATAATGCAGCAGTTCAAAACAATGAAATAGACCAGGGGTCAATACACCAACGCCCGTGGGTCAAATTTGACTTGTTGCTGGCTTTTTGCTTTTGTACAGCTTGGCTCATGATCTGAGAATTATTTTTACATTTTTAAATGGTTGGGAAAAAATCAAAAGAATATTTTGTGATACATGAAAATTATATGACATTCAAATTTCAGTGCCCACGAAGTTTTGTGTTTTTTAAAAACTTTTATTTTATTTTAAGTGTGTTGTTCCATGACCCTTCAGCTCCAAGTCAAGTATCTTGTGTCCCTGAAAATAAGACCTAGCTGGACCATCAGCTCTAATGTGTCTTTTGGAGCAAATATTAATATAAGATCCGGTCTTATTTTACTATAAGACCAGGTCTTATGTAATATAAAACCTGGTACAATATAATATAACACAATATAACCGGGTCTTATATTAATTTTTGCTCCAAAAGATGCATTACAGCTGATTGTCTGGCTAGGTCTTATTTTCGGGGAAACATGGTAGTTGTTTCAATCTAGTTGTGGAGGGTGCAGTTCACACTGGCCCATGCGGGCCGGCAACCCTGGTGTTACTAGCATAGCGCTCTAACCAATTGAGCTAACCGGCCACCCCCACAAAGTTTTATTAGAACACAGTCACACTCACTTATTTGTGTATTATCTATGGCTGCTTTTGTGCTACAACAGCAGAGTAGAGTTGTTGCCACAGAGATCCTACGGCAAAACCTAAAATATTTACTATCTAGCTCTTTACAGTGAAACTTTGCTGACTCCTGAACTAGACAAACACAAAGAAACTTGAATAGATTTACAAACTCTACAGCTAAATGAAAAAGTATCGGTTATCTGTTGCTGTGTAACAAATTACCCCAAAACATAATGACTTAACACAAAAATAAACATTCACCATCTCACATACTAGTTCCTGTGGACCAGGAATTCAGGAATGGCTTGACTGAGTGGTTCTGGCTTAGGAGCTGTCATGAGGTTGCAGTTAAGATGTCACTGGAGCTGCAGTCATCTGAAGGTTTGAGTGGGGCAGGAGAATCATTCAAGGTGATTCACTTACATGGCTGGCGAGTTGGTGCTAACTGTTGACAGAAGGCCTCAGTTCCTCTTAGACCTGTCCACAGGGCTGGCATCCCCCTAGGGTGGGTGATCCAAGAGAGAGCAAGGAGTTTGCAATGTCTTTTATCGCCTCGCCTTGGAAATTGCACACTATCATCCTAGCAAAATCCTGTTTGTTGAGTAGGGTCAACTCTATTCAGTGCCAGAGGGGACTGCTCAAAGATGTGAATACCAGGAGACCCACTGCGGCGACACTTTGGAGGCTGGCTACCACCGTAAGAAACAGAATGCGATCTCTAACAGCATAACTTTTCTTTTCTTTTTTTAAGGAGGGTACAGTTCACAGTGGCCCATGCAGGGATCGAACTGGCATCCTTGGTGTTAATTAGCACCATACTCTAACCAACTGAGCTAGCTAGCCACCTCAACAGGATAACTTTTAATTAAAAAATTAAATCACACTCACATGAAACAACACTACATATCTGACAAAACTACATAGAAATCCGAAGGTATTTATTAAACAGAGTGGGGGAGGAGAGTAATGGGAGTGGAGGTAGGGATACAAAGAAATGAGTGAGTGAATTAAAAAAACCAGAGAGAAACCTTGCATAAACCAACTATTAGAGTGGGCTGGGAATTAAGATGATTAATTCAACTCTCTGCACTCAACTTTCTCCCCTCCCACCCAAAAAAGAGGGAAAGAGATTGAGAAAACAGGTTCCTTGTCCAAGATCACAGGGCTCCCTAACCCGCTCCTGCTCTCTCTGCCTGATACACCTTCATTCAATTCATGGTTGACCGGCCTTCAGAGAGCTGTGGTTCCTGGCTAACTACGTACAAAAGGTTTTTGCCTGCAGGAAAGGGTGTGGGGACCAGCAGAACCAGCCTGGGAAGAAAAGACTTAAGTTATTATTAAATGGAGGTGCTGGTGGATTGCTCACCGCTCCTGCCCAGCGTTCTTCCTTCTCTGGAGACAAAGTGCTCTCAGAGTGCAGAGCCCTGTGAACAGCCCCAGGCCCAGGCTGGCGGTGCTGGGAGAATTGAAACTCTCATTTCTTTAAAAATATACATCCTGTGACTCTAGGCCTTGTGACTTCTTTTCTTTCTTTTAATCTTCATAAGCTCTGTCAGGTAAGAACTTTTATTTCAAGATGCCACGAGAAGTGAGTTGAAGAGATTGTTTTCAACTATTTTACCTCCCTGTGACTTCATTCACTCACAGACTCACTCACACATTCGCTCATTCAGCAAATACTTAGTGAACGCCTACTATGTGCCAGTAGTGGTGATACAGCAATGAACAAAGCAGGCAAAGCCCCTGTCCTCATGAGTGAGGGCTGGGAGCAGTGGAAACAGATGTTGGACAGTAAAGAAACAATAAATAAAATATAAATACTAAAATGAGATAAAGAGATAAAAGTCATTGTGTTATCAGGGAATACTTGTATTTGAACTGAGGCCTGAAGAGTGAGAAGGAGCCAGCCCAGAGAAGAGCAACTGGAGTGGTAGAAATGCCCTGAGGTGGGGATAAGCTTGTTTCAGATTAGGGAGGGAGGCAGGCCCCAAATCAGATAAGTCCTTGTAGCAATTAGTCAAGAGAATTTGGAATTTATCCTGAGCGTGGATGGGACTGATTCTGCCATTATTCGCTATATGACCTCAGGCTAGGTACTTTACTCCCCTGAGCCTCAGTTCACCTACCTACAAAGTGGGGTTACTAATAATATAATTCATTCATTGCGGCAGGCAGCATCTACAGTGCATCCTGGTATTCACCCCCTATGAATGTGGGTTGAATCACTACTTACCAGTACAATATGGCAGAAGGGATGGTGTAATCATTTCCTATTCCGGTTGTAACAAATCACTACAAATTTAGTGGTTTAAAACAGCAGAAATTTATTATCTTGAAGTTTTGGAGGTTAGACATTTAAATGGGTATTACTGGGCCAAAATCAAGGTGTCAGTAGGGCTGTGTTCCTTCTGGGGACTCCAGGGGAGAATCTGTTTCCTTGTCTTTTCCAAGCTTGTAGAGGCCTCCTGCATTCCTCAGCTTGAGGCCCCTTTTTCCATCTTCAAAATGCATTATTGCAACCTCTGCTTCCACTGTCACTTTGTATTTTTATTTATTTACTTTTTTGTTACTGACTGTCCTGACTCCCTCTTTCCCTTATAAGGACTGTTGTGATTACATTGGCCCCCTGTGGACAATCCAAAACAATCGCCTTCATCTCAAAATCTTTAATTTAATCATTTCTCCAAAGTCCCTTTGCCGTGTCAGGTAACGTATTCACATGGACATCTTTGGGGGGCCATTATTCTATCTACCACAGACGGTATGTAACTTTTGTGACTAGGTAAGAAAGGTTTGTGGGTTTTGTTTTGAGTTATTTTGTTTTCTCTCTCTCTCTCTCTCTCTCTCTCTCTCTCTCTCTCTCTCTCTCTCTCTCTCTCATCACTTTGGGGGAAGCCAGCTGCCATGACATGAGGCAGCCCTGTGGAGAGAGGCCCATGTGGCTAGGAAGTGAAGCTCCTGGCCAACAGCCAGTGAGGAACTTAGGTCTACAAAACAACCATGTTTGCGAGGTCGGAAGTGGGTTCTGTGGCCCCAGTCCAGCTGTGAGATGGCTACAGCTCAGGCCAACAGCTTGACTTCAACCTCATGGGGAGCGTGAGTTGAACCACTGAGCTAAGGATCTCCTAGATTCATGACCCTCAGAAACCATGTGAGAAAATAAATGTTTATGGTTTACGCTAAGTTTTAGGGTAGTTTGTAATGCAGTAATAGAGAACATATTCATTCATTCATTCATTCAGCAAATACGTATTAAGTGTCTATACTATGTGCCAAGTTGTTTGAGATGTTGGGAATACAGCAGTTAATAAAGCAGAAAAAATTCCTGGTCTTATAGAGTTGACATAGTACTGACGGAGACAGACAGCAAACATAATAGTAAGTCAGTAAATTATACGATATGTCAGAAGGTGACAATTGCTATGGTGAAAAAGTAGAGCAGGGTAAGGGAGATAAGCCACTCAAGGAAATCTTTGCTGAAAACGTGATAGCTGAGCAAAGACTTGAAGGAGATGAGGGGGGGAACCATGCTTTTCATGGGGAAGAATATTCCAGGTGAAAGGAATAGCAAGTGCAAAGGTCCCGTGGTAGGACTGTGCCCACCTTTTTAAAAAGGCAGCAGGGAGGCTAGTGTGACTGGAATGGAGTATAAAAAGGGCAAAGTGTTGGCAGGTGATTAAAAAAGTGAGGCAAGGATTAAAGTAGAAAATGTATGTTAAGTTTTTTGAATCTAGTAGTTGCTCAATAAAGCTTTTTTCCTTTAAAAAATTATATTTTAAATTTTTTTGTGAAATAATCTCAAGTATACACAAAAAAGGAAACTTAACAACATAATGAACACCCATTTAAGCACAAGCTACCCTAATAAAACTCTAACAGCTATTTGAATCCTCCTCTATTCGTATACCTTTCCCTCCTTGAACACTCCGTTATGCCCCAAACATCTCTCACTGAATAAAGTTGATCATTCCTATATATGGCTTTATATTTAGTCCATATTTGTGTACCAATAAACAATCTCTAGCACAGTTTCTCAGAGTTTAAACATACAGAGGGTGTCAAAAAGTATACAAATTTAAGAAAGGAAAAAACTGTATTAAAATTATGCTGATGGTAACCACTTTGAGCACTTCTTGTAACTACAGAAGTCAAACGTGACTTGTATTCATTATTTTTTGTATTCATTTTTTTGTTATCGGTATATATTGAGTATTACAATTTTAATATAGTTTTTTCCTTTCTTAAAATGTGCATACATTTTTGGCACCCTCTGTATATATGCAAAAGGCAATCTGTTATGTCATAATATATATTATGTATATCATATCAATAAATATATATATCATGGTATCATTGGTATAGCAATCATCTCATTCAATAATTTGCTTTTTTCACTCAACTGTTAATTTCTGAGGTTTACCCAGTGTAATCTATGAGGCTTTACTTCATTCTTTTTCACTGCTGTGCAATATTCAACTGCATGAATATATTACAATTTAATATACTAACATGTTTAAAAATAATCATGCCATTATTACCCACCACAATTATCAGTAATTTCTTAATATCATCTAATACCCAACCCATATTAAAATTTCCCCAATTGTCTCAAAGATGTCTTTTTACAATTAGCTTATTTAAATAAGGATTTAAACAAGGCCCATCCAAAGTATTTGGCCATTATGTCTCTTAAATCTCTCTTAATCTAAAACAGTCTTTGATTTTTTACCGTCATACCATAGAATTGTTGGAGAAGCTAGGTTATGTGTCTCACATCCTGGATTTAGCTGGTTGCTTCTTATAGTGTCTTGATTGGATTCATTTTTTTGATGGGAAAAGAAAGGAGAGGACAGGAAACTGTCACATGTAACCCAGTGATCAAACTCAGGGTCACCAATATGGTACAAACCTATACAACAGGCCTCCTGCTATGATGTAATGGGAAATAGATAACATGGCCTATGTAATATTTTACCATGAAGAATCTAATCATGAAGAATAAATAGGAAAATTCAGGTTGTGGGATCTTCTACAAGATAACTTGCCTGGAATCTTCAAAAAATGTCATGAAAGAAAAAGTAAACAAAATACATTTTTAAAAAATAGAAGAAAAAAGACAAAAAGAAAATATATATGTAAAACAAAACGTCATACAAGAAAAAGTTAGGTGAACTGATCAGATGCTGGATCACAAAACTACAGCTATATAGGATGTAACTGGGAAAAGTGGAGAAATCCAAATATGAAACTGTGTAAGATAATATATCATGCTGAGTGACTGTCTTAGGTGTGATAAGGGCATTGTGGTTGTGTGGGAAAATGTCCTTGTCCTTAGGAGATGCAGGCTGAAGTAAATATTTAGCAGTAAAGTATCAGGATGTCTCTAAGTGGTTCAGCCAAAAAATAAAAATATTTAAATGTATCTGTGTATAAATAATCTGGCAAAGTGTATTGACAATTGGTGAATCAAGAAGACAGGTATAAGGGTGTCTGTTGATTATACAGTTTTTAAAACACTTGGATTAGGAGTCGCGAGTCAGCTCTGTTGGTTAGCGCCAGGTGCTGATACACGCCAAGGTTGCCGGTTCGATCCCCACATGGGCCATTGCGAGCTGAGCCCCCTCCCCTTAAGAGTCAATTATGCCATTATAGCATGAAGGCAATATGTGACCAATGACCATGGATGTTTCCCAATAAAACATCAAAAAGGTAAAATAAAACGTTTCAGTTGATTTGAAATTTTTTAAAATAAAAAGTCATGAAAGGAAAGAATGCTTTGCTCGGGCAGCTGCTGGGGCCCTCCTGCATTACACAGGGTACCTCCATTGCTGACTCCAATCTCCCCTACTGCCGTGTGCTCCACATTTTTCCCCCTGGGGTGCAGGAGCCGTGGACGGAGGCCACTAGAGCCTGGACCTCATCATTTTGATGCTGAGAAATTCCAGCATCATTGAAAGGAGAGAAGGAAAAGGTAAAGGAGGAACGCAGGCAACAGGATCGCCTTGTGCAGGCTCTGTGGCCTCCAAGAGTCCCTCTGCGGTCAGGTACTGTCCCCTGGTGGCCACCTGCATGCAGGTGGCGTCCTCCCCAGGAGGCGGGCGTGGTCCTAAGGCCTTCACGCCAACCAGGGCGCGCCAGGGAAAGTCCCTCCCACCCAGCGCAGGCCAGCGATCCCACTATCCCCGCCTGTTCACCATTTTAAAGAACACCGCTAAAGCCCAACACGGTGCAACGTGCTTTACAGATACTAACTCACTTAATCCTCACATCAGCCGTGTAACAGGTGGAACTGTGTATGGTAGCCTCCATTTCAAAGACACAAACTGAAACTCAGAGCCGGAGACGACGCGTCATAGATGTACAGCTAATGTTACATCCAGTTCCAGTGCTGTGACCACTATAGCCCAACTGCTTCCAATTTTGATTATGTGATGATAATTAAAAAGAAAAATGTTAAGAAATATTTATTACGTTAAGGGCCATGCACAGTGCAACATATGTTAACAACTCATTCAATCCACAACAGCCCCTAGAGGTGTTCTATTAATATGCCCATTTTACAGTTGAGGAAAGTGAGGTACAGAAAGAAATCTGACCCACATCACTTAAAGAGTACTGACTGGGAGAAAGCACTAAGGATCATTGGAATTGTCCGTTTGTTCAGTTCATGTTTATCGAGCACCTTGTAGGTGCAGAACCCTGAACTAAGACATAAATGTGCAGCAAGAAGACAAAACAGTGTTATTAAGTTGAAAAATGAAAAAAATGCAAAGAGCAAATCTAATCTATTTACAAAAATACGTCCCTGAAAATAAAATCCTCGACAAGGAGAACGGAATGGTTTTGAGATCAGAGGGAAATAAAAGTAAATGTGAACTACTGATCTCTTCTGCATAAGAGGCGGAGACAGAACTTAAGTGAATATAAACATTTTCACTGCAACCCGTCAACAGAAGTACCACACTGGCAAGTCCTAATTTAAAACTTGGTTGAATATTTACTTTCAAGTAAGGGAGGGCACTTCCATTCTCCTGAGAAATTCAGAAAAACAGTACCGTGTTTCCCCGAAAATGAGACCGGGTCTTATATTAAATTTTGCTCCAAAAGATGCATCAGAGCTGATTGTCCTGCAGGTCTTATTTTCGGGGAAACATGGTATATATTTTGTGTTTTTTTACCATTCTTCCGGTGTTTAATCTTTGAAGGTAAAATGTCTGTTTTCTTTAGCTACTTTTAATGCCTTCTAGTACTTTGTTTTTCAATCATTTTACAATGATGTCCCTAGGTATGGTGAACTGTCCCTATGGGAGAGACACACAGAACGTTGGGCTTACCTTAGTGAGCTTCCCTTCTCTCCGGTATCTTAGATCCTCAATTCCCGGCTGTCTTGGCAGCTCTCCAATGCCTTTAAATAAACATATTTATATTTTATCCAGCTCTTCCAGCTACTTCTAGTAGGAGTGTTAGTTTACTAGAAGCAACTTTGTTATAGCTAAAAATGAAAGTATCTCTGCCTTGGGTTTTAATTCCATGTTTAAAGACTTATAACATTGTTTTATAGAGTTAATAATTTACCCACATTTTACCATTTTTGGGGGGCTTTATTCTTTGTGTCTCTAACCCTCCATCTGGGATCGTTTTGTATAATCACTATGTTGTACAGCCTTTAGAATTTCCTTTAGTTAGGGTCTGCTTATGATGAAATTCCTGTCGTTTTAGTTGAATAAAAGGACTTGTGTCCCCACTTATAAAAAATTTTTGCTATATACAGAGTTTCATGTTGGCCCACATTTTCTTGAAGTACAATGAAGATTTCATTATTCATTCACTTGGCTTCCATTGATGCTACTGTGAAGTCAGATGTTACTTCTTTGAAGTTAATTGATTTTTTACCCCCTAACTGCTTTTAAGACTAACCTTTTATATTCTACTGTTCCATCATGATATATCTAGCTATGAACTTACTTTTATTTATCCTCTTTGACTTTGGGCTTCTTGAATTTGTAGCTTGTTATGTCTTTCATCAGTTCTGGAAAACTCTTAGCTATTAACTCTTCAAATATTTCTTATAGCTTTTCCTTTATTTTTCTTCTGGGTATCTCATTACATTTACATTGGGCTCCTAGCCAGTAGTTTAATGTGTTTTATTTTGACTTCTGTACTTTCCACCTCCTTGTTTCTGCTCACTAGTTTCTGAACAATTTATTCTCACATACAGGCCAGTTCATTAATTCTCCCTTATGTTTAATTTGCTTTATTTTATTTATTTATTTAATTAAAGTTTATGGGGGTGACAACTGTTAGTAAAGTTACATAGATTTCAGGTGTACAATTCTGTAATACATTATCTATATCTCACATTGTGTGTTCACCACCCAGAGCCAGTTCACTTTCCATCACCATATATAGACCCCGTTTGCCCTCTTCTAGAGTCGCTCCCCCGCCTTTATTTTGCTTTAAACAGTTTTTTAAATTGATTATTAATATATATATTTATTTATTTCTATTATTAGTTTCAGGTGTATTAATTGGCTATTTGAAGAAATTGTTCTATTAGGTTACTTTTAAAAATCTGCTGTCAATTTTTATCTTTCTTGGTTTTGCAGATATTTTCAAACTTGTCTTTTATCTAGTTAAAAATACAAGGAATGGGGCCGGCCCAGTGGCTCAGATGGTTAGAGCTCCATGCTCCTAACTCCGAAGGCTGCCAGTTCGATTCCCACATGGGCCAGTGGGCTCTCAACCACAAGGTTGCCAGTTTGATTCCTTGGCTCCCGCAAGGAATGGGGGGCAGCACCCCCTGCAACTAAAATTGAACACAGCACCTTGAGCTGAGCTGCCATTGAGCTCCCAGATGGCTCAGTTGATTGGAACTTGTCCTCTCAACTACAAGGTTGCCAGTTCAACTCCCGCAAGGGATGGTGGGCTGCGCCCCTTGCAACTAGCAACGGCAACTGGAGCTGAGCTGTGCCCTCCACAACTAAGACTGACAGGACAATTTGACTTGGAAAAAAGTCCTGGAAGTACACACTTGTTCCCCAATAAAGTCCTGTTCCCCTTCCCCCATAAAATCTAAGAAAAAAAAATCTTAAGAATTGATATTTTATACTTTTTTTAAAAATTCAAGTTTATTGGGGTGACAATTGTTAGCAAAGTTACATAGGTTTTAGGTGTACAATTCTGGATATTTTATATTCTTTCTCTGATAATTCCAATATCTGAAGTGTTTATGTCTGTATTTGTTGTGTTATTTCTGTATGTTCTCTTTCATGTCTCCTTGTATATCTGGTTATCTTTGAGAATATGCTGGAAGTTACTAAAAAAAAAAGTGTGTGTGTATGTGTGTGTGTGTGTGTGTGAGAATACCTTGATGTCTGAGATAATACCTTTCTCCAAGGATCATTTTCATTTGCTCCTGTCAGGCACCTGGGCACACTACCAGTCTGGCCAATGTTGTAGATTTTGAAGGCTGAGGTTCCCTGCACCTCCAAGACAACCTGAATTGGGGAGACATGTCTACGCCAGGGTTTATTTATCTCCAGTTCAACATTTTCTTGAGGGTGTCTTCATTTGAGGTCCCAGTTCAAATGTGGGGTGATTACTCAGATTCCCAGCTTTCAGCACTTTTACACATGTACCCCTTATACTGCAAGCCCACCAACTTTACAGCTGGGTTTCACAGGTGTCTCCATCAGTAAATGCCTTTAGGCAAAGGCAGCTTTGAGTGCTAGGATTCCGAACTCAGTCTCCTGCTTCTCCAAGAATTTGATCTCTAATTTTTCCTTCTCTTATTAGTTCTTTGGAATGCTTCTCTTTTTCCAACATTTCATCCAGATTAAGTTATTTTCTATGGAAGAGATGGCGCTAATTACCTAGACCACCATTACTGGGAGTGCAACCTTTCATTCAAGACTTCATTATCCTCCCTCCAGCCGGCCTGCCTTCACAGGTCCCTTCCTGTCCCGAAGAAGGGAGCATAAGGAATGGGAGAAGAAGACATGATGTCCCTGTTTTTAGGACCTTGTTTCGGGGGAGTACAAACTTACACTTCCTCAGGAAAAGCCACTTTTTCAGAGAGGAAATATAATTACCTGGAGCTTCTCCACTTACCTAGATGATTTCATATGGTTTAATTTATTCCCATTATGGCCAGCAGGTCACGTGATAGGAGATAGCGGTATCCAGCCACTGGGCAAAGCGCGAGACAGGAGGATCCCGCCTGAGGTGTTCAGGCCACGGGTCACCAGTGGCTGGTGGAGCCTGGCGCCGTCGGCTGGATGCCCGGCAGAGAACGCGCCCTCTCAGTGGGTAGCGAACCCCGAGTGCGGTGCAGACACCCCTGCAGACCGGAACAAGGCCCGCAAGGCGCCAGAACCTGCCTCCTCACCCACCGGCACCCGCGTTGGCAGTGGAAAACGTCAGGCCGGAAGCGGAAGTGCGTCCTGCCAAGGCTTTCCGGCAGTGTAGTCTCCAGCTGCGCCTCATTCGGGGCATGAGGCAGCGGTTCCTTTAGTGCTTGTGTGTACCGCACCCCATGGAGCTTGTGGGTAAAGTGTCGGGGGAAGCAAGTGGGCTTCCTCTGATACCTCTTTAAAGGTCACATCCAGATCGTCCTGTTATTAATTCTGAATTTGGTGATACGAAACTTTCTAACCGATGTGGTGCCACTATTAAGAGGCCTTCTCATCCCCGCCACGTTGTCCAATCTCCCTTTAGGATCCCATAATCTGAGGAAAAGCGATTTTGTCTTCACTTACGGTTATTTAAAATTTAGTCTAGCCCACTTTAAAACTCCAAACTCATACCTTATTCTTAGAGGCCCACATCCCTGGTCTGCTTCTCCGAGCGTTGGTCGGGCGAGGGCGAAGGAGGAAGGTGCCCGTCCGCTGGGTTCGTCCTGTCCCACCTGGGGCCGGTGGCCTGTCCCGACCCGGTGTCCCTCACAGGGAGATGTGCCGCTGTCTAGGGGCTGCGTGCAGTTTCACTCCAATCCCGTGTGTTCATTCACAGTGGGGTGGCCTTGTTTCCTCTTTGGCCCTATGCAGTCCTCGCTTCAAACCCCTCCCCTGGTGGGTCATCCCCTAGTTTGGCTGAGCAGCCATTGGGACACAGCCCTATGGCTCCTGCCACGTGTCTTCCTTTCTCCCTCGCGGGAGCCCCAAGCACAGAGTAAACATATGTCTCGGTTTTCCAGCACAGCGCCAGCTTCCCGTCTGGTTAGCTCCCCCTTCATTCTTAAGGGTCCCGGTTTACATGATCAATTATGTGGTCGCTCTATCCATGATCCACTGAAATCCTGTCTTGTGATCTCTTAACAGCAAAGAAAGCAGATGGAGTTGTCCTATCCTTTTCTTCCTAGGCACAACACAAACGGGGAGGCTCGGAGGGCTTCCACGCTCTGCTGCTAGGGGCTACTCCAGCACCTCCCTCCCTTCGAAAATCTCCCGTCAGTTCTGGGCATCTGCCTATGTTGCATTCCTTCTCACCCCCTTACCACCGCATACACAGGCTTCAGGGGTAGAGGGCAAGCTCTCCCAAGAACTCTGGGTGGCAAACCCGTAAGTGGGCCTGTGGTTTCGGTGGGGTAGATACGCAGCCCAGTGATTTCAGATGTCCACAATATCTCGTTATTCTCTTGGTGCCTGAGTCCCCTAGCCCCGTGGGGAGGGGCAGAAGTCTCACCCCAGGACCATAAGGCCCTTCTCCTCTGGATGTGACCCTTGTTGTGGTTACATGTCAATGGGGGCCCAGGAGTGAGAGGTTGTGCGAGTCTCAGACCACCTAGTGAGCCCTGTGGGACAGGGTGCCCAGTCCTTGTGTCATCCTTTAGAACATAGGGTACGTGTCATTTTGTTTTCACCTTTGGGGCTTTACCAAGAACTCCAAGCCAAAATCCTGTGACATCTCTTAACTTCCGAAAATGAGCATTAAAGTTCAAGAACAATTGGTAATTGCTAGATTTTTTTTTAAAATAAGATCAGTTATTTGTTTCCCCCCTTTTTCTGCCTCCCCGCCCCCACTCTGGTTCAAGCCATTGTTTTTCAGTCTAGTTGTGTTGGTCACCAATTGTCAGTCGTTCACAGCAGCTGCTGGCTGCTCACGGTGGCTGCCAGTCACTCAACCCTGGCTGCCAGGCACTAACGCCAACCTCCGGCTGCTCACAGCAGCCCAGCTACAGGGAGAGCTGTTGTTCACAATCTTAGCTGTAGAGGGCGCAGCTCACTGGCCCATGTGGGAATCGACCTGGCGACCTCTGCATTAGGAGCACAGCGCTTGAACCACCTAAACCCCCAGGCCCGCCCAATTGCTAGTTTCTTATGAACATAGTAAAATAAAAACCCCATTGGTTACTGCAACTAATACTTATCTGGCCATAGCACAATAAAATACCTGTATTTCAGGTTGAAATTTCTTGGTTGCTTTATCCAATAAAGTGTCCCAAAAAAAAGGTGTTTTTCCACAATTACAGGGTTTTCAATGAAATTTATTAGCAAAAATTAGTTCTCTACTTCAACCAACTCCTGCAAATAATCACCTATATTCTTATCTACAGGAAGCCCTTTGCTTCCCTGCATTCCCCTTCTTTGTAATTGGTCTCTCAAATGGGATTTCTAGAGAGTGGGAATGACTTTGCTTGATCTTGACAGTGCCAAGACCTTTCTCTTCTTTCTTGGGCTTGGATCAGTTTCTCACCCTGAGTATGAATGCCTATTTTTCCTTCTCCTAAATCCTTCAGGCAGGCTGGATGTATAGGCCAGATGAGCTCATACCCTGAAGGGAACAGAGCAGGTGGCTTTGTGGGTGGAGGGACCAGGTAAGAGCAAGATGGACTTAAAAGACTTTCAACGTTCAGATACCTATGCATCACGCTCTTTTAACAAATGTTAATATCTTGCCATATTTTTTTTAAAGAAATGACAGTTTAAGCCTTTTTATTCCTTCCTATCCCTCTCCCCTCTAGCTCCAGAAGAAACCACCACTCTGAAGCCAAAATTTTAATACTTTCCTACTTGTACTTCATGAATTGATAAAAAATAGGTATTATGGATTTTTTAATGTTATAACACATCACACTGTACATATTCCTCTGTAATTTTATTTTCAATTGTTTTCAATTTTAGGCGTGTTAATACATATGCATCCAGTTCAACCACTCATTAAATATTTAAGTATCTTCTGTGCTGGGGACAGGGCACTGAACGAGATACAAAAGTTGCTGCCCTTAATCAAGCTGTTCACTTGCTATTTTGTACTTTTCTGTACACGTTATGCTTCAATAAAATTTACTCCACACACCAAATCCCTAATCTCATGGAGCTTGCCTTCTAGAGTAGGACATAAACAAGTAAACTATTTAGAATGTCAGGTGGTGGTAGATATTATGGGGGGGAAATGAAGCTGCGGAGATGGAATGTGCCATAAAGGGGGACTGCTATTGCTATTTTGATAGGGTGGTCAAGGAAGGGCTTATTGGTTAAGAAAATCTAAACCAAAGATCTGAAGGAGGTGAGGGACCAAACCATGTGATATCTAGGGGAAGAGGATTCCCAGAAGACAGAACAGCATATATAAAGGCTCTGGAGTAGAGGTTTGCCATGTGTTACAGGCAGGCCAGTGGGCCCAGAGCAGAGTGATAAAGAAGGAAGAGCAGTGAGCCAGACATAATACAGGGTGGCAAGTGGTAGAAATACTATGTAGGGCTTTTATTTTAGCTTTTACCCAGTGAAATGGAGAGTTATCAGAGGGCTTTGAGCAGATGAGTGGCATGATCTTTGATTTTTACAGTGTCACTCTGGCTGCTGAACTGTGAATATAAAGGATGAAAACAGGGAAACCAATTAGGAGGCTATTGCAAATATCTGGGCCACAGATGATGATGGTGACTTGGGTTAGAGTGGTGGAGGCAACAAGAAATGATCACCCTCATATATCTTGCAAGTTAGCAGATATTGAAGCTTGGATGTGAGGTGTCAAAAAGGACTCAAAAATGGTTCCCCATTTTGGGGCCTGAGCAACTGGAAGGATGGGGTTGCCTTTTCCCAGATGGGAAGACTGAGGGAGGAACATGCTTATGATACGGCTGGGAGGGGGAGAACATGAGTTAGTTTATCTTTGGACACATTAGAGATTATCTTATAGACATCCAAGTGGAGATGTCACATAGGCAGTTGGTTATGAGTATGAAATCCTGGGCTGGAGATACAAATTTTGAAGTTGTCAACAAGTAGGTAGATTTAAAGCCACGAGACAGGATGAGAGCCCAAATGGAGGCTGTAGAAAAGAGGTCCAAAGGCGGAGCCCTAGAAGAATTCTTATGTCTAGAACAAGGACAAATATGAACCTAGGAGAAGTAGCTGTCAATAAAGTATCTGGAAGTCTAGGTAAGTGTGATAACTTGGAAGCCAAGTGAAAAAACGTGTCAAGGGTGAGGAAGTGATCAATGGTACCAAATAATGCTAAAAGGTCAAGTAAGAGGATTGCGAAGGAAAAAAAAAAGTTAAATTTAGCCACATTGATCAGTGACCTCTGATAAGAGCAGAAACAAAAACATGACTGGAGCGGCTGCAAGAGAGAATGGAAGGAGACAATGAGTATTAAGAACTCTACTGAGGAACATTCCTATTAAGTGAAGCAAGAAATGGAGTGGTAGGTGGAGAGGAGTGCAGTCTATATATATATTTATAAATATGAGAAAAATTATGTTATGCTGATGGGATTCAACAGACAAGAGAAAAAGAGATGCAGGAAAGAGGACAATTGTAGAAACACTGTCCTCGTTTAAGGATGGGATCTAATTCACCAGAGGAGAAGTTGGTCTTAGATAAGAGAACAGTGTCCATATGAACAGGAAGGAAAGGAAGAACATGGACAAGATCACATGCATATAGGTGAATAGTTGTCTTCTGATTGCTTTTACTTTCGAACGAGGAAGCCAGGTCCCCAGCTGAGGACTGGGGTGAAGTGCTGGAGGATAAGAAGAGAGAAGCTTTAAAATAGCACCTTGGGATAAATGACTGAAGATAATGGGATAAATGCTTGAAGTCAGGAGTCAGGAATTTAAAGTTGGACTAGTCACCATGGCTGTTCTCCTCCAGCCACACTTAGCCATATGGACAGAGTTGAACAGGCAGAGCTAGAACGCTCTGGTTCCTTCATTTCAGTACTGTATTGTATTAAATAAGAATATTGTGTTGTGTGCATATTTTCACTATTTCAAACACTGCTGCAATGAGCATCCTGTGCATGTCACTGCATTCATGTGGGAAAACTTCTAGTCTAGATACATACCGTTGTTTCCCCGAAAATAAGATCTCGCCAGACAATTAGCTCCAATGCGTCTTTTGGAGCAAAAATTAATGTAAGACCCGATCTTATATTACATTATATTATATAAGATCCAGTCTTATAGCAAAATAAGACTGGGTCTTATGTTAATTTTTGCTCCAAAAGACGCATTAGGGCTGATTGTCTGGCTAGATCTTATTTTCAGGGAAACAGGGTATTTAGTCTAGGGTATATATGCTGGATCACGAGGTATGCTTAGTTTCAATTTTACTGGATATTGCCAAATTACTCCCAAAACGATTATACCAATTTATTCTCACCAACACTGTATATAAAAGCTCTCATTTTCTTCCTGCCAGACTTCTAAATTTTTGCCAGGCTAATGGGTACGAAACAGTATCTCACCTTCTTTTGAAATATTCTGATTTCAATATTGAGCATCTTTTCATTTATAAGCCAGTCTTCTCAGTGTTATCAACAAATCTCCATCCCACTGCTCGTTTAACAAGACTATATTAAGTAATTACTATATGCCTAGCACTGAGATAAGCAGGGGAACAAAAGTTATAGCAAAATAGATGTGGACCCAGCTGTCCTGGTACTCACAATGTAGTGTGGGGTGGGGGGAGAACACCAAATAACCACAAATACAAAAGTGATAACGTGAAGCACATTAACAGTAATCTGTGAAAATATAAGAGGGAGACCAGTTTTGTTGAAGTAGGCAGTGGCAATAGTGACATGTGCAATTTTAACAGATGAGTAAGAATGAACTAGTGTAGCAGCTATAAAGAACTGAGCATGGCCATCGTCAACATGCCTACGAACTGCAGAAGTGTTTGCTTACCTTCCCATGTGGGCACAGAGGTTGGCTACATGTGCTGGGGAACATCATGCCTGCCGTCTTGGGAAGGTTTTCTCCTGGCTCCATTTGGCAATTTTGGGACAATTACTCCTGTGCTCAAACCATCTGGTTATATGCTGACCTAGTAATCCCATTTTGGATATTTTATATCCTTCTGGGTATTTCAAGACAAAAAAAAAAAATCTCTATAACTGGGCAAAGACATTAGTTAGGTACCACAACACCTAGAATGGGGAGTTGTAAGGATTAACTGAAATGATGGCTATAAAATACTTAGCACAATGTCTCACAAGTAGTAAGCATTCAATAAATGGTAGTTATTACTAACTCATGTGGCTGATGAGTTTAGCAGTTAATCCCTCCTCCTTGATACCCACTCTTTAATTTTAGCCAGTTCTGTAAACTGAAAATGACAAACTGACTCTCATTCAACTAAGGCTATTTATTGAAATAATACAATGATGGTACAAGGGTGCATCTCATGTGGCCTAGAAAGCTGGGTGCTCATAAATGCATGGTGCATGGTTACTGGGACTACAGAATCCTCTGCTCAATCAGCTACACATATACTGGGCTCCCTCCCTGTCAATGAAGATGTGAGATTCAGAAATTGATCAAATCTAGGCCAGGCTCCACACATAAATAAGTGGTCTCCTTTGGGTCTTCAGGAACTAAGTCTTTATAAACTTCCATAACAGTAGGGTAGTGCTCAGTTGGTTACAATTCATGCCATTCTCACAAATAGTCCACTATCAGGATTCTCCACACAATCAGCAGCAAAATGAGTTCCTGATAGACATCCTAGCCAAATCAGTAGAAGAGGGGCTGAGTAGAATTATCCATTGTCACACTATGTATCAGACAACACAAGCATGGCCTTAGCATTGTGTGTATGCTAAGCATGGGACATCATAAATAAAGTATTTTTTGGAATGTTAATGTCTTGGAAAGGCAGACCTGCTAGGGAGTAGCTCATCTTGCTCTACGTGTGATACTCATTGGGCTAGACATCCCATCATTTCAGCCTCCAGACACATTTTTCCTGCAAAGAATTACAATGTTTGGGAGCTGCCTCATTTTGTCCAGGATGAGACAGGATGATGGATCCTTCTACCTAGCACGGAAGAAAGCCAGTAGGAAAGGTTTATCATCAGCATCACCCATATCACTCTTCCCCATGATTCATCATTATGGTGGGACATTTGCTTATCTCAGGGAGGAGATGCTCTTGCATGAAAGGGGTCAATGTCTACAGTTGCTTCCAAATTTATCTGAACTCCTGGTGCCAATGAACCAACAAAGGTTCTTGAAATTCCTGTAGGATAGCCTCTGAGAGGTATTAGGGAACCTTAAGGATTAGAGTGGGTTACTGAAGCTTAGCTCAGGCTTTACTGATGGAAAAGCACCACAGAGATTAAAAAAAAAAGTTAATTTTTTTATGGTGAAATATTTCCTCAGCACATATGCTGATTCTCTAAACTGATTTAAAGACAAATTTTATGGCAATAGGTAATTGGGTTTATACTTCTCTACAGTAAAATTAATCTTGGGAAAAATACTTCTTAGTTTTGTTTTCTCATTGATCCAAGCTTGGGGAAGTGCTTTTTCATGGAAATGTCATAAAAAGCACAGTTAGAGGACTTAATAGTTCTATGAAACTGACATACGTGATCTGAAAGTATAATTATAATTGGGAAAAGGAAAAAAAAATCACCAGTAGTAATTCAACCACTTACAGTTTGTTTAACATTTTGGTTTGTAAACTTCCAAGAAGTTGCTTCAAATAAGTTTGTGACAAACTTGCATGTCTTGCTGCCTTCATGCTTTTATGTCCCAACATATCCAACTCATGAGTGCTCATTAAATGTTTGTGCATCTGATTTAAAATTTATTTTAAAGCCCTATGAATTTCAAAATACCTTTTTAGTGGCAAGACCCTGGGGCCAAAGATCCAGGAGACCTGCATCCTCCACCCAGCTTTGCCATTATAAGCTGTATCACCCTGTGCAAACCACTTCACATCTTTGGTTTTCAGTTTCTTCATCTGTAAAACAAAGTGGTTGGACCAGTTGGTATAATTCTTTGAATGGTGAATTCCTGCAGGTGGAATTGATTTCCATGGTGAATTCAATGTAAGAGCTGAAATTGGAGGCAGTTGTCAAGCAATTTAAAAAAATGAGTTTTGGCCATTACTGCAGGAATTTTATTTATAAAAAAAGGCTGTAAACAGTGAAAGTTACAAGTCAAACTGCTGAAAGTTGGTGATCTCCTGCATATATGTCAAAAAGCTTTATAAAGTCCAATATATAGGCATATCATTTCCAACAGGTTATATATATATTTGTATTGTTTTTACAAAAGTCTGCATTCAGATCTGAGAATGTAGCTTTTATTTTAAAAAGTGTCTGTCAGCACACAGTTTTTTCTGCACATAACATACAAACACACACATAATTCATTACATTCTCAAGCTTTCTCTCCAGTAAGAATCCTCTGATATTGAGTAAGAATAGTATTTTAGCTAAAGCTTTCTGTACATTTTTTAATTTCAGGGTTCCTAGAGTTTATTTCGCATATGAATTCTCTGGTGTTTAGTGAGAGCTGAGCTTCGACTGAAGTTTTTCCCACATTCCTTACAAGTATAGGGTTTTTCTCCAGTATGAATTCTCTGATGATCATGCAGATTGGTTTTCTTTCGGAAGGCTCGCCCACATTCATTACATTCATAGGGTTTTTCTCCAGTATGAGTTCTCTCATGCTGAATGAGGGATGAACTCTGACTGAAGGCTTTCCCACAGTCAATACATTCATAGGGTTTCTCTCCCGTGTGGGTTCTCTCATGTTGAGTAAGTGATGAACGTCGACTGAAGGCTTCTCCACATTCATTACATTCATAGGGTTTTTCTCCAGTATGAATTCTGTGATGCTCTATGAAACTTGTACTCCTTTTGAAAGCTTTTCCACATACATTACATTGATAGGGTTTCTCTCCAGGATGAGAAATAGGTTGTTGACTGAAGGCCTGCTCACAATCATAGGGGTTCTCTCCAGTATGGATCCTCTGATGGTCAGAAAAGTCTGTAATGTGATTGAAGTCTTCCCCACAGTCATTACAATGATAGGATTTCACTTCAGTCAGAGTGTTTTCATCTTGAGTAAGAGATGAGCTGTGCTTGAAATCTATGCTGTAGTTATTGCTTTGGTAAGGTTTGCCTCTCTTATGAATCCTCATATGTTTATAAAGGGATGGGCTCTGACCAAAAGCCCTTCCACATATGCTACATTCAAAAGGTTTTTCTCCCGTATGAGTCCTCTCATGCTGGACAAGGGAAGAACACCGACTAAAGGCTTTCCCACATTCCTTACATTGGAAGGGTTTCTCTCCACTGTGTGTGACCTCATGTTGAGTAAGGGACGTACCATGCCTAAAAGACCTTCCACATAAGTTACATCGATAGGGTTTCTCTCCAGTGTGAATTCTCTGATGCTGGACGAGGGAGGAGCTGCGCTGGAAGGCTTTCCCACAGAGACTGCACTGATAGGGTTTCTCTCCGGTGTGAGCATTCTCATGCTGACCAAGGGATGAGCTATGCCTGAAGGCCTTCCCACACACATTACATTCAAAGGGTTTCTCCCCTGTGTGAATTCTCTGATGCTCAGTAAGTTGTGTCTTCCAGAGGAAGGTTTTTCCACAGTCAGTACATTCGTGATGTTTCTTTCCAGGATAAATTCCCTGATCTGTACCGTTGGGGCAAGCTCCCTCTCCTTTATGAGTTTTCTCATGTTTAGTAAGTGATGATCTATGAATAAAAGCTTTTCTACATTTATTACATTTATAAGGTTTCTTTTTTGCAAGGATATTATTCTGATTAAGTAAATCTGAATTATGTCCCAAATTGATTCCAAGTGTATCACATTCACTAGACCTTGAAGGAATGTTCAGTTGTGTAACCAGGTCTGTGCTCAATCTAGAGTTTTCACCAAATTTATTTTGCTCAAAACTTTCCTCTGGTGTGATTATTTTCTTCTGGGTGGACACATCAGGCCCCAGATATCTCTTCCAGTTTTCCTGGTGCCTCTCTAACCGACTACTCGTATCCCAAGCATCTTCTGATGTGGCATGTGAGAGATCATCTGTGCTAAGGGATACTTCAGATATGTTCTGCTGCAGATTTGATGATTTGGCTTCAGGTCTAGTCTTCCAGTCTGAAAGAAATCCAAAGTGCAAAAGACCCCTATTCATTCCCTCTTGTTGAAACAAACTGCTATAGTAGTAATGAGGAAATGGAAGAGATACAAATTATACATGACTCTGTATTAAAATTAGTCCTGTAGCTGGGGGAGAAGACCCAAAATAGAGGAAAGGAAGAGTGAAGAGAAGTGATAGTGTGGATTGCAGCTCCAGAGTGAATAGTAAGTACAGAATGAGGAAGCCCATCTAGGAGGGCTGTTTAGGGAGTAAGGGAATAAGTGAGTATGAGAGTGTTAGGCACAGACACAAGTGGAATAGGATTACAGTCCACCTTGCAGGACTATCTGCTCTCCATGACTCCAGTCCATTTTACAAACCACCACAGAATTTATCTTCCTAATACATCCATTTTATAATTTCGTTAAAGTCACCTCTGAGGCTCCTGATCTTTAAACCCAGCAGAGAAAATCTGCAGCCAGTGATATAATAGAAATAATTCTTTGATATACTTGGAAATCAAGAGCTATACTTCACAAGAGAAAAAGTAGGCAAATCATCCTGCCCTTACAACTGGGGCTGTGGTTTTAGTCTATTTGAGTTCTGGTTCTATATTAATCACCTCTCTTAATTGATCTCTAAACTTTTGTTTGACCTCAGAATACTAAGGGCACAGAATTACTAATTTCTAGGTTCTAAGAATGGTAACTTTTAAAAACTGAGAGGAAGGTTTCTGGAGTGATGGAAATGTTCCATATTGATAGGAGTTTGGGTTAGATGGGTAAATGCACTTGTCAAAACCAACTGGATGGTACATATAAGAGTTATATATTTCATTTTATGTAATTCTTTCTTAAAAAACAAATATTGAGCTTAGTTAATGATATACACCTGGAAAAATGTAGAGGTGAAATATACTCATTCTGCAACTTACTTGGAAATATATCAAAAAGATAAATTGAGTGATGGATAAATGAATATGTGATAAAGCAAATATAATAAAACGTTAACGACTATAGAATTTTGGGTGGTAGGTATATGGTGCTCACTGTATAATTTTTTCAACTTATATTTGAAAATTTTCATAATAAAATGTTAGGAAGGAATAAAACAGCAACTATGGGGCTTTAAATCCCCAAATTCCTTATCCTGGAACAAGACTCAATTCTATATTCCCTAGAACAGAGAATGCTTTGTATTTCTTTTAGACTACTTCTCCAGCTGGCCCGGTGGCTCAGGTGGTTGGAGCACTGTGCTCCTAACACCAAGGTCGCCAGTTTGATTCCCACATGGGCCAGTGAGCTGCACCCTCTAAAGCTAAGACTGTGAACAACAGCTCTCCCTGCCGTGAGCAACAGCTGGGCTGCCGTGAGCAGCTGGAGGTTGGAGTAAGCTGCCATGAGCTGCCAAGTGCTGCTGTGGGCTGCTGTGTGCTGCTGTGGTCTACAGAGTACTGCCATAAGCAGCCGGCAGCCAGCGTGAGTGGCCGGCAGCCAGTGAGAGCTGCCATGAGCTGCTGTGAGCGGCTGACCAGCGACTGGTGACTGACTGCCTCAGATGGGGGAGTGCAAGGCTAATAATACTAGCATAGGGCAGGGAGCTGTGCCCTACACAACTAGACCGTGAAACAACAGCTTGAACTGGAGTGGGGTGGGGGGAGGAGGCGGAAGAAAGGGGAAAAAAAAAAGAATACTTCTCAGTGGGACATTCAAAAAATGTTTGTTGAAATAAATGAATGATAAAGTGCTCTCCCCAGCTAGACTCCATAACAATCAATCAAGTCATTTCTGACTGCCTTTTACATGCTTTGCAACACCAATAGAATATATAGAAATAAAATATTCTCCAGGCACTTGAAATCTAAAAATAGAAACAAGATTCAATCTTTTGACAATTTAAAAAAAAAAAAGCTCATCAGATGGTATATTGTTAAATATGAATTTGTGTGGTACAGATGATATAAATGGTATTTGTGATCAGGGAAGGAATTAGTAAATATATTAGGGTTCATGAATTAGACCTTGAAGTTAAAGAATAGATGGCTTTGGATAGGCAGAAAGTATTATCTAATGAGGGAAAGTATATGCTACTTACAGAAAACATTAAAAAGAAGTTCAGCCTCAATGGTGCTTGCTTTAGCACGAATAGAAAGATAATACTGGAAGGTATGATGGCGACTTAAATTAAGGGAGTTTCTGTTTCCTATGATGAGATACAGGTAGTAATGGCAAGGTTTTATCATAGGTGGGTGGTTTAGAAGATACAGTGTTAAATCCAATATGGTCCATTACATGATGAATAGATAAACAAAATGTGGTACATGCATGTAATGGAATATTACTCAGAAATACAAATGAATGAAGTAATATATGCTACAACATAAATGAACCTAGAAAACATTACGCTACGTGAAAGACGCCAGTCACAAAGGGCTACATATTATATGATTCCATTTATAGAAAATATCCAAAACAGGCAAATCCATAGAGACAAAAGCAGATTAATGGTTGCTGGAACAGGGGGGTAATGGGGAATAAAAAGTGACTGTTAATGGATATGGGTTTTTTTTTGGGGGGGGCTACTTTTGCAATTAGACAGTGGTGATGATTGCACAACTCTGTATATATCTGAAAAATCACTGAATTTTACACTTTAAAAGGGTGAATTTTATATTTTGTGAATTATATCTCAGTAAAGCTATGATTTAAAAAAAATCCAATATGAATTATAAAAAGAAAAGGTAGAGTGAGCAGTTTCAACTAGGAATTATAGTAAATTAAGCCTAGGGCTTGGTTTAAGATATCACCAGTGGAAGTTAAAAGGCAGGAAAATCTAAGATACTTCTCAAAGGAGGAAAGTAACCTGGGTTGAAAGAAAAAGATTAAACTACCTATGGTGTCTGGCTTGACAGATTAGAAATCCAGTGGTTTATAATAGACAAGGGGAGAAATGGGTAATAGGCAAGGTAGCAAAATGTGCTGGCTGGGAATGAAAACTGGTTAATTTAGATTTTACATCTTTAATAAGATCTGCATGGGTCTTCCAAGTGGAGGTGTCCTAGGAGAACAAAAAAAAGTGACCAGGGTACAAGTAAGGATGATTTCTGAGTCTACAGCATAAATAAAGAGCTGCAACTACCAGAATGGAGGCACCCTTTAAGGGAGGTAATAGAGAAAGAATGGGGAGGAGGCTGGAGGGCAGACTCCTTGGCAGATCTGCTTAGGAGGAAAGCAAGAAAAGCCAAAGGCCTAAAGCCAAAAAGCACTTAACGAGCAGAAAGACCAGGAGAGGATGATACTCCAGGAACTGCGGAGGGAGGCAATGTATCAAAACAGCACGAACGCAGGATGGAAGGAAGATCATGTGCTCCCCAGACAGGTGTTAGAGGAGTGTAGTCAGGGAACGAAGTCTGAAAACAAGTTATGAAGGGAGGGACAATCAAAGCTCTGGGTATTTCCTACAAGATGGGGGCATCTGACAGTGAAAGCAGTAAGACAAAAAGGAGGAGAAATGGAAGTTCAATTACATCTGAATGAGTAAGAAAAGGGATCTCTATAAATAATGGCGGGAGACTGAGGACACCAGAGGAGAAAATAATCCAGCAATCAGGGTTACAGGATAGGGAGAGATGGGATTTTGAGTATAGTAAAAAGAGGCATCTTCTCCTCTGAGACCTACCCTACAGGAGAGGGGAGACATCCAGAAGTGTCATCCAGGAGATGGTGCAGCCTCCTCTGCCAGTCTAGCTGCTGCCAGAACAGAATTTGAAGGTGCTTCCCCCTCCCTCAGCTGTGCCATTGTCTGGACTGATACCTACATGCTTGATTCTCACTCATTTATTTACCTGGACAAAAAGGTCTTCGGATTTCTCCCTCTGAGAGCCACGGCTCTTGTCCTTGTTCCAATTTGAAGATCACTTCTGGCTTGGAAACTTGATATCCTGCTCATAGGTAAAAACACAAGATTTGATTGATTGTACAAGTGGACAAAAGAATCCTCGTACAAGTCCGTACTAGTCCTTGAAACTCAGGACCTCTGAAGGGAAAAAAAAAGGTGCAACTTGAGGCAATCAAATGGCTTATTTCCAGGTCTGCAAAAGAAAAGAACTTTTATTTAAGAGCAGGCTCAGAAATCTGTATGGCTGGGTCCCCAAAAGATGAACAAGCTCTGACCCTGAACGCACTGCTCAGTCACCCAAGATATAGTCAGAGCCCCATAAGCTTAGCAACTTAGAAAAGAAAGACACTGAGACCTAGTCCTTACCAAGAGAAACCAGGTTGCTGTAGTTCTCCAGCATCACATCCCTGTACAAGCGCCTCTGAGCAGGGTCCACGTGGCGCCACTCGTCCTGGGTGAAGTCCACAGCCACATCCTTGAATGTCACTGATTCCTGTAGGATCACATTCCTGCTCAAGTAGGACCAACCCCACAGATGTTCCCATGGCAATACTGGGACACTGTAGGGCCTATCAAAAGTAATGATCACACATTTGATAAGCTGAGGGAGCAGTGCTGGGTTAAATACACTAGTTGTTCACATAATTTTATAAATAATCTAATATCCAGGCAGAGAAGTAATGAGGGGCAATATGTCTCTATGTAGCTTTCATCTTGTTTGTGCCTACTCTTGTTCATCCCCATTGACTACTCTGTCCTTCAAGCACACAGCCCTTTGGTTTAGTACCAGATACTGGGTGAGCAACCTGGATTCCTTCGCTTAACTGGTTCCACATACTTAACGCAAGGTCTCCCAACTTTATTCTGCTTCCCCAAATAGGTTGCACTAATGGTAAAGAATGTGCTGACCAGTAAACACATGTCTACTCCAAGCCACTCACCATTTCTTGCTTTGGCGGGGCAACAACTAGCTTCTGTTTTTCTACTCTTGGTCCCACCAACTCTTTTTCTTATGCACTATCAGCGTCACTTCTCTAAAACACAAATTTTGATCAGGCTGATAAACCTTTTTCTTCCCACTTTCCCCCATTCCTACCATCCTCACCCTACTCCATGCCATCATCATTTCTTACCTGGACCACTTTTACAACCTCCTAATTTTCTCTCCTTTTCCACTGATGCCCTCCCCCCCAGTCTGCTTTCCATATAACTAAAGTGATCTTGTTAAAACATGTTCGAGCAAGTCACTTCTTTGCTTTAAATCCTCTGATGGCATCCCAATTCATCCCAAGGAAAATCCCAAGTCTTTATCGTAGCCCACATGGCCCTTCACAATCTGGCCCCCACTATCTCCCTGACTTCACCGTGAACCTCATCCCCGACCTACTGCTTTCTCCCCTTCACTCACCATGCCCTCCCTATAATTCCTAGAATAACTTATGCTTGCTTCTGTCTTGGGAGTCTTTGCTCTGACTCTTCCTTGACTTGGAAGCCTCTTTCTGCAGATATAGAGGCTCCCTACTCACTGCCTTTAGCTCTTTGCTCAAAAGTCAGTTCAGTAACTTTCCCTGACAAGCCTGCATAAAATAGCACCCCCACCCTGCACTGTCACTGTTTTTTCTTTTCCCTTTTCATAGTCCTTACCATCTGACATATATTTTTGTTTACAGTCTGTCTCCCACAGCAGAATGTCAACTCCAAGAGAGCAGGAATATTATCTATTTTCTTTATGGTTGAATCTCCATTGCCTAGAACAGGCCTGGCACATAGTGGGTGCTGCATAAATGTTTAATAGATATGTTTCTTAAGATCAAAATTAGATTCCTTAGTGTGAGCTTCAGAGCCCGTCATAACCTAGCCCCACCTCACGTCCACAGCCTCAGCTCTCGATTCTCCTCCTCATACACCATAATTCAACATGCAGAAGAGTTAGAGCTCCTTGAAACCAAACGATCTCTTTCGTCTCTGCAAGTCTTGCTTCAAAATGCTCGGGCTTCCCTCCTCTGCCTAGCTGACGCTGATTCTCTCACTAAGACTCAATCATTTTCTCTCCTTGGGGGCTCCTTTCCTACCCCCAGGTCTGGACGAAGTGCCGTCTCACACCCCCCTTGGCTCCCCTCCCTGGGCCTCTCTCCAGCACAGCTCACAACACACTGCATTATGGTGTCTGTTACCTATTGTTCACTGTGTTCTAGAGGGTCAAGACCTTGTCGGAGGCACCTTCAGCTCTCCAGAGGGCATAACCATTTTGGTACTTAAGACAATCAAGAGTGCGCAAGATTAAGTAAGTAAAATGTACTCTGAGATCCTTGCTGTGAGTTAGCCACTCTGAATCAGAGCAACTTCATGGCATCCCTCGTGCTGCAGGTCACACCTTGGACTGTAGTAAAATGATCCAGTAATATCTTGTAGACACTGCTTACCCTTCTTCCAAATACAACTGGACCTCAACATAAACTCCCTTTAAAAATTAACAAGTATCAATGTTCCCCTTCTTCATGCTGACATAAAAGAACTTTGCCCAAATACTGGAGCCCAAATCAAAGAACTGGAAATAGCATATACTAAGTTCTGAAGACTCAATTTCATGGGTCCCTAAAAAGCCCCATAACTAGTAAATGTGTAATATTCTTGGTAAATGGCAGACTTCCTAGAGATCCAATTTTCTCATCTATAACATGGGTTCTCTGAACTAAAGTAAGAGTTTTAAGAGCAGAAGGGTGGAAAAGGCACTTCCAGAAAGGATGTGTGCAAATATAAAGAGACACAGTCCTCCAACTCTAATATATACCAATTCTGGAGGAGGCATCTGCTCAAATTATAACTCAGTAATTTTGAAACTTTGCAAAGCTAAAAACCACAGACTGGCAGCTAATGTGCAAAAATAATCTAATTTATAAAAACTATCCCCCATCAAGACCACCTTAGTTTGCCCAATTAGAACACATTAAATTTCCTGGCATACAATATGGTGTTTTCACTCAAACACTCAGTGCTCTCTGATACCAGACCAATAATAGTTTGGCGAGCTGAGAGTCAATAGCATACGTAACAACGGGGATTAGACAGAAGAACCATTATGACTGGTAGCCTTGATACATATACACAAATGCCCTACTTAGGCTAACGACATCACCATCTATAGTATCCCAATGGGAAACCTGGACCTCATCCATGACTCTTCAATTTTCCTTTATGCCCTGGAATCACCAAGAGCCTCAAAAATGTCTCCTATATTCAGCTTCTCCCCTTCACCTGTCAAATACAGCTCAAATCCTTCCTTGCCAAAAAATGGCATTAAGCCAGCCAATAATATTCTAGATGTACACTGTCTAATATGGTAAACCACTAGCCACATATAGCTACTGAGCACTTGCAATGCGTCTAGTCCAAATTGGATGTGTGATAAGTGTAAAATACACAACCGGATTTCAAAGACTTAGTACCCCCGCCTCCCAAAAAAAGTAAAATTATATAATACCTCATTAATAATTTTAAAATATTGATTTATGTAGATAGAAATTGATAATATTTTGGCTGTATTGGGTTAAGTAATATTACAAAAATTAATTTTACCTGTTTCTTCCCATTGTGACTACTAGAAAATTTTAAATTACACATGTAGCTTATATTGTTTGTTTTAGACAGCAACGTTCTAGCTCTCCACCTTAGGCCATTCTCTTCATCCACTGAATCATTTTTCTCTCAAACTTTGCCTCCTGCCATACGCCCCATGCTTCTACCACATGGACTGCCCTGATTACATCATTGTTTTGTGTCTCCTTGCCTTTGCACGTACTGAGCATCATTACTGTCTTCCCTCAGTTCTACAGGAGAAAGTCCTAGTCATCCTTCTAGAACCAGTTCAATGACCCTTCCCTTCTGAAGCTTTTCCAGATCTCTTATTTTCCCCCACCCCCTTCAGCATGCCCTCCACATCTCCATTTCAGAACTGTAGCTGTTTATTCATGTTTTTCTCCCCCAACAATTTTTCAAACTCTTTTTCATTTTAACATCTCCAAAGCCAAGCATGTTGAAACTGTGAGCAATCACATGGGCAAAAAAACCCAAAACTTGTCCATCCACGGAGGGCCCTGCTAAACAGCTTTTAAAACCTCCTCAGTGATTCAGGATAATCGAGCAACAGCTAACACTTATTAAACACCACCGGCCGGTGCTGAGCTCAGTCAGGTATGTGAACCCTCTTGCTAAATTTTCTCATTGAAGCCTTACCGCCACCCCAAGGGGAGCAGGCGCTTTTTCCCTGCTCCCCGACTGGTTCTGAAGTGTGACCTTGGTTAAGAACTGCTGCCTGGCAGACTCCAAAAATGTCTGCTGAGTGAACAGAGCCCAGGTAATTCTTACTAAAGGAAAATGAGGCATCATTTTGAGGATTAAGAAAATTTACAGGTCAGTGAATTAAATTCTTGGATTATAAAAAGAAGTGCTAAACAGAAAAAATGATGACATTAATAGCCAAGTATAAGAGCAGTTTCCTCTTAAACACCAGCCAGAGAAATCTGACAAATCCAGTAAAAACATAAAAATAAATGAATTTAAAGGTAAGTAAAATACGCAGTAGTATGTTAAGAAATGTGAAAAATCTTAATGTAGTAAATAAGCTTAAATTCTAAATTACCAATGTTGATACAAAAAAATAGAAACCTTAATAATTATGTTGGAAATAGAGAAAATTGTTCCCAAATCATCCTCTCTATAAAAATCCTGGGTCTAAATGTTTTACAGGTAAATTGTTTCAAAAAACAGAAAAAGATGAAAAGCAATCTGAGTGGCTACAAATTAAGGATAAGCATGACATCAAAAGTTGTCAAAAATCTTTCTCTGAGGGCTATTTCACTTAATAGAGATGTAAAGAATTTCTTTTAATTGCATTTTCAAAAAATCTACTGTAACCAATGGGATTTTATCCAAGTATTATTTATAATAGTAAACATTTTAGAAAACAACATAAATGTTCTTTGAGTAATGGTTAAACAAATTTTGGTGTATTCATGCAAAGCAATATGATACAGCCATTGAAAGTGATAAAAAAAGATCAAATAGATGGTGATGGAAGGAGAACTGACTCTGGGTGGTGAACACACAATGTGATGTAATACAGAACTGAACACCTGAAATCTATGTAACTTTACTAACAATTGTCACCCCAATAAACTTTAATTTAAAAAAAAAAGTGATAAAAAAATAAAAATCCTCGTAAAAATTATATGCAATTTGAAATAACTGAAAATGTTTAAGGGAAAAAAATATGCACAGGGAGGAAAAAGGAAATTCATCAAAACGAACAGGTGCTAAAGAAGAGGTATCATAACCTTTTTCTATTAAAAATTCTGTATTATATATATGCTTACATAGTTAATAAGACATATTTATTTTAATAATAGTATAGAACATGGAAAAGTCAGGAAAAGAATCATATTTTTGAAATAGGTCTAAGAGGAACAGGTTTTGACATCCTAACATGGTCTTAAAAGCAAAATTTTGCTGTGAAAGTCACGCTGTTTCATGCAATTATCTTACCAGAAAATTAGGGTCACTATAACTGGAAAGGTATCATTTTTTGCCAGTAAGGAGCAGAAAACGCAGCAAGTATAAAATGGATGCTTGGGATTAAGGGGTTATGAATGTTTGCACATGTGACACCCACTTACCACATGTGTACTTTGGAGCAAGGAGTTACATGGCCCTGTCCAAAACGAACTGAAAGTATAGAGAAGGATGGGAAACAAACCATTCCACAGGACACAAGAACAGTACTATGACAGGCGTGCACAACTGCTACGGGAATGCTCAGGAGGGGCACCTGATCTTACCCAAGGCGAGGAGTGTCCGAGCTGAGGCTTGAAGACCAGCTCCAGTCAGCGGAGGAAGAGGCTGAGAAAGGGGACTGCCGGACAGACAGCTCGAACATCCCTGACTGCAGATATCCTGATCTAGGTTCAGCGAGTGCTTGGCTTCCCCCGTGGCCCAGGAGCCTCTTGTCTGAGTTTGGGTGACCTGAGGCAGCTTTTGCTGGATCTACTCATCCTGATGATCTAACTACAGAGCTCTTGGGATCTGGAGTCAAGAGAGACCAGGCCCATTCCCTTCCAATTTCCTCCCGTTCGATGTAGAAAACCAAGAAACCTGGTCTTCATATGCAGCTTTTCTCTTAAAACTTTCCCAATTTCTTACTGTTCTGGTGGCTTCAGCTTTAACAATGGCAAACGCTTTGTTTTATTCCTAACTAAGAATGTAGTACACATGTAAGGAAGAAAGGGATACATAGTGTTTACATAGAAATAGCTACTATGTTTACACAGTAAACAATAAAAGTCTAACAATTCTATAGAGTCTAAGGATTTTCAGGGTATTCCCCTTTCACCCATCTCTGCTCCCATTCACCTCCTGCTGTGGGCCACTTCCGGGCATTTGTCCCACCCACCAAAACACCTCAGAGACTTTGAAACTTTTTATCCCCAGGAAAGTGAAAGTGATTTATTCCCAACTTTGAACCTCTTGCTCCTATACTTCATTATTCACAACAATCTTTAAAACTAAGAAGAAACTGTACTAGTTCCCTGCTCAAAATCACTGGCTCAAGCTGTACTGGGCTCCTTGCTGCTCCTTGAACACACCAAACACACATCCTGTTGTTTCCAAAGAATTCTTTCCCAGACCTCCTTCAAGTCTCTCAGATGTCACCACTTAGTGGAAGGCTTACCCTGGCCACTCTATTTAAAACTGCACTCCCACCACAAGGCCCTAACTCCCCCACTCCATCCCCTTTACCTTTCTCTAAATTTTTTTTTGAGGTACTGTCACCTTCTGGGATATCATATACTTTACTTATTTACTAAATTTTTCTGTCTTCTCTTTCTAGGATGTAAGCTCCACAAAAGCAGAGACCTTTATAAATTTTGTTCACTAATGTATCCCCACCACCTAGAAAAGTGTCTTAACACATCATAGGGGTTTAGTGACTTTGCTGAATGAATACATGAAGGAATGAACAGGTTACCAAGACCAAAAGAAAAAGTCCAAACTCCCTTCTATTCTCATCTACCCAATGCCTTCAGCCTACACTCACTGTCACACAGGAGAACAGTTTCAGGAAAATGTCCCTCATCTTCTTGCCTCCGAACTCCCCTGTACTCCCATCCCCTTCAAATTTACCTGCTTAGACTTTGACTTTCCCACAGGCAGAATTTCCTCTCCCCTCTCTGTACTCACAGCAGTCTCTCAACCTCTGCAACAACACTGAACACCTTTTCTGGGCTATACTTCTGCATGAGACTGTCTTCCCTCCACTAAACCAACTTCCTAGATAAGCAGTCACATGACTCAATTAACTCTTTTGCATCCCCCTACGGGCCATGCTCAGAGAAAGGGAACCACTGACAAAGGGAAATTTCTGCCTAAAATAATCCCTGGTGTTATTTTAGGATGGCTGGTGTGCTCAACGGTTAGAGGGCAGTGCTCATAACACCAAGGTCATGTTTGATTCCCACATGGGCCAGTGAGCTGCGCCCCCCACAAATAGATTGAAAAAAACGACTTTCCCAGGTCCTGATGGGTTCTGGAAAAACATAGTTCCCCAATATACCCCCCTCAAAAAATAAAAAATAAAAAAGCCCCCATTGTAGGGCCACTATTCTATTTTGCCCTTCAGCCCGTTAGGCAATTCAAGTGGACTATCAGTCCATTCCATAACAGCATAATTGAACCAGAATGCTTGGGGGACATAACTTTAAAAGTGAAGCTTAAAGCTGTCCATAAAATTCACTGTTCAGAACACGAATCCACTTTCACCATTAAAAAGGCAACCCACCACCCGTGTGGAAAGGATCACCCCCCCCCCCAGGTGTTAAGACATCCTAATTCTCACAGCCTATTGAAGCTACACTTCGTATAGAAAAGTGCTGATGACAGTGGTTTGCTGTCTCTCCTCAAACCAAATAACTGTCTTGTTCTAGTATTGTTACTTGTCTTACTCCTTAAGGCTCACCCCTGTAAAAAAAAAAAAAAAAACCACACAAGAAATAAAAGATAAAGGCATATCATGTTATATTGTGTTTAATTTACTCTAAACTGCTTTTAAAGAACATTACTAGTTGATATTTTTATCTTGGTTGATCTGTCCCACACACATAGCAACTAAAATCTGTGATTTTTCCTTAATTCTAAAGAGAGTGTGGATTAAAATGCCATCTGGACCGTGTTGTACTTTCACCAATACACTTTATGCAAAATCAGTGGATAACTTGAGTTGTGATGCTTCTAGAAAATGCCTCCTCCCTCATGAGAATAAATGGGTTCATAAATTAGCTTCATATTAATTACATTCAAGGATGGACATCTGGGGATGTGCACTATTATAACTTTGTTAAAGCAGAAAAAGATGAAAAGCTACACCACAAGTCCTCCTTGGGTTTTTTTTTTTCCCTCCTGGCCCAAGAAAGCCCATCTCCAGCCTCTTCCCAGGCAAATCCAAACCCGACTTCTTAGATCCCTTAAAGTCCCTCCATGGCCCCTGGATCAGAAGCTTGGCTCATCTCTCCTTCACTTACTGACAATCACTTCCTCTTGTAGTTTTCTATCCTGTCACACCATCCTCTGCATTCCTCATTTACAGAGTTCAAGGAATTGACTTGGCACTCAGGATTCTCCATACTGACACTTCCCAACACATCCACTCTTAATTCCTCCCAGAAGACCACAAAACCCCATCCCCTCCTCCCACCAGTGCGGCCCCCATTTTGGGAAGCTTACTCCCCCAGCTCTGGACACCTTGGGTTTCACACGGCCAGGAGGCTGAGGGGGCGACTGAGCCAGGAAAGGGAGTCGCCAGGAAGAGAACAATGACTGCTCCAAACATGTCCCGTAGTAAGGACCACGCTGCTCACCTGGGGCGCGGCCGTCGGAGGCCTCGGGGCCATTCCTGCCTCGCCGGGGCCCGGATCCCAGATAGGGACTGGGGAAAGAAGAGAGGGCCCACTCACCCAGTTGCAACCGCCGACCCCACCCCGTCTCGCCGGGCCCGCCTCCGCCCCTCAGACACTTCTCCTGGGAAAAGGAGTGGAGAGGTGCCTGAGCCCCGCGGGGGTCTGCCGCTCCTCATTCCCCATATTAAAGGTTCACCGCGTCCAGGACACAGTCCTCTGGCCACGCCTAGTCCCACCCGCAGGATGATGGGCGCGGCCCCACGGACACCAGCCAAACCCGTGGGAGGTGCTGCCCGGACCCGCGCACTCGGAATCACCGCCTCCTGGGGTCTCCGGATTTTGCGACCTCAGGCCCACCCAGGGCTCTGGCCTGCTCCTCCCGCCCCTGCTGCAGGCTCAGTTCTCTCCAATTCTGAGGAACAGAGGGGCGGCCCAAGCGGCCTTAGACGCACCGGGGCCGGACAATGGCCGCAGCGAAGGGGGAGAGCCGGAAGTGCGCCTGCGCACGTGGAGCCGGCGCCCGCAACCCTGGGGTCGCGGCGAGCGTGCGGACTACACTTCCCAGAGGCCCCCGCGCGTGGGCCCTCAGAGCAGGCCTGGGAGAACGCAGCCAATCCTTCCCGGCGCAGCCGTAGAGTGCGCTGTGAAAGCCTAGAGAGTCCGAGACCCTGGCCTGATTACTCTTACGTCCACTTATTCCAATAATAGTCACCGAGCGTCTCCTCTTGTGCCTGAGGCGTATTGCTAGGGGCAGGATACAGCAGATCAGACTGGAAAGACCCAGTTTGGGGGGAGCAAGCTTACACTCCTGTGGAGGAGGGCAACAATAAAAAAGTAAACAGATCAACAAAATAATTTCAAGTACTGACTTCAGCTATAGGAATAAGAAGGTGAAGAGAGTTGGGACGACGTTGCATCTTCATCGCAAAATGCTATGTCCTTCGCCTCTTCTATGTCACCTTCCCCCATGTTATGCCATCTTACCGAAAGTTTGGACACTGACTCCTCAAATCACACCTGCTACAACTAAGACACTTGATAACATGTTTAATGGTAATACAGGAGAGAAAAAAATAAACTTCAGATAAATCCCTAGCCTCCTGAACAGTGTGCAGAAACAAATCATTCTACCATGTTATTTCATTCCTCGGTATCCCATTGCTCAGAATTCTGTGCTTGGGACAAGCTATAAATGATGGAAAATTTCAACACCTAAATAGGTGAAAGCCTGTCTAGGGTACAACGATCAGATTTATATAATTATGTTTTATATATAATAAATAATTAGTCTACATCTCCTAGACTTAGACTTAATTTCTTAACATTAGAGTATCACATATTCACTTAGCAGAAAATGATTGCAAGTAAATGTTCCTTTTGTTACACTGCTTTATCAAGCGGATGGATGTTTTTAAAAAAATTAATGCGTTCTACCACTGCCGCATAAATGTAATGCTCTGGAACAACCAGAAAGTGTAAATCAGAAATATGAATGAGTGGCTTAAGGAGGCCTCTCTGAGGCAGTGACTTAGTAGTTGAGACTTAAAGAGGCAACTGCAGGAACACGAGGGAGAATAGAATTCCAGGCAGAAGGAACTGAGGGTGCAAAAGCGCTGAAGTGGAAATAAACTTGATGTGTTTTAGGAACAGATGCCTAATACAGCTGTAGGGAGAGGAGAGTGAGTGGAGTAGAGGCAGGACGGACAGGCTGGCGTGGTTAGAATGCAAGGTTCTGGAGGCTGTGATAAGTAGTGTGGGCTTTACTTTGAGTGTGATGGGAGCCACTGGACTAGGAGCAGCAATAGGGTCACATATTACTATAAGGGGATAAGAGAAACTTTTTCTATTGTCACTAAATTGGCAACCAGGACCAAAAGTGGAGATTAAATTATTCTGCATTCTAAAGACAGACAAAACATTTGGGGCTAGATCCCCTCAGATCTTACAAAGAGGGGCTGGGTGCTGAATTTGCGCTGCTACTATTAATCATTGCCTTATCCCCACCCTTTTCCCCAGGCTATATAGAGATTAGGATGGGAAAGAAAAGGAAGAATTCCTCAGAATAGCAAGACCTCCACCTGGTGGGGAATGTGATTTCTACAGCCCACACCCAAGATGAATGTGAGAAAGAAAAGCACTCAAACATTGACAGCACCCAGGAGAAAGGGAGGATTTATAACTATCCCAATGCCTCCCCAGGCAAGGGTAAGGGGAATTAGAGAACAGGATGAGTGTAAGGAGAGCAACCTGAGTTTTCACTGCTTGTGTAGTTAAGTGGATGCACTGGAAAACAATTGGGCTTCAGCGTCCCCCCCATCCTTGCCCCCACCCCTGCCCTCCAGAGTGGGATGGCTGCAACTAAGAACAGTAAGAGGTTGTAAAATTAGCTGGGGGTGAGAAGGAGCTGAGGAGGTTGGAAGAGGTTGAAGGCAAGCCAGATCTCCCAAGTCAGGTATCCGTGGGTTTCCTCTATGGAACCCCAAAACGCACTTCTGTTTCTGCCAGTATGGCTAAACAACTTTCATGGTAGATGAAATATTTTTAAAATATTTTAAAATGCATTGGTGAGCTGGAAAAATCATAAAGAATGCACAGAGGCAAAAAATAAAGCAAAATTGATAACAGTGTGATAGATAAAACGCTGAAAGCTAGCTTTCACTCGTAAGTCATTTGCCAAAGAGCTTTATTTTTCACGGTCCTATAAGCATAGGGGCCAGGTAATGAAACTCAAGTGTCATCCTAGACTCAAGACACACACACACACACACACACCCCAATGCAAATTGGGATTCCCTCCTGGTGGAAACTGCAAAGTAAATTGCCTGTTTCAAACCTTGGCAATGAGACAAAGAGGGAGAAAATATCTCCCCCGAGAATTGTTAACCACAAGCTTGTCCATATGTGGATTTGAAGCCAGAATTCACAGTCCGTAGATCCTCTAAAAAACTGCAAGCTGAGAATTTAGTTTATATATTGGTCCCAGGCTAACAATGCTTCCAGGAATCTGGCAGAAGCAAACACAAATCCTGCCTGGAGGAAATGGCCTTCAGCCCAGGCTTCCCCAAATATGACCCCAAGAAATACGAGTTCAGTCTTGAATTACAAAACACACAGAAAACAAGGACCCATGAATGATAGACAGTAGGAAAAAATAGCATAATCAGATTCATAACAACCTAAAGTATAGGGAGTTCTCAGACCCAGAATTTACAATAATTATGTCTAATATGTTTCAAAAGTTATTTTAATAAACTCAAGTAGGGGTTGAGTATACAGTAGAAAGCAAGAGTATAAAAATATTATCAAACAGAATTGAATAAGAACCAAGTAGAACCTTGACAAATGAAAAATTATAGTAAGTTAACTTCACACACAGCTAACAGCAGATTAGACACAGCTGGAGAGAAAATCAGTGAACAAAAGGTAGATCTGAGGAATTTATCCATAAAAGGACAAAGAGATGGAAACGAAAAAAAAGCAAAGAGCTATAATGTATCTAACTGGATTCCAGAAGTAGAGAAGAAGTGGACTGAGGTAATATTTGAAAAGATAAAAGCTGAGAATTTTCAGAACTGAAAAAAGATACAAACTTAACCAAATCTGGAGTACCAACATACCAAGCCAGAAAAATAAATTTGCACTGAAACATATCAGAATGAAAGTGATAAACACTGAAGATCTTAAAAGTAGTCAGAGAAAAAAGACAGAATACCATTGAAAGAAAGAGGTGTGTATAGAGACGTCACTCATCATAAGGTCCAGGACTCAGAGGGCTATGGAGAGACAGGAGGGAGACTAAAATTGGGCTCTAGAGGTATATGTGCACAAACCTTTAGAACTCAAGAGCAATAGACTAGCAAAATGGTGCAAAGATACTTTCATTTATTTTTAACATAAGATTTAAAAAGTTTCAATCGTCCATTTCAAGGAATAGTTATAAAACCTGGGGTTGCAATGGGAGAGGGGTCCAACTGGAGTTTGGAAGGTGAAGCCCCTCCATTCACAGTGCTCTAGTGGTTTGCTCGGATTTCTGCAAAGAAAGTCTTTGGTCAGGACAAGTCTTTGGTCAGGCTTCTGTGTCTGCCGTTGTGGTCCAGCAGCATGGCGCAGACAGCAGAGCAGCCAGTTTCCTCCAGGCGGGTTCACACTTTTGTGTTTACGAACTGGTGGTGCGGGGCGGGGCACAAACAAGCCTCCCAGCCAATCAAGAGCCACATTCTTCTCCACACCTTCCTGTCTCCATCACAACTGCCTCAGCATCTGCTCGGGATTCAGAGTTCTGCATTTGAAAAGACGGCTTCCAGGTCCAGTTGCGGCTCCGGCTCCGGGGCGCCAGGAAGATTGGCGAGGAGTGGGGGTGGGGGTGTGGGGCCCACTGCCTAAGAGGTTCCCCTAAAGCCTCTTCACACACCGGGACCTGGGGGGCAGGAGGCTGACTTTCTGCTAGAAGAGCAAATAATGTGAGGCTCAGCCGGACCTTATCCTAGCCACGGCAGAGACAAAGGGACTTTCGTTACTGCTAAATGCCTTCCATGTCGCCTGCTTTATCTTTAACATGCACGTGGACTTGACCTCACGTGGCCTGCCATGGATTAGGCTGGGGCCTCCGCTATAATACAAGAATATCCAAGTTACAGTCACTTAAAATGTTCATTAAAAATGTTCCCCCCTCCGGCTTCCACAAAAACTTGTTAGAGGAGATGGGACCCAGTGAAGGGAGCTCGCCCAGATCCAACAGTGAAGCCGGAGAACCAGTAATTCCAGGAGCAACAAGGAAATAGGTCACCTGTCTTCAGTGCACCCTCTGGCCGGGAGAACAGGACTGGGGCGCTGAGTGCGGGCTGCGTAGCTTCAGCCCTCCACGTCGTAGATCTGAGGCCGAGCTTCGAATCGGACCGGACCCGGGAGAAACGAGTCTCAGCGCCATGGTCCTCTTGCTCAAATAAAACCAAGCACGTGCTTCAGTTTGGAACTTCCCGGGTGTCAATCCACGAAGCCCTGGGATCGAGCGCCACCTGCCGACCACGACGATTTTCTACCGCTGTAAAGTCATCCGCATAACAATAAAGCAAACTTTGTCAGTTTCTTTCTTCTACCTGCCAGGACCAGCCTAGGCACTTTACATACATGCTTTATTTTACAAACATACATTATATCAACTGAATTTAACAATCTATGAGGTAAATATTCTTATCCCAATTTTACATGTGAATAAACAGGTTCAGAAAATGGAAACTTGCCCAAAAGTCACTCAGCTACCATGCGTCAGATCTTGGATTCAAGTCTCAGGCATGTTCTTGACCCCTGTGCACACTGCTCTTGCAAGTTATAGTTGAGTCCCTGGTGATCCTTCACAGAGTGCCCTCCAGTGGGCCCTCACACCCTGTCTCTGACCTTGTAGGCTTAGCAAAGTTTTTCCCCCACAGCCCTTGTGCCTGCTGTGGGTCACCCACCCCACTGGGCTTCAGGCCAGAGCCTGGATGGCACTGAGACCAACATTGTGCACACGGGCCACCACACCAGCACCTGAAAGGGTACCACCAACTTGTTTCCTTATTTCCAATAGATTCAGGGGTTAATTTTTCCATTAATTAATATATATGTTTACCCATTGTACATGTTGTAATGGGCACCCTTTTTTCTCCCTCCACCCAATGTCCTATTCCTTATCTCTCAGTAACAGTACCCACTTTCTTTGGGAGAAGGCCTTCTCCTTCCTCTATGAAGTTCTGGTGAAGCGAACAATCACAACTCCCTATGTGACCCAAATCAGGACAAATACGGAGGGTGCCAAAAAAAATGTATAGACATTTTGACAAAGGAAAACTGTATTATAATTGTAATACTCGATATATACCAATAACAAAAGATGAATACAAGTCACGTTTGACTTCTGCAATGACAAGAGGTGTTCAAAGTGGTTACCATCAGCGTTCAGACACTTCTGATTACGGTGAACTACTGCTTGAGCAACGCTGACCAAAGTGTCCACTTGTATACATTTTTTTTGAACCTTCGGTATATTCCCCTGGGTGTTTCCTGCAGCTGCTGGGAGAAGAAAGCCCTTTCCCCTGGATTGTAGAACAGCTGTGAGAGTTTGAGGCCAACACACAGACAGGAGCTCAGACTGGAGGAAAGGGAGAGAAGGAGGAAATAAAGAGTGGGAGAAGGGATAGGAGATGGGGGATTGGAGGACATGGAAAAGAGGGATGAGAGAGGAAAAAGAGAGAGAGGCTTGTCTGTGTCAGACCTGGGTTAGTTGGCCCTGTGTGTAGCTCTAGCCCTGCTGTTCCATAGTTTGATTACATGCACCAATAATTTCCCCCTTTTAGTTTCATGCCAGTTTAAAATGGCTTCTCTGACTCTTTCAACCAGAGTCCTAGATAATACTCATGTTACGCTAACTACCTCCAAACTCAAAAAAATATTCAAAACAGGGCAGCCAGTTGGGTCAGTGGTTGGAGCACAGTACTCGTAACACCAGGGTCGCCGGTTCGATTCCCACATGGGCCAGTGAGCTGCACCCGCCTCAGCTAGATTGAAAACAACAACTTGACATGGAGCTGATGGGCCCTGGAAAAACACACTGTTCCCCAATATTCACCAATAGAAAGAAAGAAAGAAAGAAAGAAAGAAAGAAAGAAAGAAAGAAAGAAAGAAAGAAAGAAAGAAAGAAAGATTAAAAAAAATCAAAACAGAACAAAGCTGGCTTACTAGTACGGTTTATTTTAAGTTAAAAGTAGTACAGAAAGGTCCTATGTACCCATCACACAGCTTCCATAACTATGATACATCATAAAAACCAGGAAATAGATATTGGTACAATACAGTTAGCTAGTCTATGGACCTTATTTGGATTTTCCCTATTTTACATATACTTAAAAAAATTTCCTGTGTACAAATCTATGGCACTTTATCGCATGTATAGATATATATGACCATCACCACATTCAAGACACAAAACTCCTATGTTCGGACTGGGTCTGAGCTGTTCCAAGATTTGTGCCTGAGAAGCTGCAAGCCCAAAGAACACACCAGGTGACTGAGTGAGAGACATAGGTTTATTGAGACTTACTGACTAGGGAGAGTCTCCAGTGGCGGCTGGCCAGAGGGGTAGTGATCTATACCTGGGCAGAGGAGAAGGTTCGGGAGGTACAGCAAATAAAGAGCATTCCAGGGGAGAAATCATCTGGCAGGCCGGCTCTCATGCACACAGCACCCCAAGAAGCCAGGAGACCTTGACTGCTGGCCAGCATACGGAACTGGCTGTCTGGTAAGCAGCATTCTCATGGAACCAGGAGAACTTGACTGCCGCTAGCTTATCTGCCTGTGGTACCTATATCCCTCACATGTCATAGTGATACCCTTCTGCCCCTTCTCTTATCCATGACAACCACTGGTCTGTTTTTCACTTCTATACTTTTGCCATTTCTATACTGTTATATGGAATCATAGAGTATATGACCTTTTGAGATTGGCTTTCTTTTAAAAACTCAGAATAATGCCCTTGAAGTCCATCTAAATCATTGTGTGCATTAATAGTTGATTCCTTTTTATTGCTGAATACTATTTTATTGTACAGATATACCAGTTTGTCATAGTTCAGTCTAATGAAAGTTCTTTACTCTGATATTCAGGTGACCCACACATTGAGTGGTGAGCATCTGGGACCTTATCACAGACACCCTGTGGTGACATTTAATAAGGTTTGACCTTGGTCAGTTTTCTGATCACTACTGGCCCCACCAGCCCACCCTCAAGCCAAGCACCTGAAGCCTCCACAAACCCCTCAAAATGTTTCTCAATTAAATAAAAGTTCACTGAGCATCTATGTAGCCCAAGCTTTCTGAGCCTCTGCTCTGGGTTTCATCACAAAACCTCCCTAGTGGTGGTCTGCCATCCTGGGCCAAGCTGAAGGGACTCACAGACTCCCGCTCCATCCCAGCTGTGGTGACTCAGGCCAGAGCCAAGGGGTATTACCTTAGGGGCAATGTAATCTGTACAGGTAACAAGGGCTAGGCGTCAGGAGACCTCACTTTGGCTCTGGTTCAGCCTCCTGTCTCTCCCAAACAGGCCCTCCCCAGGCAACAGTCACTTGCCCCCTTGTTTATCAAGTCTCATCGTTTGTCAGATGATGGGATGGGCCCCAGGAGCAGCCTAGCATCCCATCTTTGCCCTGACCCAGCCTTTCCTCATGCAGTCACAGAAAATGTCTACTCAAGGAAGGCTTTTCCCAGACACTTCTGTGCCCCGAGACCCTGGGACATGGTGGGTTGTATAGGGAGATTCATCCCACCAGCCCCTCCAAGATGCAAGTGGCATCTGAGGGCTTGTGCAGCCAAACAAGGCACTCTGCTTGGAGACCAAAAGTGGACAAAATGAGCCAAGGACAGGATAGGGAAAGAGGGCAGAGAAAGGGTGAGGGACTAGAAACTAACCAAGATCATTCTCACATTATATTTATTGAATTAACTATGTTTCTTTTTGAGGGTTTTCCCCCCATCATTGTTTTAATGATGAATGTCTAGAGGCTATTTCTTAATGTGTTTGAGTTTTTTAATAAACTTCCAAGTTAACTAAGTTGCAAATATTCTCATCATGGTGGTTTTTGTTCCTGGCTAATCTTCTCCAACATTGCAACCAGATACATGAACCCAAGGGATCAGGACTAGGTTGCCTTTATTGGCCTAGTTATAGAGCTCTCTGACTGCCAAGCAGGCTCTAGCCCCAAGGGGACCTTACCCACTTGTATACCCACTAAATATGTGTCCAGTTAACTGGGCTGAGTTTATTAAATGAAGGCTATGCTTTATTATAGAGAGTAATGGGCTTTGAGATCATCTAGGCTAGCTTCTTCATTTTATTAATAAAATAGAAGCCCAGGAGAGGTAAAGACACTAATTGGATAAGGAAGAAAATGGTATGGGAAGAAAAAGATGAATTCGTGATCAGCTGAAGGAGACTCTTAAGTTACACTGTAGCATTATACTTTCTTTTTTTTTAAACTCATCAGGTGAAAACTGGGGTTTATAACAATTTAAATGAAAAAACAGAACACATTGCAAGATTGGTCTTTGGTCATTTGCATCTTTTTCTTCCTTTCTTTTCCATTTTCAGCTCTGTTTCCAGGACTGCTGTTGTGTGGTTTTCAGCAAGTTTGTCTTTCTCTCTCTGGGTTTCTATTTCATCTGTAAAATGAAGGATCTGGTTTGGCTGATCCAAAACCCCGTTTTATTTTTCTCTACAACTGCTATGCCTGGCTTAACCTGCGAAGGTGTGATCTGAAGGGAGGTGAGAAAACATGAAGGTGAAAGTCAACTGGCTCCTTAGTACCTGCCTGGGCCTTTGCCTGGAGCTAATGGCCACAGACCCACCAGCATCCACGACGCCGCACTTGGGGCGTCCTCCGCACCTACGTGCCTGCTGTAGTCTAAGGATAACGCAGCTTCATGCTCCACGGTTACTGTGGCGATCCGCCCTCTGGCTTAGCCTCTGTTGTCCCCTAGCGGACATCCAGGATACCTGCAGCCTGTCATTTCCTCTTGCCAGCTCTGTCCAGGGAGGTGGCTCGTCAACTGGCCCCTCTACTGGGAGACCTTGTCCTGAGCCTTAGCTTCAGCGGCCGGTGCCCCGCCCCGCCTCTCCAACCATTCCGGCTTCTCTGTCCTGGGGCCAGGTTTCTCTGGCTTTGCCGCCCAGACCCTAACCACCCACCCCTTCTAGCCAGGTTCCTACCCAGGGCATTTCCACAGTCCCTGTAGAGACCGCAAAAATTCAATGTGATGTGAACTAAAACACATTTCCCTTGGCCACCCCCCACCCCCGGCCCCCATCACCCCTTGATTCAGACCTCAGCTCCTGGCTCCACTTCTCCAGATGGACCGTGTCCACCCTCAGGATGGGAGCTCACAGACAGGATAGCTTGGCCAGGATCAGGGGAGGCACGAGTGTGGTGGTGGTGGTGGTGGTGGTGGGGGCATCAGCGGAGCTGGGCATGGCAGCCTCAGTAGGGAGATGAGCAAGCATCCAGACAAACTAATTCTTGGGGGTGGGGATGGGCAGTGACAAGGCTGGTAACACAGGGTGTCTGGGAGTTGCATGGGGAAGGGGGACCCACCACAGCCTGAGCCAGAAAGAAAGGCTCCTTGAGGGAAGTGACGCTGCATTGAGGCTCCAAGGATGAACGGACATCTGGGCTGGAGCAGAGATGTCAGTGATGGTAAGATTTAGGTGCGCTGAGAGCTCTTGTCTTCAGAGTCTGCCTTCCTGAGGCTGTCATTCCTCATCCGGGGTCCCCTGATCCTGTGTCTTTTCCTTGACCTTTTCCTCTTCTCATCTTGTCCCCTTTTCCTGTGGAATCTCCTCTCGCCCCATGATTGTAACCAGCACCCCTTTGCTACATGTGATCCATTCTACCATGTCACATGCAGTTCCTTCCACCTGGACTGCTCTCGACTTACTTGCCACGTCTACCAGGAATTCTTATTCATCCTTCAAAACCTAGCTTGATGTTCATTAACTCCTTTCTGATGCCTTCCCAGAACCACCCGTTCAATCCTGCATTTTCATTCCACAGATTTCTATTGAGCACCAAATGTTAGTCCAGAATGTGGTCCTACCTTGTAACGTCTGTTCTGTTCGCGTGATTATCTCCCCATTGACTAGGATCTCCAGGGGGTCGGGGCAGGCAGGGCAGTGTCTTTTCTTAATCCTCAGCCTTTAACATTCAATTCCTGAATGGATGGATGGATGGATGGATGGATGGATGGATGAATGAATGAATATAAATACAGCCTCTCCTTGTAAAACAACAAACAAGTACCATCCAAGTTAACAGGGCTGGCACTCTCTGACTCCCATTTCTGCCCCCTAACACTGTCCCAAAAAAATTTGGCCATACGTTATTAAATTAAAGGGAATTAAAATTTGCTTGAAATAACCACACACTCCCCCGCTTCCTTGCCTGTAATGACCAGATTACATCTCCTCCAGCACAGAAGTTTGACATTTCATTGTGAAGTCATTTTCTTCTCATTTCCTTATGTTGCTAAAATATTCTATTTCTCTTCACTTCCCCTTTGTGTTCCCATTACTCACATTTAGTTAAATTAATCTGCTGCCATTTAGTCATCTGAAATAGGCATGCCAGTGTGGACATTCCTAGGGCACTGCCTGGCCTTCCAGGCCATCTATCTCTTCCTGGGCCACTCTGAGAACAAGACCCGACCCGTCCCCAGGGCTACTGGGCTGACCCTCAGACCCCAGGTTTCTTCTCAAGGCAACTTTGATTAGGGCCTTCTCCCACCCCCCGCCATACCCAGTGCCTTCCTTTCTTTAGCCTTCTCCTCTTCTGTCTCCTGGGATATGGTTTTCATTCTGCCTCCAGGCCTGGCACTTCTGAAACCCCCTTTGGTCATGCTGAGCAAGGGGCCTCATAATTCTTCTCTCAGTGGGTTCCCTGAGTAAGTCCTTAACAGGACAAAATATCCAGCAGAGTAGCCAATGTGGGGGTTGTTTGGCACTTGCTTGGGACACTGCCACCTCTACCACATTTCTGTGGCTTGCTGGAACACCTTTCTATGTTTTATCTGCTCACCTTGCTTATAATGCAGGGGTGGACATAATTCTTCTCCCTGGAGACGGTTGGCAAAGACCAGACAGGCACATTTTGGCTTGGAGTGGAACCCTAGTTTGGCTCTCAATAACTGTCACCTAGGGATTGCCTTGGGACTTAGGGCTTGGGCCTATTCAGGACAAGGGCAGTCAAAGCTCAGTGGTCCCAGTGGGAAGGAGGATCAGAGCCTAGGATGGCGGCCACATATTGGGCATTTGTAGCATGGTGGGCTTGTGGGCATATTTGGAGAGTTGGGGCTGTGACTCTCCTATCACCAGGGTGATAGTGAAGGATGCTTGCTCCTCACCTCAAGCTTGGGGAAAAGGGCTTCTGTAAGACACTCAGAAAGCACAATGCATGTCCTTTGGAGCTTTAGGAGCACAGAGAACTGGGACGATTCAAGCTGGAGAAATCTCAAGGGCAGGAGAGAGCTGGCCAGATGGCTTCGCCAGGCAGCTAGGAGAATAGCCATGTTGGGACTAACCTGCATGCCCAGAGTTCATGAGGTCGAAGGCTGAGTGAATGTTTCCAGTGGATGAGAGCTGGCTGCCGATATGAGAGAGCCAGAGTCGGGTCCTCTGATAGCCTGATCAAGAAAGTCTCCTAGAGGAAGAAAGAGCCAAAAGTTACTGCCAGGCCAAGGGGTGAAGAAAGGGTCATATGGGAATTTGGCTTAAATTTCATCCTGGAGCAAGAAAGAAATTAGTTCTGTAGTATACATTTAAAGGACAAAGGGAGACAAAAAGAAATTGTTTTATAGTTCTATTTTATGAGTCATATTTGTAGGACTAGGGCTCGCTTCGGCAGCACATATACTAAAATATTTTTAGGACTATACATAAATTATCTTATTTTCTCTTCTTCAACGAAATGTACTTCATTCTTGTGTTAATTCAAAACATTTATATTTCTAGAACAAGATCATATCTCCATCCTATACTCATCTACATTTTCGATGATCTCCAGTTGCACTGAGGTCAAACAAATTTATTTTTATTATTTCCCAAATAGTTTATGGTCTCAGACTCTTATGTTATTTAATTTTCACAACAACCCTGGAAAGGAAGGAAGGACTCTTGTCATCCCTGTTCCACTTCTGAGGATGAGAAATTGAGAAAGGGGCTTGAGAGTACACAGGAGTAAGTGGCAGAGTCAGGCTTAATTGAAAAAGTCTGGGCTGGAGTTGGGATCGGGGTGCAAGCAATGGTGGTGCCAGTGGTGGGGGGATGACGGGTTTCAGCAGCCTTCTCCAAATCTCCATCCCCACCCCCATTCTTTAGTATTGGCAGCTGTTATTTAGACAGGTTCCAGATGGGTTTTCTGGACAAACGCCTACAGGACAGTGGCCCTGAAGCTGCCCAGGACTTTGACAGGGTGCATGAGTCACTCTGTACCCTGGAGACCTTTATGAAGGGGCCACAGGGGAATCTCCTTGGTTGATGGTGGCTGTTGAACTACTGGGTACAGTGTCACGACCAGATGAACCCAAAGCCATATTTGTATGAGTTTAAGTTTTGTGGGGAGTAGGAACCAAGGGCCCATCTGCAGGGAGGGTGGTGCCCAGAGCCAGGAGACAGGTGAGGAGGCCAGGCCCAGTACCAGGGAGGTGCTGCCTGAGACTGGACAGTTTCCAGGAGGACTAGGGCTCTCACATTTAACTCTGTCTCAGTATTTCCTGAGTCCCTGCAGGGACATGTGCCCCCTTAGAACCTTGGCTGTGGATGGTTCTGTTCTTATATCCCTGACTATGACAGAAACTAAATAACTGGATTTCATGAAAAATTTACAATTCCCTGCATTCACTGGCTCACACCAGATTCTTCCTATCTTAATGCCACTTACCTGTTGGTACTATATCTCCAAGAAGGTAACATGCCCGCAAAAAGGCCATGGGCCCTACACCTTGTCCCGTAGGCCTCCTTCCTGCCATTTTGTTTCCTTGGAATAGATGGAGAAAATGTGCAGACTGGCCTAAAAGCAACTCCTCATGCAGACATATAGCTGTCACTTGCAATAGGGATAGAATGAAGCCCCAGGGTTTTCTCATTGTAGCAGCATCTGCCCAGTGGTCAGAAAAAATGTCTGCCAATGGCTCAGACGTAGCTGATGTCAGACTGGTTCTGAAGGGTGGTTGCATTGCCTTTTACTGTGATGTCACAGGTGATTTAATGTGACTCTGGAAGAGGCCACATCAGGAGTGTCCAGTAGGTGTTATTTTGAATCAGAAGCTCCTCTTTTATTTTTTCCAGTGAGGGGGTTTCAGCAGGTGTTGAAAATCTAAGGCAGCAGAGGGTTAGCCCCAATAAGCAGTGTATGTTTGGCATCTAATTGAATCTGACTTATTTTCCTGCCATGAGAATTTGGAGCCAGGAATAAAAAGCACAGGCTGTGGAGGACGACAGCTCCCTGCCTGACGTCCCTGACTCCCTCCAACCCAAAAGTTCACTCTACAGTCAGAAAGTCAGGTAAAGGGAGATTGCCCAAGGATTCATGTCAGACACACAGAGTGTGGGAGATTGTTTCCGATTATGTTTGAAAAGCCCCAGCAAAATCTCTTCCCCAAACTTTCCACAATCAGGCAAGGGGGTGATTTATTAAAGCATGACTCCAACTGGGCCAGCTCTCCTAGTCGGCTAAAATTGGCTTGAAAAATAAAGTAATTTGTGGTTGTCAGATCCTAAATTAAATGATTCAAACACTACTGCGGCTGATTAAAGGACTTTACTCAATTTCCTCTTGACCACATGTTCTGTGAAGGCAGGAGAGATACTGTTTCAGGAAGAAAAGCAATATTCAGAGACCATTGATCTAATCTAATGGATGGTGTTTATTAAATATGGTCGCCCCTCCCTTTTCTGATGAAAGAAAGGTGAGACTAAAGAGGGAAGAGGAAATGACTGTTTGTTTAACTGTGAATGGCACCCCCTCTGCCAGGCGTCTGGGTAGGAGCCTCCACAGTGAACCAGGTTGGACACCTGAGGAAAATTTATGGACCCTTAAAAGACCTCTAGGCAACAATAATAAAGGTCAACAAATGAAACTCAAGATGAGTAAACAGAAAAAAACATTAATCTGGGAGTGTAGCAGACAGCCTAGCAGTAGTACCCACATGACTCAGGCACTCGGGGAAGGGGCAGCCTTGCACTGGCCACTGCCTGAGTGCCCTTCCTTCTTGGCCCTGCTGATTGGACCACGAGGGGACCATGACCCAGAACAGCTAATCCAGAGATATAAGATGTGCCCTGACGTAAAACAGATGAGCTGGCTTGGGAACATGAATAAACAACTGCAGTGATGAGACGGTTAGTGGGCGGTGCACACACTGAAAAGAGGAAAGGGAGAGGTCAGCAGATGTTCTGATCGGCAGTAGCTTCAGATGTGAGAAAGCAGAAATTGTCAGGAAACAGAAGGTAGGAGACAGGGAAAGGAAACTCAAGAGTGAAGGGGAAACAAAGGGGCGGCTGGTCAGGAGAGAGATGAGAGCAAGCTCAGAGAGCGACCCTGTGACCCTGGGAGAGCGCACGAGAAACAGCTGGCCCCCAGAATGGCCCTTACTCTCAGGTGCCTTTTGTTCCAGGTGCTGTCCCAGTTTCTGCTCATCTTGAAAACAAGTTCACCTCTTCTTAAGGGGGTCTAAGCAGACTCAAATGATTCCAGGTGGATACAAGAATCAACAGAAGTTTTTCAGTACCAAACAACAACGCAATTCACCATATGAAACGTGAGCAGTTTTTAGGAAGTGATTCATCTAATTTCAAAGAGATGTGATGAGATGAAAACAGCAGAGAAGGGAATGGCTTTTTGGCCACAGCAAGGAGGTGGTAGGCACTGGAAAGGAATGGGCTTCACCTCCTCCATGATTACCCGATATCCCTCTGACCCTACTCTGGGCTTCTGTCCCTGGAGGAAAGGCCATGCAGACCACAGTCATGGCCTGGCCCTCCTACCCCAGGCCAGCAGACAGGGAGCTCCCTGAAGGGAAGTTCACTGTGAATTTTTGGTGCCTCGAAGATCTAGTGATGCAGAGAGACCACAAAGCCCCAGGCACCCAGGAGCCCACCGGACCCATCGGTAGGTGCAGATGCACTCATCTGGAATCCCACGGGCCCTTGTGCAGGCTGGGGCCTGGGGCATGGGTTCGATGCCCCCTTCCATAATCAAAGCTCTCTCAATTCATTTAACAGGCCTGAATTTTGCTGCTGTCCCAGTCCAGAGGCCTGGCATCTAGATCAGTTATCCTAATCCAAATCTTACTGGGGGCTTTCCCTTCCACTTTCCAGATCATCCCATCCTCTCCTGAGACTCACGGGGCAGTTGTCACATGGGGCCAGTTGCAGAGAAGTGAGTGAAAGCCCAGGGCAAAAGTAGGTGTTATCCCCATTTAATGGTTAGCAGGCAAGTCTGTCCTCCCTGAACATCTGGCATGGCCCTGGGCACAGACAAAGGACCACCACATCCTAAACTGGTCTCAAGAACTTTGCCCTTTGCCTGGAATGCTCTTCTCACAGGTCACCAAAAGGCTCCATCCTTCTTCCTTTAGGTCCTTCCTTAAACATCCCCTTCTCAAAGCACTTATCCCACCTGCCATAAACCATGGCTACGTGTTTGTTTATCGTCTTGCCTCTCCCCACTGAAATGTAAGCTTCCTGCTTTGTGTGTTCTGGTATCCATTCCCCACACCTTGAATAGGAAGGGCCTGGCTCATAGTAGGCATCTGATAAATACTTGTGGAATAAATTATTGAATGAACTGTTTTAATTTACATTTTGGTTTTTAGCCAAAAGTGTCCATTTGCATACGTTGAGAATCAGCCTAGTGTAGTGAGTCAGGCCATTGCCCTGACACTTACTGTGTGTGTTGAGCAAGGCACTTAGCCACCTGTTTACTCATATGTAGAATGGGAATACTTGGCCCCTCCCTAGTAGTGTTGTCAAGAGATTTAAAGATTATGGGCTTGCAACAGATCTTGCCTATATAAACATCAGCTTAACGTTTTATTGGGCATTTGTGTTTCATTTTGAATGTCTGTTCCTGTCCTTTGTCTATTTTTATAGGGGTTATTTTTCTAGTTATGGGCGGGAAGTTGTTCACGGGAGCCCTGCGCTGCGCGATCTCAGCCCGCAGAGCCTCCAGGGGGCGCCCCGGGCCTGCGCTGCCCAGACGAGGCGGCCGACCGGCGTCGAGACAGAGGACTCCAGCCGTAGCCCACCTGGGTTTGTCCCCCTGGTCTCAGATCGTCTCCCCACTCCCCCATCCCAGGATGGTGAGCGGGAGAGGGGTCCGGCGCGGGAGACTGGACGTGTCATCTGGGGCGCGCAGCCACCCCATCGGTCTCCGCTTTGACCCCCCCCATCCTTGGGTGAGACCTCGAGCTTCCTAATAGATGTGAGATGGGGTCACTGCCTGCCGCGCCCGAGGCGACCCTGCGGAAGCAAGCGGGGCAGCTCGCTGGAGGGTCTCCGAGGACGCCCCGAGCTGGCTGCTCGCAACTCGGGGTGGCGGGGGGAAGGGGGTATGAAGTCCGGGTTATTTTACTCGGAAGAACTTTGCATATTAACACATCTTCACCAGCATTTCGCTGTGACCCCGGGAAGTGGGGACAGTTCAGTTTGGGTGGGAGGCTTTAGGGTCGGCATTCCTGCCAGGACTAGCTAGTAGGGTCGCCAGGCAGCAGCTCCCCGCTCGGGGAGAGGCCTTTGATGGCAGCACCGGGGGTGAGGGATGGAGATGATGGGGTTCAGGGCCCCTAGAGGGAGGGAGGCAGAGGATGGCCACAGGGTCCCAGATGGAAATGAGGGGAGCACAAAATCCTTGGGTCTTTGGACGCGAGGCCACCATGGGGGAGAGGGTGAGGGAGATACAGAGCGCTCAGGTTTGGGCTGAGGTGTCACTGTACAGGGTCAGGTCTGGACATGGCAGGATGTGGAAGGAGCATCAAGAAAGCTTGTGACCTGGACAGTAGGATGGGTCGTTCACACCCCGGTAAAGTTACCCCAGATAAAGGGAGGTCTTTGAGGTGAGAAAGGGTGAGCCAGGGCCCAGAGCAAGGGCTGGAAATGGGGGAACAGCATGTAGAAGCCTCAAAGGCTGGGGGAGGATGTTCAGGGCACAGGAGCTGTGGTGGGGAGTCTGTGAGGAAGCTGTGGTAGGAGGGGACAGGCTCACAGCAGGAGATGGAAGGAGAGGCCTAGTGTGTATCTATCTACAGAAGACGTAGGAGGGCTGCAGCAGGGGGCGGGGCTATGCCACTTCAACGGATAGAAGGACAAGATGGGATGACCACGGTTATGAGGGCGGGAGGCTGCACAGGCCCCAAGGCATCACGTGGGCCTCTTGGATGGAGCCAGGGCAGCAGAGAGCTCACTATGCCCCAGATCTTTGCTGTTGCTCTGAAGGACCCATCTCCTATTAAGGACCCCCTGCACCAGGACAGGTCCTCACAGGGGGCCAGTTGGGGCTCTAGTGCATGCGGAGAAGCCCCACACATGAGAACACTTCCAGAAGCATTAAGTGCTTTAAAAGGCCCACTGCTTGGCATGTCAGCCCCATTAGAGGGAACATTTTATCACAACGGAGGCACAAGTAGGTTGTTTGATGGTAATTGCTTTCTTAACCCATAGAGAAAATGCATCACAAACCCACCACAATTAAGTAAAATGGTCACATTCCTCTTTTGATTTAGAGCTATTTAGAAATATTAGCAACTGACTTTGCTTCCAGGGTGTTTTTTTTTCTCAACTGAAACTTCTTTTCTTTTGAATCCCATAAAATATTCTAAGTGCTCCAGGAGGGAGGAATGAAAAGATGTTTGCATTTCCAAGATCTGCAGCCAACCATTGCTCAAATAATACCCTCAGTGCGTAACCTGGGAGTTTAATATCCTCAAATATTTATAATCACGCAGAAAAAGCCCTAAGAAATGTTCAGCTTACTCACAGCTGGATAATTATTGGCATCCAACGTTCACAACCTCAGGGCTGCTTCTCAAAGTACAGTGGCATCCCTCTGCCACGCAAGGCATGCCGGGTACATGGACTCTGTGGGCAGATCCCTAATGGGCCAAAGAGATGGACCGTAGAGCTCTCAGCTCTCCCTAGCACACTGCAGCCCCCTCCCCTGCTAGGCGAGACTTCCCTTCGCCTTCCCTAGAGCATGAAAAGTCCAGACGTGAAACGCAAATGGTGCCCAGCCCCACTGGTCATGAGGAAGAGCCAGTGTGTTGTACAATCACACTCACACACGCACACAGCCACACGGAGGACTCAGTCATTCCCAACAAATCCTTTAGTCACCCATGGATGAAGTCCCAAGTCCAGGGGGGTCCCATGGAGTCTCAGACGCTCCCTGAAAAAGGGCGCTGTGGTCCAATAAGTATGCAAAGCACTGCACACTATCTCCATGCCTCTTCGGACAGGTACAATGCACACCCTCTATTAATACATTTTCCCTCTCCTGTTGTCTCTCCTGCTGCTCCCTCTGCTCCATGAACATTTCCAGAAAAATATCAAGAAAACTACTTTCCCTGCATAATTACCCGCCTCCTCCCCACCTACCTACGCACATCTTTCCTACTTTGAAATGGCAGCTGCTCTGATTTATTTAAGTGGACCTCACTCTGCATTTACCAGTCAGGTGGAATAAAATTAAGGGAGCTACGTACCAACTTTCCTAAAAGATGAGGAATCTTGCAAAATTTGGCTTGTGAGAATGTGTTATTTGGGTGATTTTCTTTTTTCCTGGAAAAAAGAGTCCAAAGTCACTCACCAGATTTTTTAAAGGGCCCAGGACCCCATAGAGACTGAAGAGACGGTCTCGTGGTGGCACCACAAAAGCTCCCAGTCTGAGCTCACTTCCCTTTACTCTGAAGCTAGAAACATGCTCAAGTGTAAGGTCAGGACTGGGGCCCAATCCCAGGAACACATACAGAGGGTGAGCATTGTGCAGTGCTGGACCGGGTCCTGAGGGGTTGTGAAATCGCCTTCCCTGGAAGTGTTTGCAAAGGGGAGCGTCCCTTATGTAGCTGCCATGACTCAAGCTTGACCTCCACGAGGTTCTGGGGATGTGACCCCTTGAGGACCCCAATTTGGGGAGGCAGAAAGCAGATTCTGAGCCTTGCCAGCTCTGCAAGACTACTTCCTCTCCTGTCTGCTTTGGTCAGCAACTAACAGGGAGCTTTGGGGTTCCAGTGGGATGGGCTTTTTTAAAATGCACCCTATAAGCTAATATTGACTGTGTGCATGTTTACAGTTTAAAGTACTGTGTGACGTGCTTTAAGTGAAAGAACTCATTTCATTTCTCACCATAGTCTTATGAGGTAGATACTATTATCAGCCCTGTGTTACAGGATAAACTGAAGCTTAAAGCTGCTAATGGACTTGCCGAGGTCACCCAGCTGCATGAACAGCCCCTGGGCTTTTTGAAGCCAGGCAGTCTGATGCCAACAACCCTTCTATCAAGCACTTGTTTGCTTGCTTCTTCAGCCATTATGGTCTCCGTGGCTTGGTTGACTATTCCTGTTTCTCCCGTCAGGTCGCAAGGTCCCTCCGCCTGCTTGGTGGTACCCTGGCTTTGATGCCGCTCTGGGACCACTATGACCATCGGCATGGTGACAGAGGTTAACATCCCCGCGGTAAAAATGGCAACTAAGAGAAGAGAGAAAGAGAAAAGGCCTCCTCACTCCTTACCTGTGTGCCACTCCCCAGGACAGACCTAGAGAAGAAAAGCCTGAGGGGTCCACAGCTACTCAGCCCTGCAGAGAAGCAGGAGGGCTTTGCCTATGGACAGAGAAGGAAAGCTCTAGCCCTGGAAAGGAAGTGCTCTCAGCCCACCTAGGTCACCTCTGGCCCTCCCACCTAACTTTGGCTGGGGGAGTTGCCATCCCACACAGCATCCAAATGTAAGCTAGTGGCTTTTCCCCAGCCCCCAGTGTTCCCCTGAGCTCCAGACTTGCACATCTAGGGCTACCATGCAGTTATACACAATAGTTCGTTTGCTGCACAAGGGTTATGGCCAAAGGGACTCATGGGGATGAAGTACAGCTGTGCTCTGCTCACCAAGCCATGTACCCTGGTAGGAGGCTACATTTGCCTGAAGGAAAGGAAGCCCTTCTCTTTCATTTGCACAAGGCTCCATATGAGCCAATGGAAGCTTTGGATTTATCTATCTGCTTCCTGGAATGTTCTGCTTGGTATCTGACAGGCATCTCAAACATTGCATGACCGAGACGGAGACTTGCTTCCTGCCCCACAACCGCTCTAGCCCGGAACCCCCTCTCAGTGATTGGCACCTCCATTCACCTAGTTACTCGAGCCCAAAACACTGGACACCTCCTTTCATTGCCCTTCACATCTAAACCAGCAGCAAGTTCATCAGCTCACCTGGAACTGGGCCAGCTTCCCTATCCTCCCATCCGAGGAAAAACTACCATCATCTTTTGCCCGGACTTCTGCAGTAAACAGCTACACGTCATTCCCCTGCTTCTAACCCTCCAGGGCGTTCCCACATTCTTATAATGCGAACATCCAAACTTCTCTTAGTGGCTTACAGATGCCTACAGAGGGTGGGCTTCACACTCACCCCAAACCCCAACAGAAGGGAGCTGGCCTGAGGCCATCATAAAGGGATCCTGCCTAAGAGAACTTCCTACCAGGTGAGGGAGCAGTGACTGAAGCCTGGGGTGGGTCACAAGCAGCCAGTTGAGGAGGTGAACCCCATGCTAGAGAACTGCATTTGGAGGTTCCTAGTGGGGAGAGGATGAGGAGGATCTCTGAGGAACCCATGAAAGTACCCAGTTTAGAAAGATCCAGAAGTTATACTTCTGCCCTGGAGAAGGCCAGGATGTCAGGTCCCAGCTCCACTGTCAAGAAAGCCCTTCTTGGGCCTCATGCTTCTCTCTCCATCTTGCTCCCCAACCCTAGTCCACCCCCAAAGAGATGGACAATATAGTAGTTAGCAAATGGAGGATGAGCTGTAGCAAGAAAAAGGAAAAACCAAACAGGCAACCCACAACCTCCTGTCCCCACTGCAGGCTTCCATGTGGAGGTAGGGCATGGTTTAAATAGGGTGGGTATTTGATTAACGTGATGGTGGCTGAAAAAGGTTTGGAGCCTGCCTGAGAGTTTTTCCAATAGGTGGAGGTGGGAGTAGGAAGGAGAGGAGGTTTGCAGAGGCCAAATCCAGCTCATTCCATAAAGTGCATAAAGTTGGAGATAGAAAGGGCAGGGCATGTCCAGGGAACAACGACTCTGTGCAGCTCTGGCACAGAATATGCTGGGGCAGTTGCGGGAGCGGTGACGAGTAGCAGGCACGGGCAGATAACATTGATCTAATGTAATGGGTCAAGTCAAGTAACCTGAACTTGACGCTGAGGACAGCGGGGAGCCACAGATGGTTGTAGGCAGGAAGCGCCATGCTCCGATTCCTGTGTTCTAAAGTTCATTCTGAGTGTGGAAAACGGACTGGAAGGGTCAGAAAAGAGGTCTAGAAAGGTCTGAACAAGGACAAAGCATGTGGGATAGGCAAGGAGGGGGGGCTGGTAAGAAACTAAGGACATGAAACTGGCAGGCCACGCTCTATTTGTCCTAAGATCCCTGTTACCCCAGTGAGTCACTGAGGCCTTGTGGGAGGAGCTGAGCACCTAGGTCACACCACGTCCCTGACGGGGTCTCCCCATTTGTTCTCCCACCCACTCCTCAAATGACCCTTGAGGTGGGAATCATCACCTCCACACGGCCAGTGAGGAGACTGGCGCAGAGGAACCCTGGGACTTGCTGGAGGCCACATGCCTGGGTGGTTAAGCAGCTGGAACTGGAATCCAAGTCTGTCCTGGGGCCAGGGCACTGGGCTGCTCAGTCTGCTGCCAGACATACCTGCTGGCAGCTGGGGCAGCACCTCATATGGAGGAGACCAGGTGCGTCTCCACTGGCAGCCAGGTACCTCTTCACCAGGACCATGGAGGGGAAAAGCCAAAGTGCCAGAGGGTCACGGAGAGTCCTGACTGACATGGGAGGGTGCTGACAGGGTGCCACACACACACTGACACAGACCCAGAGGCCAGGGGTCACGGGAGAGAGCTGAGGACTTGGCTGAGGCCCCTTCCTGAGCAAAGGAAAGTGGGCAGAGAAATCGGGATCCTCCACGTGCCCACCACCCTAACCAGGAGACGCTGACGCAGCTGGCAGCCTGCCCTGGCCTCACTGCCAGACTGAGACGGGGATCCTTTCTTCCTTGCCCCTTATGGTGGGGGCGGAGAAGGCACGTCACAGGTGACTGAATGTCCTGTCATCTACTCGGAGGGACAGGGCAGGGCTGGGCCACAAGGAAACTACAAAGTGTCAGGCACAGCTCTAATTGTTTCACGCAAAACTCCTTTAATCTTCTCGATGTTCCTTGGTATAAGTCACTATTATTATCCCCATTTTACAGATGAGTAAATGGAAGAACAGAGAGGTTCTGTAACTTGACCAAGGTCACACAATACCTGGTAACTGGCCAAGCTGGGGCTTGAACGCAGGTAGTCTGGTTCAAGTCTACCAGCTGTGCACCTACACCCACCCATTGCTCCTATGTGTTCCTCTTCAGCCCTCCTCGGCCCATGACCCCTCCCCAGCTCTACCACCTCACAAGATGCTCCCACACCCTCTGCCCAACGACCTGGGTACTGGCCATGGGTGAGTGACCTTGACCCCGCCACAGCATCTGGACATGATCTTGGCTGCCCTGCTGACCCCTAGGGTCTGCTCTGCCCTGCCCAGGTGCCTCGGGCCTATGGATGGGCCTGCCCTGTCCACTTGGCCTGATGGGAGTCAAGCCAGACCTCTGGTGTAGAGACTGGGCACCCCTGCAGGCAAGCTCACCCAGAGGCGTTCGGACGAGGCCTGAGAGCTGAGCCCACCCACACAGCCTCACCACATGCACAGACCACAGAGACATGCAGCCCTTTTACTGCCCAGCTTAAAATAACTCGGGCCTTGCTCCACAGGAGAATTTCCAAGCCACCCTTCTGAAATGGACTCATGCACAAGGAGACCAGTGTGGGTCACAGTGCCCCACGTGACCATGTTAATTCCCGTCTCTCCACGGGGGCTTCAGGGCAGTCCCCATTTCAGAAAAGATTGCTCTCCTCATCTTGGCCTGGTCACGCTAGGTTCCCCACCTCCCAGGGGAGTGGTCACTGTAAAAGGGGGGAAAAGGGCAGTGGTTCCCTGGGCTCCACAGGCATGGGGTTAGAGGGCTCCTAGGGCAGACCAGAGCCGGGCCTCAGCCTCTTCTGCTCTAGCTGCTAAGCTAGCCTTCGTCATCTCCAAGGGGACTATGCATTCCAGCTGATCAGGAAGCTGAGCTGGCCTATTAATCCTTTTTAAAGGTAAGACAGGTGAGGCAGGAGAGGCAGGACCCACCCAAGGAGAGCCAGGGAGTGAATGGTAAAGCCAAGATTCAAGTTCCAATCTGTTCCTACAGTTGGAACGGGGCACCCTGCCCCATGAACAACCATAACCACGCCTGGGAAAGGCCATGTCTTGTTCTGATGGCCCAGGACACCCAGACATGCCACTAAGACAGTGAACACGAAGCCTGCCATTCCCCCGGGCAGTTTTCCCTAACCACAACACTGTGATTTTCCCTTTCATTTATTTTTCCACTCATCCACATGAAGAGAACATAAAGAAAACATAATAAAAGAGCTCCTAAATTAGAGCTGGGCCATAATGGCAGTGCAGTTTAACTATAAATAGAAGAAAGCCAGCCCTTCCAAACTGCCCGTGGGATGGTCTGATTAGGCAGAGGCCTGCACCCTCTTATTAAGCAGCCTAACCATCCCACCTTGGGCCCTGGGAGGCAGGTGGGAGGGGTGTGGGGTGGTCAGCGGGGCTTGGTGGGGTGCTTACTGGGCATGCTACACAAACTTTTGGGGAGGGAGTTTTGGCATCCATCTCTTGTGGGCAGCATTTCCTCTGCTGGGGCGGGAGGCTGGGAGCAGGCCTGGGGGTAGGCTGCACACGGGGGTCTCCTTGGCTGGGACAAGATGCCTGTCCACCCTCTCAGGACACATTCTTAGACATGGACAATGGATGTTCAGGGAGATTTAGAAACAGCTGGTTCAATGCCATTGACAGCTGACGCTCCTTAGGTATTTACTGTATGCCAGGCCCAGCACTTCCCACAAATATCTCATTTAATCCTCACAACAACCCTGTGCAGTAATATTATGATTGCCCTTATTTTGCAGATGATGCACAGAGAAGTTAAGCAATTTGTCCAGGGTCACACAGCAGGCAAAAGGTGGATACAGGTTTTGAACCCAGGAAATTGTCTCCAATGGCTATAGGTCTAACCATGATACTACACTGCTTCCCTGAGAAGTCTGTGGAAGAGACTTACATCAGCCCTGATGGGGTCTCTGGCAGGGGCCCATTGGGCTCTGGCCTCAGCCCCATCTGGTTTGACAGTCCCTGGATAAGCAAAGAGATAAATAATATGCTGGCAGTTTAGGGATGTTGGGAAGCCGAGAGGGACAGAGGATGTGGAGAATGATGTTTGGGAGCCTCAGAGCTACTTGGCAGGAGTGACAAGTTGTACGCATTACAAGGTAACATACCGAAGGGAAATGTGGGGAGCTGGGATTAGCTGCCAGAAGCAGGATCCGATGTGGGGGGAAGGCTGTACCTTGTCTTAACAGATACCCATCAAAGTTGTTGGTTAGAGGTCCACATACCAGAAGCTGGCCGAGGGTCACAGGCCCCAGGGTCAACAGGCACTGGAGGCTATGGGTTCCCTGAGTTGAGGACACCCAGAGCCACCCAGCTTAAAATAAGTTCCCTGGGTTGCAGACCCTCAAGTCCCTAAGTTCAAGAGTCACCATCCCCAGAACTGAGGGCACATAGGCCGCAGATCCCGGCTCCTGGCGGGTACCTCTCTCTGCCTCCCAATGCCCTGGCCAGAGAACCATCCCAGCAGTTAGAAAGGGGTGGGTGGGTGGCCACAGTGACCAAGAGCAATAAGGCTCTGCCACATGGGGATGGTTCTGCATGGCATCAAGACACCTGGCATGAACAGGGCCCCCTGTGGCTGGTGCGAGGTGCTCTTGGGTGGGTGACCCAAAGAATGACGTGGTCTGAGGCACTATCCCTGAGGACAGTGCCAGAACAAAGGAGGAGAGAGGCTGTGCCACTTGGTCTTGGCAGAACCCAGGGTCCTGCTAGGAGGTGCTTGGGGGGGCCAGGAAGGAGCCATCAAGCAGGAAAGACCCAAGCTAAGGCAAAATGGATGGTTCCATGCCCCTAGACTGCCCTGGGCAGAGGGCAGAGTCAGTTCTCCCCTCGGGGCTCAAACCTAGGAGGTGCATCAAACACAGAAAGGATGGCCACCTGGGAAAGCAGCGGGTGTTCTCATTGGAGTGCTGAGGTTTGTAGAAAAGGAAATACTCCACTTTATTTAGGCCTGGAGGGACAATCACCAAGACTGCTGGGGGTGGGGGATCTGTCTGTTGCTCCCCATGGAGACTCCCAAAGTGAAGGTCTCTGACTGTCTCTCAGGAGCCTGGCCACGGTGCTCAGGGCGGCTTCCCTGGATTCCCACACTGACCCAGACCACTCAGACCCTAGGAATGGCCAGGAAAGACAAGGGGACACAACACAAGAGACAGCTTCAGCCTGGCCTGGACTCCCTGGGACCGGCCTCTCTGGGGCGCTAAGTAAGTGATCAGAAGGCGGGCTTCTTTCTCCTGTGTAATGCGCTAGTACTAATAAGGCCACTGCTGTGCAGATTTACAGAACCTCTGATTTCACAATCACCGAGGGCCTTGCAAGTATTAATTAAGCCTCAAAACCCCTGGAGCCTGGAGCAGATTCTCGTTAACCTCATTCTACAGAGGCTACGATTCTGCTTCCCTCCCAGACTGTGAATGTGGCAATGGATCCAGCCCTGGGAGCCAGGCTGTCAAGGCTGCCTCCCATGTCACAGGGTGGCAGGGTGGGGAAGCTTTGGGGCTCCTGATGGCTCTGTGACTCTTAAGACAGAGCTGGGTTCAGACCAGACAGACTATGGCTTCCACTAGAGTAGCCGACATGGAAAGGATTTCCTGCCTTGTAGCATTTTTTTTTAAACTAGCATTATTGAGATATAAGTCACATAACATACACTTCACTGCAAGCATTCAATTCGACGGCTTCTAGTATATTCACAGAGTTGTGCATCCATGACCACAATCAACTTTAGAACATTTTCATCACCACATTTCTGTTGCCACAAAAAGAAACCCTGCACCCTTTGGCCCTGACCCCCAATTTTCCTGGCATCTTCCTCAGTCATAGGCAACCACTGATCTATTTTCTGTCTCTATAGATTTGCCTATTCTGGGTTGTTTTTACTTATTTTTATTGTGGTTGACATAACATAAAATTTACCATTTTAACAATCCAGTTCAGTGGCATTAAGTGTAATTGCATTGCGGTACAACCATCACTAACTACCATCCAACTCCAGAACTTTTTCATCTTCCCAAACTAAACCTCTACTCATTAGACAATAACTCCCCGTCCTCCTTCCTCCAGCCCGTGGCAACCACCATTCTACTTTGTGTCTCTGAATTTCTACTCTACGGGCCTCATATAAGTGGAACCACACAATATTGTCCTTTTCTATCTGGCTTATTTCACTTAGTGTGATGTTTTCAGGTTCATTCTGGCTTGTTTTTAATTACAAAATATTTCAACCGAAAGTACAGGAAACAATATGCAACACAACCCCTTGATTTAGCCCGTACATCTCAGATTTGTTCAATCTGTTTGTTAGCCTTTTGCTATGTTTGCTTTGTTTTGCTCTTTTTGCTTATGTCCTCCCCAGAGCTAATTCAGTTCTGAAGTTAGAATGCATCTTTCTTGTTCATGTTTTAGTATTTTTAAATTTATAACTGTAACAATGTATGGTACTATTTTGTGTCTTTAGAACATTGAGTGTACAACATGATGACTATAATTAACATCGCTGTACGGTTGGTATATGTGAAACTTGCTAAGAGAATAGATCCTAAAAGTTCTCATCACAAGGAAAAAACCATTTTTTCTTTCTTTCTTTCTTTCTTTTGGTATCTGTACCAGATGATGTTAACTAAACTAATTGTGGTAATTATTTCACAATATATAAGTCATTATGCTGTACACCTTAAACTTATATAATGCTGTGTCAATTATATCTCAATGAAAAAAGAAAAACTGGGCCGGCCCGGTGGCTCAGGGGGTTAGAGCTCCGTGCTCCTAACTCCGAAGGCTGCTGGTTCGATTCCCACATGGGCCAGTGGGCTCTCAACCACAAGGTTGCCAGTTCAATTCCTCGAGTCTCACCAGGGATGGTAGGCAGCGCCCCCTGCAACTAAGATTGAACACGGCACCTTGAGCTGAGCTGCCTCCCAGATGGCTCAGTTGGTTGGAGCTCGGGCTCTCAATCACAAGGTTGCTGGTTCAACTCCCGCAAGGGATGGTGGGCTGCGCCCCCTGCAACTAGCAAGGGCAACTGGAGCTGGAGCTGAGCTGCGCCCTCCACAACTAAGACTGAAAGGACAACAACTTGAAGCTGAACGGCACCCTCCACAACTAAGATTGAAAGGACAACAATTTGACTTGGAAAAAAGTCCTGGAAGTACACACTGTTCCCCAATAAAGTCCTGTTCCCCTTCCCCAATAAAATCTTTAAAAAAAAAAAGAAAAGAAAAACTAAAGTGTTTTAAATGTAATTTGATTTTTTTTAGATTTTATTATTATTATTAATTTTTTTTTTTTTAAGGGAGGCGCAGCTCACAGAGGCCCATGTGGGGATCAAACCGGCAACCTTGGTGCTACCAGCACCACACTCTAACCAACTGAGCTAACCGGCCACCCCTAATTTGATCTTTTTTGATGAATGTACACATATTAATACTATGTGTACTATAACTACACATAGTATAAAAAAGTATTTAAATGGAGTCATATATTATCCACCTTGTCATTTGTTCTCCACTCCACGTTGTATGTTTGAGATTCGTGTTGGTACATGGAGCTCTGGTTTGCTCAGTTTTCCTGTACATGTGTACCCCACTGGGTTTATCCAGAGGGTTCCCACATTTGGATTCTCACCAGAGAAGCCAGGGGCACTCCTGTCTGAGCTGGGCAGACACACACACGTTCCCAAGAAGAGGACCAGCCACCCAGCAAGAAAACTGAACAAAATGGGCCCAGAGCCTCGACCCTCCACCCTAGCCCTGGCTCTGTGCTCAGAGCTGTGAGGGCATGGCCTATCCCCTGGTCCAGGGCCAGCACCTTAGAGAGGGAGCAAGGGTATCATTCCTTGTTCCATCACCATGGTCTCTTTTTCTGGATTGCAAACTCCCTTGACAGGCTGACAAAGCTAGAAATTCCTTTCCCCACAGACATGCAGCCACAGAGACCCTTCAAGCTCACCTTCAGGCTCCCAAGGTTGGGCTCTGGCTACACCTTCTTGTAGGTTTCTCTACACAACTCAGGGAGCCATGTGGCTTGGAGATATTAGGGGGATTAACTGGACATGGTGCTGCAGCTGGTGGAAGCATCAGTGAATGGCTCTGAATGTGCGATCAAATGAGTAAATGAAGGAGAAAACACACAGGGACAGGGCCCCTGGCACAGTGCCTAGCAGGTGCTCAGAAACAGTGTCTGTGGTTAATGTGTGTTTTTATAAAGTCAGGTTTAAGGAAGTATTTACTTGTATACACAGTAAATCTACCCTTTATACTATAACGTTCTATGAGTTTTAATAAATGCATAGTCATGCAATTGTGCCACAACCAATATATAAAATAGTTCCATCACCCCAAAAAGTTCCCTTGTGCCCCTTTGTAGTCAATTCTCCCACCCCCAAGCCCGACCCGTAGGCCCTGGAAACCGCTTATCTATTTTCTGTCCCTATAGCTTTGCTTTTTCCAAAATGTAAATGGAATCAACAGTATGGAAGCTTTTGAGTCTGTTTCTTTCGCTTAGTGTAATACATTTGAGATTCATCCCTATCGTTGCTCATACCAATAGCTGATTCCTTATCATTGCTGAGTGGTTCCCCACCATGTGGATGTACCAGTTTGTTTATCCATTTGCCAGTTGAAGGACATTTGGATTGTGTCCAGTGGGGACGATTATGAATAAAAGGCCACTATAAATAGTGGCACGCAGGTTTTTGTGTGAACCTTAGTTCATTTCTCTTGAGTAAATATCTAGGAATGGAATTTCTGGGTCGTAAAGTAAGATGCCAAAGTGTTTGCTAAGGTGGCTGTGCCATTTTGCATTCCCTCCAGCCATGTCTAAGAGTCCCAGCTGCTTTAAATCCTGACCAACACTTGGTATTGTCAATGTTTTTCTTTCGACCATTTTAATAGCTGTGTGGTGGTATCTCCTTGTGGCTTTTAATCTGCATATCCCTAATGATGCTGAACTGATATATTTTATCACCAGTCAATCCTGTGGTGTGAGGTATGTGGCTGGCCAGGCCCTCCAGGTCCAGACACCGCTCGCCTGGAGTGCTGGGAGCACCTAGGCCACCATGAGGCCTGTGCATGGACAGAAGGCAGCTCAGGGCCGTGGCAGGAGTCCCACTTTGCTCAAAATGAATGGGCGCCTGCTGTCTCACGATGTCTGTCTGGCTGGGGTGACGGGCTAGGCTGTGACAGTTGGTGCTGAGCATACTTCCATCCACCCACGGTGGCCCCACTTGGGGCAAAAATGTGCTTGTGGGACCAGAAGACGGAGTGGAGCTGCCCATGTCAAAAGCCCATGTCAAGGCCCCACAGTTGCCTACCAGGAGCTCCACTGCAAACTTGTCAGGAAAGAGGTGCTGCTCCACCTAATGGGTCGAGTTCCACAAATGGAGGTGTCTGCTCCTGCACCCAAAATGTGCTCTGTAGTGACTCCTGATCAGGTCCTGTCGCCTGCCCCCCCTCCTTGCTCCTGCTGCCTACCGCACCAAGGAAGGCTGTAGTGGGTAGGGCCGCAACCTTTGCCTCACCATCTAGATACCCAGACCCAGGTCTCTGGCCCTTCCCCCATTTTCCTGTCTCTTCCACTGACCCCAGCCCTAACTGGTCACCCTCTCCCTCCCCCCCCCAAGCACCCACCTGTCCCCAGCAGGGCTCCCATTGTTCACCCATCCCTGTGTCTGGCCCCTGCTGGTACAGGTTCCAGAAAGGTGACCACGCCCTCAGTCCTCCTTTCTTGGGAGTCCTGGCGGCCTCCAGCCTCCATTCCAGGCTCCTGCTCAACTGCAGATTGCTGGCCAGGGCCTCACGCTCCTCCTACCTTCCTTTTCTGGGGTCTCCTACCCCAGCTCCCTAGCCTGCCTGAGACTGGTATAGAGATAGGAGCAGATAAAGATAGAAGATCTGCAGGGGCTGGTGCAGCAGGGAAGGATTCCTGCAGGAGGTGGAGGAACTGAGCTGGGCTGAGCTTTGGCAGAGGGAGAAAGAGACAGTCAAGGGGCAGGAGCAGGAGTGCTGCTGGGGGTGCTCAGGCACGAGAGGGAAAGGTGGGAGCAGTGTCTGCCCACATCTGAAGAATTCGATGTTTTACTCTGGAAGTGCTTGGTGACCATAAAGAAGGCCAAGGTCAGTGGCTTGATTTCCCCCCACCATCCCCCAACTCAGACATGCTGGAGCCCCAGGCCACCCTCCTTCCCATGCTGGGAAGCCAGAGGGCTGAGGTGCCATCTGTCTGGCCATTTGCTCCTCCCCTTCTATCACTCATTCAGCAAGGGACATCTCTGAGCAGGCGGGGGGGGGGGGGCATGGAGGACAAAGAGAAAAGCCCAGGGCTATGCCACCCTGACTGTGCACTCCATATCTGCAGCTACCAGGCGGCATCAGGAGGCCTGGGGGAGTGTTTGCTGCACAAATACAGCACAAAGGTCACAGCCTCCCTCCCCAGGGGCACGCCCCACCCAGTTCTTCCGCATTCCTCCTCACTCACCTGAGACAGCTTGGCAGCCACCCCAGGTAGGCCTCCTGGCAGAGTTGCCCAGATTCATAGGGCACCCTTTTGCTCCAAAGTTCCTGAGTCACTGGCAGAAATTCATGCCCTGGGTCCAGGGATGCTCAGCTGTACCACCTGGTCTGGGACCAAACACCTCATTGCCAGGCCTCCTTCCCAGGGTTTCTCAGGCTGGTACCACCATTCAGGACCTGGCTCTGTCCTTTACCCTCAAACCCAGGGCAATGCCCTGGACTAAGAATAAAATGCCAGGCTCCTGCTTCATGTGCCAGGCACCACCCAGCTCATCACAAGCCTTGTCTCCTGGCCCCGAGCCTCTCCCACCCCCACCCTGCCCTTGGGTTCCTCACCCAAAGGTGAGACAATAAATTGTCTGCACCTGCACTGCTCTCCCCACTCTTGCTGCTGCTACCGCTGTGACAGCCTGGTGGACAAGAAAGCCACATTCGCCCACTAGGTCTGACAAGGCAGGCTGTCTTCTCTCAGTGGTTCAATGGACAAGGGCAGCAGGGCCCTGCTGGTGGTGGCCCGGGGCAGGGAACAGGGCTAAGGTGGTTCTGAGTCTGTGGCCCCTGAGTGCCCCCATACTGCAGCCCAGATGCCACGCACTGAGGTCCCTGGGAGCCCTTGAAGCCCATGTGGACAAGCTCGGTCATTTCTGGCCAGAGCCTCAGCTGCCCTTCCTTCCTCTCTGGGCCTCAGTTTCATCTCACATCAAACGAAGGGTTGAGTGGATCTCTGTGTGTCCTCCCAACTCTGAAACACTAAGATTTACTCACTATAAACTCGGAATCAACTGGTTGACGAGTCACAGCCTGAGCAGAAGCAGGAGTGAACACCTTTTCTCTGCCTTCTCAGACCCAGTTCCGAGGGTCTGTGCCCAGCCCTTCCCACTCACAGGGCCCAGACTGGGTAGAGGGGACACATACACAAACACCAACGTGCAGCCCCTGTGATCAGAGAAGTGAAGTGATTCTCTCCTGTGGTCACCCGTGGAGGTGGCAACAGGGGATGGGAACCCAGGACTCCAAGTTTCTTCTGCCTGGCACCACTGCTCTTTCCTCCACACACACACATTCAGCAGCCTCTGCCCACAGCCCTCCTCATCTCTCCTCCCCTGCCCCCCGTCCCACATATTATTTTGAAGGTGAACTCTGGTTATGCTGGATGCCATTCTGAGGTCACCTGTGGATGGAGAGCTCAGTAGGTCAGTCTAAACGACAGAAACGTGCCTGTACCGTGCTGTTCTCACCGTGTGTAACCAGAAAACGGTCACATGACATCAGTGCTCAGTGATCACAGCTGAGACCCAGCTCCTTGGCAGGCATCAAGCTGAGACCTTTGACTTCCCCACCAGATTCTGGAGCCTCCTTCCCTCCCCTCTGGCCCCTGAGAATGGGGTCTCCATGGGAAACTGAGGCCTTTCCTTCCTACAAGTTCAAAGTTATGGCCCCAGAGAGTCCTTCACTGCCTTAGGCATTCGAACAAGGAGGGATCGCAGTGCTCTCGTTTTACGGGTGACTAACTGAGCCTCCAGGAGTCAGTCCACTCGGAGAGATGTCACATGTGAGCCAATGATATCCTGTTGGACCTGCAGTGCCCCCTTCACCTCAGTGAAGGATGGCTGCTCACGCAGGAGGTGACGGATGGGAGTGGGGAGATGCGTCGCTTGGCTCACTCCTGAGCCAAATAGCCATCCCTCTATCCCTCCAACCATCCCTGCACTTATTTCTTATTTATGCATTCAGCGTTTGGTGGGAGTCAGGAGACAGCAGTGTCACTGAAGCCGGCAACTGTGGGTGGTACTAACGCCTTTCTCCCTCACCCCGACATCCCTCCCTCCCTGGTCCTCCCACTGCCAACACCTGCTCAGATCCTCCCTGCTTCTTTCTGCCCATGATCTGTCCATTCTTGAATCCATCCTCCATGTTGGCTGCCAGAATCCCTTTCTAAAACACAAACCTGATCTAATCACCATTTGTGCCCTTCCCATAAATACCATCTAAATCCTGGGGCAGGGACTGGAGGGTTTCACAACCTGACTCCAACCTGCCTGAATCCTCTCTGGTTCCAAAGAGGTGCTGATGAACGTTGAATGAATGAATGAACGAACAGCATACTTCACACTCTGGTGGGCTCGCACTCCACAGACATCAGGACCCAGAAAGGCCCTAGCAGAGGCCAGAGGGACATGGACATTGGCCTTGTCCTCTAGTCCTGGACGCTCTCCAGAGCTCCTGCCTGCGGGGAACGGGCCTGAAGCAGCAGCCTTCGCTTAGGATGTCCCAAGGGCTCTGGAGACCTCTGTACTGTGGCTCTTCCAGGGGCAGTCTGGCCACAGGGCCACCTCCCTAGAACAGAACTCTGAGCCAGGGAACAGGGCCAGTCCCTCAACTGGTTGGGGCCGCAACACCAGCTGAAATCATTTATTTACGCAAAAATTAGTTTCTGTGGAAATTGGGCTATCATCTGTTGGCCTGTGGCCTCTTCAGGTCCAGCAGGACTTTCTCAAGGGCTGAGCTAGAGAAGCCCTTAGTTTATTATCCTCGGGTCCTGTTCAGTTTCTCCAGCCTTGGGGCCCTATCAATGACAAACAAGTCTCCCCAGATGATACCAAGTCTGACACAATCTTCAAAAAGCACTTCCAGGGTCCCCCGCCCTCCCTGTACTGGACCAAAGGAAGGATTCAGCTGCGGTCACCAGCTGGGCAAATCCAATGGAGACTCAGTTCTGAAGGTTCACCCTACAGTTGGTAGCCAGTCAAGAAAGGGTATATGGAAAATTCATACATTGCTAAGGGGAATGGAAAATGAACCACTTGGAAAACAGTTTGGCAATTCCTTTAAAAGTTAAACATATATCTATCATACGACCCAGCCACTCCATTCCTAGATATTTAACCAAGAAAAATAAAAGCGTATATTCACACAAACAATTGCAAGAGGCTATTCATAGCACCTTATTTGTAGTATCCCCAAACTAGACACAATCCAAATGTCTATCAACAGGCAGAGAGATAAACAAATTGTGGTATGATCCATACAATGGAATCCTACTTAGCAATGAAAAGGAATTAACTATTAATAACACGGTGACATGGGTGAATCTCAAAACATTTATCCTGAGTGATAAGAACAATAAACAAAAAAATAAGTACTAGATGATTTCACTTATATAAAATTCAGAAAATACAATCTAATCTGCAGTGACAGAGAGAGCAGCAGATAGCCTGGAGACAGTGGGGAAGGATCTTTTGGGGGAGACGAATGTGTTCATCATCTTGATTGTAGCAATGGTTTCACAGGTGTATACATATGTTAAAACTCATCAGATTGTACATTTAAGTATGTTCGGTTTGTATATGTCAATTGTACCTTAATAAAGCTCTGTTTTTTTGTTTTTAGTATACGTGCTGCTGAAGTGAGCAATTAATAAAGCTCTTTTTTAAAAAAGAAGAAAGGACAAAGTCTTCTTGGACCCTCACTGCAGTCTTCTTCCTTCACCTTCAGGATACAGTTACCACTCAGCTTGGTCTGCAAGACCTTTCTAGCAGCCTGGCCACCCTTTCCAGCCTCTTCTCTCATTGCATGGCAATCAATCAGTTGTGGCTTCCTGAATGTGCCATACTATTTTATACCTTCATGACTTGTGCACGCTATGCCCTCCCGCCAGGGCTGTCTCCTGCCTCATCTACCCAGAGAACTCCTACTCCATTATCAAAGCCCTGCTAAGTTGTGCCCTCCGCAGGGAAGCCTTCCTTGTCCTGGCAGGTCTCTGTGAACAGCTCCCTCCTTCTGGTGCACCATTTGCAGTTAGCGCCTGTCTGTCCCCTCAGACTGTGGACCACCTTGAGGCCAGGGACAGATTATGTCCACCCTTGTCTTGCCAGTGCTGGAAACATGGAAATCCATGAAGCTTTACTTAGTAGATTCCATGTGCCCAAGAAATTGGGGTGGGTCAGCATGGGGTGGGGTACAAAAGGTTCAGAAGAACAGGAGCTAAGAGGTAGGAATAGCTGAGAAGAGCAGAAGGCACAGCCTCCAAGCAGAGGCAGGTTGCTTCCCTGGAAGAAGGAAAACTGCACCGATCAGGGTTAGCCAGGGCCTCAGGTGGGTAGGGGTTGTGTAGGGTGTGCCCCCTTCCTCCCCATTACAGGGGGAACACAAGGAGCCTTGGTAGAGGAGAAGGACTGGCTCTGCCTCCCCTCCCGAAAGGGTGGGGGCCAAGGCCTCGGCCCAGGGTTCACTGAGAGGTTCTAACGTTTGTTCCTCTGCATTCCGCAGGTCTGGTAGAAAACAGCAGGAGAGACTCCATCTGCAGCTAGCAGCTCCAGAGGGGTAGAATGGGCGGCAGGCGCTGCGGTGGTACTGAACGCCTCCGGGAAGACAGCTGAGTACCTTACCAGAGGGAGGCTGGAGACACACTTACTGACACTCACTGAAGGGTTGGGGTCCCAACAACCTTCAAAGCCGGGTCCAGCAAGGGTCCCTGGGACGTGGAGAGTGGGAGTGATGGGGGGCATTCAGCCCTGTTCTCAAGGGGCTCACAACTCAGTGTGGGCACCGAGAGGCCGACACAATTTAGAGTCCTCTGTGAACAGATCAAAGAATGTTCCACCACAGGTATACCAGGAGGAAGGTGAAAACAGCACCTGTTTTATGTCATTCTCTCATTCATACCTCACTCTCCAGCAGAATTGGATGAGCTGGGGTTTCTATTGGGAGTGTCAGGGTCAGGGCCGGCTTTGTGGGGAGGGGCTGCTTGAATACTCTCTGAGTAATAAACAGAAGCTTGCCAAGCAGATAAAGGGTGGAAGGGCAGTCAGGCCAAGGAAACAACATGAGCAAATCTCAGAAAAACATCATATGATGTGAGATAAGAAGTGTCTTGAAAGAAGTACAAAGTTTGCTATGGGAGTTTAAAGAATTCCTGAGAAATACCCAAATTAAAAAAATGCAGTGATGTTTGCCTCTTGATACAAGAATGTGTGCCTGACTCCGGCGCTGGCCTTCTTCTCCTCCCCCTGCCTCTTTGGGGATTTCTTGGAGACGGCTCTTGCTAAAAGCCCTTGATAATGTTTTCCTCAGAAGACACACCGATTCCCCCCTGGATAATTAGGATGTAGCTGAACCTTCTGAGAATGGCTGCTTTCTCTAAAGGGGATAAGCTGCAGAAGCCCAGGGACTAGGACTCTTTAATTGATATATTTTATCAGCATTTGAATCTCATTTTCCATTCTATAATGGAGTCCACCTTTTTTTTTTCTTTTTCTTTTTTTTTTTAAAGCTGGATGAGCTTATTTAAAAAGATGTCTATTTTTATACCTGTGTGCAGGTATACAGGTAAAATGGCAAAAAGTGCTACATTTGATAAGAAATTGGCTTCATTCTATAATGTATTCTATAATGATTTAGGATCATAGGACTTTTCATTCTTCCAGACCTGGGCGCTCTATAGCTAGTGCAATGATTTCCAACCTGCTCCCCATCCCACCTGCCTGAAATCTAGGTCTCTCTGGGCTGGGATCCTGCAATGCACACTGTCAGAATGACATGTCCAGCCTCCCTGGCCAGACCTAACCTCCCATGGAGCTGACATAAGCACCATGGGGACAGAAATGACTGAAGTTAAGCTCAGAGGACAGGAGGTTCCCCAACCAACACCAAGTGAGGCTTAGGGAACAGGATACTGCAGTGTCACCTGACCCTGAGTTTTGGGAACCCTCCTTGGGGAGGAAATGCGATCCACAGAAAGCAGTGTTTATGAAAAGTCTGGTGTCAGGGAGAGTTGTGGGGCCTCGGGCTGGCAGGGGTTGCCATGTGGGAGGACTGTCATGGAAGGCAGAGGAGGGGTCAGAATGGACTCTGGGAAGAGCCTGCACTGCCCCTTGTTCTAGCTCCCTAGGGTGGAGAGGGGCACTCCCGGACTCCTGGCCCCAGGAAGCAGTTCCTCTGAGAACGGACACTTCCCAGTGGCCTTCCAAACCCAGGGGGAGAGTTTCTCCCAGAGGCTCAGCTCAAGCCAAGTCACCCAAACCGCCTGCAGTCAAACACCTTTGCAGGCCTGATGGTGCCACTTCTGGGAACACTACTGAGGCCATGGGTCCAGACTCCCCCAGGGGCCCTTCATGCTTCCCAGCCCTGAAGATGGTGGTCAGGTGCCTCTCCTGTCACTGGCACTCAGCCCAGCTTGGTTGGGTTACAGACTTCAGTCTGTGGGGTCAAACTTTACTTAGCTGGTACCTCAGGGGCTGAGGAGGGTGGGGAACTCTGGGCATCAGCCCCCAGGGCCTTCGTGTGCCAAGCACAACGCTATTCACAAAACGCTGAGCTAGGCCCTTTACCTTTGCTTCCTCATTTAATCCTTCCAATTACCCTAAGAAGTCAGTGAGGCTGAGGCCCAGGGAGGGAAAGGGACTTATTCACATTTACACAGCATGAGATCTGCCAACTTCTGTCTTAGGGAATATAGTTGCTGAGAACAACTAAAAGTGCTGAAAGAAATACGAAAAACACTTTCTTAAAAGCATCAAAGACCTGGCAAGAGAGAAAGGAATAAGGTCAAAATAGAAGGAGAGGGCAGAACCTAGAGAAGTAGAGAGTACTGAAGTCCTCTTGGCTTTGTGGGTGTTTGTTGGTACAAGTATATCTGAACTTCAGTTTTAATGGCCTTGAGGGGTAACGTGAACAAGTGTCAAAACTCAGGGCCTGTCCCAAGTGGGGAATCTACCAGAAGACCCTTCTAGATTAAGCTGGCACCCTAAAAGGCCTCACCCTCAGGAGAATGCAAAAGAAGTGGGGTGGGGCTGTCCCTGAGAAGTAACCACAAGCCAACCTTCACACAGAGTAGCAGCTCAAGTTCCCATGATTTGGGTGGTTCAAAAACTCTCAAGTCATGAATTTAGTTCAAAGTACGCCTGGACTGCTAATACCCTGAGGCACACGGCAGAAGGATGTGAAAATCCCCACTGGGGGCGAGCATCTTCATCCTAGGCCTCAACAAATACCCATCAATAAATATGCAAGTATGTTAGGCAGGTACAGAAGCCCAAAATATCCAAGCACACAAGGAAACAATGAATAAGAACCAGCAGAGACAACAGACAATAGACACAGACCTACAACTTCAGATAATAGGATGATCGATACAGATTATAAAACAATCATGCTTACTCTATTTAATGAAATAAAAGATAAGCTTGAGAATATGTGCAGGAAATAGAAAACTATAAAGATCGACCTGACAGATTTGAGAAAGAAGTGAACAGAACTCCCAAAAATGAAAATTACCATAACTGAAATTTTAAAATGCAGTGGAAGATTAGACTTAGCTAAAGAGACAATTTGTGAATTGGCAGATGGACCAGGAAAAAAAGCAACAGAAAACAGCACAGAGACCAAAAGATAGAAACTATGGAACAAATGTTAAGAGACATAGAAAAGAGTAGCCTGTGACTATTAGTAGGAGTTCTAGGAGAGAGAGAATGGAGAGAGGCAATACTTGAAGAGATACTGGATGAGAATTTTCCAGAACTGATAACAAACACTATTCATGGGAATCCCAAGGAGTTCCAAGCAGGATTTTTAAAAAGAGGAGGAAAAGAGAGAAATGCATGCTTAAACATGTATAGAAATTGCGGAACACACACACACACACACACAAACACACACACACACACGTGTACAAAAGAAACCAAAGAAAAAGTCAGTGTACCTTAGACTAACAGCCAATTTATCAATGGCAACAATAGAAACTGGGAGAGGAAGGGACCTGACAACCCAGAATTCTTTATCAGGTAAAAATATCTTCCATGACTGAGCACAAAACAAACACATTTTCAGACAAACGAAAATAGAGAATGTGTAACCAGAGAACTCTCATTAAAAGGCTACTGTAAAGGATAGATGTTAGGCAGAAAGAAAATGATCCCAGATGGAAGATCTGTGAGGCAAGAAGGAATGAAATGCAAAAAAAGCAAAAAAAGGCAAGTATGTGGGTAAAGCTGTATAATATAGCAATCACCATAAGGTCCTGTGAGGTTACAACAGAACAAGATAGAATTAAAGTACGTAACAATAATGTAATAGTCAGGAGGGGTAAATAGAGCTTAGATGTTCTAAGATTTTGCATTACTGAAGAGGAAGGTAAAGTAATTGACTAACTTCAGACCTTGATAAGTATGCATGTGGCAATTTCTAGGGTAACCACTAAAATGAAAAAAAAAAAGAAACAAAGTGTGTAACTTCCAATTAGTAGAGGAGAAAAATGGACAATAATAAAAATAATCAAGCCAGAAGAGAAAAAAAAAACATGAAAAAGAGGAGGAAAATAGAAAGCATAAACTAGGATAGTGGATTCAAGGTCACCTAGTGTGTGTGTGATAGAGCTGGGTCTCATCCTGGCTCCAAGCGGCTCTGGAAAGTCACCTTCCATCCACAGAGCACCCCCACTGCGTCCTGACACAGCTCCTGGCACCACTGTCTACTGCACGTGTCTGAGCACTACCAGGCTTCACAACCCACCCCCTCATCAATGCTGGGCTCCCTGAGGTGAGAGACTCCGCATATGGCCTCAGCACTGGTCACCTGTTGAAGCTTAAGGTGTGCAGGCACACCTGTGCATACCGCAGCCAGACCTCCCTTTACTCCTCACAGCTACTCCACGAGTTGGTTTTAACATCACCCCAGTTTTACTGCTGAGGAAACAGGCTTTGAGAAATGAACTCACTTGCTCAAAGTTGCCCAACTATGAAGCAACAAACCCGGGTCTGCTTATCTGATTCAGAAGTCCTGCCCTTAAGCATTAAGCTGCCTTTCAAGGATTTTTAAAAATGGTATACATAATATAAAATTTACCGTCGGAACCAGTGTTAAGTGTCCAGTTCAGTGGTATTAACAATCACATTCCTGTGGAACCACCACTACGATAGCCACCTCCAAAACTCTTTTCATCTTACAAAGCTGAAACTCTGTACCCATTAAACAACACCCTGTCCCCCTCCCTCAGGTTCCTGGCAACCACCATTCTACTTTGTCTCTTGGATTTCAAGGCTTTATATAGATGGGTCCCAAGCTCCGGGCTCAGCCTACACTCCAGCCATGCTCCCTGTTCTGCCCTCTGAGCACGCCTGCAGGAGGCTAGCTCCTCGCCCTGGCTTACACAGATCCCTCCTCCTGAAATCTCCTCCTTCAGCCCCTACTCTTCTGGAAGTCTCCTCCACAACGTCTCCTCCCCAGGAAAGAGCTCCTGCCCGTAGTGATTGTCAGGGGCTTGCATCACGCTCGAGAGTGCTCATGCATCACCTGCCCTGCTGGGCAGCGAGTTTCCTGAGAGCATTGGCTCTGCCTGCTTCATCCTTCAGCTCCCTCCCAAGAGGTACACTGTGGTGCGTGGTATGCATGTTTTCTGATTTCTTTAAATGCAGTGCAAGCAGATGGGTAGAAGATACACACAAGCAGGTCTTTCCCAGGCAGCACAGCTTGGAGGACAGGGCATGTGCTCCTGGAGCTTGGCACATGGAGCATTCGTTCGCGTGCTGTGTAATTATCACAGCCCCATGCCCTCCCTGTGTGTGAAGCAACGGAGAAGTTTCTGTGGGCAGGGGCACTCCTGGGTATATGGGCTCATTCTAAGCTCAGGACTTACTTCTTTTCCATGGATCCTCATTTCTTTCACTTTCAGAGGTGAACACCAGCTTCTATTAACCCCTGGCCTCCAGCCCAGATAGCAGTATGCACCTCTGTGCCACCATTGCCTGTTTTCTTTCCAGAATTCATAGGAAAACTATAAACTGCAGCTGGAAAACATCAAACTTTCCTGCACAGACCCAGACCCAGGCAAATCCAATCGAAGCAATCCATATAGATTCGGTACTCCGTGGACAATGAGGAGAGAAGATGGAATGAGGAAGGATCACACCTGCCTGCGCCCACAAGGAGCTTACAGTCTAGGTGTGGAGATAAGACACATGGGAAAGCTATGCACAGAGGGAAATGGGATGAGGCCTAATTACTAGTTTCAAGCCATAGAGGAAGAGGTTTTGCAAGACTGAGCCTCAGAGACAGGCTTAGTACGTGTGAGGGCAGCCAGGCCTGAAGGTGGCAGGGCAGGGGCAGGCCTGTCCCGCTGAGAGAAACTGGGACCCTCTGTGGGGGACCGAGTGTAGGGGCACTTACGCACGCAAAGCTGAGGACAGGGAGAAGGGCATCCATCAGGTACAGGGTATCCCTGAGGCGACCAGCCTGGCTGGATGGACAGAGGGTTGATGAAAGGGCCAGGGAGAAGAGGCTGAGGCTGGAAACGGGCCAGGCTGAAGACACCAGGCTGAGAAAGCTGGGTCTTGATGGGGTCAGTGAGGCATGCTGGAGGGTCTGCTGCATGCAGGACTGAGGAAGGTACATCAGACCACCCCTGCCTTCTTTACAGACTCAGTGCTGTGAGCTGACCCCTGAACCCTACAGGAGCACTCCCTTTCTGGACCCAATAAAAGGCAAAAGAAAAAAATAAAGCCTAGATCTATTTGAAAAGGGGAAAAACAGCCTCTCCCAAATCTAGCTCTATGACTTGCACGCAAGACCTTAAATATATCCTTTGAAACCTTTCATCCATTGAAGTTGCTTTTTTTTTTTGAAACCATAAAAGAATGTGGGGCTGCAGTTTGTCTTATTGGCAGGAAAATTCCACATGCAACTTATAGCGTTTACAGGGTGGGAACCACTGGCTTGGGAGTAGGAGGTCCCAGCCTGGGTCCTTTCTGGACCCAGGGATTAAGGCTTTCTGTGATGAGCCAGTTGGGTGACCCTAGCCAGGTCATCGAATCTTATAAAACCTCAGTTTGCTCACTCCTGATATGAAGACAACACCTGGCCTCACTCAGGAAGGCAGCCTACCTTCCACACACGTGGGTTTCTGCAAGTGCCAATAAGAATGTCAGGCTAGTTGAGGCTCCAGTTGGTTTTCAGAACTCTGAGAGTCTGGTTCTCTCTCCCAGTGGGGAATTCCAGACCCTTTGGCTGTCACCGCAGGAGATGAATGTCTTGGAAGGCAAACTGTCACCAGAACTAAATAGCCATCAAGAGTGGAATGACCTCAGAGGGATGCTGTCTGGTCTTTGCTTCCACGATCAATGCCAGATGGTGCTCCAGAGCACCCAGAAAAGGGTCTGGAGAGTCCTTTGTCCCCACCAACTGCTTGAGTGTGTAGCAGTGTCAGAGGCTGAATAGCTTAGAAGACATCAGAGACCGGAACAGGACAGTGGCTCCATGAAGAGGTGGAGATGGAGGTATAGTGGGGAGAAGACAGAATACAGACCCAGAGCACCAATTAAAAAAAAAAAAAAAATGGCTGAACCTAGACCCTTACCTCACACCATATTCAAAAATTAAAATGGATCATTGACCTAAATATAAGAACTAAAACTATAAAATGACTAGAAGAAAATATAGGAGAAATTCTTTGTGGCCTTGGATTTGGCAAAGATTTCCTAAATGGTACACAAAAACTACAAGCTCTAAAAGATAAAAATCAATGTATTGACCAAATATTTTCAAGATTTAAAACTTTTGTGCTTTAAAATACACTGCTATAAAAATGAAAAGGTAAGTTACAACTAGGAGAAAATATTTGCAAGCTATATGTACACCAAGAGGTGTGCGCGTGCACACACACACACACACACACACACTTATAATTATGTGCTGCACACTAATATAAGGTGTGGAAAAAAATACGATGAGTGTTTTAAATAAAAAAAAATTTATTACAGTATAAGACACATTGACATTAATCCCCCTCAAAATACTCCCCCTCGCTTCCAACACACTTATTCCATCGTTCTTGCCACTTTCTGGAGTAGTTCTGGAACTCCTCTTTCGTGAGTGTCTTTAGTTGCGCTGTCGTGGCTGCCTTGATGTCCTGAATCAATTCAAAATGTTTTCCTTTCATGGTCATTTTGACTTTGGGGAAGAGCCAGAAGTCGCACGGTGCCAGATCCGGTGAATAAGGTGGATGAGGACACACCATAATGTTTTTGACAGAAATTTCCATATCAGAAGCAATGTGTGACATGGAGCATTGTCATGATGGAGGCTAAAGTAAAGATACTCACAAAAGAGGACTTCCAGAATTGCTTCAGAAAGTGGCAAGAATGATGGGATAAGTGTGTTCGAAGCAAGGGGGAGTATTTTGAGGGGGATTAATAGCAATATGTCTTTCACTGTAATAATTTTTTTTAAATTAAATTTTATTGGGGTGACAATTGTTAGTAAAGTTACATCGATTTCAGGTGTACAATTCTGTATTACATCTTCTATAAATCACATTGTGTGTTCACCACCCAGAGTCAGTTCTCCTTCCATCACATATATTTGATCCCCTTTACCCTCATCTACCACCCCCTGCCCCCTAATAATTTTTTTAATGTAAATATTCACCATATCTTTTGATCACACCTCGTATTTTGGTCAATGATGGACCACATCAACGACAGTGACCCCAAAGATGATAATGGAGCTGAAAAATTCCTATTGCCTAGTGACATCATAGCTGTCATAATAACGTCAGAGTGCAGCACTTTACTCATTGTTCGTGGTGATGCAGGTGTAAACAAACCTACCCGCTGCCAGTCATATAAAAGTAGAGCACATACCATTATGTACAGTACATAGTACTTGATAATGATAAACTATCTTACTGGCTTATGTATTTACTATACATGTACTATACTTTTTATCATTTTAGAGTGTACTCTTTGTACTTATAAAAACAGTTTGCAGTAAAACAGTATGTCATGTTATGCAGCAGCCCTCACACACTGTGTGTTTACTGCAGCTCTGATTGCATCATTTTTCTTAGGATGAACTTAATCTGGTTTTATTTTATACAGTAACATGCTGCACAGGCTTGTAGCCTAGGAGTAATAGGCTCTACTATATAGCCTAAATGTGTAGCAGGCTATACCATCTAGGTTTATGTAAATACACTCTATGATATTTGTGTGATGAAATGGCCGAATAATGCATTTCTCAGAATGTATCCCTACTGTTAAGCTATGCATGACTGTATACATATATAACATATATATATAAACTTTAGTCTCCTCCTTAGTATTTCAACATAGGTGTTACCTTGTGCCACTTCACAAAAGAAATTGTTGTCAATAAATTCCAAGGGGGAATATAATATATTTGAATATACATTTGAAATACAAGCCTTTTGTTGGACATGTACAGTTTACAAATATTTATATATACTATATATGATATTAACATAAACAACTCAACTTAAATCTTTTCATGTGTTTACTTGTCAGCCACATATTTTCTTTGGTGAAGTGTCTCTTCAAATCCTTTGCCCATTTTCTAAGTGGGGCTGGTCACTCACTGGGACCAGAGGTGGTCACAACAGAATCCTGGAGGAGTTCCACCCACCACGCGGCACGTGGACCACTGTCATTCCTGCCTTGTTTGTGGAATGTGCAGAAACTCACTCCGGGAATATTCCCCATATTGCTGCTGAACTGGGTAAGGCAGAGGTGAGATGCCGAGCCTCGCTTGGCTCCTGAAGGAACTGAACCACCAGGGCTTACCCTTCAGGTCGGGGCTGTCAGACAAGATGGTCATTACGTAACCCAGAGGGAGTCGTGAAATTCTGGAGCCAGGAAGCCAATGCTATGTGCAAGATGCTTCTCCAGCAATTGGCTGAACCCAGATTCCAACCTTTACCACACTGACCTGATTGAAGTCTCCTCTATGGTCCTGTGGTCAAACTGTCATTCTGGCTGAGGCACCCAGAGGCTCATGACCTTGCTAAGCCAAATTCGTAGTGCCCTCCCTTCTAAAGCCAGGCCAGCAATCCTTCATGTCAGCAGGTCTTGACTTTCTGGGGGCCAGACACTCAATTCTACATGAAGGAGTTGATTTCCATTGCCTTCAAGTACCACACAAGCCTTCAGTGGTGATGGTTTCCATAGATTGGTGTAAACTAAAGTACGGGCTTGGCTGAGGATGCAATTCTCCACCCAATGTCAGCCCTGCCAACCTCTATGAGCCACCCTCACCCACTAGGGATTTTCCTTAATAGCATTAACCTCACTAAAGGAAAGCTTGATTCAAAAATCCAACCTCAAAATGGACATATGTGTTGGGGTTACTACTTACATGACTAAAGGAAAAACGATTTCCTCTATTCACAACACTTCTGACACCAATGTGGGGTTTTCCCTCACATTAAACAATTCTGACATTAACTACCTGGAATTAAGGTAGTTAACCTACCCAAAGGTTAGGGGCTAAGTCTCACAAGATTGCCCACCTTCAGACACCAACTGCAAGTAGTGGGTCACCAGGTTACCTACACTTCTGTCTGACTTGGCTACAAACTGGGGTTCCCAAGACCCCCTCTTCAGGTTCCATAATTTTCTATATGGCTCACAGAACTCAGGGAAACACTTTACTTACCATCACTGTTTCATTATAAAGGCTACAACTCGGGAAGAGTCAAATGGAAGAGACGCATAGAGCAAGGCATGGGGAAGGGGCACAGAGATCCCATGCCCTCTCCGGGCACACTACCCTCCCAGCACCTCAGTGTGTTCACCAACTGGAAGCTCTCTGAACCCCTTCATTTAGGGTTTTATATGGAAGTTCCCTTACACCAATGAAAGCATTGACCATGGGTGGTTAGCTCAATGCCCAGCCCCTTTCCTCTCCCTGGAGTTGGGGTGGGAGGGACTGAAAGGTCCAACCATCTGATCACACATGGACGTTTCCTCTGGCAACCACCCCCCATCCTCCAAAAGTCATCTCATCAGCACAAACTCATGTATGGTTGGAGGGGGTTATACGAGTAACCAAAGATGCTCCTCTCACTCAGGAGTGCTATCAATCGGGAAGACATAAGAGTTTTAGAAGCTCTGTGCCAAAAACTTGGGACAAAGACCAAATACATATTTCTCATTGTATCACAACATCACAATGACAAGGAAATTAGGCAGTCACCTGATGGACAAGTATCCTGGGTGTTCCTTAAAATCACAAACTCTCTCATGGGCATCCACAAAATAATGTGGTTCATAGAAAACGGCCTGTGGGTGGATTTTTAGGTGTGCCTGAGAAGCAGGGTGACTGTTCTAGTAAGAGCTGTCCTCTTCTCTGGGTTCTTTTGTGGCTCCATTTCCTCAGGAAGTTCACCTTGATTTTGAGAAAGGCCAGGCTGCAGTGGGAGGTGGGGGGTGCATCACAGAGTCTGAGCTTCCTCTCTCAGTCACTACGAATGCCCCAATGACCTCTGTGGACACCACAGACTTTTCTCTGCTCTCTGGCCAGCACCTACATTCTCCACGTGGCACAGTCTCTTTAGGCTCAGAGCATGGGAGCACTCCGCATCCTCCCAGATGCTCCTAACTGAGCTCAGTCCCCCAAATGGTGGGAAAGGCCTGCTTTCTAGATCTTTCACCCAGAAGACACCAGGTGACAACTCACTACTTGGCCATGTAGCCCAGCAAATCCTCCTGATGAATTTGAATTGAAATCATGTTCCCAGACTGGCCACCCCAGCAAGGCAAAACTGAGTGACCTCTCTCCTGACACAACACCTGCACAAGGCTCACATTGGCACAGCCCATATTTCGCAAAAGCTCTTGTGTTTTAACAGTCTTTCCTGGAGAGCTTTTGTCCCTGCTGGCATATGGGGAAACGAGGGCACAAACAAGCAGAGCACTGAAGCCAGCTGCCGAGTCAGATGGAGAAGGACGCACAGTTCTGTAATCCAAGACCTAGCTCAGTGCCCCAGACACACCTGGTGTTTAATAAGTGCCACTCACACATGGACATCTAAGCAGCATGGGGTAGGAGGCATCAGGGCCCTGACCCTGAGACCACCCACCTCCTACTGGAAACTCAGGCCCCTGTTCATGTATTTCTTGGGTACTTACTATGTGCTGGCACTGAGGATTCAGTGGTAAACAAAATGGACAGGGCCCCTGGCCCCACAGTTTTCATAGTCTCAGCCCTGCAACATTAGCCCTGAGAGGTCATGAGGCAAGAACAGGGCTAGCTAGATTGGTTGCCAAAAGCAGCCCAGATAGAACTCCAGAAAGCAGTCGATACCCTGGCCAAAGGCAAACAGGGGTGTGTGGTGTGTGGTGTGGTGTGGTCGTGGTGGTGGTGGTGGTGGTGGTGGTGGTGGTGGTGGTGTGTGTGTGTGTGTGCATCCTAGCCAGGTTCAGTAAAAGGAGCAGTTAACCTTCTCTGTTCATCATCCAATATCTGGAGTGGAGCTGGGATGAGACATGAGACACATATAACAATCCAAGATCCCGGGATCTCAAACATCAAAGAGTTTATTCAGTTTCAGAAACATATAATCATCTCCTGAGAAGAATGTGGCTCCAAGTTTCCTAATAAACGGGAATGACGCTGAGATGCCAAAACCCAGCAGTCCTACGTCTACAACCACCTGCAGCTGTGTGGCCCATGCTGACCAGGGCAAAGGCAGCAAGAAGCCCAGCACTGAGCCAGGTTCTGACTCAGTTTGCTGTAGGATCCTGGGCAGATCACTTCTCTCCTGGCCTCAGGTTCCTGCCCTGTAAAACACTCCCTGCCCTGTGTCAGGCTGCATGGGGGAGCCTCACCTGCTGAGCACAGCTGACTCCACCTAGGCCTACCTCGGGTAAAGACTTGTCTGGGTCATTTATTTTCCCCCCCGTCAGAGAAACTGAACTTCCTCTAAACCTCTGTGGCTCGTGGACCGCTCAGCCAGCACAAAGCACCCAAGGGCCTGCCTCTGAAAGCAACCGATTCTCCGTGTGTCCTTGAATGACAAAGGAAGCGGAAAGGAGAACAGAGAAAGGAGAACCAGACCAGAGGCGTGCATGCCCTCAGAGGGCACTCAGCTTCCTCCCCCAGACCACAGGGCTCAGCACCACCGGCCTCACTGCTGTCCTTGAGAGGGGCAGAGTGATTCGAGCTGGACAGCTTCTGTGGCTTCTCCACTCTGCGGCCTTGGCTAAGTGACTGTCCTGCTCTGTGCCTCAGTTTCCCCAACTGTCAAGTGGCTCCGGTGAGCGTTAAATAAGGATATGTTAACTAAATAAGTATCATGTAATAAACACCTCGGAAATGTAACTTCCCTCCTTACCTTCCTTCTGACCATGTCATCACCTCAACTAAGAAGCTGCTCAGTTATTCTCAGTTTATCGTAAGACAATTTGGAGTCTGACCCCCAGGCTTTGGATAAAATGATTAATGACCAACTGTAAAAATGTGTAGCTACATTATGAGTAAACAAAAATGTGGATTTTCACTGTTGCTTCCTTTACAATCTATTGTTTTTTTCTAGCAAATCCTACCACTCACTAACAGAACCCGGTATTTTGGAAAGTTTCGGTGGATAGGAATATCAAAAAAATTATGTCAGCCCAAATAATTTTAAAGAAGAAGAAGGAGAAACAAAACTGAAACCAAGCTTATTTTTAGAAATACCTTTTGGGGCAGGGGGCAGATATTTATTTTAAAACACAAGAATATTAACATAAAAACAGAATTTCCCCTACAAAATCTTTAGCTACTCAATCTTGGGAAATTCCAGATTTCTCTTCAAATTTTCTCTTCAAATTTTCCATTCTGATCCAAATCCAATTTCAGTTCACTTTGAGAGTGCTTTCTACTCACATTGAACAGAGTATGAAATTAATTTTTCTATTCTCAATATTTGTTGAGAAAATATTCTTACAATTTTTAGAACAAATTCAAATTTGTTCAGATGATTTCTTATCATGCCTTATCAATATTTTGGTTGGAGTATAGTCGTGTTAGTCAAACCACTAAAAATCACCACTTTTAGTGGTGATTATCACATTGATTTTGTATTTCACTAGATTAGACAAAAAAAAAAAAAAAACCACACACGTTGGGTTTGCCAAAAAGAGCTACAGCTGGCTTAGTCTCCACAGGGAGTTTCTATACTTTTCCACTGAACAGTTTTAAACATTATCTGATTCCTGAAGCTTTAGTGACATGACTATAACTGTAGTGAACAAAAAATACTGGTATACTACAAAAACAGAGAAACAAGAGAAGAATTAGGTTAAGTGGCTGAAGCCACTGAGGGACAAAGTGAGGAGTGCAAACTCCAAACAGACACAGATTTGACAATCTGGGGATCTTTTCGCAGAAACCATGACATCTGTGCCAATAACATTCAACACACTCACAGTGGGTCCTCCGCTAACCCAGAGTGTGGCAGGCGACAGGCTCATGGGCCCCTGGGTCTAAGGGCTGTGACATGTAGGCTGGCTTCATGGTGAGGGACCTGCACAGATGCACTGGGCCCTGCACTCTGGATTTAATGCTCTATGGTCGCCATCTCAAAATCCTTAATATTTCTCCCTTTGACTTTGTGTTTTGTAAGTGAGTCTGATGGGACAACAGAGCATGCACCAAAAGCTGGGCGCCTCGATTCACTAGTGGTCATGTCTCCCTGGGACAGGCTCTCTGCTGCCTACCCACCGTCTCTACCCAGTAGTTGCACCTTCCCTGGCAAGGGTCTGGTCACAGGCACAGCGAGGGTCAAGGTTGGGTGGGTGTGCCATGTTGTGACCCCAGGGCCCCCGGCACTGTGAGGGGCTGCATCTGAGCTGTGAGTAACCCTTGGGCAGGAAGAAGCATATTATAGATATTAAATAACAAATTTAAAATATTGTTATAGGTTGAGAGAGAAACTTCGGAAAAAAGGAAAAAGTTTGTCCCTGCTTTTTGCACAAGGGGCCCCACTTCCCACAATGATGTAGCTGGCCCCAGCAGCAGTCACTTAGAGAAGAAAGTTCCAATCCTGGAAAGGGGGGAAATAGCTTCACTATGGAGATGGAGACTTCCCCCAGCAGGGCTTAAGCAAGAGGACTGCCAAATAGCATGAGGGCCCAGGTGAGGCTGGGACAGACCCTGGGGTCTCCTACAGTAGCCTCACAGCCACGTGGAGTGTTCTAGCAGCAGGGAGCCACCTGGGAGCAAAGCAAAGGATGTGGATGGCTGGATTGAGGCAGGTGGGGCTTTCGTCTTTACCTTTGGTTTAAAATGCTGAGGACGGTGATGCATGCTGATGGGAGCATATCTGGGTACAACCTTTCACATTCACTAGTAAAGTTCAAACTGCACACACAACCTAGAGAAATTCTGCCTGAACTCACAAGGAGACAAGTATGAGAGCATCGTCACAGCAGCATTGTGGGAAATATCAAAAAACTAGGAAAAATCTTAATGTTCATCAAGAGAGTGGACATGGTAGTATATCTATGCAGTAGAATACTATACAGCAACGAAGACAAATGAATTAGAATTACATGGGTCAGCATGGAAGACTCTGGAATATAACATGGAGCAGCCCTGTGACCACATGGCCTTCCTAACCCACAGCAAGTTGGCTGAGTCCTTGAACAGGGAAGGTGATGGCGTCCTGTGGGAGAACATGAGTTACATTCAAGACTCACATGCATCCAATCCACCAAAGGCCCAATGCTCACATTTCCATCATTAGAAGTTTACTCCTCTGGGTCAAGGATATGTGCTGTGGTGAAAATGAAAGAGACCCAATGGTTTCCAGTTCTACAGTTCTCCTCTGCACAGCTACTGGTCACGGTCCAAAGCCCTTCTCACTGAAAAGCGCACAGAAGGAAGCCAAGGCAGGAAGGCTGAGCAGCAGAGTCCAGGACAAAATCTGGGGGCATACCAGTATTTAAGAACTGGTCATATAAAAAGAGGTCAGAGGAGGCAGCTGAAAAGCATCAGGAGACAAGAAATACCAACAAAATCACAAGAGTTTCAAGGAGGAGTTACAGAAACTGATCACATATCACAAAGATAGGTGAGTTCAGGTGAAAAGATGTCACTTAATAGTTTGACAGTTAAAAAGCCACTAGTGACCTTAGCAAGGGCAGTTTTTGTGGAATGATAGGGGTGGAATTCAGACTTGGTGGGGAGTAAAAGAAGCTGAGGAAATGGAGACACAAAATGTGGGCTAATTTCAAGAAGTTTGTTTAGAAAAGGCAGAATGGGAGCTGCCAGGGAAGAGAAAATGAAGGCAAGGTTTTCTAGAATGGGAAAGCACCATACTTGCAGGGTGTAGGAAAGGAACCAGACACAGGGAAGCATTAGAGGATCAAAGAAAGAGGGTGATTTATTGAACTGGGTCCTGGAAGAGGTGAGAGAGTGTAGGAGGGAGTTCCTAGGAGGAAGGCTGTTCTTAGAAATGCCACGTGGATCCTGTTAGAAGCAAGGAAGAGAGGAGCTGAGAACCTGACATGCCTCAGTCTCCTAGGGCAGCAGAAGCTAAGGTCATTGCAGATAGAGATAGTGGAAGCTGGATAATTTGAGGAGAGTTGGACAAGCAGGAAACAGCCACCTGGGGAATGGGAGAAGTGTCTGGCAGTGGGGAATGAAAGGACTACCAAATTGCTGGCTGAGCTGGAAACTACAGCTCTGTGGTGGTGCTAATTTTCTTTTGTCCCAGTGGATCTTAACATCTCTGAAGCCCCACAGACCAGAGGAAAGGCTGGATTATTCCCAGGCCGGGTAGACAGAGAGGGTACAGCTGGATATGGGGCTTCAGGCTACCAAGCAGGCTGCTGGTTAGACGGCAGCAGCTCTGGGAACAAAAGAGACTTCTTCCACTACTCTTTTTTTTGAGATAATAGTCTGTTGTAACTTAAAAGATATTAAATTAAAAAGCCACCTGAATGACTGGAGTTGATGTTTTCAACATTGAAGTAGCAACCTGCACCTCCACCTTGCTTCTGGGTCACTGACCAAGGTCAAGTACCTTCTGTGGGCACATGACCTTGCCAGCCTAGGTCTCTCAGCCTCATGTTCCCCCCACAAACTCAAAGGTAACAACGGGATGATATTCTTGTCTTTACTTCTCTCTCCCGGGCAGATGACTGGTGCCACAGGTGCTTAAAAATAGCAGTTGACAAGTTTCCAAAATGCAGTATTGTGGTCAGTCTGATGACTATTATTGAAAAGATGGCTGGGTTGAAAACTCTTCGGTCCAGTTGTTGCTTTTTGGAAAGAGACCATGCTGCCCAACCCTGCAGCCGTTTATAGCCCTCTTACACATCGTTAGGAAGCGGTCAGTTTCTCAGAATTTAGACGTGGGGTCTACATTTTTGTGCTTTATAATTTTTAACTAATTTCCAGCCAATGATAGCTGCCATTCACTGTTTATACTCAAAAATAGTCAGAATTACCTAAATACCCAACCATAGGATTTCTTGATAGTTCTCTTTTTTTCTTATTAGAAAAACAATGCATGTTCATGACAGAAAAATTAAAACTGCAGATAGGTCAAAGGAGAACTGACGATGTGTGTACTCCCTGCACAGCCACCACTGCTAGGTAACGCCCACGACCATGTCTTCTAGCTCCTTCTCTAAGCCTACACACAGTGGATTCACACCATATGTATTTTTACCAACTACTTATAATTTCTTTAAGGAATTCAGCTTTATCCCTTATCCACCTCACACACACCCGCCAGCCCTGCGCCCCACGGAAGGAATTTTGGAAGCAAGACTGGCGGGTGCTGTGAAACTCACCTGTGGAGGACAAGAAAGACCAGGCGCTCCCCTCAGAAGGCGAAATGGCCACATCTGCTTCAGGGACTGTGATGCTGTCACTGAATAATTATGTTAACAACCACGCCCAGACATCTGTGAGTAATGTGGAACCTTGTACTATGTCCTTTTGAAGAGCGCTGCAAAGCTCTGGTGGGTCCCTCCACTGGGGACACTCAGCTCATAGCTGAATAGAGCCAGTAAAACTTGAGCCATAACAGACTAGGAACAAAGTCCAAAAGATTAAACAAGCCTAAAATGCCAAAAAACATCCTGAATGGTTGTGACCCTGAAAAAACACAGCAAGCGGGACCTTTTCCTCATGGAACATCCCTGTGTGCCCCCACTTGGCCCATTCAGGAACGAGGGCATGTGCTCCCGCCCACCAGAGGTGCTGCTTTTCTCTGCCCACAGTCAAGTCCTGTGACCCTGCAATTTCAGCCTTCAGTACAGGGAGAAAAAACATGAGGACTTTCTTTCATGCCCTCCAGGACACAGCAGTGAGCTGCATTCCCCATGTAGTCTCCAAGAAACTGATGGGTAAACTGGCCGCAGGGGGCCCCACGTGTATGGAAAGAACAGAAGCCCATGGCAGATCAGGATTTCCATCTTGGTTCTGCCCCATTCCAGACCTTGAGAAAGTTCCCTAATTTCTGTAATTCTCCAATTACTGGCCTATAAAATCGGGATCCTTGTAGGTTTATGAGGATTAAACTGAGGCTACGTAGGTAAAACACCTGGCACCTTTCCTGGAATATAGGTGCTGCCCAGAAAGCATTAATTTCTTTACCTCCCAGCCCAGTGGTCCCATTGTGCCCTTTCAGACCTGCCACAAGCTGAACAAGAGCGTCCTGTAGACTGGAGCGAACAACATTCATTCATTCAACCAACATTTGCAAACAGTTCCTATACACCTAGCACCCTGGAACATCAACCTAAAGGTTTTTAGAGATATTATTTTAATAGTAAGACAAATATTATGGAGAAGAATACAAAATTTGCATTAACTTTAAAGAAAACTATGAGTCTTTTGCCCATGACCCAGAGTTCCCAGGGATCCCATATAGGGCAGCTTGAAGACGCTAAACTGCCCAAGGACATGACCTCAGGTCCAATTTGCACAGATTTCCACCTTTCCTGCAGTGAGTCAAGAACCAGAAGTGACATGGTCCCTCCCTAGGAAATCAGGGTGGAAGAGGACTGGTCCAGGACAAAGCAGCCAATTACACAGTGAGCACGAGGGCTGTCCCCAGAGCACTGCTTGCACATTCTGTCTTGCTGACTTGTGAGTCATCCTGGGGGAGACCCTTCCAAGATGATCTCGCCTTCATTTCTTAGGAAAAGACACTCCTATTTCTAGGAAAGTTTTTGCATGTCAAATCTAGGATGGTTAGCCAGGTCAAAGTTGTTTTCCTCACTCACTTCCCATTCTAGCCTCCTGCCATTTCTGGAGTCACTCTCCAAGGTCAGCTTCTGAGATGCGAACTGGAGGTGACCCCACCCATTTACCTTTGCTACCTGTGCCTTACTGGACTCAGATCTGTGGGCTCCTCTTAGCACAGATCAACTGGGCTGGAAACGAGATCTCCCATATTCACTTTCTCATCAGAAAAACATGTAACTCCTTCCCTGAAATGACCATGTTAGCTAATTTCAGCATTTGATATAAACAGAAAAATGGTAGTGGTGACCATCTCTGAGTGGTGGGAATATAAGTGGTTTCTGTTTTCATCATTGCGCTTACCTGTATTTTCAACAATGAGCATGTATTGTGTATAGAACATGAAAAAAAGTATAAAGACTAACATTCCTCTCATGTAGCTGTTTCCTGATGATTTTACATTTTGAACTAAAGCTCAGAATTCAAAGCAGAAAGTCACAGAATGTTTTTCCATAGAAGACTAGAAATCCAATAATTCCTTTATCAAGTGGAACCAAATCCCAGTTTATACCTAGGTTTCCAAGATCAAATGAAATTGCTTTTGAGGCATAGTTATTTGTCCAATGTACTTGGCATAGGGTAAGGTTATCTTTTAATGAATCAAAATCACAATAAAACTAGAAAAACTGGTGGTGGGGTAATAGAAAACAAAGTTCAAAGCCATGGCTTTGGAAGATCACATTATTCTCCAAAACACCTTAGTAACCCGAGGAAGTGACACCAGATGTGAAACTATACTAGTAATTCATTCAACAGATATTTGAATATTTCCTGTTCTAGACACCATTCTAAGCACTGGAATACAACAGTAAATGAAACTAGCAGAAGTTCCTGCCCTCATGAAGCCTGTATTCCAGTTGGGGAGACAGAATATTCCCATGCAGCAATATAATCCTTAGCATAATATTAATACTGTTTCCACTATTTTGACTGCTTTGTCATTTTTCTTAGAGAAGGAGAACTTTCTACCAAGTCCCTTCTAAAGCTAATGACCAGGTGGACTATTTCTTATCATAACCCCACCAGGAATGGGACAGCCTGGAAGCCAGTAACTTTGGAGAAGGTAATTAGAGAACTGGAGGGCTAACCCACCGTGACCTTCCTACAGTGAAGATCCTAAGGACGCAGCTGATACAAAACAGTTCAGATGTTCCGTGGGGAAGAAGCTGAAGAAGCATGAATGGAGTAGAGAACTGAGCTGGAAGACTGGGAGATCAGGAACTGCCACGGTGGGCTGTGGGTATAAGCAGAAACAGCAATGCGACTGACTTAGGGAGACAGAGATTTTAGCTCCACGTGAGGGAAAACATTTCAACAGCCAGTGCTGCCCCACAGTGGAATGGGGTGAGGGAAAAACAGTTCTCAGGCTCTGGGTGTGGATGTCATTTACTGGCTGTGTGACCTTGGCTAGTCCTGTAACCTCGATGAGGCTCAGTTTCCCTGCCTGTAAAATGGGAATTATAATGGTACCTAGTTCATGGGATTGTGGTGAATATTAAATAAGAGAAAGCATATAAAGTGTCAAGGTACTACCTGACACAGAGTAACTTAGACATCAAAAGGTTACTTAGATCAGATGATAAAGTTTAAGAACTTATAATCTATGCTTTTTTATAGTGGATTTGATTTGATATCAAAACAGTTACATTTGGCAAGAGGATTAAAACTGGTAGCTGTGATCTTAACATCCCCCAAATCTGTGGCTGTGACAAGGCAAGGACCTGTAGTTCCGTGTGAGGAACGCTCTGAACGAAGCACCCACACTTCTGACATGACCGTGGTCCAGGCCCAATACATGCCCCTGGTTATGTGCACATATTGTGATCTCGGTCCTCTGGAGGTGCACCAGGATACTGGGCAAAGGCCGGGAGCAGGCCAGCACCAGGGTTCAGTGTACACTTGTATTAGGGGATGTCTAAGGCAGGAGCACCCCCACCCCATACACACACCCAGTAGGGCTACTCTGAGGGCGATCTGGGGTTCAAGATAGGAAGTCCCCCGAGAGGCTGTGCTCAACGTCACTACGCTCTCAAGGGCCCATTACTGACCAGGCAGCAGCACCAGTCTCAGCCCTACTCCGCCACAGCCAGGGCTCATAGGCTCAGAGGGCACCTGTGAGACAGGACTCTGGAGAAACAGCCAGGCTGGGCTAGAGAGCCAAGCCATAGCTCAGTGGGACGAAGGGCAGCCTGAAGGTAGCACAGGATGGAATCCCAACCTACTCATAATCCCTCTGGTGGTTCTGGAGGCGGGAGGTGGGGGGCAGTGCATATCCAGACAGGTTTCCTCTTCCACCCCAGTGAGGACACCCCAGGGGCAGCTGCACAGCCCCAGGTGAACTGCTGTACAGCTTAGCCTCACCTCCTGGCCCTGGCTGTTGGTAATGGTCAAAGAGGAGGGAGGGCAAGCCGCCAATCCATTTGTGTGCCCAGCAGGTCCCCTGGCAGCTGCCACTCCCACACCAACTGCGTTAGGGTCAGTGGTCAGCCTTTAACTGTCGAGCCAATGGCCAGTGCACAAGTTCCTACCATCATACTCTCCCACCAGCCAGCTTTCCAGGCCTGCCTGGATCTGATCTGTCTGAACTCTTAGCATGTACAGAGATCAGGTCTATCTGCCCCTACTCCTCTCACGCCCACGTCTTAAGAATCAAAATCCCAAACAATAATATACGTGTGTGGCACTTAGCACTTTTCGATTCACTTTTCTTATCTTGCATGTATTCCTTAGAATTTTCAGTTGTAAGCAAAAGTAACTAACTGTGGCTGATGTGCACAGCAGAGGACATAAATTGAAAGATAGTGAGTAGCTCATAAAACCTCCAGAAAGGTAGAAAATCAGGCTTGGAAGCACACAGTCAACAACCGTGCCCCCAACCGCAACTCAGCGGTGGTCTAAGAAGATATCACTGTGACCACTGAGCCTGGCATGCCATCCCTGCCACCTACACCACGGACACACTCATGGGGGACGCTGCCCATAAAACTGCTGTCACTGCAAGCCAAGACTGGCCCTATCAAAGCACTAAAAGGGTTGCAAAGCAGACTCTGCCCCTTTGCTGTCACTGGCTTCCAATTGGAAAATGGTGAGGAGTGGGGCGGCCGATTTGTTAGATTGGTGAGCTCTCACCAACAAGGTTGCCAGTTCAATTCCTGCATGGGATGGTGGGCTGTGCCCCCTGCAACTAAAGACTGAAATCGGCGACTGGACTTGGAGCTGAGCTGCGCCCTCCACAAGCAGATTGAAGGACAACGACTTGGAGCTGATGGGCGCTGGAGAAACACACTATTCCCCAATATTCCCCAATAAAATAAAATAAAAAATGGTGAGGTGTGGTGTGGGGGTGGGGGGCTTGTCTGATAGGAGGAGCCTGAGCCTCAGGCCCATGCCCACACCCCTAGCTGCAAAGGAAGATGGTTCTACCTCATGAGGCATGGAATTCCTCAAGCACAGGAAGGACGCTCAGCTGGCAGGCAACCAAAATGAGTGACAAATGTCCAACTCTTCATCTCATTTGATCATCATACCAACATGTAAAGTTGTCAGAATGACTCTTTACCCCATCTTAGATAAAGACCCCATCTAAGACCCCATCTAAGACCCCATCTTAGATAGCAGCTGTGGGACCAGGGCAGTTTCTCCACTAACACATTAAAATAAAATAGAGAGAAAAGCAAAGTCTTGCTGTCAGGTTTAAAAAGATCAACTGCAGAAGTGTGGGATGAGAGGAACTAGGTTTGGCTGCAGGTCCACAGAAAGTCTTAGAATTTCAGCTGACCTTAAGCTTCAGACGAACCCAGCTGAAGAGGCTGCTGACATGGCCACTGCAGAGACTTGTGGGTGGAACAGTGTCTTTCCAGACTTACCTGGGGTTGACCATTTCTAGTCTGGCCACATATTTGCAAAGATGGGTAACCGAAGTGGTGAGGTTCTATAACATCTGGTACGTGGACTCTGCTGCTTCAGAGGGCAGAACTGGGGCCACATGGGAGCCACAGGAACCAGAAGCTAGTTCAACACCTATAGAGCAGGGCAAAAACAAGACAGGCTTCCATGAGGTGGTGAGGTCCCCATTGCCAGAGGTACACAAGCAAGAGGCTAGAAAGCCATCTATCAGAAATCTTCGTTGAACTAGATGATAAATGCAGTCCCTTTGAACTCTAAGATGCTCTAAGCTTCCAATGTGTGCTCAGCATTGGGCATGATATACAAAGTAGGATAATGGACCTTCAAAAGCCTCTTGGGACGTAGTGAACTAACCAATGACAAAAGAAGAAAACCAAAAATGTGCACTCCTACTAGACATAAACTATATGTAAAAATAAAAGGAAGGATCATTTTATACTTTACATTAGCCAAAACTGAGAGTAATATCCAATGCTGGAAAGGCTGTGTTGAAGCGGGAACATTCACACTGGCAGTTGGGTAAAATGGGTACCACCCTTTTTGAAATCAATGTGGCAGATGGTATAAAAAAAACCAGAATCACATTTAATCCTTCAACCCAATACACTGTTCATTTGGGAATTTACCTTAACGAATAATTCGTAAAGGGTGATTGCTATAAACTTCGGAGTGTTCATTACATCAATTTTAATGATAAACAGAAAGTCTGAAATAGGGGAGAGGTTATGTATAGTATGGTACCTGATGGGATATTAGGCAATCATTATAGATGGTGTTTATAAAGAATCTCTATTCCCTCGAGGGCAAGTCCTGTATCCTGTTTACCACTATAGACCCAGCACTGTCTGAACATAGAAATGCCTCATTAAATATTCATTGAATGAATGAGTGAATGAACAACTGAACAGATGAATTCAATCTCAGCAAAGGAAAATATTCATTACATGTTAGGAAAAAAAAGAAGAACTCAAAATGATATCTAAACTATGATTTCCAGAATGCGAAAGATTATATACACGTGTCCTACATGAGGACTGTAATGTGAACAAATAAAAGATAGATGTCAGGGTCACAGACTAGGGACGATGGTTATTCTTATTCATTCAACACGTTTTACTGAGTACTCGTTATGTATCAGGTGCTATACCACGCTCTGTGAGTACAGCAGTAAACAAAATAGACAAAGTCCCTCCCATAATGGAGAGTTTATTCTAGTGGGTTACTGGAGGAGTGCAAGTGGGGGAGAGACAGACTAAACAAATAAGTAAGAGAGTGTATAATATGTCAGACTGTAATAAGTAGGCTGCAGTTTTATACGGAATGTCTGTGAGGATACCTAGGGAAACAGCTTCCAAGCAGAGGGAACAGCAAGAGCAAAGGCCCTGAGGCCAGAGTGTCCTTGCTGCAATCAAGGAACAGCACGGAGGTCAACGTGCTGAAGCAGAGGGGAACTAGGGAATGAGGCAGAGAGACTACAGTAGACAGTGTATATGGCCCTATAGGCCATCATAAGGACTTCAGGCTTTGCTCTCAATGAGACAAAGAAGCCACCAGAGAGGTCTGAGCAGAGGTATAAAATGATCTGACGTATGCTGAAAAAGAACCACTCCTTTTATAAGAATATCTTATGAAAGTTTAAGATGAAAGGAACAATTTTAAACACAGATAGATTATCATCACATTCATGAATTGATTCACAAAATATTTTCTGAGCACCCACTGTTTCAAGGGGCTGGAAGAGCAGGACTATTTCAAGATTACAAAGACTAATCAACTACACAAAAATATTTTTAAATAACATTGGCCTTTTTTTTAAGACAGAGATTGCTCAAAGCAATTAACTGATTTTACCCGTTTTTTCTTTAGAAATTATGGGGATCATTTTCCTCAATTAACATTTAGAGGCACATTTCATATCCCATGTCAAGTCCCATAATTATAAACTGAGCTGCTGTTTGGGAAATACTAAAGTTGGCTGTTGATTTGACGTGTCTTAAATATCTCACGTACAACACTTCTGCAGCATCACTCATGAGCCAACATTAATGATAGGAGACGCTTGTGGGAAGTCTATACGTGCTGGCAAGATTACCTGAAAAAATAATGAAATCCTTGTCATCTTTTCCAAGGATGCAGAAAGGAAAATGGCTGCATTTCAAATTCATGGCATTTCAAAGGCATGAATTAAGCTCTAAGCTCTACATTGGAAAAAAAAATCAACACAATTTCCTAATTTATGTCCTAAACTGAGAAAACAAATCGTTGCTAAGAAATGAAATTTGCAAAATTCTTAAACACATTTTCTAGTTGATGTGCACAGTCTTAAATCTATAAACGATACCAAAATGTAAATTGCAAAAATCACTACCCTTGAACTTGGTTGATACAACTGCACCATGAAAGCTGAAATTGTTGTGTGTTTTTGTTTTTGTTCATTTTATTTCTAGACATTCTGCCTTTTAGGCGTGTATAAAACTGACCATGTGTAGATGATGTTGAGACAATACTTCTGTGAAAATGTATGAGAAAGCTCATTGGTTCTCTTTCTCCTTAACCTTCATGCCTTGGGTCAGCGCGCTTCTTCTCAGCTCCCCAACATCTTGATTTCTGTGACACTCGTGTGTCAGAGGGCTCTGCACCCGATCCTTCTTCCTTGCCATCATCTGTTCAGTTCCCCCTCACTGTACAGTTCGGCACAGGGCTCCTAGCGTTCCTTCTCTCCTTTAAAGCAGCCATCTTTCTAGGAGACTTGCCAATGACCCATCCAACAAATGTGCCTTTTAATCCCATGACCTCCTCTGTCCGCTGCAGCACGCTGCCCGTGCCCCTGACCAGAGCTCCTACACCTCTGACCAGCTCTGCCTGCCCTCCCGTCTCTCCTCTCCCACCCATCACATCTACCCTCTCACTCCACTGAGAAGCCCACCCCTCCCATCTGTGCACTCCGTCCTAGCTTCACCTCCTTCCTCTCCTGCACCACTCCTTCCACCTCTCCTGTCTGCATCAGCATCTTCCTTGTTTTCTTGTCTCCCCTTGTCCAACACAGCCCAGCCTTGGATCAGCCTCACCAGTAGCCTTCTCCATGCCTATCTCAGGTCTGATGAGATGCTGAAAAAAAGCCCACAACCACACAGATTACCTTGGGAGAATGCCTTAATATATGTGCCCCCACAAATCCATGGTCTCCAACCTCAGCAGGCTCTCACCACTGCCCTTCAGTCTTTGTGGGTTGCTATTAGCTTTCCCTCCTTTTTTCCAGCAGCCATGTTGAACACTTTCCTCTCTCTCCAAGCTTCCCACTGACCTACCAACCTACTGACCTACCTGCATCTCCAACTCCTCCTTCCTTTCCTCCTCCCCATCTCTTTTCCCCATCATCACTTTTAAATGTCCTTACCTCTCCCAACTTAAAACAAAATTTTCTCTCAACTCCACTACATCCTTTCTGGTTTCTCCCTCCTCCCCTTCAAAACCACTCCCAAGAGTTATCTACATGTACTTCCCATGCACTGAGACTTCTGCCCTTGCTACTCCACCGAACCTACTTTCCAACGTTGTCAATAAACTCTTTGTGGCCAAATTTGGTGTTCACTTGTTCAGACGTTGGCTTACTTGACCATTCTGCACCATGTCACCTCATTTCCTCCATTTGGCTTCTGTGGCATACCACTCTTTGGTTTTCCTCCTATCTCTGACTGTTTTTCTCACCTTTCCTTTGGGCTGCTCTTTCTCTACTTGTCCCATAAATGCTGGTATTTTCCAGGGGAGTTTGGTCTTTTCTCTGACCCTCTCTACTAAAGGATTTCATCCACTCCTATGGCTTCAATTATGATGTATATTTTGAAAACGTGATAACTTAAGACTTTCTTTACATCAGATCGCTCAAGGATGATAGGCTCTCAGGCCTGGCCTTTTGGATTTCAATGAGGTTCAAGGTAATAGTCCCCCGAGTTACTTCTTCTTTGGCCATGGATTAATTATTTCCATATATTAAGGCATTCTCCCAAGATAAGCTCCAAATCACCTAGTGGACCTCTCACCTGGCTCTCTCCCACTCACCTCAAACTCACCTTTTCATTCTCTCCCTGCCTAAAACTGCTCCTTTATTATTCCACACCTCAGAGGAAAGCACCACCATCCATCCATCCAGTTTCCTAAAGAGGACACCTGGGCATCATCCTTGACTCAGCCCTCCTCCACCCCTCAGCTCATTACTCACAAAGTCCTCTGAATATTTACCTCCTTAATACATCTCAGATCCACCCCCTCTTTTCCATCTTCATAGATGCTGTACTAGATCACTGTAGCAGCTTCTGACCTACATCCCAGCCTCATCTTCTCCTTGTCATTCTCCACACAGGCCCTACACCTTTTCAAAATGCACATCTCCTTAAAAAACTTAGTAATCTTTAGCATAACGTTATATTCCTCAGCCTGGTATACTAGGCTCTTTGGGACCCAGCCCTGGTTAATCACTGGAACCCCATGTACAAGATTCAGCATTCTGGTTAATCCCTTCATCACTTAATTAGAAGACCTATGGAATTTCAGAGACCTCTTCCCTGCTCTAGCAAGATAGGAGGCTACCTCAATGTTCCCCTGGAATCCTTCCCAACTCTAGCTTCTAAGCATCTAGAATTCCATTCTCTTAGGGTTCTCTGCTGTAAGCACCCCTAAAAGATGAAAAAAACAAATATATTGACCATAATCATAGGACTTATAAGAGAATGGTAATTTGAACCCAGATTACCCAGGACATTACCTCCTGCCTGTTTTTTCGGAAAGCAATTTCTGATAATCCAAGATGAAAAATGTGGAAACAGAGTAATATGTGTTAATGCTTGATATTTCTGAAGTGTTTTACATAAGGCATCTCATTTATCCATTATATTTTCAAATAAACTGCACATCCAAGAAGGTTGTTTGTGCAAGGCCACTCAAATGGCTTTAAATTCCCCTACCTCTACCTTATTAGCTGCTCCCTAATAACAACAAATAGCATTGTACATCTGAAGAAACGGGACCAGTCCAGAATCACACATCTAAACAGAGGAAAATGAGAATTAGAACGCAGGTTTCCTGACTCTACTTGGCTGAGCAGATGCTGTTTAGGCCCTGCATTCTGGGAGAATCATGGAACTCTGACCGTTTCCCTAATTGGAAAAGTCTCTGAAAACTAGCATTACTCCTGAAGGACCTTCAGGAGTTTCAGCTGTGGTTCCACGCTCTCTGCCTACGCTCTGCTGATGCCCACCCTGTAGCGTAGTCCTTCCCCTACCCTCTTTTCCAACAGCCTATGCTCTCATGCATCCAAAGAATTAAGCACTCTGCTTCAGCACAAATCCCATTCTTTCTTGCCTCTACAGGTTTCTCATCTTCAGTAATGAGGCCCCATCTGTTCACCCAGCTCCAATGGTCTTCCCTCCTGGTTCAGCCAATACCAATGCCCCTTTGCCATGCCTCTTTGAAGTCATTAGTTCTTCCCTAAATACAACCCATTGTACTCACTCCTCCATCCTAGGCTTCCCTTCCTGGAGGTCATCAACTCAAAGATGATGAGGTTGCTTTTGCTCAGACTGTCTTTTTGGTTTGAATCAGGTTCAGGGTAATTGTCCCCTGGTTACTTCCTTAGCCATGAATTAATTATTCCTATATATTAAGTCATTCTCCCAAGAATGCTTTAGCTGACTACACCCAAAATGTCTGGATAGGGTGACATGTGAAGCCTGTGTGGGATTAATTGGACCGTCTGGCCAACACCAGGGCCCTGAGTGGGGAAAGCTTCAGAAAAGATGCTACCTAGCAAGATGGGACATTACCACCAGGGCTCTAGGAAGCTGAGCAGAGGGCCGAAAGAAGGGCAGGAGTCTCAAACTGTCTTTATTTCAGGAGCAGAAGATCTTTCCCAGAAACTGAGTGGGAAGTAGGGCATTTAAGCACAGAAAGGAGAATGGCCAAAAGCTAGAAATAGAGGAACATGAAGAACTGATGACAGGGGAGAATTTGTAGGACTTCCAAAGAATAACAGGCATAAATCTAGAAATTTCTAGAGTCATAGAATTGGAAGGGCCTTTAAAGCATTCGGGCAAAATTCCAATCCACTGTATGACTGACATAAACATTTCTTTACAGGGGTAGCATACCTCTAGTTGAACACTTCCATCATTGGGAAACGCCCAACCTTAGGAGGTGTGAGTGAAATTCAATTGAAGTTCAATTCAACAAATATCTATTGAGTACGCCCTAGTGTCTGGTGCTCCAGACTGTAAGTATGAATAATATTGGCATGGCCCCTGCTCTGTGGATCTTATCATCTATTGTGGAAGATGGATACATAAACACACAAGTAGAATAGGAGAAGTAGAAGGTGCTGCTCAAACAGAAGGTGGGGTACCTAATACAAAACTAGGCATCTAGGAAGGCTTCACGCACGAGGTAGTATCTAGGTTGGGGCTTGAAGAGTGTGAGGAGTTAGCTGAATGAAGAGTAGAGGGACCCACAGGAGTGAAAGAAAACGGGTGCTTAAGCTTCTCAGCTTTCACAGAAGTTGAGTGTTGCAAGAAGAAGGTGGAGTTCAGATCCTGAAGGGCTTCTCAAACCATGTTGAGGAGTGTGGGCTTAATTCCTGGGGCAATGGGACGCCTGTAAAGGGTTTTAAGCAGGAGAAGCGCCCTCTAGCTACGCTGGGGGAGATGCTACGGTATCCAAGGGTAGCGTGGAGGCCAGAACCCGGGGGAAAAACGGGATAGGAAGGCCTTCATGGCCCAAAGGTTATGACCAAAAGTAAAGAGCCATTTTATGACAGCATCGAGACAAAAATAAAGGGATAAACTGCAGAATGCGGTGGGACTGTCACCTCCGTCCTCTCTCACCTTTGTTGGGCAAACCAAAGCGGCTCGCCCTCGGTTTGCCTCATCACTGCGGAGTGTGGGCGGGGTAAGGCTCCACGCCCTCTTCTCTTATAGGAAAACCGAGGCCCAGAGTCCCGAGGTGGGGACCCAGGAGGAAAAAAAACATCGAAACAACCTTTAAGAGGCCGCCCGAAGTCACGCACGATCCTTCGAGGGTCCGGCGGCCTGCCCCTTTCTCCGTCAGCCATCCCCAACCAGCCGCCTTTACTATGGAAACAGTCCTCCCGCCCTCCTCAGCGCCTCCGTTTCTTCAATGCATCCTGGAAAATGCAGTCCATCTCTGGTTACCTACCCGGAATGAGCCTACTCCACTTCCTTAAGGGACTACAAGTTCCAGAAGGCTGTGCATTAACGCCGACGGTCTCTGGGGGATATGGTCTTGACAGAGAGACCCAGGAACCCGCGGGCGGGGCTCGAAGGGTGAGGGGAAGGCGCCCCCAATGGGCGGCCTGCTGGGCGGGCCCCGGGTCGCCATTGGACACCGCAGCGCAGAGGAGGCGGGGTCAGCGGAATGAGGCGCGGAGCTGTTCGCCGCTCCAGGTGCTGAGTCCGAGGGAGGCTCCGGACGCGGGAGCCGCGCTCGCCGCAGCTGCCGCCGCCGTCGCCACCGAGAGAGCGCCCATCGGGAAGCCGGGGTCGTGAGGAGCCCGAAGGAGCTGAGTGTGCTGCCCAGCGCTGACTGTCATCCCGCCTCTCTGAGGTCGGTGCTTCTGAATTTCGCTTTTGTTTTATTGGGGAGGGGATGATCTGAGGGCTGAGGGGGCCTGGGGAGTTGATGGGCACTGTCCTCACCGCCCGCAAGACCATCTGTCCCGGAGAAGTGCTGACGACTCCTCGCGGGCTTCCCTGGGGCCAGACGCCTGAGGTCGGAGCAGCTTGGGTTAATTTTGGTTTTATGGTACAGGGGGCGCTTGAGTGTGAGGGGCGAGGGCTTGGGGACCCTCCCCCCACCGCCCCGTCTCTCCTGAGAAGGCGTTGAGAGCTTGGAGCCTCCCTCCCCCGTGCCTGAAGTCGAGGCTGCTTGGATTATTGAGGATCGGAGGGAGTGTTCTGGGATGAAAGGGTCGGAGGCAGGGGGACCGTCCTCCACAATATCTCCGCTGCTGGTGGTTCCAAAGGGGATCTGAATGTGATGGGTGAGACCGCGGGACTCCTCCGCTAACATCCTCCTGGGGTTATTGAGCAAGGGCTGTTTGGGATTCCAGGATGACCCTTCCCAGTGCCCACCCTCCTCCCGAAGCTTAGGGTTTTGTGAAGTGGGGGGACAGGATGCAGATGGAACAGGGGACTCTCTCCCCTCCCATTTGGACCCGCCTAGGTTATTGTGGGCAGTGGGATGTGAGAGGCAAAGGCTGGGAGACCCATTCCTACCCTGCTTGGAGTCACCGGTACAGGAAAGCACTGGTGGATTATTGGGGTCCTCTGAGCTCGTGAGCCCCGCGCCTGTCGTAGTGGCCTGGGGGTGGGGGTATGCGGTGGGGGAAAGTAAGAGGGATTGAGGAACCCTTCCCGACCTCTCCCCATCCAGTCCTTGTCTCCTCGGCCTACTTTACGGGGATCCAGGCCGGGGGCCAGAAGTCGAGACCACCCTTCCTGCCCCGCCCCGCCCCGGGCACCTGGGATCCTGCACCGCAGAAGGGAGGCACCTGGGTGGGCACGAGCGGGGTGGGTCCTTTCTCAAGCACCCCAGGGCTCTGAGCAGTCGCCGCCGCCGGCGCCCACAGACCCTTGGGGCTGCTCCACTCCACGCGGGGTGCGCCCCAGATCGGGCCACCGAGACCTGCGTCCGGGGCAAGCGGCGGCAGCTCCAAGCGTGGGGCTTTCGCGCTCCGCCCCGGCATCCGCGGGAGGACAAAGCGGCGGTCGCCGCACTGGCGGGCCTGCGCCAGGGACTGAGCGGGGGGCGCGGCCAGGAGGAGGGGGGGCTTCGGGCGCGGCTCCGGGAGCTTCGGCGGAAACGTGCCAGATGCGGGGCGGGAGACAAAGCGTGCTGCCTCCTCTCGGGCCCGCGCAAGCCAGGATGGAAAATCCCAAGAGAGGCGGTGGCTGCACCGAGGCAGGGCACTAAGCCCCACACTCTTCCCCGCACAACCCCCACCTCCACCCTCGCTGACAGCCCAGCACCCAGGACACCGTGTGTGTGATGGTAACTAGGGTTCCTTCTGGGGGGTGTTCAAGACCTGTGACCACGAGGACGTGGATGGGGGGAGACTGCCTGGCGGGGAGGGATCCAGGGTTCAGGAGGCCGGAGTGGGGCGGTATCTGGAGGAGCATCCTGACTGGACCCAGCTTTGAGTGTGTTTGTATGTGTCACAATGTAAGTGTTTGTGTAGGTGATAGTGTTTGCACAGATCAGAGTGTGAGTGTGAATGTATATGAGTGAGTGAATGTGCCAGTGTGTGCTCCAGTGTTCATGTGTGTGTCATGGTGGGCTTGGCTGTGTGTGAGTGTGTGTGTGTGTGTGTGTGTGTGTGTGAAGAGGAACTATTTACTGCTCAGCTTGGATATGGGGGGTGGGGCATGGGGGCAGGGTACTTGCCCCTTCCACTCTCAAGCCACAGTAATGATTTAGGGTCCAAGTAGATGCCCTCAGGGTGGAGGTAACTTCAGGCAACTTTGGGCCTAGCCTGCATGTCTGGGTGTGACCCAGAAAGTGGGACCTCACAACTACATGGAGCCTTCTTCAGCCCCTCTGGCGTCTTGGGTCTGAGCCTAACATCCTCACCAGGGCCTTGCCCTTCCCATCTCTCAGAATATTCTGGCTGCCCTGAGGACCAGAATTCTGTACCCCTTACCACTACCACCACAGGCTGCCCCATCAGCCTAGTCCCTTATGATGCGAGTGTGAGATGGTGTGGCAAGTCAACTTTTGTCACTTTGGCCATCATGTCTTGGAGCTGGGGTTGCTGGTTAGTGACAGGTGGCCTCTCAGTAATACCAGGTACACTCACAGAGAAGGCAAGAGTGTGATGCAGAGATACCACTATGGGTAGACACCCCTATTGGATGAGAACAGCCCTCCCAGACCTGCCTACTCCCAGCAAATGACCTCAATTTCATAGCACTTTTATGGCAAAGGTGCTATGTGGCTTTGAGATAACTCCGACCTGAGACCTCCTTCCCAGTGGAACCTCAGGAAAAACAGTTACCAGACAGTGGAGCCACCACCCAGCCCAAACCTGCCTGGTCCAGTCTACACAAGTACCCACTGCCAGTATCCACAGCGACCTCTGCTGGGCATAAGTCAAACCAAGCTGAAATTTGGCAACTAAGATTCTGGCATGGTGTGGAGGCTCAGGGTGGGTGTGGGCATTTTTAGGTGAAAACCACAAACCCTTCTATTTGGGGGCTCCCTGTCTGCTTTTGGAGTCTTGAGTTGATGTGCTTGTCTGCAGTTCCTTCAAGCTAGTTCAAGCAGTGGGATTGCCACGTTCTCACCCATACGGAAATGTTTAAAGAGAGCCTAAAGGCCTTTGTTCAAGTTTCCATCTAGTTGGGGGTGGGCATTTTATGAGAAAAATGCAGGGAAAACATTTATCAAGATCAGGGAGCTTTAAGCATCTTTCCTGTTTCTTCCTCTCCCTCTATAATTTCTTTTTCCCCTTTTCCTTATTCCACTTCTTTTCCCTATTCCTCTTCTCTTCTTTATAATTAGTCAATAACGTATTTTTCAAACATAAGCCTTCTTTGCTAGTTGACAATGTGGCCCATAAAATGCAGCTATCAGAAGGCTATTACTAAGTACAAAGAGCTGGCAAACACTGGCTCTTCCAGGCCTAATGGTGGGGGTAGGGGAGATGGATGAGATGAGCTCAGTCTTAAATGCCTACCTGGTGACATGTGTCTTTTCTGGAGTTGTTGTGAAGAGATTTCCTGCAGCCACAAAATCTTTCAAGCTTCTCAAAGAAAATGAGGTATTTAAATACCTGGTATTGTTCTTACTTTGGCATCCATGTGATTTGCATTGAACTACATGACTCAGTATCATAAAGTAAAAATAGGACTTAATATCTTCCCTGCCTGTTTAGAAGGTGACTACATATGTATGCTGTGTTCTGTATCAGAGAGTGCAAAGCTAAATTGTCTCATAGATTGAACCAACTGCTTATTCTGATTACAGAATTGTGTTCAACATCACCTACTGGCAGTAACATTATTTTATGTTTCTTTTAATTCATTACTGAATCTCTTTGTCTTGTAAAATCTCTCTTCATGCTCATACATTATTACTTTCACTTGAAGTTAATCAAGAATGTTTAATACAAAAAAAAAAAGTTTAATCCTTGTACCAAAGCCAAACAAATTAAATATCAGCAGATACAGGAAGACGTGGGTGGTGTTTCTGTTCTTTGTAGGCTCAAAAAAAAAAAAAAAATCCTTCGAGTTCATAAGGGAGAAGGAAAGGGCCTGAAGATTCAGTTAATCTTATTGGTGGACCTAACCAGTTTCTGAGGAGAGGTTCCTCAGAATTTTCCAGGAAGGCTGGTCAGATTGAAGAATCTAAGCATGCAAAAGTGGCATGCATGCTGGGAGAGAGATGGCAGCCCTTGTGATTCTTCAACCCCCATACTAATGCAGCCTTTCTGGGAAAATCCCCCCAAGACCCTCCTGCTCGCCCAGGCAGCCACAGGCTCTAAGGAGTGGAGCTGTCCAAGGTCCTGCAGCGCCGGCCTCGGCCCCAAGGAGAAGGGAGGATTTTAGGGCGTGGAGCAGAAAGGCTCTGAGGACTACAGCCTCTGTGAGGATTTCCCCAAAGCTCCTCACAGAATGGAATAAGAGGAAACAGAGCTGTAGAGGCTTTTACTGCATCACTTTGAATGAACCCATTGGCAATCCCTATTTAAAGAATTATGAGCTAATAATAAGAAGAAACATTTCTGAGTCAGGCTCTTCACATGTAAGACTGTATTTAATCTTCACAGACCTATGAGTTAGATAGTGTTATTCCCACTCTCAAGATAAGGAGATGAAGCTTTGAGAGAAAAGGGGCTTGCACATGGTCACACAAGTCAGAAGAGACAGAATTTAAGTTCCAGTCTGGATCTCTTTAATTCCAGAGGCTCCCCCTTACCACTATTTTTTTTTCTATCGATATTGTAGAAGCAAAATTGAAGTATTGGACTGTTCTATATGACATTTCTAACCAAATTTTAGAGGGATGGAATTGAGGACCAACTAAAATTCAGACATAAAACACAAAAAATCCTTTCAAATTCATCAAGGATTTTTTTACCACATACTTTACTTATATCCTGACAAAAGGCTTGTTACCTGAACTTGATTACCAAAGAAGGGGACAGAATAGTATAATGACCTTTGTGGCCAGTAGCCCAGTGTTTTTTTCCAGAGTGGAACAATTTCACTGGGAGCCGAGCCATGATGACAACAAAACATGTTTTAATAATCTTCAAGAATGGAAAAAACAAAACAAAAAACAAACCATGAGGAGGCTGTTATTTGACAGAGTACAGATAGAGCCAAAGAAGGATGGCTTATCTTTATTTGCTAGCATCCTGCTCAAATTCTGAGGACACTTGGCTATTGTGAAGAGGCTTCTTCCACCTATTTGCACTCTCAGATTTTCACCACAAAGCCTCTAACACCAAAATAAAACTTTTCACTGTGTGGAGCCTCAACTAATCTCAGGGAAGCATCCCATTCCTGCCCCCATGTCATCAGTCAATGTTCTGCCTTCATATGTGACTGCAGGCTCCTGAATGTGGGCAGGTTTGGGGTTCGATGGGCTTCAAGCCACATGTCCTCTAGTCCTCCCGGGTGGCAGTGCCAACTGCACCAATCTTGCAGCACACACAAAGGCCCTGTGACCAAGAACTCCCCATTCAGTAGCTGTAGGTTTGGGTGTCTAAAGAGAGAAGAGAGGAAAAGACTCATGCTTTTTTCTTCTCTTCCTAGATCTCAATCTGCCCAACATGCAGATAGGGGGCCTGGCCTTTGATGTAAGAAAATGCCTTACATCAAGCTGGGTCTCCAATCCATTTTGAATAATTCCTTCCCCTTCTGGGTTGGGGATTTGCAACGCTCTGACGCATGCAGCAAAAGCTGTTGTTGCTTTTCTCGAGGGCAGTCGGAGGCCGAGGACCCAGCTCCCCATCTGGGTCTGCTCTGACTCATATGACCGCAGCAAGATTTGATTGTTTTCTTATTTAGAGCCATTAATTAGCTCTCTTCTGCATCAGAACAGCATGTAATAAGAGGGAGCCATTTGTGGGGGTCTCCAGGCAGCCGTGCCTACAGCTGAGCACCATCTCCTCTCCTTTGCTAACAGGATCAGGAAATGGTTTTTCATCCTGGCTATAACCCTTCAGAAAGCTTAGATTGTCAAGATTTTAGGCCAATATGAGAAAGGAAATAAAACTATAATTAATTGCTAAGGCTGCTATAGTTATTCTGGCAAAAACTGGGAGGCCCAGGGGTCCCTCAGAGAACTGGATTTCCGTTTCTTCTAGTGCCTGCAATGCGTCAGGCACAGAGCTGGGCCCAGGAAACAACCCCATGCCCTGTCATATAGAAATCTTAAATGGAGAGTGGAAATGGATGCTGAAGCTCCGAAGAGGGTGTGTGCTGCAAGCTGAGTTTTTTAGAAATAGAAAGCACCTTAATAATAATAAACCATCATCTCTTTTTTTAACATGAAGAAAGAGACTGCAGGAAGCTGAGTGTTTCCACTGGCCACTGCCCCAGTTAGTGGCAAAGATGGGCATTAGAACCCAGGTTTTATACTAAAGCCTGTTCTTTGCACTGTCCTCAAGTTCTTCTCTGTTCATTAAATTATCCAAAGGGCACATTTCCATTAACAAAGACTTCTTTGATACAATACTAATGCAAAACCCAAACTTAAAGTTGAAATAGAAACAAATAATAGATGAAATAGAAAAAGGAGAATGCCCATTTATATCCATGTTACCCAATATAGTAGCTACATGTGGCTATTGAGCACCTATAATGCGGCTATTCTGAATTAAGATGTGCTGTCAGTATAAAATATACAGCAGATTTTGAAAAATTAGTCTGAAAACAGAATATAAAATACATCATTAATAATATTAATCTTGATTACAGGTTGAAATCATATTTTGGATATATTGGGTCAAATTAAACATTATTAAAATTAATTTCACTTGTTTATTTTTACTTGTTTAATGTGTGTGTGCTTTAAGACAATTATATTTGTCTTTAAGACAATTATATACTTGTCAATTATACTTCAATAAAGATAAAAAAAGAAAATTTATAATTTTATATATATAGTTTCCATTTATAACTCACACTGCATTTCTACTGGGCAGAGGTATTCTAGAGTACTACCATTTAGGAGGAAATTTTCTTTCCAAATTGAGGCATTTAGCAAAGTAGGTTCTATAATCAGTCAGCCTGAGATGAATCCTGGGTCTGTTGCTTGGGCTGTGTGACATTGGGCAAGTTGATGACTCTCTCTGTGCTTCTGTTTCCTCGCCTGTAAAGTGAGGTGAGGATGATAACAGAGCCTACCTGCTCAGTTATGGGTTAAATCACTTAGGACAGTGACTAGTACATAGTAAGTGCTCAATTAATTTTAGTTGTTATTATCAGAAGGGACTTACAGAATCGTAGAAGACAGGAGCAACAGGAAGGAGAATAAGCAGACAATTTTCAGATAAATAAAGCCAAAGATTTACTACTAGTTAAGACGTGATTGAAACCACTTGCTAAGTTTAAGCGCCTGAATTTCCTTGAGGTGGCCCCAATTTTCTGACAGATAAAGATACTGAGGAAAGATTACAAGCCCTTTACATTAGCACACAAAAATCTTGTTTCTTTGGTAGCTAACTGCATTATGCACAGGTCTTGACCTCTGCTAATGAGTTGAGGAAGAGGATGACTAGAAAGTGCTTGTCACCGATGACCCAAGAGCTCTGAGTCTCTTGGACTTTAAGATTCCTCAGGGAAATGTGAGCCTTGTGCTCCAGGAGAAAGATCCTGCTAGGATCTGTCAGGAGTCGGACACACGAGGTCAAAGTCACTCTGCTACCTGTTGACCTTGATTAAAACACTGAGTCTCAGTCTCCTTTTCTGTAAAATGGAGATAATACCACCTTTCTTGAAGGTTGCGCTGAAGAACTAAATTCGGTAATGCAAATAAAATCCATAGTAGGCACTAAAAAAATAGTAGTTCTCACTAAATGGATTTCAGGTGTTCTTTAACAGAGAACAACACTCTTTCTTTAAAAGAGAATTTTCTGTCCAGAATGTCCATTGTCTTTTCTATACTTCCACTGCTTCATTCCCCATCCTTGCTCAGTCTCTGAGGAGAATGAAAAGACAGTTTCATCGGATGAAGTGTGTCTACACCAAAATCTAGGATCTCAGTAACTCTGGGCACACTACACGATCTGTCACGTTCTTCTCTCTGTCCCACTCACACACATGAGGTTCTTTTCCTGGGATGATGAGGCAAGCAACAAAATAGGCATTGTTCTACTTCATATTTATCCTGAACTTCTGACATTCTGATCTTGGTGTTTAGAGCACTTTACATGTAGCTTTGCTTTAAAAATACAGGGACATACATCTGAAAATCATACCCCCAGGAGAACCTCCTAGAGCAGCCATGGGGCCTTTAACTGCACAGACCTGAGGGCGCATGTTGTCGCTGCCCGTGACCTTCTCTTCCTCCCCTGAAAGTTTGCCTTCTGGGCCCAAAAAAACACAAAAAACATATATATATATATATATATATATATATATATATATATATATATATATATATATATATATATATATAAAGCTCAGTGAAGACTTCTGTTAGCAGAGCATGTTGGACGCTAGAGAAAACACTCAGACTATTCTCACAGGAAGTGTGGGGGTCCCTGGAAGAGTTTTGGCAGGAGAGGAACATAGATGTCCTGGGTCAAAGTGCAGTGGGTGGTTTGAGGTGGGGAAGCGCCTGGAGGTGGGCTTACTCCTGGTTCTGTTGGGAGGTCCCTGACTTCTGGGGATCTAAGTACCAGTACTAAGTTCTTTTAGGATGGGGTTTGGTCTTGAAATGCATTTTTCTCATTTTCCCTCTTTTGTTCACTCAACAAATGCTGAATGGTGCATAGCTGGGGTGTGGGGTGGGGTTGAGAAACCTTGCTCTGGAGGATCCCAGGGTCTCGCTGGGGAGAGTAGAGATGCCATGTGCTGAGTGAACCAAGGAACGAGGGCTGAAGCAACCACAGGAAACTGACTAAGGTGGGTGGCTATGGCGGGGGGGAAAGCTGTGGATCCCCGCAAGACAGGCCTGAGTCTGAGTCTCATTTTCACATCAAATGTGTGGCCGTGGGCAAATGTTCCTCATCTTTGAAAATGTGCCTCATTTTTCTCATCTGGGGCCATAACATCTGCTTTTCCTGGACTCTTACGGCCATTACATGGCAACATATAAGAAAATGTTAGGATAATACGAATCCTCATTTATCGAGTGCTTACAGTGCATCAGGCTTTGTGCTCAGAACTTTATACGCATAACAGAGCTACCAGTATTACCCCTATTCTATAGCTGAGGAGAGCCATGCACAGGATCTTTGAGAAACTTGCCCAAGGTCACACAGGCAGTAAGAAGTGGGACCAGGACCCTAGGCCAGGCAACCTGACTACAGAACCTGCTCTGAACCACTGTGATCACGGCCTCCCTGGTTCAAGGTCGGCAGGAACCCCACAACTGTTATTCTGAAGAAGGGTGAGGTGATTTGTGGGTCAGCGTGTAGAGTGGTCTTCCGCTTGGTCTTCAAGGGTGGGTCCAAAACGAAGAGACTCTGAGGGGTGAGCTGGGCGGGGACGGAAGGGAAACACTGTGATCAAATGGATGGTGCTGGGAATGCCCATGGTGGGTTCTGGGGACCCTGTAACGGAAAAGAGGATTTCAGTAGGAAATGAATGTTTGGAAAGCCTTGATCGTCAGGCTAGTAAGTGTTACGGAAACAAAAAAGTTCATAGGCAAAAGAAGGGATGTGAAATTGGAAAGCACCAGTTTAAGGCATCTCACTAAATGTGGGCATCTTGCTGCAGTGTGGAACGTGCTCACCGAGCATGCCCAAAGCCCAAGCGTGTGGCGGGCATGGCCGTACAGCACCGCAGTCCAGCATTCCTACCAGTGCTCTTCACTTTTCAAAGAACGTGCATGGCCTTTTCTTTCATATGGGCTTCACAAACATCCCAGGCAGTAGAAGGGCGGGAGGTCTGCTACAAGGATTGCTATCTGTGTCAAGTGGCAGGCAGCATGGGATGGCAGGAAGTACAGACGCCAAGCACAGCTGCAGTGCCCAAATCCAGGCAAAAAGCTTAGGAGGGCTTTCTCTGCAAGGGAGGAGGCGGAAGGCTTGCCCCCTAGGTTGAGGCCTTTTCGCTGTGCTTCGGGAGGCAGGCATTATTATCCTTTGGTTCATGATTCCCCGGTGACACTCCTGAGTGCCTGCCGCCCAGGGTGGTTGCTATGAGGGTCTGAGCTGGAATCATCGCAAATCCCACAGACCTTTCCGTATGCAGCACCTCTCAGTCAGTGCCCCCTGCCATGCAGAGCTTGTTTCACAAAAGGAGACTTTTCTGGACTTGCCATCTTGAATTCATCCTGCTTTTTTCTCAGCCTACTGTAGGGACTGGAAACCAAACTCCGTTCTCCTTAGGCTGGTTAGAAGGAAAAGCTACCTTTTCTAATGGCTGCTGTCGCTGCTGACCACCAGATTTCTCTCGGTAGCTACGCTTCTCATAACAATAGAAAACAAAGGCAGGAAGGAGAGGCACACAGAGGTGGCACCTCTTCCAAGCGGCACCTGCAGTTCTGTGAAAAATGTGAGGCAGACAGGAGGCAACTTTCACAGATATGAGACAGTCCCTTGACAAATAAAGGAGGAGTTTTGATGTACAAGATGATAGAAGATGAAAGAGATCATGGCACCACCCTGTTTTCTCTGGAAAGTTCCAGATACCCTCCACAGTTCTGGAAGGATAAACGTACAGGTTGGCAAGGCAACACAGGTTTTGACAAGTTGTCCAGCAATAAGTTCCTAGTGATTATAAATCTACCATTAATGAGAAATGACAAATAGTCCTAACGGAATGTTAAGGGCTCGTCTGGCCATTGCCCCCGCTTATGATTCATGTGTGACAGCACACACTGAAAAGGAAAGGCCTGCCTGGCCTGTGGCTCTCTAGAGACCTTCTTGGGCCCTCACCAGCTGTCCTCCCCAGGTGCTAGCCCCACCTGGCCTTTCCAGCCCTCCCCTGTCTGTCTGTGAGGGTGGCAGTGGCCTCCCAAGAACTGGAACCTCTGTGTTAGCAGATACAAAGGAGCAACTGTCTTGCATACATAAAAAAAAAAAAAAAAAAAAAGCCAGTGTTTAGATTTCAGCAAGTCATTTAAGGCTTTTAATTGCCCCATAGAGAGAGTTTTAATATACAATGTATTAGAGCAATACCTGGTTAAGAGAGTAGACAAATGGAAGTACTAAATTAGCCTTCACTGAAATTCCATTTACAAGTCTTATAAAGCATATTTTAAAATAATTCATGCGCCCAGAATTTTCACACCTGAGACTGACAGGCCCTGAACCACCTGTCTAGGTGAGAGCTAGGACTTGGCCAACTCGGGTCTATCACCTCCCACCCCCCTCACTCTGGTTCCTCAGCCCTGGGATGCTCTCTCTGCAGAAAGCTCATCCCTGCCAGCTGGGACCAGTCTGCTCAGGCTGCTTTTCTCAGCCAGGGCCAGCAGGCACCTCTCCCTGGAGCTTCCACAGGCGGTGGTGATGACACCTCCTGCGTTGTCCCCTCACCATCTCCAAACACACACCCACTGTGGCTAGGGCCTGGATGGTCCCTTCAATCTCACAGGAAGCAGTCCCTCCTGGGAGTAGCCCTCAGCTCTCTTGCCCCAGCTATGTAGGACTCCCCAGATGAGCAAACAAAGAAAAATCAACATAGAGCCTTTAAAATCGTTCTGCAGAGGATGTTGCTTCCACCAAAGGAGATGAGAAGGGCTGAGCTGAGATAAGCAGAGCTGCTTAGAAACCGAACACAGAGACAAAACATGCATTGGAGGCAATAGAATGCAGATCAGTGGAGTGAGAAACAAGATGTCTCCCTTCCAACTCACTGAAGAAGATAAAAGAAATCATCAGCTATATCTCAAAAGTCAGGAAAGAAAGAAAATGCAGAAAACAGAAAACAAGATGGTAGGAAGCCATCCGAAAAGGTTATGACAATACATGTAAGCACTTAACATTCCCTTGTCAGAAGACAGTTTCCCAGATTAAATTAATACAAGAGGCGCACCTAAAATAAAACAACTGGAGGGGAGGTAAAACTATACCAGGTAAATGCAAACAAAAGAAAAAGCGTGAGTGGCTACATCAGACAAAGCCCAATTTAAGCAGGATAATAAGGGTAATTTTATATTCATAGGAGCAATTGTGAAAGCATAACTGTTCTGAACATTTGTACACTCAGTATTTTAGCCTCAAAATACTTGAGGCAAAACCTGTTACCTTAGAAATACAAGATGAAGACAGTAAATGCGCATACTACTCTCAGAACCTGACATCAAGTAGCCAGAACAAATATAGCAGAAATGAGTAATACAATGAAGATGGAATTAGAAGGTGGATGCTGAACTTGGTACCAGTCTGAACCATGTCTGCCATCTTTTAAAAGACCATCATAAGCTGGTGCTTGTGATATAAATGTTAAATTGAGCACAAATTTATATATACAGTATAATTATAATTTTTAAACCCTAAACCACTAAAAACCCACGGAAAGCCACTGAAAGAAAACAGACCAAAAAGTTAACATTTGGTGTGTTTAAAAAGGTTGGAATTTAAGTATTTAAATTTTTCCTTCCAAATGTTCTTTAATGATCATATATTATTCTAAGGACTTTAAAGAAATGAATTTTTAAAAACTGAGTAAAACTCATCCCCATAGCATCGTATTTATTATTTTCAAGATTTGGGTAAAATTTAACGAACAGGACCGGCAGACAGGAATCCTTGCAGGCCCTCCTGGCCACTTCCTCCTAAAAGCCCTCTGCAGCTCCCCCACCCCCCTTTCGGGGCACTGTTTTTCCCAACTCAGCTCCCATCTCTTCTGCTGTGCCTTCTGGACCCTTCCATCTTCCACTGGCAGCTCAAATGTGGTTGCCTCATGACAGACTCCAGGCCCCTTGCTTTCTCCCCTCTGCCACGCCCCTGGTGACCTCACCTACTCTTGTAAAGGGACATAGTTCCCCTCTATATGGCAAGGACTTCCGAATTCATCTCTAGCTCCAAACTCATCACAGAGTTTCAAGGGTGTACATCAGCCTGCAGACTAGCTGTCACCTCACAGATGTGGGACAGGCATGGTAGCATGCCTGCAGAGGAGACTGTCAGCGAAGCCCCTCTTAGCACTGGATGGTGGGGCACAGGGATTGAGTGCCCCAGAGGGTGGTGATGAGACCAATGAGGCAATCCCTGATGTAGAAGAAGATTCCCATGAAAGAATCATAATAAATCAGCACCTTGAGCATGGTTCTCTATTTGAAAACAAAACCTATGGTCTGACTTACGGGACTATGAATTATGGTTGTGGCAGTAATCAAGAAAAACAACAAAGTTAAATTTAAAATCCAGGCCCAGGCTGCCCTGGCCCTTGGAATGCTCACCCTGGGTCCTTCAAAGCCTCCTCTGCCCACCACACACATCCAGCCATCAGTTCAGTGGACAGACCCTGCTCTACTGCCGAGACTTGCTGGTCAGTGGTTTCGGGTCTGGCCTCCTGACTTTTCAGGGCAGAGCAGAAAGTCTGTAAATACCCTGAAGTCTTTAATCTACCAGCAAAAAGAGTGAGGATGAGTTCAGGTTTTAGCCCACTGATGTGGTATGTTAATTTAAAGGTACAGTTTCTTATGAAAATGACAAAAATAAACTTAAGTACTAATTCTAAACATATATTCTTATCAATTTCAGCTCTAAGTAATACTCTCATTTGAAAGTAAATTACTGTAAGAGATCTTTCTAAAATTATCGCATATAATTTCTCTTGCATTGCTATCCAGTTACCATTTTATTTTGAAAGGCAAACAGGCATGAGAGCACTCTGGTAAAAGGGTTTCATGAAATACTATGCAGCGATCTGGTTTGGGAGAAGAGGTATTGCTAAGTAACCTCCAGCAAGTCACTTAACTTTTCTCATTCACAACCTCCTTTTCTTGTAAGTGAAGACAATAACACCTGCCATAAAACAGTGTTGCAAAGAAAATTGTTTTCTTACATGAAGCGCCTACTACAGTGTCTGTCATGCAGCAGGAGCTCAGTGAACAGTTGTTATTATTCTCAGATCAAACCGTGGTTTTCGGCCTCCCTGCCCCTGCCCAAGCCCATGATGGAGGAGAGTCCATGTGGGAAATACTCCCAGTTTTCCACAATTCCCAGCAGTACAGTTCTAACTCCACGTCTTTTCTTCTCCCACTCAAGAAACATCAGAAGATAGATGACTGAAATTGAAGTGATTATAGGAAAAGCCCCTGGAATCTGTTTTTTAGGTAAATGAGTCCCCAACTTGATTATTTTATCATCAGTAACAAATAAATGGGGATTCACCGTCTAAAAGACGAGTCCCAGGTGGCCAGTTAGCTCAGTTGGTTAGAGCGTGGTGCTTTTAACACCAAGGTTGCTGGTTCGATCTTTGGGCCATTGTGAGCTGTGCCTTCCTTAAAATAAATAAATAAATAAATAAATAAATAAATAAATAAATAAATAAATAAATAAAATGACAAGTCCCAATTATTTGAGAACCTAGTTTCGCAGAACCAGGCATAAGTTTCGGGGTCAGAAGTCCTAACATCCCCTCACATCATGTGAGACCAAGGGGCCTGTCTCCTGGCCCCAATCAGACTCTCAAGCAACTGGGGACCTCGGCCACATTTTCTTATTCCCCCAGATCCCATCCTTTCCCTGGTGCGGTTCCTTGCCTTTAGCTGACAGTTAATAAATGTTTCATGAATAAACGCATCTGAATTCTGGCTCCAATTCTGCACGTCTCTGCACTGGGACTGGCAAATGTGCATTATGAGCCAAAATCAGGTCAGGTGACCCGGCTTCCAGCAATAATGTGCACAGAAGGCAAATGATTAAATAATGTACATCTAGCCACTTGACACGACATTCTGCAGCCACTGGAAATGATGCTCTCGAAGCCTCTAAGGCCACACGGAGACGCATCTAACATTAATTGAATAAATAAATAGAGTGTCCTGGTCCAGCTGTCACACATATGGTCCCAGACCAAAGGGGAAAACCAAATAGAATTTGTTGCTACAAGAGGGGCGTGATTCTGCCTGATGTGTTTCCAAATTCTCTTCTATATTGTTTGGGTTTTACAACGAGCAGTGGGGCAATTGGAGGGAACAGACCCCCAGGATTGGAAATTAACCCAAGGCTTCTGCATAGACATGTGGCCAAACTCAGTGTGCTGAGCTCCAAATGAAGACTAAGGAGCTGGACCAGGGAAAGGATGGGTAAGCCAGAGTCCATTCAGGAATGAAATGTGGACTTGACCCAAAATGGCTATCATGCTCAGAGTCTAAATTAATCCTCTTTTTAGTTTATTGACATCTATGAAATTGATTCTCGCCACAGAATCCCAACCCATGGCCCAGGCATTGCAGTCGATAAACAGTGTGACAGGGGAGGAAGCAGAAAGCATCTACAACAAATATTCACAGAGGGACACCATGGTGGGCTTGGCTGAGGCCCAGGTGTTACCTCTAGAAAAATGTTCCTATACATTCCTAGAAAGAAAGAGAGAGGGACAGAGAGGGAAGAGGGAAAGAGACAGGTGGGGAGCCTGGGAGGAAGGGAGGGCAGCTTCTGCTGCTGTCAGGAGAAAGCTGACCTCAAGTGTCACCTCCTCTACATTCACGCTGGAAGCCTGGCCCCACTTTAAGTTCCTTTCCTCGCTGCAGACCCAGACTTCACTCCCCTCTCCTAAGAGTGGACCCACTGCTTGGTCCTGGGGACAGTTTTCTCCCTTGGTCCTCAAGTCTTTCATTTGGAAAAGAACCGGGAAGGACACAGCCCAAAGGGCCCATACAGGCGCATTGCTGACCAGGATAAGTAGGACAGGCCAGCGTCAGCCCTGGGCTCCACAGCCCCGCTCCACCCCAGCCAGGCTCCAAGTCATCATGCTCCAGCGTAGGCCAACGAGGAAAGGCTCGTGATGCCCATCACATATGCCCCAAGCTCCTCTTTCCTAACCCAAGCTCTTGCTGAGAGGAGAAACAATAGATCTCCTGGAATCAGTGTTGTAGAGCTTGAGGCCCACTGCCTCCCAACCCACCAGATCCTTCTCAGGAAATCCAGCTCAGCATCAGGGTTGCCAGGGCAGTCAGATTTCCCTGGTCACCAGAAACAAAGGCGTACTGAGTTTTTCAGAACAACCCTGCTCGAGCACAGAGCACTAAGCAGCCTTCATGCAGCCGTGACTGGTGCCTGGCTCTGGCAGCCTGTTACACAGACCCTTACCCCAAATGCAGGGTCTGGCAGGTGGATTGACTGGACTCAGCCCACTCTATCCAGCAGGAAAGGAGACAGGCCTTGGCTTTTTCCATGTTGGAGCCCATCACCAGTAACACAGCCCTGGGGTTTCCATACACCCTACTTCGGGGTACCTGGTAGGCCAGGACCAACTCCAGGTCATGACCCTGCAGTGGCCTAGACCCTCACCCATGTCTACCTCTCCTCCAGGCAGGAACCCAATCTGACCCCCTCCGACCCCTAGTCCAGGCTCAGGGACAGATGAAGGTCTCTATGCTATAGGGACCTCAGAGACTGTCTTTTGCAAACCTCACAAGGTCACTCTATCTTCTCCTTCCATAATCAGAACAAAAGGGTCAGATGTTCCACTTCCCAGCATGACTTCCTGAGAAGGCCCTGGGCCAGTTCTGCTATTGGCCTCCTCCCTTTTAGTCCAGACTCAAGACCGTATGAGGATTAGAGCGTAAACCCACCGCTGCCAAGGCAAGGATCTCCTCTGGAGCAAGTGGTCTAGGCTCTTCTGCTACTGCACTTGCTCCTCCCAAATCTGCAGGCTGAGGAGCTCATTCAATTACAAACCAGTGGCAGAGTGGCTGAGGCCGCCTGTGTAGCTATCCTGTTGCCGCCAAAGCCCCGGTCAGGGATTTGTCTTTCGTCTTTCCGACCATAGACAGTTTATTGCCCTCAGCTTCCAGATCATGTCTTTTTTCCATGGCCAGATCTTCTCAGGAGATGCTCACAGAAGCGAAAGGGCCTTTGAGCTGGAAAATCATGGGCTGATAGTCACTGTAAGTGGAGTCAAGTGAGTTTGTCTCCACGGTGATGTTTATTTCCCAGGATGAGGCACAGGCTGCTCAGATGCTCCAAAGCAAACAAAGAAATGGGAAGCAGACAGAGGTGGACACAAGCTCACAGGAAGTCTAGGGCACCTGGCAGAGGAACAGGAAGGTGCTTCCCTTTGGGGCAGACCTGTTAACTGGCATTGAACCCTCCTCTCTCTCTGAAAACTTCTTTCTTTTGCATTTCTGGGGCTTTAGCACAGGGAACAAGGGACTAGGTCCTCAGGTGAACCTGTTTCGTATCTGCCCATGCTTTCTAACCCCCCTCTCCCCTGTGCCCTGCCTCCTCCCTCCTTTTCTCTGAATTAATGTCGCAGCTTCCACATCCAGAGATAACTGCAGAGGCCTCACCCAACTGAGGCCTGAGCTCACAGGCCCTCTGGCCCAGTCATTTTCAATGCCCTGTCCTGTTCTTCTGACCCAAATGCAAGAGTTACACAGATCCTGACCCAGAATCATCCTGTTGGTTCCTGCCTGTAGAGCTAGGACAGTAGCCCGTAGCCATATGTGGCTTTTTAAATTTAAATTAAAATTTCAGGTTCTCAGTCACACTGGCCACATTTCAAGTTCTCTCCAGTGATGTGTGGCTAGGGGCTACCATACTGGACAGCACAGATACAGAACACTTCCATCGCTGCAGAAAGGTCTATCGGGCAGTGCTACTCAGGGCCTCACATATCGTAGGGTCCTGCTCCTTTCACTGAACGCAGTCACTATTCTTCCCAGTTCTTCCCTGACAGCTGCAAGTTTTATGATCACAGGGAAGCAGGAACACCATCTTTGTGTGAATCTGATAGATGAATTTAAATCTGATTAAAGCTTGGGAGCTGAGTGACCCTAGGAAGCGTCAGCTTCCTCATCGGTAAAACGAGAGTGATCATATTGACCGAAGTGGATTGATGGGAGGATTAAATGAGCAAGTGTGAAGTATCTGGCAGAGAGAAGCAGCCCATAAATGTAGTTTCGGATTTGTTATTGATAAACTGTCCAACAGCTCAGGGTTGAGGCCTGAGTCTGTATGAGGATCTCAATGCAAGCATGTGGTCGGGATTGGAAAACGAGTGCAGTGACAGAAACAGCAATGACGAGTGTAGATCTGTCCCTTGGCCTCTCGGGGATATTTCTATTTTGGGTGCTATTTCCTCACCATATTGATTTTAGATCAATTGTTAAGAGCTTTTCATTGTTTCACAGTTGTCTGAAGCATGTCTCTCCCTCTGGTCTTCAGGAGTTACCCCTGGAAACTCACATCAATAGGTCACTTCTATAGGAGCCAAGCAGAAGTGAGCTCCTGGGCCAGCTGGGGTCAGCTCAAGGTCACATAGGGAGACCCACAGGAACTTTTTGGTATGGTCGTGAACTGGTTATCAGTGTGCCTTTAGCCAGCCAGCTCACTACTCTGTTTCCTCTTCTTCCAGTGCCCAGCCCCAGTAATGACATAATGAATGGGGTTGTCAAAGATCAAAAGAGGTTATTGACTCAACATTCGTTTCCTTGTATGTACACTTGTGTCTGGCACCCATGGGGCCTGGCTCTGCATTAAACCTTCGTGGATGTTTGGCAAACATGTTGACTGCATGGCTGATTATATACAGACCCTACTTAGAACTATACTATGCACTTTGGAAAAGTGGAGCAGGGTTATTAATAGTGTACAAGATAGTCTCAAAAGGAGCCTCCATTTCATTTCCACCTTCTTTCTACTCTCTGAAGTCTGAAGTTTATTTCTCTTGAGGAAAATCTGGCTCATGGTCCGTATCAGGAGTCCCTTTTTGGTCAAACCACCTTACTCAGTGCCCCCCTGAACGCCCTTGAAAGCCAGGCTATGCTGAGGGCATGTCATCAACCTCAGGGAAATGCATGTCATTGACTTCCTCGAAGTGTAGTACAAGAGAGGAAGGCAGGCAAACCCAGGTGCCATGCCTTCTGGGTAGTGTACGTCTGTCTGTCTCTCTCAGCAGGACTGCTTGTCCTCCGGATCCCCACCACTCACAGCAGCCTGGGCTCAGTCTAACAGCTTATTGAGTCAAACAGCTTGTTGAGTATCTACCAGCCTCCCAACCTGTAGGTTACCCATCCTCATCTCTTCGCAGCTCTAACAACAATCCAAAGGGCTTAGGATTTGTTGTTTCCCATGGGGCCTCCACCTTCCTACCTCTGTCCTCACAGCCTCATGGTTTGTATTGTTCCTTCTTCCCATCCTGGATCTGCTCCAATGGTCAGTGGCACCACTCCAGCTCCTTAGGGGCCTCTCATTGTCCTCGTGGCATCCAGTGGAGTTTGCCCCTCTCTCCTGCCATGTGTCCCAGGAACCAAGCACTCTCTTGAAGAAATGAGGTAGCTGGGCCCTTGGTAAACCCCGCCGCTGACTCTTCACATGGAATCTTTGATCCTTCCAACTGGAGGAGACCCTCTTGGCATGCAGGGCTCCTGCCACACTGCCTCCCCACCAGACAGCCTATTTCTTTTGAACAGGGACTGTCCTCCCTCATCAGTTCCAGCCCTAATTACAGGGCATCTCCAGTGATGTCCACGAGGTTCACCTTTTATTCCTCATGTGCTAAGAGTTAACAACTAAAGGTCCACAGCCAGAGGTTCTGATTCTGGCCCTTGTAAGCCCCTCTGTCTCATGATGAGTGGCGTGGGTGCCATCCCATCAGCTGAGGCCCAGGCTTCTCTTCCACACCTTCCTGTCAGGGTTCCGCATATTTTGTTAGGGACCATTTCCTTAAGAATGTTCTTCTGGTTTATAATAGTCACCAGGATCATAGCTTTGAAGAACAACATAGCATCCATGAGCATTCTGGTGCCCAGCACAGCGCTGAAACTTTCTGTGTGGGTTTTCTCATTTCTTCCTCTCAACCATCTTATGATGTGGCTACTGTGATTACTTCCATTTTACAGATGAAGAACTGGGGCTCAGAAGTGAAGTTACTTTGTCCAGATCATGGTAGAGTTGGGCTCAACTTGACTTAAGGGTCTGACGGTTTAACCAGGACGCCAAATGCCCCTGGCACACAGCGCCAATGCTCTACAGGAGTCACAAGGGTCTCAGGAGATGCTTATCCACCTGAGGCCCCTGTGACGCCATGTGGAGGGGTGAGTGCAGCAGGCAGAAGAGCAGAGTTAATGACCCAGAGGAGGCCTCAGGCTTCAAAGCCCTGAGGTAGCATCTGCAGGGTAATTACATTCTGTCATGTACACACAGGGACTCTAGTGACGTAAGGACATGGCAGCACTCCAGGCCAAAGAGGAATCAGAAGAGACAATGGTCCCAATGGCCAGGACAGGGAGGGCTATCGGCACCCCTCGGCACCAACATGCTTTGCTCCTGTATCTGCGGCCCAGCACCCCCACAGCCAGAAGGCTGAAAGGCTCAGCTGGTGTCTCATGATGAAGCAAAGAGAAGTGCTACTGAGGAAGACCACACCCAGAAAATGCAGAACCAGCTCCCTGGCTTTGTGCAGGAAGAGCCTGGCCTGAGCAGGAGACCTCTCTAGCCCAAGCCGGGGGTCACCTCCACTTCTTACCCTCTCACTTTGGGCTATGTCAACCCTCAGTGTGGGCTGCCTAACCTCTACTGAGGCCTCTAGAGGCTCCCTCTCCCTAGCGCTGCTCTGCTGGATGACAGAACCCAGTGGCTTCTGCAGCACTCCCTCAGGCACTGCTGGGCTCCAGAGCCACCCCTATCAGCCTCCATGTCTTGCTCCTTCTGTGTCAGTCTGTTCCTCCATGCTCAGAGCTCCCCACGGAGACTGGAATAGTGCCAAGTTTACTTGTTAGTGGGGCAACAATGGGGTGGGCCGACGCCCCTTGTCTGGCCCTGAAGCAAAGGTCTAGGGAGCAGGAATAAGACCCCTAGGAAGAAAGACCCAACCCAGTTTGCTGGTAACTCCCTGTGGAACCCCAGGAAAAGTCACAGAGCACATCACAGGAGAGGGGTGAATAGGACGCCCTTCTGTGCCATGAAGGAGGCCAGAAGTCCTAGCTCTGACACCCAACCTGAACAAATCACATCACCTCTGCGAGCCTCAGTTTTCTCAACTAAAAAATGATATGATACCAGTACGCCTCTCACGGGTCGTTGTGAAGATCAATGACCTAATATCTTTGAAAATGACTGCAAAGCCCCACAGAGTGTATGACTGTTAATGATCATATAAAATCCTGTAAACCGGGGACGGACTGCAGACATGTACAATGGTTACCGAAACTGTTTCTTTTCAAGGAGAAGCCAACGTTTTGAGCTGAAAGGGGCCTCAGAGATCCTAACTTGAACTCCTTCAGTTTAATGAGGGGACCAGAACAGCCCCGCCCAGGCTCTCCCAGCTCACCTCTCCGTAGCACATACGTCCACGGGAGGCAGAGATTCTTCTCTGTTCCCTGGAGGTTAAAAGGAGTTATCTAAGGTGTGTGGCTAAGGAGAAAGTTCCCTTCCCTTCTCCCCCAAACCCTGGAATCATCAGACTACAACAGAAACCCTCAGGAGCGGGCAGAATGCCTCACCACCAGTTCTTCCTTCACGGGGGGCCTAAAACAGCCGGAGCCCATGCCTTTGTGACAACAGCTACGTGCTTGTATTTCTCCTCTGAACACACTCCTACCCTCTGCCCCCCACACACTCTTCCCCTTTTTAGGAGTTTATCTCTGTCTTACCCAAGCCTCTGGCCCAGGTCATAGTGCAAATGAGGGCCAGGCCCAGCGTCTACGGCTGTCCTAGTTCTGCGCAGGGAGAGATTTTGTGAGAGCCTCTGCAGAATCAAAACAAATCTTTTCCCTCACCCAGCATAAATCGCAGCTCCTACGGAGGGTTTCTGTTGTAGCTGGATCATGCTGAGGAATTTATTATCTTACAGTTTGGGAGGTCAGAAGTCCAAAATTAATTTCACTGGCTTAAAATCGAAGTGTCAGCAGGCTGGTGTTTCTCCTGGGAGCTTCAAGGGAGAATCCATTTTCCTGCTTTTTGTAGCTTCTAGAGGCTGCCTGTATTCCTAAGCTTGTGGCTCCTTCCTCCCTCTTCAAAGCACATTGCTTCTATTAACCTCACCTTTTCCCACCTTCGCTGTGCTGGCCTCCCTCTTATAAGGACCCCTATAATTACACTGGGCCCACCTGGATGACCTGCACTCAGGAGCATTAACGTAATAACACCTGCAGACTTCCTTTTGCCATAGGAGGTAACGTTGTCACAGGTTCCAGGGATGGAGATCTCCCAGGGGCTACTATTTAGCCTACAACAGGCAGGTCACGTAACCCTTGAGCCTGGGTTTTGTCCTAAAAATGGAGAGCAAATGTCCACCTCCAGACTTGTGTGTGGGTCAAACTCCGTGGTGCCCGAGAATGTCCACCACCCAGGGATGGAGGCTGAGCTCTGAGTGTCGGGTCTCATTCCCTGGACCAGCCGGAAGGGTGGTGCTGCCTGGGAGACGGCAGTCATGGGAGTGGGGTTTGGACCCGGCAGTTCTACCTGACATGCCTTCTCCGAGCTGGTTTGCACTAACATGGCCAAGTGTGTCACACGTTTACGAAGCCTCGTGCTGCACACACAGAGCACAAATGCCCAGTGGAGTGGCTCTGTCTAGTGGCCAGGAGGTCCATCTAGGGCTCCTCCGTCTCCCTCTTGCCTGCCTCTAGGTAGTCACCAAACCCTGTCGATCCCTTTTCTAAATGCTCCTCAAACCCCTTCTCTCCATCCACTGACACAACCAACAGGAGTCCCGTCTGCTCCCCTGGCCTCCCCACCCTTCACCACAGACATGTCTCCCCGAGACACAAATCTGATCGTGTCCCTCCCTTTTGTGGTTCCCCCTTATCCTTGGGTGGAAGCCCAAGCTCTTTACCGAGTGATGCAGTCTCTGCCTGCCTCCCCACAAGCTCCAGGATGTCACAGCTGCAGCAAGCAGGTGGCAGATGTGTGAGGGCAGAGCTGGGGATAAGGGTGAAACAGGTGAGGGACAGAGGGTGGGGTTACTGTGCAGATAGTGTTGCAGGGACAGGCCTGCCCCTAAGACCCCAGGTACAGGTGTGGTAGGCTCTGATAAGCTGGCAGGTGCAGGCCGTGAGCTATATTAGGCCGTAGGTAACCCAGGTGGGCCAGTGGGTGGGCACCAGGTAGGACGCAGCCATGGAGCTGTTGGCCTGGGCCTATCTCAAATGGGAGACGGCCTCTGCTAGTTATTATTTTGAAGTCTGGAAGGACAGTGAGGGAGTCTTTTCTCTGCAAATGATTTTGGCCAAATTCCAGGAACAAGGAATGCCCACTGGGGCCTGGCCAGCCAAAGGCCATGGCTTGTTGGGGGAGTGATCTGGTCTCTTTCTGCTTTAGCTGAAGACATGTTAGGTGGATCCAGGGCCCCCACCTACCTGAGCCACCACCGTGAAGCTTAATTAGTGCTTGCAACATTCTCTGAGGCCTCGGCTGAGAGGTCTCACGTGAGCACAGAATATCCTCATTAATCATCGCCATGCGCCAAGTGGGGTGGCCTGTGGGGCAGCTGCCTCCATGCACACAACAATGGAGGCAGCCGCGTAGTTAAAATGTGATTTTGAAGAGCGGTCCTGTTCAGCTGGCTCAAAAGCAGCTTAGCTGGAGGCAAGCCTGTGCAGGAGCCACTTAACTCGCTTGGCCATTATCTACCTGCATTAAGTAGAGGTGATAAAACCTCCCATCCCGCTGGGCAAGGATAATGGGAAGTCTGTCAGGTAGTGGGGAAGCTTTCCTGTTCACCCCGTGTAACCAGGCTGTTCAGCTGCGCCAGGTTTAGCCGCCAGACGAGCATACAGGCTCCATATCAGGTTGGGTGTCTTTGAGCAAGTCTCTGAGTCTCAGTTTCCTCGTCTGCAGAGTGAGATAATAATCATCCTACCTTCTCCCTTAAGGAGTGTGAGATTGAAATGGCCCAGTACATGAAAAGGCCTCACACCTACCATAACGGTATCACGAGTGAGAACAGTGATGAGAATAAGGTCAGGACACGGCCACATGCCAGGCCCCCTTCTAAACACGTTCCATCATTAGCCACACGGAGTCCCATTTCACAGAGGAGGGAGCATGGCACGAAGCAGGCAAGTGGCCTCCAGATTCCCACAGCTAATGAGAGATGTGCAGCGCTGTGGGCGCAGGCAGTCTGGCTCCAGAGTCCACTCTCCTCCACTCCCTGGTGCTGCCTTTATCATGATTGTCCTTATACTCATTTTAGGAATAAGGCTGTGTGCTTCACCATCACCATCGTCACGCAGGCAAATGTACCAGCCAGTGCTCAGAAACTGGACCCGGAGGCTTCCATGCCATGTTGGGCAGGGGGAGGGGTCCTTAGTCTTCTCTGACCCTCTGTCTTCCATAGGAAGGGAAGAAGCTTCTTGTTATAGAGAGGAAGGTCACATACATGGGTTTTCTCACTCATCAAAACTCTGGAGGTGCAAGGAAATGTGTAGGTAACAGGTTTTTAAAAACAGTCATTAGATGCTGAAAGAGACTGAAAATGCAGCCCCATGCTGCCTCCTTCCTCAGGCTGTGCATTGAGGGGGACATTGTCCCTATATGTGGTAGATAAGGGGCTACTTGTGGATGAGAGAGCAGGGGGTCCCTGGTCCCCCAGACATCGACTGTCCGTCTTACACTGACTGATGCTGCACAGGAAGGCTCCTGAAGCCTGAGCCCAACTCCTGAGGCTGGTTAATATGCTCGGTCCATGTCTCAGAACTGCAGTCAGTCCCGGCAGGGCACCGGCTCCAGGACTTCTCCCTGTCTCAGTGGTGATCATAGCAGCTCCGAGGCAACTTCCTGCGAGACCCACCTGGCCCCTCTTACAGCAGCCAGGCGTGCTGCTCAGCATCCCTCACACCTCCAGGACTCAACGGCCCACCCAGACACTTGCTCTGCCCCCAGCCTGCCCCTACTTCCTCCCCACTCCCCCTTTCCTGAGGCCCACTCCTACAAATAGATCATCCAGGGCGTGCTCTGTGCCCAGCTTTGCCCTCATGCCACCCACTCTCCATCCTGCCCTTGAGCCCCTCCTCAGCATCCTGCCCTTACACCGTCACCCTGTCTTCCCAAGGAAGATGCACCCAGGAGGCCTGTCCTAGATCTGGCTCAGGGATGGTTCCCTGCTTCAGACTCCTCATTTCCAAGAAAGACAAGGAACTCCACTTTCACACTCATCTCTGATGAGCTCCAGACTACGGTGCAGACCCATGTGGCATTTCTGAGGAGACAGAGCCGGGCGTCGCAGGTGACTTCAGTAATGAACAAAAGGAAGACTTTCTTTCCCAAGCCACCTCCCCTTTGAAATGAGCTTTTCTGTTCCAATATGGGTTCCAAATGGGTTTGCACAATAACATGTGGCATATGGGGTGCTAGAGTAGACTACAAATGCATAGAATCCTCCTAAGCTGCCTGGAGTGGGGTGTGGTGCCAACATGGACGTTATTGTTGCCTTCCTCACTTGCCTTTTGGGGAACATGTCCCCATCAGGAAAGTGAGTCTCTCACCCTAGGAAAGATCTCAGCTTTAAAATATTTAGTGCAATTCTTTTTATAGCAGATGGCTATATTTAAAGTATTCAAAGGCCTACATTTACATCGTCTTGGTTAAATTACTCACCACCAGTCTCTCATCTACACCCCTTTTTTCATTTTATGAAGGCTCCGTTTACATAGTTTTATTTGTAGTGTTTCTCCAGCCAAGTAGGTGCTCGTTTATATCGTGGGCGTTTTAATTGTGTGCCCACCTGCCTGGATTAACAATCAGTGAACATCTGCACTGTCTCTTCTGCTGGTCCACACAGTCTGATGAGAGCTGTGGGTGCCTGGCTGGGCATCTTTCTCCCACAACAAAGCAAAACCCCACAGGCTAGATATGCATCTTGGCCGACAGCCAACACGACCGGAAAGAGGGAGAAAGATCCGACCCCATGGAAGGGCAGGTTCTTGAGAGAAACACGAATTTATAAAAAAGTGTCATTAAGGCCTACCATTTAGTGAGCACTTGGTATGGACCTGGTATGTGCTTATTGTACGTATCTTCAAACTAATTCTGTGATGCAGGCATCAGTCCTACTCCTTGGCTGAAGAAACTATGGTGTAGAGAGACTGTGACTTAGCAAATATCCCAGAGCTGGGACCCAGCATCCAGGTCCGTCTGCCAAGACAACCCTATGGCTGTCTGTATGTGTTTATTTGTTTATACCCCACCTCCTGACTTTGAGGCAGCTCAGAGAGAGCTGTGTGATACAGCAAAACAACACAAACAATAATCGTGAGGAAGGTGTGTTAAGGGAACTCAGAAGACGCCAGGCTGCCTTGCAACATATGGGCCTCAGGCTGGGCTCCGAGATTCCTAGCAGCCAAAGCAAAGAAAACCCAAGCTCTTCCCCAACTGTTGGTGTTAGTAGCATAAACACAAATCAAACACAGACCAAAGGCTCAAAGAAGCACAATTTTTCCTAAGTTCAAGTCCAAAAACAACTGTTTCCCAAGTGACCTCTTAGGGAGGCCTGAACATAACAGAACAATTACAGCACGTCAGCAGCCCCAGCGCCCATGGCCAGGGTGGGTCTGGAGGAGGTGAGGGGCTGAGCGTCAGCCCAGCGTCCTTCTTAGCTAAGCCAGGGCAGCTGTCTTAGACTGGGTTCCGCGGGTTGTGTGCAGATTTGATGGTGAGTGCATGGAAGTGAAGAAGACAGGATCAGGCAGAGGGAGAAACTGACCCAGAATGTGACTGCACCTGAGGCCTTAGGGTTCTGGAGGGAACTCAGGGGCTGAGATGGCCCCTCAGAGTTGTCCCAAACAGAGGCTGAGGGGCCTGGCCCTAGTGCCCCCTCCCCAGCAGCCAGTCATTGGCCACAGGCCCAACTCCAGGAGGGGCCTTAACCTTGAGCGACACACTTCACCTCTGCTGAGGGGCAATTCCCAGGGAAGGACGCAGCTGTGAGATAGGCCCAGCATCGAGCAGATGGGTGTGCCAGCCCTGAATTGGGGTCTGGGCAGAAACGACAGCAGCCACAATAAAGAGCCTTTGGGTACAGTGTCTGTGAATGAGTGCCCCCGCAATCCACGGGAAGCTTCCCAGCCACGGAGCTCTTGTGGGGACTGAGGCATCTTCCCAGGACACAGGTCTCCCACCTGGGCTTGGACAAGGCAGACCCTAGCAGCAGCCAAGGTGCCCCTGGAATATAGCATTGCCTGTGCTCTGACCCACTGGTCGACAGGGCCTGAAGCCCCACGGCGGCTCCTTTTAGCACGGGACGCAGTAACTTCAGCCTGGAAACTTAAACACCCACTAAGGCACACCTACCTACACACACACAGCTTCAGAAATAAAAGGTCCATCAAGCGCCTGGCTTTAGCAGTGTTATTGCTTCCTGTTGAACCTGCCAAGATAAACTGTTTGCTAAGCATACAGAGAGGAGGCAAAATGCGGGGATGAGATGGGTGGTGCCATTCAGAGGAAACCTGCCAGGCTTAGGAGGTGACAGTGGGTTTAGGCTCAGACTTTGCAGTTTGTCAGTGATATGCTGGATGAGGTCAGCAAGGCTTGGGGGCAAACCCTGCTGGGGCAGCTGCAATGCAATGACCTGTGGAGGAAAGAGGGGATGAGGAGTGTAGGCCCGGGACAGGACAGGATCTGAGGCCTCGGGGGGGGGGGGGGGGGGGGGGGGGGGGGGGGGGGGGGGGGGGGAAGGGGACATGGGGAGGGGCTGCAGGGGTCGAGGGCAGATAAGAAGGGAGGCACCTAGCAGGGAAAAGGGCCTGGCTTTGAGCCCTGCCCCATGAGAGCTTTCCCTCACAGCAAGGTGTTCCCTCTGACCGGCCCAGCAGGAAGCAACTGGCACATGCCTGATCACCAGGCACAGTGGGGACGCATCCTTGCATCCTTGTTACTTCTCTAAATGCAGGTCTGGTCTCGGGCCACCCCAAGGCAGAATCCACCGCTCCATTCAGGTTCCATTTGGTTGTGCCTGGGCTCGCCTAGCAGCCCTTGCCCTGCATAGATTGTCAGTTTGAGTCTGATGCGATGGACTCTAAATAGCTGCCCAATGAATAATCAATCATTTCAGAGCTAAATCAGGCTGTTGAACACATTTGGGGGCAAAGCTGCTATATCTGAGCCAAAAGCTCCCCTTTCTCTCCTACTTTGCAAAGCAGAGCATGTCACATTAAACACGTAATGGTCTAAGACAGATCTCTGTGACCTAAAAGAGAAAAAATGCTGAAGAGGTACACTCTCCAAGAGTCTACAAATTACATATCTAATTTATAGAGCTTTTAAAATTAGGCTCTTCATCCGAAGAGTATAAAAGATAGTAAAGTAGAACTTCATGTTACTGTTTAAAATAAGCATCTGTTATAAATATTTTTTAAAGTCAAGATTAAAATAATATAAACACAGTAGCCGCGGTTACGCTTTTCAGATTACCTAAATTTAAAAAGTCCTAGCAGAGAGAAAATTTAAGATGTAAGATAGTTTTCATAGACAGATTTCCTGGAACCCCCCAGAAGCCCACTTTGAAACTTCTATCCAGAAAAACGGTTGGCTGAAACCACAGCACGAACGTCAGCATCGCTGATCCGGTGGAATTCTTCTCGATCACCCACAGGTTAACACAGCTGTGAGCCCAGCCTCTAAGGCGACCTGCTGCCCACCCCCCCCCCCCGCCCACCCCCTGCAGACTTCATCTTGGGGTCCCACTGACCCCATGCTTTTCCAGCCAACTCTCAACCAGCTCCTTAGGCTTCTCCACAGAGTGTTTCCTCGAACTCGAATGTCAGTGATTTCTGGAGCTTCTTCCTGGCCCTCTTTGGGTCTCACTGTGCACTCTCCCCGGGGGAGCTTGTTCACTCTTTGGCCTACCAGCCACCTGTGTGCCAGCCTCGTTCACTTTTCTATCTCTGACTTGATTCTCTCCCTAACTGTGCACTTTTATGTCCCCTGCTCTCATGGGCACGTCCAGCTAGAAGCCCCTCAGGCACCTCAGTTGGTACCCGCCTCACCCTGACCCAGCAGAGACACCCAAATGCATAGCAGTCCTCCCCATCACATCTCATATGGAGGCCTTTCCATCCACCCAGTGCCCAGGCCAGCGTCTCTCCCTTACTCTCCACGGTGCCCACTTACTAGTGCGTCATCCCCCAGATTCATTGTCTCCTGCATCCCCACTACCATGTCCCGGGCTGACCAAGGCAACCTTCTGCCTGGCCTTGCCGCCTCTGAGCCTTCCCCACCTGCAGCCAGTGTGACCTTCTGGGGCACAAATGAGACCTGGCACTCTCCATCTGATATCTGCCGCATCTGGCTGCTGCCGCCTCCCTCATATCCTCGCTGTTGACCAAACCCGAGCCAGGGCTCTCCCCTACAGATTTTTGCATATGCCATTCTGTTCCTACTTGATTTCCTGACACAAATCAGGAAACAAAAGCCAGCTCCCATTTGTGGGGCTTGGCTCCCAGGCTGAGGGACTGCCACCACGAAACCTGACTCCCAAATCCCAAATCCCCTCCTCTTCCCACCAGTGGGCTGGCTGCAGCGAGAGAGATAGGCTGGGCCTACACCGCAGGCACGGCTGCACAAAATTGAGCGATGGAGACTTGATTTGATAAAGAGGGGACACAGCTGTTCCTTATCTCCCCAAGGACACTCTTAAAGATTTTCTCCAAGTTCTTAAATAATAAAGAGGAAAGCGAGCATTTTACGGTCCAGGCTGTGTTTTCAAAATACTCTATCATTCCCCCATCACTTGCTTGGCTTCACAAAAGCAGTTCAATGACCAAGTGCCCCCTTTAAACACCCTCGTGATAGGGCTCTCGCAGCTCCTTGTTTATCTTCCAGCTGCCAGGCTGCACAGCTCACCTACGTCCACGCACAGCACCGCCTATCAGTCCAAGGATGTCCGGTAGACAGAGGCAGGGAAAGCGGCCAGAGCAGGGGTCTGTCTCTGGGCCGAGGTCCAGAAGTGCCCTCCTCAGAGTCCATATTGCCAGCAGGCCAAGCTGGGCCTCATCTGTGCACCTCTTGGTGCGGGGGGGGGGGGGGGGGGGGGAGGAGTCACGGATGGGATGGTGGGGAAGGTTCTCAGCATGGGAGACCGGGGTTCTTCCCCGTTTCGCAGACAAGGGAACTGAGGCTCAGGACAGTGAGGATACTTGCTCTGGGGTTCACGCTTGGTGTGTAGCAGCTGCTCAGAGATTCTGATCCAAGACCCTAGTCTGTACAGCCCACGCTCTACCCATTGAAAAGTTGCTTACAATCAGTATAATTCTTTCCATATTTTTCTGCTCAGACACAGTAATCTGAATTGTACATCAATTCAACAGCAGTAAAATCTGGATTTATTGTTTAGCTGGGAATCAAAACACTGTTCACTGCTCCAGGAACAGCCACTGGGGAAACAGGAATATTTAAAATACACTGCTATAAATCTGAAAAAAAAAAAAAAGTTGTTTACTTCATGTCCTTGAACCTAAAATCTGGAATTTAACACACACTGGGGAGAGAGTCGAGAGGCGATTATTACGAGCTGTTTCCAAAAAGAGGAATACATCCTTTTTTTGGGATCCATTTTAATACACTGCCACATTTTCATGACTAGCCTGGATTTCTCTGAATCCACTTATCTTTTTATAGTTTGACCTTTACACAGGAAAAACCTCAATGATTTTCCACTGTTTTGAATAAACTGAAATGGGTGTATTTTTCTTAATGATTAAAGAATGAAAACACAGAGCCTGTCACCATCAAAGTCCTTCAGGAGTAATTTCCCCTGGAAGATGGGGTTCACAAAACTACCCCTTGTGATGGGGCTCTCGCAGCTGTCTGTTTATCTTCCAGCTGCAAGGACTCTACCACTTGAGGTCTATCCACAAGGGGAGGGAGCTTCGTCCTGGATTCAGAGGCAGGAGTGGGGCTGGTACTCCCCCCACCTCCCCAGCCTGCAGCGTGTCCAAAACTGTGAAGGCCGAGGCAAGATCATGAGGCCTCCACAGGGAGCTGATGGGACAGTGAGAGCATCACCACCATCCATCCCCTGAGCGCAGGCCCAGTAGGTCCATTTGATGTCAGAGCAGGCATTGCACCCCAGCACTCTGCCGAGAACCGGAGGCAAGCAGAGGATGACAGGAAAAAGGCATTCACAGTGTGAGCTGGGACAAATCACTACAGCTCTTGAAGTCTGTATTGTTTTCTATAAATGGTAAAGATAATAGTTACTTGTAAGATTATTAGGAGGTTTATGTACCTACGATAGTGAGTACATAGGCTGCTCGATAAATGTGGTTCCATTCCCTCTTCAACAGCCAAAACTTTTCAAAGCACAACTTCCTGGCAGGTACCATACGTGGCCCTGCCTTTTTTTTCCCCCGCTTCTTCCGCCTCCTTCCCCCCACCTCCCCCCTTCAAGCCACTTTTTCTCAGTCTAGTTGTGTAAGACACCGCTCCCTGGCCCATGCTGCTACTATGAGCCTTGTGTGGTCACCGGTCGTCCGCTCACAGTGGCTCACGGCAGCTCTCACCAGCTGCCGGCCACTCACACTGGCCACCTGCCGCTCCTGGCAGCACATGGCAGCCCACAGCAGCACATGCCCACGCCAACCTCCTGCTGCTCACGGCAGCCCAGCTCCAGGGAGAGCCATTGTTCACAACTTAGCTGTAGAGAGTGCAGCTCCCTGGCCCATGTGGGAATCGAACCGGTGGCCTCAGCTTTAGGAGCACAGAGCTCCAACCACCTGAGCCACCAGGCCGGCCCATGGCCCTGCCTTCTTAAGCAACGGAGATGGAATATTATTTTTCCAGGTCTTATAACTGGGGGACCCTATTTACAAAAATATGGAAATCGCAGAATATTAGTCTTGAGTGGGAATTGGGAGCCTTCCTAGACCAATTCCTCACCATGATGATTTTACACATTTGAGATTTGCAGAGCTACTTACCTTGTGCTTTATCTTTTGGGTGTAATTTTTTTTTTTAATTGAAACCAAGTTACAATGTTTGTCAGAACTGTGTGTTAAATAAAAGCAGGTTGGCTCTGAGTGAGGGCTTTAGGGTCTCTCCTTACAAAGCAAAGCACGCTACTACCGGAGGTGCTGTGGCAGTTATTTTGTTCAGAGGTGCATTCTGTTTACTTCTGGATTCCAGCTACATTTTGGGAGGTAGATGTGGCTGGAAATCTGTTGAATTTTCTGATCTTGACCTTTTACGCATGTTTGGTGTTAGGTTGTTCGATCACTTGTAGGACTTGGCCGCTGTCATCCTGGCTTCCTCCCTGGCCGCTCTGGCAGTCAGGAATGGCAGTATATCTTGGCTCTGGGCAGTGGGCCAGGGGCACTCATAGTTCTTAATGGGCTGCTGTGAGGGTACCTGGACAGTTAGCAAAATTTTCTTCCATGTCCTCATCCTCCATTCATCCCTTGTAACGTGCAGCTCACACCCTCCCCTCCTTATTCCTTTCCCAGAAAGGTGCCCCAGATCTCCTCCTGTCTCATCTGGCTGGGCCCAGCTCTGACCAGCGACTGCCCCTGCCTGCCTGGCCTCCAGTGCAGTGCACTTTCACAGCGTCTTCCTACCTCCTCTTTCCCTGTCTCCTGTCTCCTCACTGGTTCCAAGCGCAGACCCTCCCCACAGCGCCATCTTTGGCTCATTTCTCTTCTCAGCAAATGTCCCTTGGCTGCTCAAACTCATTGGTCACAAAACACATTTCCTTCTCCCACACCCTCATTTCTGCTCAAGGCACACTGGCCTCCCAGCCACCCTGTCTCAAAACCTGATGAGCCAGACCCAAGCCTAGGAATTCTTCACGTCTATCATTTCCATTCCTAGCCCCCAACTCCCACCCTCCTTCTAGCCCTCAGCATTTCTTGATGGCCGTCCCACTGCCCTGGGTTCCCCAGGCGATCACAGTCACTTCCCCTGGGTGCCACCGGGGCAAAGCAGAGAAGGCATTAGAGGCTCCATTTTCCAGAGTTAAAAACCGAGGTAAAGCATGGGACTTGCTTTAGCGGCCCAGCTAGTTTTATAACGATGCTGTACGTGTCGGCTGTGTGTTCCTCATTGCTGGGCATGGGCTTCACCTTCTCTGATTACTCATCATCACTTCTACCTACCAGCCCAGCCTCGATTCCTGGGGCAGCCTAGCTGGCCAGCAGCTCAGCCTCAGTCCCTTCCCTCTCCCGTCCCCTCCCACCCCTCACTTCCCATCTCTTCACCCGTGCCTGTAAGGGGAGGAGAAGAAGGGCCCTAAGCAGGGAATCCAGACAAGGGCTGGTCTGGGCCACGCAAGCCCAGGCCTCCAGCCTAAACTGTAGTGGTCACTTTGACAGGGGATAGTGGAGGGTGTCAGGGAGTGGCCCTCAGACCCCAGCTCTGGGCCCCTATCTGGCCAGGCAGCATGAGCCCCATAACTAGAGCACCCTACTCCAACCCCACAGCAGAAGTACCAGGAGCTTAAGGACTTTGTGCTCATCTCTGATAACTGGACTCAGGTGGTCCTGGCAGGAAGATGGGCCTGGGCCTTGGGGTGGGGGTGGGGAGGAGCGCTGTGTTGACCTTCCCTGCGGGTCTGATCCCCTAAGGGCTAAATACAGGCCTGCTTTGCCTGGGCACTGCCCTCCTCCATGCCCACAGGGGCATTCTGGCTGTAGAGCAGTACAACAACATGGTCTCTTCTTGCTGGTCTTCTTAAACTTGTTTCATTCTCTCTCGTCACACCTGAATGCTGACCAGCAGCCATCCCCACCCTCCCATAGTGGCAGCCAGTGATGCCCAGCCGATTCCCCACTGGGGCAGAACTCGCTGGCATCTGCTGCAAAGTCTGAGCGATTCCTGACCTGACTCTTCAGATGCCATAGTCCTGCCCTTAGGAGTCTTCATTCTGCCCAACTTTCTCCATTGATCAGAGGATCAGGGCCTATCAATATCGCAGATATCTCTATTACTCTTTATTTTACCTAAAGTACTTTAGATACTTTAGGTAAAAGAGTGTAAGGCTCTTCAGCTGGTTTATAAGTCCTTCTCTGTGTCTGGGAAACTTTTGAATTAAGAAGCAAAAAACAAACAAACCAAAAACCCAGGCTCTACTTCAGTATTTCCATCCATAGTGGTGTAGAAACAAAATGACTCTCAGCCAAGCCCCACAGCAAAGTGAGGATTAGTAGTCAGAATGCTTACATACTCACAGCTTTTCATGAGTCTTAGGGTCCAAAGTCAGGGTGATTTAAATCCAGTAGCTGTTTATTCTTAACCCCTTCACTTAGGGTTGCCAGATTTAGCGTATAAAACCATAGGACAATCCTATCCCTCAGGCTGGGGGTGGCAATGGTGAGGCCCACAGGGGCAGGGGCAGAGTGTGGGGTGTGGGGTGGAGCAGTGGAGGGACTTGATGTGTCGTGGGTGCCTGAACCTCAGCGTGGCATCTGTGGTGATAACACCAGCAGTGTTCAGGTTGGTGGGGCCGTCCCAGGCGACCCTGCAGCCCTGCCTCCCCTCCCCCGCAGCATCTGCTCTGAGCCCTGGCCTTCCTGACTCCCACACAGTAACCGGTTTGTAATACTAACACCAGCACTCACTGAGCATTGGTGTGCGTGGAAGCTGCGCTGAGGTCCTCTGAGCACGAAGTCTTCAGTCCTTGGGAAGCGAAGTTGGGGGGCCAGAGGCCTCTTCAGGGTCTTCACAGCACTTGAGTCTCACAGGCCTCAGGGGACAGGCAGAACTTGTGTGGACGCCCCAGTCCTCACCGGGGTTGGAGCATGAGGCTTACTTAAGTGGGTGACTGAGCTCAGCCTCCTCTCTGGTGGATGTAAAACCTGTGTCAAGGCGGGGGAGGGATGTGGTGGGCCCGTCAGCCTCCGGGGCACAATGTTAACCACAGTCATCAGGACCACAGCAGACTCAGCTCTGAGCCAGGCTCTGTGACAGGACTGTGTGCATTTTACCCTCAGGACCCCTTGATGCCTGTTACTAAGGAGCTATTCAAACCCCCACTTCAGAGGTGAAAAAACCGAGGCCCAGAGAGGAAACCAGACTTAGGCAAAGCCTCCCATCAGGCATTAGACCTATTGCCAGCTGCTGCCATACGCTGAGGCAGACTCTGCTCCGTGCTCCTCGCTTCAGACAACTGCCCCCCCACCCCCGCAACAGACCCAGCGTGGGTCAGACACGAGGCCCTGCCTCGCCACAGGTGATGTTTTGTTTGCAGACACCTCCCTCCTGCTGGGGGCTTGATGTCCAGCCCCGGACCTCGGGTGCCTCCAGGAGACCCTGCCCACCTGAGCCCAGGGCTCTGTCTCTCAGGAAAGGCATGCTCTGCCACGGCCAAAATGAGCCCTCTAGGGAGAGTTCAAAAAATGGTGAATGAAACACAAAGGATCTTTAGAGCAGCACAGGACCCTTTAGAGCAGCACTGAGTAATTGAGGATAAAAGGCAACTGCAAACCAGCTAGGAAGACGCAGTGCCTGCTCAGACCCCACCCTAAGGCCTTCTGGGAGGACAGCTAGAGACAAGCCAGCCTTCTCATTAAGGGTCCCTCCCCTGCTGCCATCTCTCCCCTGCCACCCTGCCAGTACCACCTAGCACCCACAGGGCCCTATGATACTTAAGCAGAGCCTCTGGATAAGCGCTCCCTCAGAAGGGCCATGACAGGTCCTTCTACGAAGAAGTCCAACATCACAACTGTACTCACCCATCCAACACTTCATAACCGCCCACTGCCCCTGGGCAGGTCCATCCAGGTCTCCATCGCAAAAGCTGGCAGGTGTGTGTGATTGTTGTCACCAAGAGCTCTGAAAATGCTCCCACTAAGTTGCAAATGGTATTTCATTTTATGGATACTCTTTCTATTATTAGTTTGTGAGCCATTGTGATCCAACGCTAACTGAGTGGCTACTAGTAGCAGGCAGACAGCTGGGGATGTGTCCTTTACCCTCCTGAGTTCTCAACCAGGGGAGACAGGGCCATGGTTGAGTTCTTTATGTGCAAAATGTACAGCGCCGTCGGGCAGAGCAGAGAAATAGAACTCCGGGGTCCTGGGCCCTGGCCTTGGCTTGCTCACCCCAGGAAGCGATTCATTCAGCAATAATCTAAGGGAATCGGAGGGACCCCAGGGTCTCCCAGATCTTAGAGGATGTTGTTGTTGCCTGTTGTTGTTGTTGCTCAAACTCTACCTCTCAAACGCACACAAAAATTTCAAAATCCATTTTTTCCTTTCTCAATGTTTTTAAGTCCCTCCCCCATTTCCCCAGGAGTTTCCTCTGCCTCCCTTGCTTTTATAAATTCACACATAATTAAATGTTCAATTGATATACTTTGTCAATTTTAGTAGCTGAACCTATGTAATTATGTTTTCATTTTCACCTTGGATTACAGTAAGCTCACAACTAGTTCAGAACTTGTTCATAGGAGTAACGTTAGCCATTGTAATTAGAAAATTTGTATTCTCTTTTCGGACTGGGTTCTAATTTCTCATTTTTATTTTAACAATCTCACTGTCGTATCTTTTGTTATAAACCTTCACAAATCTTTTTTCGATAAGAGGAGGAGAATAAATGAAGTCAATTTAAAAAAAGGAATACTCTTAGAGTATGTTTTCAAAAGAGATTATTGGTCATTTAAATTATCCTTTCCCAAGGAAGAGAGATTTAATTTATGCCTACGAGCAGGGTTCTCCACACTTCCATGATGCTGAGTCAGACACGAATTTGGTAAATTGATGGGGACAGTTTTCATTGCCGATGTTTTATTTTCCCTTAAATGCCCTTAGCAACCTGTGTGTGAATCAATGCATCTTGCCAAGTTACATTTATGGCTAAGCAATAATTATAATGTGCCTGGACCTGCACCTCAAATGTTCACCTCAAGCAAGATATGTGTCCCCTTTAATCTTTCCTCATCCCTGTCTGGCCCCCATACCCCAATGTCACTGAGAATTAATCTGAAGCCCACATTAATGAGCAAACAGCCTGGAACACCCATCTGATTTTACAGAAGCTCTCCTCAGGCGAGCATTAAACCCTCAGTCTCCACTCCGCCCCCACCCACGGCCCCGCTGTGCTGCCGTGAGGGCCTCCATTCTTACCAGCTGATTGTGTTCAGCAAACGTTTGTAAATGTCGGTGGACGTGTCTCCTCCACGCTCCGGTGAGTTTCCGCCCCCTGGAACTGTGTTTTCTCAGTCTTTTGTGTCCCCTAATGGTGCCTGGAACATTTTGCACATGATAAGGAACTCAAATAAAATGAACAATAAGCATCCCCAACCAGCTAGAGCTTTTTACGAGGCTCTCAATGAAAACACTGAACCACATCAATGTCGACACAGGCAAACATCTGGAGATGCCGGTGGCAGATGCTCAATTATGCTGAAACTGGTGAATGAGCACAGATTATTTGGGGCTGGTGAGCATCTCTCAGCTGGGCCTGGGGTATGGTGGTGACAGGCTTCCTCCTCCCTGGGGCACAGTCCTGGCTGGGAGGGGGCTGGGCAAGGTTTGCTCACCCACCCACCAGCCCAAGCCATCGCAGCCGACTGCCACCGCGGGTCTGTTGCCCTGTCCCCAAGGAAGAAGAGGGCGGGTTAGATTTATTTTCTCATTTGCTTTTCCATTTCACAGAAATATCATATTTTCTAGACGAAAGTGTTAATTATACCAGAAGCACCATCAAACGGCACTCAGTGATAACTAGATATTCAGGAGGTTGACATGTATATTGTTTCAAGCAGCTCCGTGATTTATTATCTAATTTAGATAAATGGCAAATAGTGATATCATAATAGCCCCCTTTTATTCTGGTTTACGCCTCATTGTCTCTGGGTAGAGAATAAGAAATGAATCATCCAAGAGGCCCCATGGAAGAATGGCAGGCTGGCTGAGAGCATAGACTCGAGCGTCAGATCCACGGGGCTTCAAATCCCAGCCTGCTGCTGACCAAGGGCAACAGCTGTGACCGTTGGAGGCTTCTCAGATGGAGCAGGGTTGAGGAGTAAGTGAGGCAAAACACTCAGCACTGCATCCGGCATAAAGGGTGCGCTCCCCCTGTGTTAGTTGTTGTTAAGTCCTGGGTTGCGGGCAGAGGACGACTAGATTGCCATTCTGAGGGCGTGAGGCCCAGCTGGCAGAGGGGGAGGTGTTCACGTCAGCCTCTGCATTGTCCCCCTAGAAGCAGGTGGGGAAGTGATGCAAGGGTTTTACTGTGAAAGGGCCAGACCTGGGGCTGCCATCGTGTAGCTGAGCTGGCATTTCTCCAGGGGCCATGCCATGTTTACTTACATCTCTGAAAGAGGAGAAAGGCTTTCAGACCACACGTTTTACTCCAACTCACCATTTCCACGTGAGTGTAGCTAGGTTCACGATGAGAGGAACGGAAAGCCTCCAGACAGCATGACTCTGTGCACCGCCTTTCCTGATGCTCGGCCAGGCAGCCAGCAGGGTCTTGGGAACCAACCACATGGTCCCGGCCAGCAGGACAGAAGATGCAGGGCAACCGTGTGTGACCCCAAACCTTATCCAAACACCTGCAGTGGGGAAAGAAACCCTGCTGCCACCACCCCCTCATAGTGCCTTAGAAATAGGTCTCCACCCAAATGCTACACATTCCACAAAGAATAAACCCCCAAAGTTAAAAATCAAATCAGCAGAAGAGGAAAATCCCACTCTCTGAGAGTCATCAACTGTCAGGATAAGAGCCAGCTTCTACCCCAGCTTGGCCCACGGGGCCCGGCAAGTCTGGACACGTGACCGGGGTAACAGGAAACGCAGAGTTGCCCCACTTCTGGTGTTGCCAAGAACGACGTCTTCCACAGTGTTCCAAGTCACTGGAGTGGCCCCGTCAAGCACTAGGACCTTTTCATTGCTAACTCCTGGGGAAAGCTTGCTTTTCTGTTACATTCTTTGAAACAGCATTTCAGGCTGTCGTGACACCCCAGATTCTGTACTGGCTGGGCTGCAAACACAACAGCCTCTGGGGGCTAGTGCCTCAGTGGCAGGAGGGCGGGGCACAGGTGACTCCCCACCTCTTCCCTGAGGGACCCCGACTTGTCCCTGCAGTCCTGCTACTACAGGTTCCTTGGCAGACACGTCTTGTGCCCCACCCCCTGCACGTTCACCCTTGTGTTTGCTAAGCTGTGGTCATGGGGATTCCAGGATTAAACTGAGCAACCACCCAGGGGTTGTATGCTGCCCACCATGCCGGCCATGCTGTGGGCTCCCCAGGAAGGATTGGCACTCCCTGCAGGATAAAGGGGGTGGGCTTCCAACAGCTCTTCTCAAGAGCCGTGGCCGCTCTGACTCCTGTGTCACTCTAGTCACAGGCATTCAGGAAGTGCTGTCACAAGAGAATGGGGACCTTCTCTCCTCCATTACAGGACAACCCTCACGGTGGAGCCTTCTTCAGGGCATGATATCCAGCCCTGGGTTTGAAAGGTAAATTATCATGCAAGCAATCAAACATCAGCAAATCCATTCATTTAGAACACTTGTTTTCCATAAAGGATTAGGCTAGGAAAGAAATTAATCACACCAAATCCACTTCCAAAATGGTTACAGAACTCATGATTACGAATAATGATTAGAAGAAAAGACTAAAAAACCCTGGATGTTGAGAACTCATGTTTGATACTTAGCTGATCAAACCAGTCTCCTCGCCACCAAGCAGCAGCTCTCCTCCAGGCTAGGGTCGCTGTCTTCGGTATTTTCAGGCATGAATGAAGACACAGGTAGTGGTGAGGCCAGGGCACTTTTCTTTACACAAAGGTCAGTTCCAACCTACAACAGATTTCTAGTAGTGGTGTCTGCCAGGTGCTATTCTGGGCGTCACGGATCCCACAGTGAACAAAACAGACATAGTCTCTGTCTTGGTGGGGGTTTGCCCTCTAGTAGAGGCAGAAAGACAATACAGAAATGCATAATGTGTTCAGTGGTGACATTTAGAAAGAAAAATGGCGCATGTTAAGGGGAGAGGGTGATGGAAGGGGGTGTTATTTTGTACCCGGTGGTGTAGGCTATTCCGAGGAGGTGACACCGGAGTGGGGACCTGAATACAGTGAAGAAGTGAGCCCTGTGGACCTCCGAGGGCAGAGTGTTACAACAGAAGCAAGGCCTTGGGGCTGGAGGGGCGTGGAGCTTGGGGTGCTGCACCCAAACCCCTCTCCAGCCTCAGGAGGCAAGAATAACTCATCATCATTACAGGAACAGACCTCCTCACCAGCAAGTCAGCAGAGTTTGTCCCTCCTGCTGAGCCCTTCTCGCTGTCCTTCTCAGCATCTTCCCGGAAGCCTCCTAATTCAGCACACACGGGCTTCCCAGGGGAATTCCGTTCCAGCTGGGGGTTGCATTCCTGACTGAGATACCAGCATCCAATCGGGAAAGGCTCTGAGCAGCCGTTGCCTTAAACACAGTCACAGCACCCACAGGACTATATAACCAGTCAGGCCACCAGAAGGACGCCCCACACCTTCCACCATCAGCAAACACACGTTCACTGACTTCATGTGGGCCTTGCCCTGTGGGGCTCCTACGGCTGGTGCCAAGATGAAAAGCCTGAATGAGTCATGATTCTGGCCTAAAGCTTGTCCTCAGATTACGACAAATGTGCATGCCAGAAACATCTTAGCACCTGGATGCAGCCCCCTTTCTGGGGCTGGTATTTCTCACACCATCGCCATTTCACAGGGGAGAGAAACTGAGGCTTGGAGAGGTGGGATGCTGTGTCACTCAGGATTCAATCAGGGAGGCAAAAGGATGGAATATGGAATCTGTTATAGGAATTAGACCTTACCAATTGGGAGAGGTGCTGGGGGAGCAAGGGTCCAAAGGGGGACTTGATGGGTCAGAAGAAGGTCACTAGCCAGCCCTGTTATGAGTGAAGGAACATCAAAACTTGCAGGGAGGTCTGGAAGGCAGGCCCTGCAGCCAGACGAGTGGTAGGAGTCTGTGGAATGTTGCTGGCTCCTGTGGCCGCTGCCTTGGTGAGTTTGCAGAGAAGTGTCTGGTGTGGGTCTGGGATCACTATGGATCAAGTGGGCTGGCAGTGGGAAGGAGGTGGGGACAGGAAGTTCAATCCAATCCAAAAGTAACAGATCCCATCACAATGACCCAATAATCGGATTATCATTTGGCCTATGTGACGCCCAAACCACCAGTCAGAAGAGAAGTTCTTTCCCACTGGGAGTTGCTCATGCACAGGAGCTTAGTAGCTGAGAATTACCATCCTCAGGCACAGAAGGGGCAGGAATGGCCAGCTCTGAATCTCTCAGGTGCGGTTTGCACAGGGCAGTGTTCCAGGTGTCTTGGCACCTTTGTCAGGATTTGAAGGATGTGACCACGGCAGGATGAGGCTGCAGGTGGGCACTCAGCCCCCCTCTGAGTTTGAAACACAAGAGTGTGTGTACCGACAGTGGATGGTACGGAAACAGTTTGCCCCTTCCACTCATTTTTTTTCAAAACTGGCAGGAAGTGCAGTTTGATTCTTGTCGGAGTCTGATCTGACCCCCACTGTTGTCTAACTCATTGGACCAGCCTCTACATCTTGACGAATGTTGCTCAGAGACACCCTATTGCATTAGGAGCTGATTATATCTGATTGACCATGTAACAGGCTTACATCCATTTCCTGGGATGCAGCAGAAGGGCCTGATGGCCACCAGGCTGATCCCTAATTACCTCTTAAACTGGAGACCAAATTGGTCATGCCAGCGATGCTCCACAACTAGGGGGCCACCCCAGCAGAGCTGTGCAGGACTCAGTAAGAAGCACCATGCAGCTGGTACCTCTCCAGATCCCTTGAACCCTGACCCTTACCCAGGGCCACATCACCCCAGACACATGTATCTGAGGGCGGCCCCTTCCAGATGCCACTTGCCAAAGGCAGGAAGTAGGACCAGCAGGCTCTGTGGGAGGGTGGATTGAGAAGACCTCTAGTTTCAGAGTCAGATTGACCTGTGTGCAAATCCCAGCTCCTACACTGTGATCTTGGGCTCCACGCTTTATTTCGCTGGGCCTCAGTTTCCTCATCTGTAAAATGGTGACTAGTAGCTGCCCTGCTGTGGTACAGTGTGATGACATCAAGAACTTGGCCCCAGCCATGTGGACCCAGGGGCTCTGGGGCATCATGGATGTCCCTGACACGCCCCATTTATAACAATGCGCACCGCTCTGGACATGGCCACTGCAGATGCCATGTCCATACCTGGCCACTGGCTGAGTCTTCTAATCAGTGAGGACAGGGAACCTGGCAGTCTTGACAAGCAGCAGCTGATTGGGCTCCAGAGCCCTCCAGAAGGAATGGGGACCATCACCTTCCCCCCATATTGCCATCAGCTGCCTTTGGGGGCACCTGGGCCTGGAAGGTCCTTCTGTGTCGGTGTCCCCAAGATGGGATGGATGACACTTACCTCTCTGGACCCCATGGGACTAGAAGGGATCCCCTCCAGTCCCACTCCCCTCCATCCCAGGCAGCCGCTGTATTGAGGAGTAGGCAGGAAGACACCAGTGTTGTCCTGTTTACATCCAAAGCCTGGGGGACAAGGGACTGACATTCACAAATGAGCAAGTTGGTGACCGCATGTGCAGTGGGGCCTCAGGCTGTGGCGCAGTGGCCCCTCCCGCCTCACCCCCAAACCTTTACCCTAAACCCAGCATAGGAGGCTGGGTAGTAGGAGAGGCCAGATGTCTCTTCTGGGGAGAGCAGGGCCTCATCCTGCAGCCTAGCCAGGCCTGATTTTGAATCCTGAAGTGACCTCCCCAACCCCCACCCAGAGTTTATTCCTTCGTGTTTGAGGTGCAGGGAGCAGCTCTGCGGGCCTGAGGAGCCGGAGGGTCTGCTCTCTTTGTTCAGAGCCAATAACTACAGGCTCAGTGTTTAAAACGTTTGAATCAACAGAGGGACTGTTTATCAATATTTAAAAAAAGAAATGTAATTAGAGGTTGGTAAACCAGCAGAGCTCCTGGCCACGGATGTCAAAGGCTTCCTGACCTGGAGCAGGGAACGGAATGGAAGGCGACCGCAAACACGGGCTGCCATGGTGTGCTCTGCCACAAATCCCACTTGACAGGCGCTCCCCACTGAGGCTCATAAAAGATTCTGTGGCTAATGGAATGGCATTTCACATGTGTCCACATTTTTTCATTCCTAGGTGGTTTTACTTTCTAAACTTGGGAATATGGACATTCTATTTTAAGAACATTAACTACTGTCCAATTTTAATGTAACTAATGTGAACAAAAAACCAACTTTGAACTAAGGAAAGAAAACAGAAGTAATTTATGGGGTAATTTTGTGTTCACATCCCTCAAGATTGTCTAAGAACATTTATCTAATGCATTTATTTCTGGTCAAGAGAAGTGAATAACCAGCTTTTTGGTGGTTTCTGGAGAACGAGGTGAGGGCTGGCTCCATCTGCCTCAGAGACGCCAGCTCAGGCCACCTCAGGCCACCTCAGGCCAGATTCCCTCCTCGGGGCTCAAAGAGGCAGTGTCAGGAAGGTAAAAATAGAGTGAGGGATTCAGCAACGGCTTTGACACATGGTTTTCTCATCCCAGGGACTGCCATGTAGGGCCCTTCCTTTCCAGCTATTCGAAGTGAAAAAGAAAAACGTAAGATTATCTAAGAACAAATAAAAACAACGCTATATTTAGCCACCTTTCTGCATTCTTCCACATTCTCCCAAGTGCTCTTTCATTTTCTCTTTCCTCACCAAAAATGGGATGAATCCCAAGGTTCTGTCCTTGACCCCCTATTTTCCTCCGCCTGCCCTCCTTGACAACGGGCATCTACAACTGTGGCTTCAGCACGGGGTCCACGTGGCCACAGCCCCGGCAGTTTCCAGGTACCTGCCCACCTCTGGACAGGCCCCTCCCCCTAGGAGGTCCCCAACATCCCACAGTCAGATTCGGCATCTCCCTTTGAAGGGGTCACATTTGGGGCATATTCTTTCCCCCAGTTGTCATTTCGCATAACCTCGTCTGTATGCTGGTGGCCAGGACTGTTTGACATGTGACCCTGGTCCCAGCCCCTCCAAGTTCACCTCTGAGGCAGGGCTGGGAACAATGGGTGCTCACTGAAGGAGGCCCTAACACTAAATGGAAGGGGAGATCGGGAACACTTCCCAGAGAAAGACTTTCAGCTGAGGACTGAAGGCGAGGAGCAGCCAGTCAGGCAAGGTGGTGGTAATGGGGGTTCCAGTGGGAGGGAGGACAGCGTGAGGAAAGGCCCATCCTGGGAGAGACTGGGGACCATGGGGGAAACAGGGGGGCTCCGGAGACATGAACAGGGGAGGACAAGATTGGCAAAGAATGAGACAAGATGGTGGACTAAGGGATGGATTTTCATGCTGGGAGCAATGAAAATGTTTTAAGCTGGGAAGGTGCTCAGATTTGTAGGTAGACAGATAACCCTGGCTTCGGTGTGGAGAATGGATGGTGGGGGCAAGGCTGAAGGACCCAGTGAGAGACAATGGGGCTCAACTATGGTGTCTCTCCAAACCCCTGGCCCTCCAACAATAGCTCTCCCTGGCTCCTGCTGGTTCATACCTCCCAAGCCTCACCAGCTCTCTGTCCAAGACAACAGCTGTGGACCAATTCACACAATTCACACTCGGGTGTTTGTAATTCACAAACAGTGGCAGCATCCACCTCAGATCCCTCTGGGCAGCAAAGGGGGTGGGGGGTGGGGTGTTCCTCCCTTGCCTGTGGGTGCCTCCTGAGCAGTAGGGAACCCTGTGGGATCGAAACCCTAGCCAGAATGGAGCCATGGATAAGTCTCACCCAGAGTCTCTAGCTGTGTGCCACTCTCTAGCTGTGTGACTGTGGAAAAGTCACTTAACCGCTCTGAGCTGCAGCTTTCTTCTCTGAGTATCAGAATAATAGAATCTAACCTGCCCAGGCTGTTCCTATGAGAGGATTAAACGGGTGCCAGAGGATTAAATAAGAGACTATGATGTGACACTCTTAGCACAGTGCTTACACACAGTGGGTCCCCAAAAACGTTGAAGAAAATGATGGTGATCTCAGCAAGCTATGGGTGCTAATGCCACAATGTGAGTCTACACAAGTCTTTTAACCCTTAAGTCTACATTTTTGCGTATTTCCCTTTACACAGGCAGCCTAATTGATGCAGTTGTTCAAACCACTGGGAGCAATTTTTTCATAGCTCTTGCCTGGTATGTACAGAAGGAATTGAACCTTTTGGTGATGACATTCTGACCTGGCTAGAAAGCATTATATTAATTCAACCATGGTTCCTGAGTACCTCTCAGGGACGGGGCTCTGTGCTTGGTGCGCAGGGCTCTGAGCTGCAAGTACAAAGCCTGGTGGGTATGCGATCGAGGGGAGGTGGTGATCGCTGGAGAACTGAGCCTTAGAGGATGGGGGCCAGGTGGGCCGAGCAGGGAGGGTGTCCCGGACTCAGGGGACAGCATGTGCAAAGGCATGGAGGCGTGAAAGAGCATGGCATGTTCCAGGAAAGATGAGAGCCAGAGGGCAGGGCCATGAGAACAAATGAGTGGGAGGAGGGGAAGGCAGAAGTGAGGCCGAGGAGGCCTGGCCCCAACTCCAAGGGCCCCCATGCCAGGTTAGACAGAGGGGTTGGTTTCTGTGTGCGGAGGGAGATCTGGACAAAGGCAGAATGAACTCAGGGCTGCTCGGGTGGGAGTCACAGGCTTGGAGGTGGAGCATGATGGGAAGGGCTCAAATGCAGGCTTGGTGACCATGCAACCATTCAGGCAAGAAATGACGCCTGAGGGGAAGTGCTGGCCAGAGAAGAGGGGGAGCAGGGGCTGGCAACGGACTGCAGAGCTGAGAGTGATTGGCCTTAACTCTGAGAGTGAGGGAGGGGCCAAAGACAGAGCCCCTGTGGCAGCTGAGAAGGAGGCTGAGAGCCCAGGGCCGGGCCAGGCTGGTCAGCTCAGGGGCCGAGGGCACAGGACTCTGCCTCCTGCCTTCCCGGCACTGCTTGCCGTCTCCCCATCTTTCATTCTTCTTTAACTGCCATCAATAGGAGACCAAATACTTTTTAATACTTAAAAGAATGAGTAACTGGAATGTTTTCTATTTCCTCCTCAAACAGAAAAGCAAAGTTACCCATACATGGTAGGAATGTCTAGATTTTTATTTTTCCTTGATGTATTTAAAAAAAAAGAGACAATTCAGACCCCAGGATGATGTTTGGTGACACCTCTTTGGTGCCCTGCTGCCCCTCAGTGGCCTTCCCCTGACACCGAGGGAGCCTAAGGCTGGGCAGACACATCCCAGTCTCATTATAATCCAAGGGCTGGGATGAGACCCTGACATGACAGCTCTTACCTGTAGGATCTGCAGATCTTCTGCAAAGCCAGAGGACGTGTTCTTAAACCCTGGGACGATGACATTTTAATAAAGTTTCAAAAGATGATTTCACTTTGCAAGACAAACAGCTAATAAATAGATTCTTTTTGGTAACCACCCATACAGCAATCAATCTGTCACTCGCAAAACTGCTTCATGAGAGGTGTGAAATGAGGCCGCTCTGGAGTTCTGTGGGAACAGAGAGCCCCGAGAAGGCTTCCTCTCACCCAGATTACACCTGCCACCACAAAACAGGGAAGCTATCTGATTCAGAACACAGGAAATACCCGGCTGATTCGTTTCTCAATCAATACTCATTTTTGGAAGATAAGCAGGTGGTAACTATTGCACTGTTTACATGCTGCCGGCCCACAGCTACTGTCATCACGTGTTTCTCTAGCCTCTGTTTCTTTCAATTCCATCCTTATTGGGAGAAAAAAGCAAGTGTTTCCCACACAGGAAACTTTCAGAAAAAGTCATACCATGGGGGCTTCTTCTGTGCTGCAGCCATTCAAGTAATAACTTGAAAAAAAAGGGTCATTCGACACCACCAACAAAAATCAAAGGAGGAGCCTGGGTCATAAAATACCACCTGAGGCCACTGTCATAAAGTGGCTCTCCCCTCACTCACTTTATCTTCAGATCTGCTCGGCTGCCTTGGGCTTTTTTCTACCTTTACTTCCCTTACCCTTAATTCTCTCACTGCTTAAAAAAAAAAAAAAAGTCTCATTATATTGTACATAGAATACAATCAGTCATCTTAAATCTTTTTTGGAACGAGACGGACTATATTTCAGTTACTCAGAACCTTCCTCAAAGCAGCTCTAACTGAAGAATTCTGCCACTCTAAACTTAGAAGGGAAGCAGGTTGTAATAAGTGTTAAATACTTGTACAGCAGTAGGCGCTCAATAAATGTCAATTAACTTTTTTAATGATGGAATCTGAAAAGCCTCAGGAACAAAAAGATAAACTGGGTAATAACTATGACTTTGAAAGAAATACATGACCGAAATATTACTAACAGGAACAGATCAGAACAACCAATGGCTGTAATTCCATGGTGAAAACTATAAAAGAATTGAAAAACATCTGGAAGTAGTAGTTGGCATAACTAAATCAACAGTACAAACAAATCAGTGATGTCGAGGATAAAATAAACATCAAACCAGAAATGCAGACAAAGAAAACAAAACAAACAGAGGTACAAATAACTGATTTGGAAAATGGGAAATGGTATCATAGCGCTAAAATAGGAGAGAGAGATTAACGAGATGAAGCATTTTGATGAGGGAAAATTCAGAAAAAAAAATAACACAAGAAAATTTCACGAGATTAAAAGCAGCTCGGCCTAGAATGAAAGTAAACACACTGTACCTTTCAAATTTAACTCTAAGGGAAAGAAATAAGCATTTGCTAGCAACAATTTTGAATGATAAATTTTCTGGCAAGCTGAAGTGAAGGGAGATATGTCCTTTTAAAATTGGATAAGATGATAAGAGAACTGACATCACAAATAATGAAGATAAAATGAACCTCTGGAAAAAATGTTCAATTCTAACCACACATGTACCTTCTAACCACATATCAGTTATACTCCTAAAACAAGACTTGTAGGAGAAAACAAAGTCATTTAAAAACTGGGGAGAATTTGTGCACAATTATATTTTTTAAGAGCAAAGGAGAATGTCTGACTTTTTATAAAAATGTAAAAGACAAAAGCTGATATAACAAGACAATGGAATGAAAATGGACCGATTGAAAAAGAAAGAACAAGTGATCTGAAATGTAATCACTCCTAAGACTCACCTACACTCTAATAATTCCCAAATCCCGATCCAGCCCAGGCCTCTCCTCTGAGTTCTAGGCCTGAATATCCTACTGCCACATGGTCACATCCATGCAAATACCCCTCACCACCACAACCCTGCCTTCACTCACCTCATCCCTAGCCAGAGAGTGACCTTAATGCCTGTACAGTTGCTTGAGCTGGAAACTTCTGAATTCATTCCTGGTCCTTTCCATGATCCTCAACCACCCTTCAACCCGTCCATTTGTATTAGTCAGCTAGGGCTGCCATAACAAAATATCACAGACTGGATGCCTTAAACAAAAGAAATTTATTTTCGGGGACGGCCAGTTGGCTCAGCTGGTTAGAGCCTGGTGCTCTTAACAACAAGGTTGCCAGTTCAATCCCCACATGGGCCACTGTGAGCTGGGACCTCCACAACTAGATTGAAACAACTACTTGACTTGGAGCTGATAGGTCCTGGAAAAACACACTTAAACAAAACAAACAAGTTTAAAAAAATTTATTTTCTCACTTCTGGAGGCTAGAAGTCCAAGCTCAAGGTTCTGGCTGATTCGGTTTCTGGTGAGATCTTTCCTCCTAGCTTGCAGTCCTTGCGTGCCCTTCCCTTTATGCAAGTGCGAGGACATGGGAGCTCTCTGAGGTCCTTCTTATAAGGACACTAATCCTATCGGATCAGGGACCCAACCTTATGACTCCATTTAACATTAATTACTTCTTTTAGGGCCCCATCTCCAGATACAGCCACACTGGAGGTTAGGGCTTCAACATATGAATCAGAGGCGGGGCAGATCCTCTCACCAACCATCCCTAGAAGTTACTCTGGGGTACTTCTGCACCCTCCCTAAGGTGGCAACCAAATGCACAGACAGGCCATCTGCACATGCCTGTCCAGCCACACCTTAAACTTGCCTTGGTGTTAGGGGTCTAGGGATTACTCTTTCACCAGAGTTCAGTCATCTTTCCCCAAGGCCAAAAGCTGCTCCACACCCTATCCTCAAGGAGCTTCTGCCACCCCAACCTCGTTTCAGGTCTGCATGAAGCCTGACCCTGACACTCAGCTAGAGGGCTGTGTGACTTTGTGCGTGTTACTGAACCTCTCTGGGCTTGAACCATGTGGAAGGTACCTGGCCCAAGCCAGTACCACTATGTGGATAAACAAATCAACCGCCTAGGTGCCAGGCCCTTTGCAAACACTGACCCGTAAAGTCAGTGTTATTATCCTCATATCCAGAAAGTAGAAACTGAGGCTTGGAGAGATTCCTGGCCTGAAGCCACTACTTACTGGTCTAGGGAGGTCTGTCCAACTCCACAACGATTTCAGCTGCCCAGGCTGTGTCTCAGGAGAGGCAGAAGCATCCAGGAATCTGGACCAAGCTCTGTGCATCCAGAGACATGGTCTCACTTGGAGCTGCATGTCCATCAGGGGTCACCCCAGGTGCTGGTCTGTGGTCTAGGGCCCTGTGGGCTTGAGGTTCCTGGTGGACAAGCAGGCAGGCATGTGCTTAGGACCATGGCTGGCTCCACGGGACACTGCCTTGCTGTACTGGGTAACTGTCCCACTTTCCGTGCCCGCCCCCCAGACCCGCCCTGCCCACTCCCAATGCCTATTTAAGCAACAGGCCCTGACTCCACTGGGCCCAGGCACCACCGGCTTCCGGAGCTAGGAGAGCAGCGCTGCAGGCCTCACTCATTCAGGATGAAAGGTCCTTCTGTTTCACCATTTCCTACCGGTGCGTTTTGAATGATGCTGCTGAGCTGGGTTGTAGTGGGAGCTGATTCTGCTTGCCTGGGAGTGTATTGAGATGTATAGCTGGCAGAGGGAGGCTCTGATTGAATTTTTCCCATTTTTTAATCCTTGACTTGATGTGATCTTATTTTCGAAGTGGGGAAAAGGCTGAAGTTTGTGAAAGGACAGAGGAGACCATATCTCAAACAAGGGTCTGACTCAGAATATCAACGATCTGACATGTTTTTCTTTTCTTTTGAGAAAAGAAAAGGTCCTGTAATTTCAAGGTTGTAGAGATTCCATTTCCCCTCAGGAACCCCTCCCTAAATAGTTAGTTCCTGCCATTTAATTCTATTTTGAAAAAAAGTACACAGGGGATTTTTTCAGAAGAGTGTGGTTGGGGAGAGAGTGTGTGCAGCGTGTAGGGGACAGTTTAGGAAACATCTGAGGACAAAGACCCTTCCTGACTGAAAACTCTCATTGAGAGACGAGAGTGAGCTCTTCGGCTCTCGGATGAGAGGGAGGTGAAGCGAGAGTCGCACATGCAGGAACGCTCAGGAGAGGCCTTCCCTCTTTCATGTCCACTTCCAGATGCTTGTCAGCCTGTGGTCTAGGGTTAGGTCAGCCCAGCAAGAGGGTGAAGGACATTCCTGTAGGTGGTCACCCTGGCAGGGTCCCAGGTATAGGGGACAGAGCCTCCCCTGGAGGCCAGGCCAGAAGGCCACCCTCTGACCTCTCATCAGGTTGGACTCCCCCGGCTATGGATGGGGAGAGATGCCTGCCAGGTGTTTAACTCAGAGGAAATAAACCAAGGTGCCCACATAGAAACAAGGGCCTTTAGGGGATTGCGGTTATCTCATGTAGAGTAAGGACCTAGGAGCTCTGGCTTCATTCTTCCCACCCTGGTCTGGCAACATCGAGTGCCCATGCCTACTTAGTCCTGGCCATGACCATTCCGGACCCTGTGTCACAGAGGAGGGGGCCTCGGAGACTCACAGGTTAAATGACCTGCCCAAGACCCTTTAGCTGACTAGAACTCATGTATTACTGGAGCTTTACTATGTGGATTCCTAATCAGGAGGGCACCAACTGTGTGTCAGATGAGGAGACACTCTTGCTAGCCCTCCTGCAAACAGCTTTAGTTTGGGACAGAGGGACTGGGACTCAATTTCAGGTTCTTCTGAAACCGTTTGGCTGATTGGCAAAATAAGTGTATATAAAGGATGGGAGCTGGTCCAGTGGGGCCTGGGGAGTAACAGTTGTTCCCGCTCAGGATGTGGGGATGGTAAGAGGTCTTTGAGCAACAGAACTGGCTCGAGAAGGTGGAGGGCCATGGAGGGCCAAGAAGCGCTGCTTGGACGGGGCCGGGGCGGGACTGAGCTTCCTGGGCCTGAGTCCAGGGGGCGGGGCCAGGAGCTTAGGATTTGGCTGGAAAGTCGGGGCGGGACTTGGGACTGGAAAGCAGGACAAAAAAGCCAGGACTGCGCCTGAGGCTGGAGGGCGAGCTCAGGGAGCTACCTGGGGCCAGGAATCGTTGCGGGATCAGAAATCGGGGGATGTGGCCTGCACCTGAGGTCAGAGGCGGAGCTAGAAGGGCGGGGCCAAAGAGAACGGAATCCCGCCTAAGAACCTCCGATTCGGGCACCAGTGTCTTGGGCAGCGATCCTCGCACTGGGTCTGCGAGGGACGCGTGAAGCCAGTGGCATCGTGTCCAGAGCCCTCCGCTCACCCGAGTGCCCACCCTACCATCCCCTCCGGAGACCCCATTGGGTTCACGATGCGTCCCTGCTGGGTCTCTTCTCCACTGCCTTGTCTACCTGTCCCCTCCTTATCTGCTGCGAACCCCTGTAGTTCTTCCTCTCCTCGGCTTCCTGCTCCATGCCACCCAGCTTGTTGGCCACTGTGCGTCTTCCTGGGCCTGGGTTCCCCTAACCCAAGGTATCTTTGCGAGACAGAGATTACAGAAAGCTCCTGGGGAGAGCTCTGATTGTTCTAGATTCCCCTATCAGATCAAACCCAGGCCCATGGCTGGAGCTCTGAATTTACCTCTCCCCGTCCCCCATCCTGAACATTCCAGGCCTGTCTGGGTCCAGCTGTTCTGGTGGAGGTCTCATCCCTCCCACCCGTGGCGTCCTCCCCCACCCTGCCCACCCCAGCCTGTCCAAGTCTGTCACACAAACTTTCACCCCCACCCCCCCTGACTGCACTTCGTCCTGGGGACAGCCGGGCCCACACCCTCTTCTTGGCGACAATAAGGGTGCGGCAGTGCCTCGGACCTGACCAGAGCAGGTGGGGCCCCTGGGTCATTGAACCTGGCTCACCTGTGCTGGGCTGTTCTGCTGGGGGTTGAGTTCCAGGCACCTCTGTGAACCATTCATCATCTCCTTTCAGGCCCTTGACACCACAGTGACGACCCCCTCTTGAGACAGAAGGAGAAGAAAGTCCCAACGGCTCCTCAGGTAAGACAGGGGCTTCTGGAAGTGGGGGTGGTGCTCCAGGCCTCCCTTCATAGGCTATTAATGTTTTATTATATATAAAGAGGCGCTGTGGAGATTAAGAAAAGATTCTGCTGCTTGGTTAAAAAGTTTGAAAACACAGCTCTGGGGTAAGCAACCAGTCTTCCTGTGGAGGGGTATGTCATACACCCAAATCAATGGAGAAAATACAAACTCCTTTGATGTGTAGGAAAAGGACTGAGGCAGCACTTCACAAAAAAATGAGGGAATACAATTAAATATCCTGGAAAATGGAACCAGATATCATTACCCAATAAACTTTTTTAAAAACTTTCATGCTAAAGCCCAGAGCTGATAAGGATGCTATGAAATAGGCACTCTCAAACAACTTGGGTGGAAAGCTGTTTGACAATATATATCAGAAGCTTTAAAGTTTACCTAGTAATTCTACTCTTGAGTACATCTTAAAGAAATAATTCAAACTACTAGGCATTCTCAGGAATAAAAGCAGAAACTAGCAATACGGTGAACCCCTACAGTCAGGAACCTCAGCGGGACCACTATAAGAACCCACTCCCTCCCAAAGATTGGCAAATAAATGTTTTCAGGGTTGCCAGGGAGATCACCAGGCTGGAGGTAGGAGATTTGGGGGTCCAAGGTGATGGTTACTGGGTAGAAGAACAAAAGAGAAGGTGGATAAGGCTGGCAATTCACAAGAGGAAGCTATTGGGGTAGGTGACAAATGTAACCTTCAGGGGATTGGAAAAAAAGGGATGAGGATCTTGTGGGAGTTGAAGAGGAAGAACAAGCAGGACTGGGGCGGGGAGCATGGGGACTTTGTTACTCTTCCCAGGAATTGTCCTGGAGGTGGGGGGCGGTCTTAGACAGCACTCATTTCTGGATTTTGAATATGTTTGCATGTCATTTGTATTCAGCTTTGGTGAGAAAGGCAGAGAGGAAAGGGAAATTGGAGTCAGATAGTTGGCTGCACCTCTCAGGGACTGTCATTTACTTTTCTGAGTCTCAGTTTTCTCATCGGTAAATGGGACCAGTAGTACCCACTTGGGGCGGTTGTACAGTATAGATGCACCGTCAGTGTGAAGAGCACACGGTGGGAGCTGTGTCTGTGCGACATCTGCTCAGATACCCCCAAGAAGCAGTTCTGTCAGCTCTGCTTGTCTGATGCTCATTCCTAGCTCCCCCATGTCTTTGCCACGGACTCACTTGTAGCTGTGGCCCCACCTTACAGGGAGAGAAAGGAAAAGAGGAAGGGAATGAGTCTGAGGGCCTGAGCAGGCCGCTGGGGGCCCCAGACCAGCTGGACTGTGAAGCCACCCTGGCTGGACACCAGGTCTGTGGGGGCAGGGCTGACTCTCTCAGTCAGTCATCAGGGGTTCCCATGATCTACCTACTACGTGCCCAACACACACTCAGACTCAGGTGATGGGATAAAATACTGCGGGTCTGTAAAGGGACACAGGCCTCAGAGTTAGAACTCAGAACTCACCTTCCCCAAGACTGGAAGTTGAAGTGGGTGGGTGAGCACCTCTTCCCCCGCCCCCGAGTTCCAAGGCTGCTGGTGTCTGCCATGTGAGCAGGGTCGCTGGTCACGCAGAGACCCCATAGGGCCACACACACAAGGTTCTCCCTCCTTTCGTTTCGAGGGAAGGAATTTGCAGACATTGCTTGAGCCTCCTCTCCTCAGTCCTGTTCCCAACTGGGTAGATCTGAAGGTGTGAGGGGCTGGCCATCTTTCTGGTGTGCAGACTGCAAACATACAGTAAGTAAATGCACAGAAATTGGCAGGTGTCGAGCGAGGAATGGCCTGTTTAAGCCAAAGGTCTCTAGTCATTCCTGGGGCCACAGAGTAGGGGACTGGCTGGGGTTTGCTGAAGAAGAAAACCGTTACTGTGGCTTCCAAACCCCAAACCCTTCTGCTGAGGTTTCATCCCTTCGCACAGATAAGGGCTACAAGGGAACAGCCCCAGCAAAGGCACGGGGGTCTAGAAGAGTACGGTGGGGGATTGTGTAGGTCAGGGCCCTTAGGACTCCAGAATGGGGGGGACAGAGCCATCAGGCTGCTGGGCCTCACCTGCCGTTCCTGCCAGGTGTATCTTCCGGGGGCAGCTGGGGCCATGGAAGAGTTTAACAGGGGAGCTTGGGAGACAGAGCTGGCTTTGAGGAAGAAGTGGAGGAAGAGGAATGATGAGCTTTTAGGGGAAGATGGAGAGCTGTCAATCAAATTCATGGTGTCAGAGATCAGGGAGACATCTGGGCTGGCTGTCACCTGGGAACAGGTGACCAGCAAGGCATCAACAAAGAGAAGAGAGAAGAGGCAGGGAAGGCCCAGCTCCTACGGGGTGGGCAGGGGAGGAAGGGACAACAAAGGGCTCTGAGAAGGAACAGTCCCAAGTGCAGGAGGGGAACAAAAAGGAGGATGGCCCCGGACCAAGGGGCAGAGAGCAGAGCGACAGGTGAGAATTGAGCAGCTGAAGCCGCCTCTTGAGCCTATTTCTTAAAGCAAATCTGGCAGAAACTGCACAGACTGTTTTCTCCTTGGTGGTGCCTTCTGTTCACCATTGTCTTTCCAAAACTTTACCAGAAAGCCTGGTAAGACAGCCTCCTGTCTAGCAGTGGGGGTGGTGCAGGTAGCCTCCAGCTGGGTGGCTGCCCAGACCCCCAGCCAGCCAAAGGGTCACGCAGCCCTCCCAGAACATGGGACAGACCCAGACAGCACACTAGGTCCTCACGGCTCTGAGCCGAAGGACGGCTGAAGGCTCGCTGGGTCAGCGCAGTGCAGGTGGGACGTTACCCAGACATTCTAATCCCTTAAGTTGAACAAGCCTAACTAGGCATGAACTATAAGTGCATGCATCAGCTCTTCCTCTCAGGCCCATTTCCACAGCTCACCCCCAAGTCCCCCCACCACACACTAATCCTCTCCTGGCCTGCAGTCTGGGACAGGCAGTCGCTGTGGCCATCCTGGCAGGACTTCCTGCATGACTCCACCTCCTTCATGCCTGCTCTCAGCTCTCTGATCTCCCTCCTTCGCTCACTATTGGCTCCACCCACCACCTACCACTCTCCTGTCTCCATACCCTCTAGGAGGACACCCCCGCACTCAAATATATTCACCTAGAAAGCAAAGGCTCTGCCCCCAGAGATTTGGGGGCCCTTGCTGTGAAATACCCCAAGCAGTCACAGTGCTGCATCTGACTCATAGGAAGTGCATCCTGACACCCCCAGACTACCAGCTGAACAGCTGCTGTCCTGCCCGGCCTGTCACCAGTCCCGGCAGGCACTTGTCCACCAGCACAACCTGGTAGTATCTGACCATGCCTGGCCTCTCGGCTGGTGACGAGGATTCTGTGCTCTGGAAGACACAGAGTACTTGAGGTAAAAGGCCCACACCCATCTAGATGCCCAGCTGCTGGCACATGGCCTCCGGATTTGGGCCACCCTTACGGGTTGTCGCAGCCTCCGCCTCCTGTAGTCACCACCACCTGCTACAGTCCTGCAGGAGCATCAAGCATAGTCTGTTGGCTCCATCTCAAGTCGCTGTCCACTTTCAGTGGCCCCTGGGACCAATCCCGTATTCTGATCCTGGCAGAAGGTTCTAGTGGATTTACTTCCCCATGTCTACAGATTTACTTTGCTACCTATATCACCAGCCATAGCCTCTTCTCTGAGCAGAAACAGTTTCCACTAAAATTAAAAGATTAAGGTTTAGCTCCCATGATGCCTTGTGGCCCCAAGGACCATGGACACAAAGCAGGAATTGACTTTTCAGCCAACATACTAACAGGGCAAGACGAGGAGCCTCCCACCTGGTCTGGATTCAGAGCAGAGGAACATTGTTCTTACCATGTAAAATGAAGATCTTTCTTGAAGAGAGTCGGGTCTGGAGGGTAGTTCTATGTTCCTGGGAAACCAAGGGCTGTTGGTCAATAAGGCTTATTTTTGGTAAATGGGCTGATTAAATACCAAATCAGAAGCCTTCCTCTATTGGTCGGGATCGGACAGGTTATGCTGTGACTTACAATCAAAGGTTTTCTTACTACAAATACACACGTGTTAGCTGGGGCCCTCGGCCATGTCTCCTCACCCTGCGGCCCAGGCTGACCAAGTAGCCACCATTTCAAACTCTGCAGGTTGATGTGGCAGAGACAGAACCCTGGGAGGTCTCACACCTGCTGTTAAGTACCCTGGCCAGCAGGGACACAAATCACTTTCACTCACAACTCACCGGTCACATGATCCACCCCAACCACAAGGAGACCGGAAAGTGCACTCAGTCCTGCCTCCTGCCTGGAAAGCAGGCTCCAGTTGCTCTAGGGACCAGAGAAAGTGAGGCAAGAGCCCCGTCCGAGAAGTGGAGGCAGAGGTGAACAAAAAGGGAAAAGTCTACCAGGATCTTCACAAAGGCAAAGCGCGCTTATCTTTTTAGGTTACTCAGTCCTGAATGAAGATGTGTCACTGTCTCCACCAGGGTGTCTACTCCAGCAATTTGGCGACACACAGCCTCCACGGCCAGAGCCAGGAGTTCTTGTCACCCTTTTCAGAAGTGTAGGATTCAATAGCCAAGAGCAGGTGTAGACAGGGCTATCACTACCAGAGGGGCCGGCATGAATTAAAACCCAGAGCCACAGAAGAACCTTGGAAGGCAGGTTTAGTGGCAGCAATTAGAGAGAACTTGGGGGGCCACAGACCCCCATGATCTCTTCCCCACTGGTCTTTGATGTGGACAAATGACTAATTCACAGTCTTATGCAAATGAAGCTCTAAGTCTCGCCCCTGCTGGGCAGCAGACTCCAGCAGCCTCCAGTCCCCTCCCAGTTATACATTCTGGAGCAGGCCTGGATGGCCACACAGGCAGGTGGGGAGGCCTCCCCAAGCAAGCAGGCCCATGGTTTGGCCTGAGCTGGGCCATCCTCTCTAAGGGGCAGTGGTCTTCTGGTTGGTTCTCTCAGAGCCAAGGGCTCCTGTGGTACCGTGTGCAGAGGAAGAGAGAGGGGACCTGAGTATAGCAGTGGCCCAGGATCCAAGGTCTCCGAAAGGTGCCAGGAATAGGGCCTCAGCCCTCAGTGGTGAGTAAGATCCAGCCTTGGTCCAGACATCCAGGCTTAGGCCCGGCTTCCCAAGGCTGCTGGGAAGATTGCTGAGATGCTGACGCCTGATTTTACTTACTCATTCACACCAATTTGCTTTTTAAATCTCTGCACAAATTCTCCTCTAGGACTCAGTTTGTTGAATGTTCTTTGCACAGAAAACTTCAGGCTGAATGTGAAATGATTCCCTTCAGAAGACTGTTAGCAGGTCTGTTCTGTATTAGGAGGGTTGATTGTCTTCGTCTGTGTTCTCTGGTGCCTTGAAATGCCTACACAGCACTCAGTCGGCCCTTCCATTCCAGGAGAAAATGCTGCACTTGAAATGCAGCTGAATGCTGGATCTGCATGCATCCTACATTTGTGTGGACTTGTATTTAAAGTTCTACTCCCACAGAAAGTACGTTGTCATTTCTTCTTAAGCAAAGTACATTCCAGGCCTTGCTCAGCTCGTGAACCATTACCTCAGCCCTTAGTTCAGGGAAGCGAGAACTCTGCTGGGACAGAAGCCGCAACCGCAGAGCCTGAGAGAAGCGAGATCCTTCCCTTCCCTGTCTCCAGGCGACGAGGGTCTCTCCTGGGGTGGCGGTGGCACTGGCCAGCTGGGAGGGTGCTGGGGCCGGCATTCTGTCGGTCGTGCAGAGATACCCCAGAGCTCACCTGAGGGAGGTGACGTGACCTGCTGGAGAGCTCCAGGGCCCCCGCTTACGGCTGTCTGCAAGGCCCCAGCGCCTGGGCAGGCACAGAGCACTTGAGGTAAAAGGCCCACGCCCATCTAGATGCCCAGTTGCTGGCACATAGCCTCCGGATTTGGGCCACCCTTGCGGGTGTCGCAGCCTCCACTCCTGTAGTCACCACCACCTGCTACAGTCCTGCCCTGGAGCTGCCCTGTCAGTGCCCGTATGGAGAAGACCCTGTGAACAGAGTGTGCTCAGACCGGATTTCCTTCTTGGAGGACGCCCTCAATCCCCAGCCTCCCGCCCTCCCCACGGGCACAGCTTCCCTGAGAGCACAGGAGTGGGGGGCAGCCAGTGGGCTTCAGCTTCCAGCAGGCTTGAGGCTAACAGGTCTGGCTGCAGGCAGGTCCCTGAGTATAATACAGGGTCCATGGGAATGAGAGATGCTGCTCAGGATGGCTCAGGTGTGGACATAGGTGCCAGCCATCATCCAGCCTGCTCTGTAATGGCCCCCCTTTTCAGTCACCAATAGACGATTCTAGAATGGCAGGCAATAGAGTGACCAGATCGTCAAACTCAGTTCCCTCCTGGAACGGAGCCCATGGTGCTGCTATTTTAAACATTAGGTTGGTCTGGGCACCGCTGGCACTTACACCTCTAACCAGGCTTGAGATTTGCTTTCCAGTCTTGCAAGAACCAGCTTAATCTGGGCTTTCTCAGTTCGGACACGGAACTGCCGCGGCGGCTGACTGAGGGGTGCCCCAGAGCTGCTTGCAGCCTGTTCCTATTCTCAGAAACCACATGATGCACTAATAGCTCCCGTGGAAAGTTTCTTGGAAAATTTTATGGCCCCTTTGCCTGCACCTGTATTCTGCAGAGGCCTATGACGGGCTTGCACAAACAGCCCACAACACAGTCTGTCAAGAGATGGAGGCCTCAACACCCCTTGTACCATCCTCACCCCCCAACTGGGATAGCAGGGCGCCCCCTTTGTCAAGCCACCAACTACATGAGGAGGAGACTTTGGAAGGCTCCGGCTGTATCTTGAGGGTCTTTGCAGCAGGAAACTAACAGCAGTAGTAGTAACACAAATATTGCTAGAGATGTGGCAGGCACCGTGTTAAGTGCTGCCCATGTATCACCTCCAGCGACCCTGAGACAGTGTCATTATGCATGTTTAACAGATGAGGAGACTACCGGTCAGAGAGTCAGTGATGCAGCTTATCCGATATCCAGCAGGAGGACGTGAACCTGGCAGGTGTGACACCAGACTTTGTGCTCGTAACACCTGCACTGCTGTCTCCTGAAACACGCCCACTGAGCCCAAATCATAGGCACCAGGAGGGAGGCAACACTGAGGCCAAGGGTTGCCAAGGAGGTTTTCACAGGAGAGGAACTGATAAGAATTGAGTTTTAGAAAGATCGTGTAGCTGGTAAATAGTAGACAGGATCCCTTTGGTAGCAAGTGACAGAAATCCAACTCAGTGACTAGAGCAAAGAAAAAGGGAATTTGCTGACTCATTAGCTAGAAAGTCTAGGAGCGGTGTTCATGCCAGGCCCCAGATCCCAGGCATAGGGAAAGTGGAGCTCAAAGATGTCGCCATGACTTGGCCTCTCTCCTTCCGGCCCTAAAATGTTTTCCTCTGAATTAGATTCAGAGGAAATCCAACGCTCCAGAAGCTTCAGGCTCTTTGTGCTTCCATCTCAGAGAAATTGCATGCCTCTTTGCTGAGGGGTCCAGTAAGAGCTCCAAGGAGAGCTTGGGTCATGTGACCATTCAGCTTGGGGTCAAGGGGCTGTGGTGCCAATTGGCCTGGTGTGGCTCACTGCCCTCCCCTGGGATTGGAGCAGGGCAGACACAAGTGGGTCTGCCACCGCCAGAGAGGTGAAGCAGGCTAGGACTGGGGCCTGCGTTGGTGCCTGAGACTCCCCAGAGAGCTCCCAGGCTCCTGGGGGTTAGGGTTGCCTGATGTGCAAACAGACATGTCCTGATTAGAAGGACAATGGGGGCTGTGCAGGGTAGGGAGAGCAAAGGAGGGGTAGGGAGGCTGGAGAGGGCGTCAAGGAAGGGGAGGCAGGTGCTTTGGGTCTAGAAGGCTGAGTAGGCATTTCCTGGCACAGCTGTATTGGTGGGAGTCACCCCTATGGCACCCTGTTCACGCCAGACCCCATGCCCCATTCTGCCTCTGAGATGTGGCTTTCAGGGTTAGTCTGGATTTGTCTGACCTGCATCATTCAGAAAGGCATTCTCTTCAGTCATTCTTTCTTTCCTACCAGCTACAAGTTGACTCCAAGTTTCAGCACTCAGAGCTCACGTTGCCATGCCAACCCCTCCCCGGCAGGCATCCAGGCAGAAATGGCCTGGCCCGATCGCGGGGCTGCGGGCGGATGCAAGCACATTCTGGTAATTGGATTGGAGCAATCCTCTAGGCCTTTCCTGCGGAAACCTGGGGCTTGGCCCAGCTCCTGCTAGACATGAGCCTGTGGACACAGAGGATGGGAGGAGGTCCACTCCTCCCGCACTCGCAGCCCTGCTGGTGGATGGAAGGCTCAGCAGGCACGAGGACCAGACAGAAGGGCCATGAAGGAGGGACAGGACCATCCTAGCCTCACCTGGGGCAACTCCTGACCCTCATCAACGTCCCAGAGGTTCCCCAAGGCTGGCTCAGAGATCCCAAAAGACGCTGCAGGCTTCCTCAGAGGGGCCAGGGCTTGCCTTTGCCTGCAGAACTGACCTGACTTGCTCACTTTCCTACTGTAGGAGAAATTCAAAGTCGGCACCCACCTGGCATCCTTTGAGCCTCTGTGCAGCAGGTCTTATGTAGCAGCACATGTACCAGGTCCATTCCCAGGGAGATGGGCAATGGAATGGCTGTCTTGGTGGCAGTATTATTCGGCACACAGTAGCAGAGGTTCTGTCCACTACAGGTGGCCCATGAAAGGTGTTGGGGACCCACCCTACCCTCCATTTTCAACACCCAAACAGGACCAGGCCTGGCCAGGCCCCATTCCTGAGGAGGCCCTCCCCAGAGGATGGCAGATCAGTTGAACTCAGAGCCCTCAAGACAGTGTATGGGGTGGGATGGGGTCTTTGGTTTAGGTCTCTGAGCAGTCCAAGTCCCCCCTTCCCATGTTTGGTGGTGGCAGGCCACAGATTAGCAATTAGGTGTCTCGGTGCTGACAGGTCACTGCAGGTCAGCAGTAACCTGGGGAGGCAACTGCTGTGCGGAGCTGCTTGCTGTCAACACCCCAAGCCTGCCTGAGCGTGGTCCTGCCCAGGACCTGACCGAGCACCTCTCCCATCTAGATTTAGAGTCACTGGGCTCCCAACCTTCCCGGGCAAGTTGCCCTCCTACCTGGGTCGACCTGCAGCCCACAGCACTCTCTGCCCCGTCTGTCTGTCCTGGCCCCATGGCCCAGCCTCCTGGTCACAGTCAGAGCCAGCCAGTCTCTGCTGCAGAGAGAGGAACAAGTGAGTGAATGGCCGGGGCTCCAACCTAAACAGATGACAGCATCTCATCCTTTGGGTTAGCCAGGGGCCTGGAGGTTCAGCCGGTGGGCTCAGGCTGCCCCCAGAACAGTGCATAGACCAGCTTGTCCCATTTTCAAACTCCATTGAATCCACAGGCTGGGAGAGCAAGTGGGGTACGTAGGGGCCAACCTCAGGAGAGGAGAGGTCAGGGAGGTCCCACGAGGAGTGGGGAAGTAGGGGAGGAAATGGCCAACCACGTTAGTAGCCTCACTCCCTTTAATCCTCATGGTAGCATGACAGCCCTGGGAGACTGGGATTGCCACCCCTGTGTCACAGGTGACGAAACAGATGCTCAACGGGCCAGACTCCAGTGCTAGGCGACCCTAACCCCCAGCAGGTTCATTCAGGTGAGCCTGAGCCCCCAGCCCAAGCTGAGCGTGGAACAATGCAGCGGGGGTCAGGGACCAAGTCCGGGGTCTCCACTTCTAGGACAGAGAAGCTGCCCTCCCTTGGGGAACTGTGTAGCCTCCCAAATTGACTCCAGGGCTCAGGAGTGACCATGAGGAGCTGAGGGCATCTGGGACTCCAGCCCAGCTCTGGAGACCATGGTGTTGGGGCCGAGGGCCTCTCAGACAATCCTGGGAGCCACAGGCCAGGATTCACAAGGAATAAACCCAGGGGCCATTGTCGGCTTTAAGACAGCAACCTGAAAGAGCAACCCTTCCTGCGGGGGTGAGAGGCGACAGCTCAGCACACATGGCCTTCAAAGGACCTGTCTGCCCCATCAGACACCACGGAGGACTTACCGGAAAAGGTGCCAGACCCAGGACAGGGAAGCAGAGACCTGGCGCAGGAAGGAGAGGAGGGCGGAGTCTGGGCCAGGCCACCCACAAGGTCCCACCAGGCCAAGGAGTGCAGCAAGCGGAAGGGCCCAGATGGCCTGCATCCTGCCCCATCAGCTCTGACAGGCCTCTGGGGCTCCTCCAATGCTTAGAGGAGTTGCCACCCTCCAATGTTTAACTCTCGCTCTCCTCTTTCATGGGGAAAGTATAGATCAGACTAATTAATGTGTTGTTTGTTTACCCTCCTTTCATTTCACTGAGACAAAATAATTAACCACAGAGCTTTAGAAACCAGTCCTATTGGTGGCAGTTCCTTTTGTGTCAACTGCATCAGCAGCTCCTGTGCACAGATACAGGGACTGCAGGTGGGAGTGGGGCAGCTGGAAAGCACCTGGAGGCTGCTTTGGGCCGGGGCAACTGCCGAAGGGGGGCAGGGGAGGGGCTGTGGACAGGGGGTCCCAGGGCAGCTGCGAAGGCCTAGGATGGCAGGCAGGAAGGGCTGGATGCTCGGATCTGCCACACCTTAGAGGACCGTCGTGGTGCCTACCGCTGCCTGTTGGCCCCCTGGGCCACCTCAAACCCCATTGCCTAAATGGGGAACAGAAACATTCCCATGACCAGTCCAGGAGAGGCATAAAGATCAGGCCTGGCCACTCACCACCACTGCAGGCAGGGCTGGGAAGGGAACGCAATCAGAAGGGTTTCTGGGGCCATAACAGGAGTGAGGAGGACACCGGGCAGCTGAATAGGGTGCTGCCCCCTCCAATCTGGTCCCAGCTAACAGCAGACCCCAGCCAGAATCGGCCAGTGTTGGGGACGAGCCACACAGGAGGACAGGTTAGGGACTTTCTCTCAGGAAGCCTTTTCTGAAGCATTCACCTCTGACCCATAACGGTGCTCTGGCCATCCCAAAGGCCACAGGCCAGTTCTGCTTGGAGGGCAGCACAGGGTGGATAGAGCAGAGCCTCTCCTCCCAAACTATTTCTGTACTCACAACCAGAGCTGAGCCAAGCCTGGGTCTGACACAGTGTGACAGTGCCCCTCAGGGCAGACACGCCTGCCTGTGCCACCTTCCCAGCCTCTCACCCTTGAGGCAAGCAGGGCCCCTTCACTCCCCTATCATTCGTTTCTTCATTTGTTCTCTCCCTCCACACACTCTGCCAGGCCCACACCCTGGGCTCAGTCACACACATGGTCCGAATGGAGTCCCAGCCTGCTTGTGGGACCCAGATACTAAGCAGCTCCAAGCTGTTTACTCCAAGAGAACCAAATCCACACAGGCCAATGGAGTGTGCTGGGACCAGCTCCTGGCCTCAGACACCCCAGGTGAGCCTGCTAGCTCCGGCCTGGTCCTTGGAAGAGTCCTTCTCATGTCAGAGGAAGCAGGAGTGGGGTGAGTGGGGACAACAGCCCCAGCATCCAATCTGCTTCCCTAAAGATGAATAAAAGCCCCCTTCCCTTCTGTCTCGCAGGTTTTCCAGCAGGCCTTGGTGGCCCAGCATGGCCCACTGAGGTGAACCATGACTGGCGGGCCAACACTCATCACTGACCATCCAGAGTCACATCTCTCCAGGAGGTGACCCCTCCTCCAGCCGCCCACCACTCACCCACCCACCAGGAAAGTGCCCAGGCTGCCACGACACCATGTAGTAGGGCCGGCTGCGGCGCCCAGTGAGCTGCAATGGTTTTGTACACGACCCCCTTTCCCAATAGCTGTCTGTCCGCCCTGCACACCGTGTCCTGGGCCCTCATCTTCCCATGCTACTGGCTGCTGGACCGGCTTTTGGCCTTGTTCATACCCGACCCCTGCCAGAAGTACCAGCTGCTCTGCATCGTGCTCTTCACGCCCGTCTACCTGGGCTTCCTTGTCACCTCACTGCCCTTCGCGTTTCTTGGGTTCCTCCTCTGGTCGCCCCTGCAGTCCGTTCGCAGGCCCTACATCTACTCCCGGCGGGAGGACAAGAGCCTGGCTGGCGGAGCAGCCCTGCTGAGTGAATGGAAGGGTACGGGTCCTGGCAAAAGCTTCTGCTTCGCCACCGCCAACGTCTGCCTCCTCCCAGACTCATTGGCCAGGCACAACAACGTTTTTAACACTCAAGCACGGGCCAAAGAGATCGGGCACAGAATCCGCAATGGGGCCAGCCGGCCTCAGATCAAAATCTACATCGATTCACCCACCAATACCTCCATCAGCGCAGCCAGCTTCAGCAGCCTGGTGTCACCGCAGGGCAGCGATGGCATGGCCCGGGCCATCCCTGGGAGCATTAAGAGGACAGCCTCTGTGGAATACAAGGGCAATGGTGGGCGTCAGCCCAGTGACGAGGCGGCCAACGGCCCGGCCTCTGGGGACCCGGCCGACTGTGGCAGCCTGGAGAATGCGTGCATCGTGCGTATCAGTGGTGACGAGGGGGGCCGGCTCCCTGAAGCTGATGACTCTGCCGCTGGGGGACAGGCCAGGAATGGGGCTGGCGGGGGCCCACGAGGCCAGATGCCCAACCACAGTCAGCGGGATGGGGACTCAGGGAGCCTGGGCAGCCCCTCTGCCTCCAGGGAGTCCCTGGTGAAGGCCAAAGCAGGGCTGGATGGCAGCGGCGGGGAGCCAGGTGCCGCCTACAGCAAGGCCCCGCACAAGGCGTCGGTGGTGAAGAAGCCAGCTGCGCGCAAGAGGCGGCACCCAGACGAGGCCTTTGACCACGAGATCTCGGCCTTCTTCCCTGCCAACCTGGACTTCCTGTGTCTGCAGGAGGTGTTTGACAAGCGGGCGGCCACCAAGTTGAAAGATCAGCTGCATGGCTACTTCGAGTACATCCTATATGATGTCGGGGTCTACGGCTGCCAAGGCTGCTGCTGCTTCAAGGGTTTCAACAGCGGCCTCTTCTTTGCCAGCCGCTACCCCATCATGGATGTGGCCTATCACTGTTACACCAACGGGAAGGGCTCCGATAGTCTGGCCTCGAAGGGAGCACTGTTTCTCAAGGTAGGAGGCTTGGGTACCACCTGAGGGCACACACACCAGCTGGACCCACAGCCGTAGGGGAGGTGGGCTTCAGCCTGGGGGTCCTCACTCTCTGGGAGGGCTGGAGACAGATGGGGCCTTCCGTGGAGCTGAAACGGAAGGCCCCCAGCTCAAGGACAAGGGGGATAAGAATTCAGGAACAAGAGATGAGGCGCTGGGGTCAGACAGACCTGTCTGGGTGATCTTGGGCAAGTTTCAGATCTCGGCTACCGTTTCCCCATCTGTAAAGCCTCCTCACAGGGTGGGAATGACCATGAGTGAGCAGGAGGTTATGCTGGTGCTGGTGGGGAAGGCAGCCAGGCCATGATGGCACAGTGGTGATAAGTGGGGAGGAAGGTGCCAGGGCCACTGTGTGCAACTGAGCAGACATTCACAAGAGGGAAGACCAACGAAGACCAATGGCTGCAGGTCCTGGGCCCATTACCACACTTGCTCGTTCAGGCCACCAGGCTCACTGGCCGGGATGCCCTCTCCCTCTTGGCTGTCATGCAGCTGCCATGCCAGGCAATCTGCCCACCAGCCTAAGGCTTCGCTTCCATAGTCACTAATTAAAGTGAATCATAATTATTTCTGCTAATTTGGATGCAATTGGAGGAATTTTTAGACCATGGTAATTTGGTCATTACACATTATCTTCTACTGAGCCTGACATGCTCAAGTGCCGACTTTTTGTTCTCTATCCAAAAGCCGCTCTTGGTGCTTCCAGAGTTCTCTGAAGCATCGTTTGGCCAGCTGATACAGAACAAGGCTTTCTGCCCCCAGAGGCAGCAGCTGCTGTGGGTGTGAGTTCGCTCCATATTTCCCTCAAGACGTCTCAGTTCCCCCTAGATGGGGGTCCATGGAATGGAGACAGTGGTATCTAGTGGGGCTGACTGCGGAAGCCCAGCGTGGCGAGGCTCTCATTCCCCAGGGCTCAGCTCTGACTGGCTTAGCCTATCCAGGAAAGTGCTACGTGTCAGCCAAGCACCTGTCAGAAGTGAGGGCCGGGCTGATTGCATGGAGGCTGCTGGAGCCAGGCCTGCACCCCAGGAGCCAGCTCCCCACTCCAGCTGTTCAGTGGCTCTCGTGGGGCTCAGCAGGCCCAGAGTTGGAGTCTCTTCTCTCCATTCACAGCCTGAGAGGCTGAGATTGTATGCACTCCTCTTACAGGAGAGCCAGCCTCCCCATTTGGGCATATGATTCGTCAGTGTTCTGTTCCACGGACGTATTTTCATCTCAGCAGCTGGAGCGACTTTCTGGGGAAGGAGAGGACATGTTGTCAGGCTCAGGGGAAGAGGAAAGCACACTCTCTCCCTCCTGCCTGCCCTACTAGATGGCTCAGAGGACAGGGACGCCCCTCAACCCTGCCCCTAGCCCACACATCCCCTTTTCATCTCCATTCTTGGTCTAGCACCCCTACCACCATTCCCGCCAGGATCACACAGGCTCCTTGAGACAGCTACTCCACTGAGGGCTTTCCTCCCCGCTCTCTGGCCATTCTTTCCGGGCCCCTGGCTGCCTGCCCATCCTTCAATGCTGATACTCCCTCTGCTACTTGGGTCTAAAACTTACCTGCAGATGCTTAATTTGGTTCACACCATTAATAAATGTCTTGTGTTTGCCAACATTTAAAAATCAAGCTATTTCACATAAAACCCAGTTTGCAACTTCTCTCCCCACCTCGGCAGATCTGGCAGCACCAGGCCTGCTGCATTCTGCCCAGCCCAAGATGAGCACTGGCAGCCCCCAAAGCAGGGTGACCCCACTTGGCTAGTCCTCTTCATTTCCAAGTAGTTATCATGGCTGGACTCACAGGAAATGACTCCACAGCCTCCATTTCCTCACTTGTTGAGGGTTCTCGGGTTTGTCCCAGTCCCAATCTCTCCTCTGTGTCCCCAGCTGTGTGTCTGGCTGCCCCGTGGACATAGTAATTCCTGAACAGAACATATCATCTTCCCTGGTCCCGCTCCTCACCCAGGTTCCACCATCCCTCAGCCAGAAGGGCCCACCTTGACTCCTCTCCATGCCCTGAGCCCATCCAATCCATCCAGACTCCTAATTTCACTCCCCAAATACCTCTGGGTCCCCCCCACCATGTCTCCAGCTGCACTATCATGGCCGCTGTCCTCTGCATCTACCCCACTGTGTTTTTCAATGTCCTCTCTCTTCCAACCCACCTTCTTCCCATCCCAGTTCTGACTCCTGTTACCCGCTTCCCATGGCCTCAGGGAGAAGCTCAGGCTTCACTGGGCCCTTCCACTCTCCCCTGGCTCTGCTCCGGCTGCACCACACCCCTTCCATGTGCCCGGCTCCCCTTGTCACAATCCTGCCCCAGACGAATCTCACCATCTCTGTGGCGCTTTCCTCGGTAGCCATCCGCATAAGCCAGCTTTCCCCTTGTGGACTCCTCAGCCCTTGTTCCCAGGTGTCTTGTCACCTGTCCCTCCCGTCAGAACTCAAGAATGGAGCCAGTTGTGCCCGACACACAGCAGACTCAGCTGGACTTTGCTGGCAAGAGTGAGCCTATTTCTCCTGCATGGAGGAGTGAAACAGATGGGGTTTCAGGAGCCAGGCCGGCCCAGGAAGGGCCCGGGGCTGGAAAGAGGCTGCCCTGGCTGTGCATGGAAGCCAGTGCTCCCTTCATTGGCAGGGTTCCCTGTCCAGCCCTGCCCTCTAATTCACCCTGTGGCACTTCCAGTCCTCAAGGAAAATGTGCTTTCCTGCTACCGTGCCAGAGCCTGGAGTCTCTTCCGCCTCACGTATGAGAGAGCCTGCCTCTGGGCCCCTCTTTATTGACAGTCTTTGCCTACCAGGACTAAGAGGCCCAACCTCAGTGTGATTGTTTGTTTTTGTAAGAGAAACACAAGCTCTGCAGCTCCCGAGGATTTGAGGACTCGAGCCAGGAATCAATAAGTCCCAGCACATAATCAAGTGGATCTCAGCGAGTTCACAGGCTGACTGAGCAGGGAAGTGGGTGAGGGGCTGAGACACCGGGTTGAAAAGCTGAAGGGAGGCAGGTAGCCCTGCCCTGTGTCCCCTCCGGATGGGTTCTTAGCAGCAGCAGGGCTGATTGGCGCCTCACTGCACCTATCCAGGACCAGGCACAGGCAGGTGACCCTAGGTGTGGAGGGAGTGGGGGGCTGATGCCATAAGACCATCAAAGAGGCAGCCTGTGAAAAGCCTCACTAAGTCATCATCGGGAACTCAGGAGGCAGCAAACATCTAACTCGAACCAGACTCAGCCATCGGAGACTCATGACCCTGGCCAATTCTGGGATAATTTTAGCACAACCCTCACAGTTTTTGAAAGGCTCTAGCAAGGCCGCATGTGTGAAGCACTAAGCAAGATTATTACAGAGGAGGGAAGAGGCATTCATTGCCTGAGGCACATGGGGCAGCAGCACCATCGTGTGGCCTTGGGGGCACGGTGGCTTTAAAACTGTTGTGTTTTTGCAACAGGGTACACCAATGGTATGTGATTTCCAGAGCTGTGCCAGGGGCGGGGGCAGTATTAGACCAAGGTTTGAGAATCTGATATATGAGTAAGAAGTGAAAGGTGAATATGTGAGTTTATAAACAGCCCCAAATCCAGGCTGTAGAGCCCATTATCAAGTAACCAGACATGCATCACCACCCCCCACCCCAAAGGAGAGATCTGCAAACATCCAGCTGCGAAAGGAGATAAGAGCGTTTAATGACACGGAAGTCTAAATGGGGGAGGGTAATGCCAACCTGACTTCAGCAGCAGAAAGAAAGATGGAAGCCTCCATGGCCTTCAGAGTGGAGGGCCCATGACACGGCAGCAGCAAGTCCAGACCACCCTTAGCTGGAGGACAAGCAGGGTCATGCTCAGATGCCAGGTACACCCACCCTACTGTTGCATGACCTGTAGACCTGGCCTCTACAGTCACCTTCCTCGGATAGTTCCCAGGGCCCAGGGCATCGTTACCATAGAAACCCAGTCTGGAATGGATTAGCTAGCTTTGGGGAAGACAGCTGAGGCTCAGGAAGCAGGAAAGCCCAGAGAGGAAGAGGATGAGGAGCCAACCAGGAGCCTCTGGGGAAAGGTGCCCACAGACGGTCCCAGGGAGCATGCCCGGAAGGGACTCTCCTATCTTGGCCTCCAGCAGCGGTGCTGTGGCCAGAGGGCCTGGGAGAGACAGCAGGCTGGGTGGCCATTCCTCGCCTCCCCATCCACAACCCTGACAAGGGCTCAGGCTTGCATCAGGCTGTTCTGAGTTGTCTGTGATGTACGATTGAGCTGCTTGTTTTCACACTAACCTGTGGAGACAGCCTGTCTGGGTCATCTGGAGTTGGGCAAGGAGTTGGGCAAGTGCCCTCAACCCCACTCTACCCCCTGGGTACTCTGTCTCCAGGGCACGGGTGAGCAGGAGGCGAGGGCTGATGTCTGGGGAGAGTGGAGAAGCCACTGGAGGAAGGAGGACTGGGTTTGGGATGGAGGCCGTGGGACACCTGGGGCCAGTCCATGACACAGGTGCCACAGAGACACAGCCACAACTGTTATCCTAAATCAGGGGACTAACGGACAAGGGCCAAAAGCAGAAGATGTGACTTCTCATGAAGCCAGAGGGGCAGAGACTGGGGGTGGTGAGCAGAGGGCAGGGTCCCAGGCCTCTCACAGAAGAGAGGGTGGGGAGTGTGCGGCTGGGCCAAATCCCCAAGAAAGCCCAGCTTCGACTTCAGAGGGATGGGCTCTGGGGTGTGTCTGAGGGAAGGAGGAAAGAGCCACCAGACAGGAGAGGACAGGGAACTGAGGGGCTGGCACACTCTGGTCACCAGGCGATGGCAGGGGTTTGGGGCAGAAATGTAAGATGATTTCTGCATTTGTCCTCCTATAAAACCAGGTGGCACTCACCATGCTATAGGCTGGAATTCCTTTATGCATCTGCCTCCTGCATTGGACCAGAAGCTCCTAGAAGTTGGACACGTGCTCCTACCGGGGCCCGAGTTTAGCCAGGAGCCGACAGAGCTGGGCTTGTGAGGGTTTGACCTGGCGTGGGGTGTGCGTCATCAGTGTCCCTTTGTACTCAGCATAGGCTTTATCACCAACACCTCACCTCCTACCTACCCCACAGGTGCAGGTGGGAAGCACACTTCAGGACCAAAGAATTGTCGGGTACATCACCTGCACACACCTGCACGCCCTGGAAGGTAGGGTCCGGCAGCCTGAGCTTTTCCCAGGGTGGGGAATCTTCCGCAAGCCGGTTGGGATCTGCCGGGGCCTGGTGAGGTCTGGCTGCAGCTTCATCATCGGCTCTCTGTGGTTCTGCCCCACAGATGACAGTGCCATCCGCTGTGAGCAGCTGGACATGCTTCTGGACTGGCTGGCTGATTTCCGAAAATCTACCTCCTCGTCCAGCACAGCCAACCCCGAGGAGCTGGTGGCGTTTGACATCGTCTGTGGAGATTTGAACTTTGACAACTGCTCCTCTGGTGAGGCTGGTTCCTGCCTTTGTGGGTCAGCTACTGAGAAAGGGTGGGGGCTCCAGTCACAGCTGGCAAGACTTGCGTTAGGCAGCTTAAAAAGCTTCCTGCGTCTTGTGAGCATGTGGGTGGGATATCAGCAGACTGATTTCTCTGCCCCCTGGAAATTCTAAACTGAGAAGCGCCCACACTCTGCCTAGAAAGCTCAGAGGCCTCCTTGCTGGAGATAAAGAGGTGCCCTAAAAACGAACCTCTGACAGGGAACACTTGGAGCCTCTGAAACTCAGAGTAAGGGCAAGTCAGCCAATGTCACTCACCAATCCTTTATTCAGCTCTGACTTTGCACCAGGCGCAACGTTAATGGCTGTTCACGGGCCAACTGTGTTATTAGTCTCATAACAACCCTGAGTGGGCACTCTATTTATCCACATGGTGTGGAGGGGAAGCTGAGACCCAGAGAGTGGAGTAACTAGTCCAAGGGCACATAGCCAGAAGTGGTAGAACTGGGATTTGAACCCAGCAAATCATGCCTTAAACCACTAGGCTAAAAGGCTGAAAGTTCATCATGGGTGAAATTTCAAATAACTGACGTAAGTATCTGATCTGTGAATCAGATGACCAAGCTCATCCCAGGGACCTCCTGGGAGTTTGGGCTGCTCTGAGCCTCCCTTGGTTCGAGGAGCTGGGCTTGAGGAAAACCCCCCAGCCCATGGCTCCTGGGCTTTTTCTACTCTGGCCAGAGCCCAAGGAGAAACTGAGGCTGGGTGGGCAACATGGGGTCTGTGAACTTGAGCGCCAGTCCTCAGGGAAGGCAGGAACCTGAAGGTCCTACCCGGAGTTCAGGGTGGTGCCCTCATCTGGCAGTAGCTGTTTCTGTTTGTGCCCAGAGAGGCATCCCTTGACAACAGTGGCGACTCAAGGGTGAGTGGCGAGGAGGTGCCCACCATGGGACACACAGCCCCTGCACTGCAGCACTGTGGACCCGTCATGTGCCTGATGCTAGATCCAGATGCTGGGTGCTCCCAGGATCTTCCTGAGTTAGGGTGGGGACCCAGCACATACAGAAAGAGGCTGTCAGGGGGGGCTCCACCCACTCAGGCCCCACTCAGTGCCCTGTTCTTCTTCTCTGGGGTCTCAGAAAAGCCCTTCTGGCTTCCTGAGTTGGCAGGACAAACTGGAACCCAGGACAGGTCACCTCTGTCTCTGAGCCTGGGTCATGCCTCACTCAGCCTAGACACCCCGGTCTATGCAGGGCAGGAGTCCCGCTGGGACAATGTCAGCCAGCCCTCCACAGGGTTTGTCACAGGATCGGGGAAGGCCTTGAGATGACCGTCCCCTGCAGCCCAAGAGGGACAGTGACTACTGTCCTCAGACCAAAGGAAAGCTGAACACTAGAGGGGGGCTTCTCAAGGACACAGAAAACCAGTGACAGATGAACCACAAAGGGATACCTGAGGGACAGGGACCTAGTGGCATCTGAACCAGGACCAGAGGCAGATGGCCCTCCAGCACAGGGCAGACACCCTAACACCCACAGCATTTCCTCCCTCCCGGCACAGACGACAAGCTGGAGCAGCAGCACTCCCTGTTTACACGCTTCAAGGACCCTTGCCGCCTGGGGCCCGGGGAGGAGAAGCCATGGGCAATTGGTGAGCTGGGGATAGGGCTGGGCTGGGGTGCCGAGGGGACCTGGGGCAAGGGAGGGGCACTGCCAATTCCTGAGCCCACCATGCTGAGACCTGACACTGCACCAAGGCTGGGCTCCCCACGGCTTCCCAGAGAGGCCTCCAAGACCTGCCCCCAAGACCCCACTTCTGGGGAGGTTGGGGCCCCCCTGCCAGAAGATGCCCTCACCTGCCCCTCCTGCCCCAGGGACGTGGCCCTCCTCGAGGCTGGCTGTGCCCTACCTGTAGTGACCACTCTCACTCCCTGTCCCCAGGTACCATGCTGGACCAGAATGGCCTCAACGATGAGGACGTGAGCACCCCTGACAATCTGCAAAAGTATGCACCCAGCTAGCTGCAGTGGGGCGGCAGCTCCTGGATCTGGGCTGAGCACCCAGACCCGACTCAGCTATAGGGAGATGGCTGTGTGGGACAGAGGAGAGAGCAGGGCTCCATGAGAAGGAAGCCTGTGGGAGCCTGGGGACAGAAGCTGGGGGCAGGTAGAGGTTGTGGTGGCCCTCTTGCCCCAGGGGCTGGCCTTACTGAGAAGCTCCCAAGAAGGGTTGGTGTCCTGAGTTGGCCCTTCCCTCATCAGCACCTGGAGTTCTGGCTTACTTTACCAGAGCCTGCCTTGGGGCCCGGCTCGGCACAGGAAAAGGGACCAGAATCTCCCAGGGCAAGGCTGGGGGCTGTTGAGACCCTTGTCAAAGAGCCCTGGGGATGGCATTTGCTCCAGGGAGCCTGTCGGTTGGTGGCCACCAACTATGCAAATAAAAATAACAGCAGAGAGAACGTAAGCTGGCCATTTTCAAAGTAGAGACAGCTCCATCCCAACCAAACTTCATTCTTGAACGTGATGACACTTCCATAAAGGACACATTTAAGTGGCCAGCAGCAGAACCAATTTATAATTCATAGCCCGAGACTGAAGAGAGTCACGGCAATGGCTCCTTGTAGCTAATTTGAGCCAATTAATTAGATTACAGACTAAATTTGAAACATCATCCTATGCTGAGAAAATTATCTTTTTATGAGATGATTAAAAAATGACTATCAGTAACTCTCAGATCACTGATGCTGGAATTAATTATCAAAGGCAAAAGACAGTAATGGATTAGATTTCTGAGATGTACTGATGTTCTGCATGTCTTAGTATATTTATCTCAAGGCGGTTAAAGACCTTGTAGAAACCCATGTTTGGTGGTGGTGCCTGTCCAGTGCCCCTTCCATCTGGCCAGGCATTAGCCGGCCTGGCAGGCGTGTGTAGTGTCTCTCCGTGGCTGCTACTCTGCCCTTGACTGCGGCCTGCACCTGCCCTCTGCGACAGTCTCCCACGGTGCTTGGACTCTGGGGAAGCCTGGCAGGAAGGAGACAGCAGACAGGGAGTTAGAAGAGCCAGATTCAGGGTGTGACAGCCCACCTGAACATCCTGCCCTCCTACAGAACCTTGGCCAGGACTTACACACCCAAGTCCATTTTCTTCCTCTGAGAAATAAGACAACAGCCACATCCCACAATTGTTCCTTCTTTGGAGTGCCTGGTCCCCTAAAATGTCCTAGGAACAATCAGAGGAGGAAATGGAGGCTCACAGGTTTGGTAACATAGCTGCTCAAGGACAGACTGATATGAGTCCAGGCCTGGGATGGGACCTGGGTGCTCTCCTAGCTCCTCCAACCCCTGCTGACCTGAAACAAGAGTCATGGGGTTCTGGGGCTTCCAGAAGAGAAGGGTCTCTAAGGTTCACTGCAAAAACCAAGTTTCCTCTGAACAGGCCCCTACTGGCTCAGAGCAAAAACCTATTCAGCCGAGGAAGTGGGCAGTTCTGTCCCCGATTTGGCCACAAATCCTGGGCAGCACTGGATCCAAGCTGTAGCCACAGCCAACAACCTAGTTCAAAGGAAAAGTAAGCGCTGGCCAGCCCAAGGTGGACATGGGACATTCCTGGACAGACTCTGGTGTGGCCCAGTTCAGCCAGGACCCTGCAGCCTCAGACTCAGTCTCTCTCCATCCCTGTCCCTTTTTGGGCCCCCAGGGAAGATCTGTGTTAAACGCAAGGGTTGGTCTAACATGCTTCTCTCACTCTGGGATGAGAACATGGCTCCACGCTCAGGACCTGGGACCTGGGGGCTGGGGCAGGGGCTCACCTTGCCTTCCTGTCTGTGTGAGCAGGGTCTTGGAGAGCGAGGAAGGCCGCAGGGAGTACCTCGCCTTCCCCACCAGCAAGAGCCCAGGGGCATACCAGAAGGGACGCAAGGATGCACTAAAGGGCAACGGCAGACGCCTCGACTACATGCTGTACGGAGAGGAGGGGCTGTGCCCAGACTGGAAGGCCGTGAGTCTGGGGCTGGGGAGGGCAGCCAGGCTCTGCCTATAGGGAGGGGACCCCGCACCCTGTCCCCCTCAGCAGCAACGAGCTTGCCTCTGAAAATGAGACCCGCCACTCCTAGGGACCTTGAGGGCCCTCAGGATCCTCCCAAGCCCTCTGCCCTCAGGAAGACTAGGCCACCCCGGCCCTCCAGGCCCCCCCTCTGCAGAGTGCCCTTTGGCTCTAATCAGGATGCTTCTCTTCCCCACAATCTCAGGAGGTGGAAGAATTCAGTTTTATCACCCAGCTGTCCGGCCTGACCGACCACCTCCCAGTGGCCATGCGGCTGATGGTGTCCACCGGGGAGGAAGAGGCATAGACCAGCCGTCACCACAGCAGCCGGGCCTCTGCCAGCCCTTTGAGCCTCCTTGGCCATGTCCCCTCCTGCAGCGGTGCCAGGGAGGAGGGCAGGAGCCGAGGGGGAGCCAAGGCCATCCCTGGGTGAGCTGGAACCAACACTGCCCTGTACCTCTGGGCACTCACCACGGACAGAGGAGTCAGGCCAGCCTGGGGAGCCCCAGCTGCCCAACCAGTGCCATTCTTTCAAACCGTGATTTTCTACAAATCTACAGCACAACCTAGTTTGTAACCCGTGGGTTAGTATGAGAACCGGGTTTCTGTACTCTTTGTATCTCTTCTCAAGCTTCATCCAGGGTTCATTTTTGTCTGCTGCCATGTTGTCTCGCACGCCTGCACCCTCGCATGCACGCTGCCCGCATGCCACGTGCCACGCTGTAGCCACACAGACCCCCTCGCTCGGGCCTCACCCAAGGCCAAACTCCAAACACAATCAGAACCAGCCAAAGAAGCATTCCTGGGCACAGGGCCGCCAGCTCACCGCCTCCAACGGACGGCTCACGAGCAGGGGCCGGAGGACTGTGTCCAGTCACCGCGAGCCCGGGCTCTTCCCAGGGTCTTGCGTTAAAGGGCGATTACATTTTAAGAACAGAAACAACCCTTCACTTTAGAGGATCTGCAAGCGGCGAGGAACAATGCTGCGGCTCCTGAGGCAGGCTCCTTTCCAGGCACCCAGGGCCCCAGAGACTCTTAAGTGGGTTGTGGAGCCAGAGCCAGGAAGCTGAGAGAGCACCACCTTTCTATAGGAAGAAGGGAACTCACAACACACGGGAGAAGGGGTACTGCTGGTTTTGAAAATGACAGATTTGTACCTTTTCTTCTGTCAAAACCAACACCCTCTTCCTGCCTGGTCCTGTCTCCCCTTCAGACACCTCTGGTTCCGGACCAATCTTTCCCTGGGGACTGTCCCCATCCACATGCTGGCTGAGCTCAGGAACTATCTGCCTGCCTTTGGGTAGAGTTGCAGCTCTGTCCTCCCAGTTCCATCTTCAAGAGTGACAGGGAGGTGAAGTGGGGGGTTGTGGCTGGAGGAAGGAGCAGGAGGCCAAAGCGCAGAGAGCGGCCTGTCCCCTCACCCTCACCACTGTGCATACAGGCTGGGGTGGCAAGGCCAAGGGCCACCGCTTGCACAGGGCAGGGAGTGATACTGATTAGCATCCAGGCGCAAAGACACCCGCTCTGCCACCATGTGACCAGGGCCAGTCCCGGGCACCCAGGCACAGGGTAGCAGAGCCTGCAGGTGAGGCCTACAGCTCCCCACCCCACGGCAGGACTGCCTCTGCCCACCTGCCTTTTAAAAAACACCTGGGGATGCTCCCCAGTCACACAGGGAGGGATGTGTCTGTTTCCAGGTGCGTGGCTCCCCCGACTTGGGGGACTGTTCTTGACAACCCCCACTGATCTCCCCTCCTCGCAGCACCCTAACTTGTGCCCGCCTTGGAGCCAGCTTCGCCCAGCGAGACTGGGGAGCATACCAGGACGCTTCTGGTGCCGGTGCGCTGACACTGTGCCTTGTCACCAACTGAGCTGCAAGAAGGACCAAGAGGGGGCTGGCCAAGCAGCCAGCCAGAGGCCAGGCCCTGTGCTGGGAGAGGACACTCCTGAGTCATATCCACAGTGGCACTAGTTTGTCTGAACCCACCTGGCCGGGGCAGTCAGTGGCAGAGCTGAGGGCTTCACTGCCAGGAGCGCCTCCCTGGCCAGGCCCCAGCCCTGCCCCTCAGGCCCAGATCCAGGAGGGGCTACTCACCGATGAGGGCAGTCTCACCTAGGCTTCTGCTGTGCCCCTCCTTCAAGGGCCTGGCCTTCAGGGTCTTAGGCTTTGTGGAGTCAGCGGGCCCCCACTCCCAGGAACAGCCAGGAATCTCTGCTCAAACAGGCAGGGCCAAGCTGGGCAGGCGCGATGCCTAGATAGCCAAGCCTGAGCTAAGGACCCCAGGCTGCAGGTGGGCTGTGTGCCCAGGAGAGCAGTGGAGACAGAGGCCAGGGCTCCTGAAGCAGAGAAACCACATAGCTTTCAGCCCTCCAAGGGGCTGCCCCCATTCCCAGGGCAGCTGGTGGGAGCCAGGGCACAGGGGCACGTGCTTCTCTCCTACTCACAGGGCGGCCTTAGGCAAGTCCTACCTCCCTGTGCCTCGGTCACTTCCTGTCCTACCAAGGTAGCCTCTGCCCAGCCTGGCCCTGGAGCACCCCCTCCGAGCCCCCCTTGCACCTCCCTCCGGCACAGCCTCAGCACCGAGGCCGCTACCGCCCAACCACGTTTCATGAAGCCTGGGACTCCCAGGGCCGTGCACAAGCCAGACTTTTCCACTTTAATTTTTAAAAAAGAATGAAAAGAAACTGCCAGGATCTCAGATTCTGGAGTGTTTGGCTTGAGAGGGGCGAACACAGGGGTCACCCAAATTCCCAACCAAGGTCCCGTACCTGCCCTGCGCCGGGCCTCCTTCAGAGAAGCCAGGAGGCCAGGTCAGCGTCAGAAGGAAGCGGTCATTTTCATTTGTCCAAACCACCTTGAGTTTTAAGTATGAATATTAATCTTAATGCTTTTTAACTATTGTATTAACTTGCTGAGATTTAGAAATACTGTTTTAAAAAAAAACTTTTTTAATTTCTGTATTTTTTCTGTATTATATCCTCACGGGACATCAGGGGTTTTCTATGGTAAGCACACCCAAGGTTTTGGTAAAACGTTATCCAATATATGTCAAGACGATTCTTCCCGAGAAGAAAAACAATCTTTCACCTGATAAAATACTTTGAAAAGAGAGGTTTTTCTCCTTTACTGGTGCTGAGAAGGAAGGATGGATCATGAGGAGAAAATAAAACTGTGAGGCTCAAGGCTGATGTTCTCCACTTATTTGAGCAATCAGATGGGGCCAGGCCCTACTCCAACTCCAACCCCAGGGCTAGGCAGCCAGGCGGGGCTTTGGGGGAGCAAGGCTAGGACCTTCTCGGGACTCTGGCCTTCCCTGGCAAGGACAGGGCTGGGGAAGCTGCACTGTCCCCATCTGCCCCTGACTTCTGAGGTGGTGGGAGGTCTCTCAGCTAGCAGGGGCACGTGGGAAAAGGCTGTACCTCCTGGCTCCCTCTCTTGACGGCTGGTTTCCTGGGTCTGCATCTCAGGGAACTGCCTCGGGACGGCCTCCTCCCTGCCCTCTGAACAGCAGCCTGGTGTCTGGTTGTCTGGTCTTGGTCACCTGCTGATGCTGCAGAGGCCAGATACTTATGAATGTGGCTTGGTGACATTACCCAGCGAGTGAAAGGGCAAGAAACCCATCCTCGGCCTGGACCTCTTCGGGTTTTTAAGGCCCAGGGCCCATCCCTGAGTCAGCATCTCCACCCCTTAAAGCCCCTCCTAGCTTGAGCCAGGAAGAAGTTCCCAGTGCACAAGCCGGGCCAGCAACCACGATGGCCTGGCACCACGCAGCCCAGAGCAGCGGTTCTGAAGCTTTAGGGCTTTCTGAGCACTTCAGAACCCCTGCTCCCTGGCCTCTCCTAGGCTCCAAATTCAGCCAGCAGCCCATGTTGCCCACCACACCTGGAGCAAGGAGCCGACAGTGCAAAAATGCAAAGGAAGAGGTCTCTGCATCCAGAGGCCAAGCTCGGCCCTGAAAAGAGAGGTGCCTTCACCTTCCTTCCCAGAAAGTCACACCATTCAGAGCCCAGAGCCTCTCGAGCCACTTTATTTCTCAACAAGTGAGGGTCAGTGCCCATTGCCCAAGGCGTCTGAGAGCGTGAAATCCATGGTGACATCTCCAGTGCGGGGATGGAACTCCACAACATAGCTGACTGTCTGAGGGCTGCCCAGCGACGCTGTGGGGTCCAGCGTGGTGCTGAAGAAGTACACGGCCTGCTTGCAGTGTGGGTTCCAGCAACAGTCCTCCTGCAGGAGGAGCAACAGAAAGCAGTGAGGGCTCCTGTAAGCCAAGACCCCTCCTGGTCAGCCTCCCTCCTAGGCATCTCGAAGCAGGAAGCTGCTGCTCAGGGCCATGTTCCCATGGCCACCGAGGGTTACCATCTGGCTGAACGCGCACTGGGAACAGCCAGAGCACATCGGGTAACATGGCCTCCCCCAGCAGCACCTGCTCAGGGCCAAGCAGCCCGGGGGTCCATGCGCACAGCACTACCTTGTCGTCTGCAGGCTTCAGGAGGCCGGTGCTGACCGTGCTATCTGGGGTCAGGTGGTATTCCATCCACAGGACGGCCCCATGGCTCCTCCCTGGCCTGTGGAAGTGTGTGTGAGGGGGGATGTTGGGCCAACAACATCATGAGAGACGGGCAGGCACAGCCATGGCTCCCCTTCCACTCTTCAGAAAATTCTGGTCTTCCCTACTTCCATCCTGCCCAGTCAGGACGTTCCTAACACTCCACCTGACTAAAGGCCACTTGGTATTAGGTTAGTGCAAAAGTAATTGCACCTTAAAAGGTTAAAAATAATTGCAAAAACCACAATCACTTTTGTACCAACCTAATAAAATGCAGAGCAAGAAGAGCCACAACCCAAAGGCCCACTGGCTCCTCACAGCCTGGCCAAGCACTCAAGAGTAACCGCGGGGCAGCACCAACTCAGCCATAGGACCCGCCTCCTCGGCCTAAAGTAGCGGAAGGCTTGGTCCAGGAGGCTCAGAGCATAGCCCTGGCTCCAAAGGCTGGAAGACCCCTCCCAGATACTTTGGATGGCAGGCAGATGAGTATCTGCCCTGCCTCCCCCTTGTCAAAGGAGGAGCTGTGGGCTCAGGGCCCCCACCCAGTTAGAAGGCACTCTTTCTTCAGGAAGCAGCAGCTCTTCCCCATGAAGGGAGTTGGAGCTGGATGGGCCTGACCTTGCCTCGCCAATTCCTAGCCTGCTTTAATTCCCAAGAGCTCAAGAAAATGGTCCAATGGGTAACTATAGCAACCAAATTCACATTTCTCTGCAGCTGTGATCCAACATGCTGCTTAGCTCAAAGGGAGCCTCAGCTGTGGGGGGAAGAGCAAAGCCCACTCTGGCTCTGCCCCCCACCGACACACGCCCAGAGGCTGTGGGGACCCACTATACAGTCACGACCACTTCAGACCAGGAAGGGCAAAGTTGAGACAAGGCGGGCCATCCTACCCATGTGAAAGTGGCCAACGTAAGTGGCTAGCCACTTGGGCAGTAACAACTAGACAGAGAGCAGGGTCCCCGACCACTTCCTTCCTCCATGGCCCTGCCCACCACCCCCCGCCAGGAGGCACCACTCACCTCCTAAGCTTAATTGAGCCCTCAGCATGGAGAAGCTGTGGGGGCACCGGCTGCTGAAAATCAAAGGTGAGGATCTGCTGGGGTTCAGAGAGGCTGCGGCATGGGTACTCCCACAGGGGGTGGGGCTCGGCTTCCTTGCTCTCCCTGAAGTCCAGGGCATGCTGAGAAATGAAGGGGATTCAGGGGTCTGCACAGACAGAACTGAGAGGCCCAGGGGACAGGGGCTCATGTCCCCATCTCCAGGGTCTATGCCAGTGGCCCCTCATCTCCACTGCCCAGGTCCCTCAGGGTAACTGCCACAGTCACACGGGGCAGTGGGTCCTTACAGAAAGACCACAGATGCCTGGGTCAGAGCCACTGACATCTCTGTTTTCTGCTGCCACTCACAAGCCATCTCCCCGGCAAGTCACTTCACCTCTCTAAGCCTCATTTCCCCCCTTTCTACAATGAGATGACACTGCCCATCTCACGAGCTACTGTGAGGACGCCTGGTGCTTAGAGACTTGCCCACTGGGTGACCCTTGCTGAGCACGGTCGCTGCCAGATCACCACCACACAAGGCTCCCAGTCTAGAGGGAGACAACGCAGAGACGAGCAACCGCAGCGCCCTGGGAGCACGGACCTCCTACAGGCATGGGGCGGGGCGAGGAAGCTGTCTGGAGGGGTAACCTCTGGGCTGCCCCCGGAAGGTCTCACAGGAGTCGGCAGCAAGGACAATGGACAAAGCTGAGCAGGGAGAGGGCACAGAAAGCAGCCCAGGGAGGGCTGAGTGGCAGAGGCCAGTGACTGCAGGGGCGGCTCGGCAGGGGGAGGTGGGCAGGACGCCTCACAGGGTTTTCCTGAAGGCAACAGAGAGCTAGACTCAGAATCTGCAGGTTTACTTGGGTTCCATGTGGAGGATGGCCAAGCAGGAGAGGCAAGAGGCTGGATGGTCACAGGCAAGAGACGAAGAGACCCAGAGCGGAAGAGCAGCAGCAGGGGAAGAAAACTGATGACATGAGGGTTATGGAATCTGATGACCAACTGCAAGTGAAGGTGAGGACTTGCCTGGGGGGACACCCAGGCCCTGAGCATTTGGGGATGACATGGCGGCAGGCCTAGGACAGGAACACTGGAAGAAGCCAGGCCGGGGTGAGGGAAGAGCACATAGATTTTGGAAGCATCAAGGTCAGAGCGCCTGGGACATCTCAGTGGAGTGTCCACCACTCTTAGTTATTTGGTTTGAGGTCAGGACAGATGCAGACATTGGCCAGCAACAGAGTGGGGACAGTAAGGGCAGGGGCCTGCAGGAGACCTAGAACACATGACACTTTAGGGGATGGGAAGGATAGGGGAATCCAAGAAGGAGCCTGAGGAGTGGCCAGAGGGAGCTAGTGTGGTGACTCAGCAAAAAGGAGATTTCTAGAAGCATGGAATAGTCAGTGGTCAGCTGTGCAGGGCAGGTAAGATGAGAACTGAAAATATCCATTGGATTATTTACTTTAAAAAATGTTTACACAGGCAATCCACAATCACTGTAGAAAAATGTGAACAGAAAGATAAGCAAAAGGAGAAAAAGGTAACTGCTTCCTAATCATACAACATTCTGGTGACCACTGTTCCACCCCTCTTCCCTGTGTGTCTATGTGAATTGCCTTAACACAGAGGATGGGGTCCTGTTCCTTGCCCGGCCCTCTCACAGGGATGTATCATGACTCTACTGCAACCCTCACTGACCCAAACATCACTGGCACTTTCATGACATCCCTCGGTTCTAGGGAATGCAGACCCTCCCAGCTGACTCAATCCTCTACTGATGTACAGGACCCTCCTTCCACATCCCTCCCTGTGCTCTAGCATGGGGACTCCCTCCCCAGGAGTCTCCAAAACGAAAATGGCTGCCTCAGAAGGTTACCAAACTGCCTTCTAGAAAGGTTGCTGACACTGGCAGGAGTAGTTCCAGTGGCGTGGTGACAGACAGGCCCCAGCCTGAGATTTTGATTTCAGGGGTTACAGGTCAGGGCCAAGAACAGCCTAGTACAGACTTTGAGACACAATGGTTCTCAAACTCATGCTCATGGTGAACCAAGTAGAACAGATACACCAGCTCTTGCTGCCCCCAACAGAAGAGCTCTCCGCATGCTGCTCGCACAACCCAACCCTGGTCTCTCCATGGAAGCCAGAGGTCCCTGTCATAGGTCTGTGGCCATGTGGAGAAGGTGGGTGGGACACCATGGCTGGGAACTGGCCCCACCTACCTTGATCATGTCATCCATGATGTGTACGTCAAAGCCTTCACAGTCACCACAGGGGCTCCGGACCCGCCACAGGTCCTGTGAGGAAGACACAGACCCCGTCCACACCCACCCACCAGGGCACACTGATGTCCACACCCACCCGGGGCCACAGGGAAGTGTGGCAACAAGATCAAGAAGGGTCAGTGGGGTCAAGCTGGAGTGGTCCCAGCCCCAGATCTGAGGACCATCTCACTGTTCCCACATGCCTAGAAGAGACCAGACCCCCAAGGTTGAAGGGACTCAGAGATACCAAAAATTCAGGACAGTTGTGTGACTCTGCCAAGTCACACAGGACCCCCACGTCCTCTCCTACAAGGCGACAAAAGCTACCAGGGTGGGGTTCTCACTTCCTGTCCAACCTAACACCATTTCTTTAGGAAGAATCTATAACCCAGTTCTCAACACTGCGCCTATAAACAGAGAGGAGGGTGATGGGAGGGAGGGGACCAGAAACACTCAGGCCAGTCCACTTGGCATCCTGCCTCCTGGACATGTGCCTGGAAACAAGAGTGCTTCTCCACGGTCCCTCTTTGGCCACAAAAACCAGAATAAATGTGGAAATCTCATCAGGTAAATAAACAGCAGAAGAAATGGCCAGAAAATAAGTGATGGGGCCACTATGGTACCAACGGACAGGGCCAGTCAGATCAAAATAATATCAAATAAGGTTCACTCTACATTTCAGGGTGAAAGCATTTCAAAATCCTTTTAATGAAAAACTGCCTTTCTCAAAATGACTTTGTGACTGTGGTTCTGCTTTGATGAGAAAATGAAAATGAAGCTTTTCAATTTTTTCTTGCATAAAGAAGCTGACTCTCCCATCTCAAAATGCTTTTAACAACTGGAGCCTTGGCTCTTAATGAGAGCAAAGCAAGCTGCACAGCATGTCTTCTGAAACTCTTAATTTATATATTTTAATTATTCTGATAAGCAATATTGTAAAATGACAACACACAGCCAATTCCATTTCATGTGTCAAATTTAAAAGATAAGCCTCTTCTATTCAACCCTGTGGTGTGCTAATACATAAAACCAGAAACCCAAGTCACAAAGACCTGATTTGTTCCATCTGTACCAAGGTTTCTGCAAGAAAACAAAGTCTGCTCCCCGCCCCTTCTGTGAAAACCTCTGGGTGGCCTACCCTGAACTCCACGACCACAGCGTGCAGAGAGGCAGCCTGGGGCATCACCACAGCGCCAGGCCCGAGGTGCTGGTCCACAGCAGTCCGCACATACCAGAAGTACAAGTTGTGCCATGGCAACAGGCTGGTGGTGAAGAATGGTTCACCCAGGAGGACAGAGACCTGGTGATCAGAGCAAGAAGCAGAACTAAGGCATCAGAAGAATTTGTCTGAAGAGTAATGGACAAGTCACAAGTTTCACGGGTATAAGGAAGTTAAGAGGCCACTCACGCACTCACTCAGTCGGTCAACAAACAAGAATGCCAGGTCTGCACCTGCGCGAGGATATAAAGATGAGAAAAAGACACCAGTCGTACCCTCAGGAGTGCAAAGTGAAAGAGGGAGCAGACGAGGCTGGGGTCTATCCTTGCAGAGAGCAATAAACTTTGACAGAAGCAAGGAGGGGCCTGTGGAAGACCCCGGAGGGAACAGCACCAGGAAGGGATTCCAGGATGGCCCTCTAAATCCCCCCTCAAAGCTTCTCGTGACAAGTTATTCTCATGCTCATGCTCATCTAACTGTCTCCCTCACGAGGCTCTGAGCACCACAGAAGTGCGGATGCTGGCAGCACAGTATCCCCAGTAGCCAGCAAAGCGCCCGGCCCAGAGCAGATGGTCAGTAAACATGTGCTGAGTCAATGAACAGATACATGAATAGGAGTCTGAAAAGCAGAAGAGAGGGGGTCCCAGACAAAGGGATGGGCAGAGGCACGAGCGTGGGTGGGACAGCAAGGCTCTCTCAGGAGCTCAGCAGACGAGCATGCAGGCAGGATGGTAAAGGGTGAGGCCAGAGAGGAGGAGAGGAGCCAGGTCACCCAAAGGCAACTGATGCCAGCCTAAGGGGACTGGACTCTGCCTGGAGGCAAGAGGGGTCACTAAAAGCTTTAATTAGAGACACATGTGTTTTAGAAAGAACCCTCTGATGACCTTGAAGTATGTGAGGACACCACCTGCAGGTGGAGTGGGGACAGGAGGTGACTGGTTGAGTACTATAAGGAGCAGGGAGTGTGCAAAAGGGAGGAGACCAAGACATGGCAGATGCTGAGCAGGCAGCACCCAGGGCCAGATGCAAGCAGATGGGCATCACAAAGGGTCCAGTCCGAGATGACGCCTAGGTTTCTGGCTGAAGTGACACAGACACAGAAGGAAGACACTGAAGACAGAAAAGAGTTGGTCTTGCGTATTCCCCACCCCTCAACATCGGAAACAAGGCCAAGAATGCCCACTCTCACCACTTCTATTCACTACCCAGACATCTGGAGTCTAGCCAATGCCCCTTATCAATGGTTTACAGAATTTAAGTATCTTTTTAATCTTCATTTAAGAGGGAAAAAAAGAGCAACTTGTACGTGAATGTTCACAGCAGTATCATTCATAGTAGCCGAAAAATAGAAATAACACAAATGTCCATCAACTAATAAAGAACTAAATAAAATGTGGTATTCCCCATACCATACAACAGATTATTCAGCAGTAAAAAGAAATGAAATATTGATTTATGCTACAGGGACCACAGATTGTATGATTCCATTTATATGAAATGTCCAGAATTGGCAAATCCATACAGACAAAAAGTAGATTAGTGGTTGCCGAGGGCCGGAAGGATTGGCGGCAAATGGGGAATAACTGCTAATGGGTATGGGGTTTCTTTTCAGGTGATGAAAACATCCTAAAATTGACTGGCGTGAAGGTTGTACAACCTTATGAATAAAATAAATCACTGAATTGTACATTTGAATGGGTGAATTATATGGAATGTAAATTAACTCTCAAAAAATCTGTTCTTAAAAAAAGGCATGGGGTGGGGAACGGGTGAAAGACTTGAATACTACTTCACTAAGACACAGAATAGCTAATGAGCACCTGAAAAGGTGTTCAACATCATTAGTCGGTAGGCAAATACAAATCAAAACTAGGAGACATCACTACACACCCGCTAATGGCTATAATTAAAGGACAGACAATAACCAGTATTGGCAAAGACACAGAGATGTCTGTGGAGTATAAAATAGTACAGCCACTTTGGACAAGTTTAGCAGTTTCTTAAAGAGTTAAACAAAAATACCACACAACCCAGCAATTCCGAGCCTAAGCAGGTACCTCAGAGACTGAAACATATGAAATATGAAAACATATTCTCACAAAGACTGAAACACAGTGTTCACAGCAACGTTATTCATAAAAGCCCCAAACTGGAAACAATCCAAATATTCACCAATGGTGAATGGATACACAAATTATGACATAGTTGAACAATGAAATACCAGTCAGCATTAAAAAGGAACAAAATACTGACACGTTCTACAACATGGATGAACCTCAAAGACATGCCCACTGAAAGAAGCCCCACACAAAAGACCACACACTGTAATAGTCCACTTATATGAAATGCTGGAAAAGACAAATTTATAGACAGAAACCAGATCAGTGGTTACCTAGCGATGGGGACCTTGGTGATGGAAATGTTACAAAACTAGATTGTGTGATGGTTGTACAACTCTATAAATTTACTAAAAAAAATCATTGAATTGTATGCTTAAAATGGGTTAATTTTATGGAACGTCGATTACATCTCAACAAAACTTTAAAAAAGTCGACAAGATGACAGGTTCCAGCTTGAAGGGCCTATGGGATGGATATGTGAGGAAAGATGTCCAGTTGGCAGTTGTACACATGCGATTTGCAGACACAGCTTTGTTGGGCATGGATTCCCGTATGAGAAGGGATGTGACCACTGGAGAGGAGACACAACGGGAGAGGAGAGGATGGACGAGGAGGTGGCTCCAAGAAACACCCCTAGGGACCAAGTGAAGAACCCATGAAGGACCAAGGAGGAGCAGCCAGAAAAGTAAGAGAAAACCTAGAAAAGGCAGTCTCTTAAAAACCTAAAAAAAAGCTAAGGAGAGAGGGGGCCCCTGGGTCATAAGGGCCCCGGGGCAGCTGAGACGAAGCCTGCAGGGAGGCTGTAGGGAGTAACCACGAGATTACTAAGAGGTGGGAGCAGTTCCAAGGTGCGCACTGGGGACTGAAGACCAACTGCGGCAGGAGGAAGTGGACAGGAAGGTGAAGCGAAGACAGGAGCGCTTGAAGGGGAGATGGGACACAATATGCTGTTAGTATCAGCAGAGCTATCCTGCCCTCACTTGAAGGAGCAGAGATTCGCCCGAGTTCAGAGTCATGCAAGTATGTGCTCATCAGGCATCTCTGCAAGCCCTCACCCCAGGCGAGTTCTCAGCTGGTGAGTTCCGAATGGGACCCACAGTGACACCCAGAGAAGAGAAGGGGAGCTCCGCCATCTCCGTGCTGTACTGCACAGTGCAAATACAGCTACTCACCTTTTTACCCTCCAAGTCTGCAGATGTTAACAATTCAGGCCGTTTCTCTACTACATTAATTTTATCTTCCAAGTGGTTAGCCTTGAAAATCTTAGAGAGACAACAATAAGCATTACTTTTTTCAAGAAAAAAACATCTCAAAGTTGCTTTATCTATCTGTCTGTAGCTTTCTAGCTGTCCTGCAGGGTCTCAGCTCCCACTCCCCACACAAGAACACAGGATATAGTGAGGCCAAAAGGGAACACCCATGGAGCCATGGATAGGGGTTCATACCACTATATTCTCACTGGCGGCTGGTCGAGACACAGGAAGTAGGATCCACATGATCCGCAATCCGCCATCCACGCTTGCTAAACCCACTTGCTAGCCACAATCCGCCATCTGTTTCTCTGCCAACCAACCAACCAACCCCCTAGCATAGACATGGCAGTTATATTAGTGGTTAATGGCTAACCGGTAACAGCTGATGGCCACCCAGCCACAGCAGATGGCCATCTGATTACAGCTGATGGCCACCTACTACCTGAGCCAGCACCTTTCCACGTGAGGCCGAGAGCCTGGAAACTGCTCTCTGGGACTCTGTTCCCACACTGGCGAAACAGTTCTAGAGCACCACTTTTATTTGCTTTGTGGAAATTCTCCGCTCCAGGGGCATCCGATACACCAAGGGTGAGATCACTAGCAAAATGTTGTAACAGAAACAGAAACTTCTCTTGTAGGCTGTGGGGACAGAGCCAGGAGAGCAGTTTCCAGGCTTTCGACTTCACGTAGAAAGGTGCTGGCTCAGGTAGATGGCCATGAGCTGTGGCTAGTTGGCCATCAGCTGTAACCAGTTAGCTATTGGCCACTGATATAACTGCCATGACTACACTGGCAAGGGGGTTGGTTGGTTGGCAGAGAAGCGGACAGCGGATTGAGGCTAGCAAGTGCAGTTAGCAAGAAGATTGTGGATTGCGGATCATGTTGATCCTGCTTCCTGTGTCTCACCCAGCCGCCAGAGAGACGGGTGCAGGAAGACCCTGCGTTGGGGTACTGGCAGATGTTTGCTTTTGTGTCTCGACCAGCCGCCATCGAGAATATAGTGGTATGAACCCCCTATCCATGGCTCCGTTGGTGTTCCCTTTTGGCCTCACCATATCCTACGTTCTTGTGTGGGGAGCGGGAGCTGAGACCCTGCATGACATAGACACATCGACAGGCTTGTAGTTCTGGGGGCAGGGGGGGGGTCATCCTTCAGAGAGGAAACCAAAATGAATCACTGGCCAGGAAGAGATACCGTCACAGAACCCACCAGGCAGGCCAGCCTGTGAGTAATGACTCCTTGGGCCCAGAAAACAAATCATACATTCAGATGTATCACTGCAAAGAATTTTTTGAGTTTCGTGTGAAGTGAAAAGAAAAGCCTACACTTCTTCAGCCAAAAAAGTGGAGCCTAAACATCTACTTTTATACAATGACAGCCCTAGAAGACCTCCAGGCCAGCTCTCAAGGCGACAGCCCTCACTAGCAGCTGCTACTTGTCCCAGTCCCCTTGGTACTGACACTGCTTCAAAGTGCTAAGGCCTAGACTCCGGAAGGCAGGCCCCCCAGATTCTCTCATTATTTCAGTAACAACAATTATCACTTACTTTTTTCATCAGTTTATGAGAAGCTGCTGAACTCTCTATTGTAAATACCTAGAGAGAATACCATGCTATTAGTTGTAGAACATTCACTTACCAAAGAAAGAAATTAAAGGGTAAAATACAACTAGATAACTCCAAGGCAGAGAGCACCACCTAACCACCTCCACCCCTACATACTACCCACCGGGACAGCACCCACACTCTGCACGGACCCCAGCAAGGTGGCCGGCTCAGACACCAGAGCTGCAGCTCCAAGGCAATGCTACAGCCTGACTCCTGCTTGGACACGCAAGCAATAAACCCCTAAACCTCTAAACCAAGCACATCACATACATGGCAGCCACACTTGCAAAGAGCTTTAGTGACAGAACTGTGTACCCAGACCACATGACACCTAGCTCAAGAGCTGCCCTCAGGAAGCTGGCAGAAGGGCACGTGTCCAATACCTGCTCTGCCCCGAGGTGATGAACCAGCATGCAGAGCAGACTGCCGTCACTGACACATAGGCACACACTGTCTGGCTTCAGCACCTGCCAGAAAAAAGCAAGTTCAGCACAAGTTTTCTTACAGTGTATCAAGAAATTCTTGTTGGCAAATGGACAGAATTGCTTCCCTTCTGCTGACCTGACTCCGTGATCATTCAGTCTGATCTCCTCCTCACCCCAGCCTCCCGCACCGGTCATGCTGGCCCCCAGGCCCAGGCGGTAGCCAGCCCCCATCCTCCAACATGCCCACCCATTCAGACACCACTGTCAGGAAAGCCCCTTCTCAAGCTGTCCTAGAAGGCCCAGCTGATGGCCTGTCCCATTTGCCACTGGCCACCTCACAGTCCATGCAGACAGCGGTAGGCCTGCTGAGTGACTCACCAAAAGCAGGGATGTCTTTATGGGGCACAGATCCGTCTGAGAGAAACTGAGGATGGTTGGGATCCTCCCTCCCCCCAAAATGCATGACGCGCACACATATTTCTGCACACAACTCCAAGTGGTTCAAGAGACACCCCCGCCGCTTCAAACCCTGTGTGTGGTCCCCAGGCTGTGAGACCCCTGCTATAGGCAGCAGGGAGCAAAGGTTTTCAAGCAGGAAAGTTACGTGACCAGATTTACATTCTAGAACATTTTAGAAAGGAGGCAGCAGATGAAAGGAAGAATGGGGTGGCTGGATCCACTGGGATCACCCACAGGAATTGCTGGGGATCACAAAGGCAAAGTGTCCAGCAAGACAAAGGAAGGGGCCGCAGGGAGGCTTCCAGCTGGAGGATCTCACAGGCGAGAAGAGAGTAGGCCCCCAGGAAGTCCAGTAACAGGCTCCCAGACGCTGCCTGAGCATCCAGGCAGAGGGAGCTGGCTAAAGCCACTCACACAGACCAGGGAGCACAGAAAACAAAAGCATATCAAAAGTGAGCAATGAGCTGGGGTTCAGGGGACAATCTCCTTCTTACCTACAAGTATCCACGGGCTGGACACTTACCGTCCTCAGTGCCTGGACATACTGATCAGTTCTTTCCTGATCATTGATTTCTCCAAACCGAGGCCGGTTCCAGAGCAGGTGAGCCTGGCAGTCGCACACAGGGCGCAGTGCGTGGACTCTCCCATTCTTTTCAGGGCTGGGCCAGAAAATGAACAAACAGCGTGATGAGTGTGACCTGCTAGACTCTGGCGAGCATGAAAACATGGCACCGGGACCTCCCCAGTGAAATCGAGATGGGCTCCAAGGGACACTCCCATAGTCCTCCACAGAGTATGAGTCTAGGCATTGGCTCTTCAGTGGGCCTAAGACATTGGGGGCCCTCCAATTCCTGGTTCTCATAGATGTCTGTTCCAGGTGGGGGCCCCACAACTGGGGCAGCCTCTTCTGAGAACACACAAGAGGCGCTGACACATCCAGTCACCAACTTTTGCTCCTATTTTATTCTGTTCAAATACAAATGTGCCCACTCATGCCTCTATTTATAAATTTATGAATGCTACATAAATGGGGAATTTCTGTAAGTGCACAGTGCCACAGGCCCAGTGCCCACCTGGTCCGCTGAAGGCTGTACCACACACAGTAGTCATCATGGTGGGCTACCAGGCAGACAGCTGAGCCCTGGGTGACGGGCTCCTCTTGTGGCAGGAAGTACACACACTGCATCCAGTGGTCCCGCCACTGAAGTGGGAAACAGAGAATCAGCAGTCACCAAGCTACAACAGGAACGCTTCTAATCCAGGAGCTAAAAACCCAAGTCAAAAATCAGTTTGCAGGGAGACCATGGTGTGGACTACAGATAGCTACTGTGGCCAAAGAGATAAAGAAGAAAATTGTCAAGTCAGAGAGGCTAATAGCTTGCCTGAAAGCTTGCTGGAACACTGCTGGCTTTAGGAAGATACAATTTGGCCTAGGACAGCAGTCTTCAAGAGGGACTCAGGGGAGGGTATTCCAGCCCTGGCCCAATGTGTGTGGGACACGGAGTGGGTGTGGGAAATGGAAGGAAGGAGGCAGAGAGGAAGGGAGAGAGAGAAAGCAAATGTGAAGTGTTAAAAATTGGTAGATTTAAGTAAAGGGCATATCCTATCCTACCCAGTCTTGAATATAACTAAAAGGTGGGTGAATGACATTCCCTGGATGTAAAATATCTACGTGAACATGAAAGCTAGGAAATTAATATCAACCAGATACATTCTGGAAAAAATAAACAGTAACAAAGAGGAACAAATAGGTTCCCTAAAACCTGTTGTTTATTCTTTGCTGTACAAACTGATCCTAAGAGAAGCCTTTCCCATGACCCTTCAGTGCTCCCTGGGGCTTCCCTGTCATCATGTCCTTCCCGCACAACAGCGACCCAGGTCCTAATGCTAAAGAGCTGCTAACAAAACCCACTGTCTGAGGTGAGACAGGCTGAAGAGATTTCAGATCAAGAGAAGTTTAGGGAAGTCATGAGGGAGATTCATTAGCAGCATTTCAAATTCCTAACAGTCTAAAAGTCACTGCTGGTAGAGGAAGGACAGACACAAGTCCCCCAGTCAGGAGACCTGGGAGGAGCTCCCACCACTGCTGCCTAGACAAGCACGGGGCCAGGCCAAGTCTCAGTTTGGGCATTACGTGGTTACCCAACATATCTTACATGAGGATCCAAGGAGAAAACACACAAGGTGGCACTAGGAAGCCAGGCAAATGTAAAGTATTAACATTTTTATGATATACTTCTGCTAATTTTGCAACCATCACACTCCTGGAGAAGAACAGAGCAGACCAGTGTCAACCTGAACTCTGGAGAAGAACTCTGACACCACCACCCACCCACTCACACACACACCTTCAGCCTGCAGAGGACCAAGGCTGCACAGAGGGAGTTCACACCCACTGCTCGAATGTATGCCCTCCCGCCTGGGCCAGCGGACTGGAAGGTAAAGTGGAGATGAGGGTGCTCACAGCCCCAGGGGAACTGACGACAATCCTGCAGCAGTCATGATCCTTTGGCCTAAGCAGTAACTCAGGGAGTAGGGGAGCTGCCAGGGCCTTCTGAAAGTCACCTGAGTACACCTAGAACCAATCAAAACAAAGCCAGTGCCCACCAAGTGGTAACAGGATGACAGGACACAGAGGCAGGTGCCCAAGACCTCCCAGGTAGAGGGAAGGTTTGATTTCTCAGCCCTGAAGCACATTCCCCACTTTTTCCCTGAGTGTGTGTGTAGAAGGGTTAATACATACACATGAGAGAAAATTCAAGATGAGTCATAAGTGAAAAAAAAGTTTCTTTTCCACCCCTAACCTTCAGCCCCCTTCCCAGAAGCAACTGTTTTTCTGTGAATTCTTCCAAAGATACCCTTACACACACACCACACATATATATACACTCATCCACATGTATTCTGATTTAGTAACACCAACGTTGGCGTACCACATACTGTTCTGCACCTTTATTTTTGTTTCATTTAATGATATATCCTGGACATTGTTCCACCATCAGTGCACGGAGCTGACTCATTCACTGAAGATAAGTTAATGGACTTAGCCTAGTGGTGCCCTGTAGGGTGTTCTAGTCTTTTCTATTAAATCAAGGATGTAATGAATATCCTGGCACACGTCATTCTACATATATGCAAATCTCTCCAGAGCCTAACTGTCTAAAAGTGGTATCATTTCCCATCATGACACATTAGGCCTTGCTGAGTTCCACGGCTGCTCTGAGATCACTTCCAGCTCTTCTGGCTCTTCCCCACAGCTCCACCAACAGCGTGGAACCTAACTTCCTGAACTTTATTCATTAATATGCGTATGTGAAAAATGGTATCTCACTACAGTTTAAATCTGCATTGCTCTTATGAGTGAGGCCGAACAACTTTTCACATGTTAAGGAGGATTCTGTATTTTCTTTTCATAGTTCATGTCCTCTGCCCACTTCCAATTGAGCTGGCTGGGGAAGGTAGATTTTTGACACCACAGAAAATGAGGCTGTAGATAGGCTGTAGTTCTCTATTTCAGGCTGATCTGAGGCCCCCTGGGATTACTCAGGGAGGACAGGGATGTGGAATCTAACAATGGCTATGACACAGGAGAGTCAGCATACCAATGGTTCACTGTGCCCACTGGCACTGACCATGAACTTGGCCTGAGAGGTCTATCTTACATCTTATTATAGCTAGCCTTGGTTTTTTTATTATTAGTTTCCAGTGTTGTCGTTTTTTTTAACTCTTCTTTGATATTGATTCTAACACAGTCCCTTCTGGCTCTAAATTCTTCAATGTGCTATTTTCCCACAACAAAAAGTGGATGATAAGTTTCTTGATTTACTTGAGAATGTGCTCAGCTCCTGCCTCTTACCTGGAGCTCCTGTGGGTCTGTATGTGCCCAGAAGGGGGCCATGGTGCACTTGATCTTCCCCTCAGGGTCCATTTCAATATCCCACCAGGAGAGAACCACCTGAGCTTGACCAGATGCCAGAGGGTCAAACTGCCTGCTATGGCAGGCTGCTGAGCTACTGACTTGCTTGCTGAAGTCCACACTGTGGAAGAATATTCAGGAACTTAAGTGTATTTTAAGCTCACACACTCCATTTTTAAGCTTTTATGGTGATCTCACCAGCAGTGAGACTTGTTTGCAATGGACTCCTGCCTTCAGTGGCAGGTGACATCAGCTGGCTTCCTTTCCACTCAAAAAGAACTTCCAAAGACCCCAATGCCACCAAATGTCTCAAAGCGCCGTCACCCAGCTTGCTCCTTGGTACCTGAACATTGGCAGCACGTTGCTCAGGGCAGTGAAGTCAGTGGGTGAGACCTGGTTCAGCTGAATGTCACAGACAGAGGGTGCGCCAGGACACCTCTCTAGTTCCGAGGGGGGGACGATAACCTGCTCTCCAAGTCTGGTCTGAACACGAATGGGAAACAGCTTGTTCCATGACCACATCTTTTTGGACTCCACCAGCTGGGCGTAGACAGTTGCTCTGTGAGGCACTGCCTCACAATTTTCCTAAATTTACATTAAAAATAAATAAATAAACAAACAAACAAACACACCAGGTACCTGGACCCACAGTAATTCCAATTGCTTAAATGAGGTTTATTCCTTAAATGAGGCCAGTTTAGTAACATCGAATACTTACCACTACTAGTATAGTCAACTGTTTTTGGCCCAAGGCCCTTGGGAAAGAAAAAAGGAACTTGATTTGAAAAAGGAATACACATTATGTCTAAAATGATTTATGTCAGATTAAGTTCCTAGCTACCTGACACTCTTAAATACTGCAAAAATACACCTTAACTGTCATCATGATGAGTAACTCCCACACTGATTTTGAAGAAAGAGTCCAAATCCTCCTGCTAAGCACTAATCCTAACACTGGGCTCAGAGCTTCCCTCAGTGCAGCTCTTGCCCGGATACCAGAACCTTCTTACGGACCAATGGACAAGTGTCCACCCTCAACGGACCTGACCTCCTGGCCTCACCGGCACTGCCAACCACTGCTCCCATGGCGTTGGCAGTAGTCCCTTACCCAGGTTTCCTCCTACCTCATTCATTCATTGACACCCTCTATACACCAGGCACTGGGGGCCGAGCTGTGAAGAGGACACACAGCTGCTACCACGGAGAAATGACAAGCACAGGGTTTCTCTACCTCAGAAGATCTTCAGGGGCTGTTCTGTGCATTGCAGAATGTTTAGCAACATCCCTGGCCTCTACCTACAAGATGACAGTAGCACCCCCTCTCAGGTATGACACAAAAAATGTCTCCAGACACAGCTCGGGATGAGAAGGACTGCCGTCGTAGGACTCTCACTCCCCTGCCCACCCCTCACAGAGGGGACTCGCCAGAGACCTGGTCTGGATCACCTTCCTTCTCCTTCCACATGACAGTGACCTCCACCATTCCATCTTCATTTGCCAAAGACCACGTGTCCAAAGGCCTCTAGATCCTCTCTCCTTGGCTGACCCTCCGACGACTCAAACTCTCTCTGTGTAAACTAAACAAATTGCCTTCACCCCTGCGCACCTGCCCCGCTCCTCCTGCCATCCTCCCAGTGGACAGACAGCGAGCACCGCCGTCCAATCCAGCAGCCCACGCCCCAAACCCAAGCATCGTCAGTACCTCCACATCTAGTCATCAGCAGGTCCCTGACCACCATCCTCCTCCCCGAGTCTACCTCTCTGGGCCCATTTCTCTAGCCCTGCCTGAGACCCACCTTAGCTGAGCACCTGGATGCCTCCAACCACCTTCTCACCACTCTCTGCCTCCAGTCGTTCTCCCCAGCTGCTCTCCACATGCCTGCCTACATAAAGCAATGCCCCGCTTAGAACTCTTCTGTGGTGCCGCCCTGCCTCCTGGAGCATGGCAGCCCTCCTCGGTCTAGCCCTGCCCAGCAACCTCGTCTTCTCTCTAACCTCCCTCCACACACCCATAAACTGAACACCGTGCAGGGCCTGGGAGCCACCACACCCATTCACCGCCATGTCTTTGCCTCTGCCACGAATACCCCCGGTAATGATGAGGCCAGCACCTGATCACTCAAGACTGACTCAGCTAGAGCTTCATCTTCCTTCCTCCACCTTCCCCCAACCAGAGTGGGCAGAATCTCACCTACTGCCCACCATCAGTGCATGCCTCAAACTGTCCTAAGATGACCTGCTCACCTACCTGCCTCCCCAGCTCACTTTCATATTCTTGGTACCCAAAAAGGGCCTGGCAAAATGAAGGCACTCAGTAAACGTGTCTTCTAAGATCGATCCCTGGGTCACCACCACATGGACTCTCTGTCAGACACACTAGCATCCCAGCTCCATGACCTCCAATAAGGCAGGAAGAGGGACAGAGCAGTGGGAAGGCTTTGTATGCCAGCCCTAATTCCTTCAAGCTCAGACACAGGGTGGGCAGATGGGGACAGTGATTAGAGTGAACAATGCATACCTGGCTGCTATACGCCAGCTGAGAGGAAACTGAGGACAGCTACCTGCCCACCTCTTTGACAAGATGAATTAGAGAAAGATAAACGGGGCAACATGAACATAATTCTAAATATCCTTGTTCTCTCTTGCAAGGATACATCTAGTTGGTGGTTTTAACGTGGAGAAATAGAAATTCTTCCTACTGAAGTTCCTAGAAAAGGATTTTACACTTTGGCAAAGGTGAGAAAACTCAGAAAGCGTCAGTCTCCATCACATGCTGACTCTATGAGTGATGTGGACTCCGGTCCTGCCTGCCTTGGAAGGAGCCCACTCCTCACTCCGGGGCACCGAGAACCCCCAGAGAGGGTCCCTGGCTGGGACAGCTGCAGGCTCACCTGGATGGTGCCCACAGGGCAGGTGCCGGCAGAAGCAGCAGACACTCACACCTCCCCAGCTGGCCTCTGTCTTGGGGGTCTCCACCTCCAGTTTATGCCCATACAAAAGCAAGATCAATGTCTCCAAGGTAGTCTTTTTAACATATCTCTCTTTTCAAAAAAACTGTCAAAGATCGCCACCACCCAAACTCCTTCACCTGGAATGGTCTGGCCTTCAAGGCCTTCTACCCTCTCCCCCATTATCTGCCATTAGCTTACAAGCGCCCCAGGCTGAGTCCTCAGTGACGTCCTAAACAGGTCCTCTACCTGGAATACCTCTCTGTCTCCTTAGTGCCTTCCAAATTCCAACTTCTCCACGTGCCCTCATCTCCTTCCTCACCCCTGACCTCTTCTATCTGCCCTATGTCAAATGTCTGTGGTGCTTCTGTCTGCCTCTCCATTCAGCCCACCCAGTCTTCACCATTGCTGACTAATGTGGGTTAGAAGCAATAAGGATGTCTTAAACTTCTCCATGGATGCTAGAATACCTTCCACACAGGTGACACTCAAAGAATGTTTGCTGAATTGAACTGAATTTGAAGACAGTTTCTTGCCTTTTGACTCTAACCTACCAAGACTTGGCATTTGAGAGGCACAGAAGTGATAATTAAGAACTGGAATCCTGCAGGAATAAAGGGGTGCCCTAGCGTACATGGAGAGGTACTGAGGGCTCGGGCTGTGAAGAGCAGGGAGAGCCGTGTGAGACGGCTCAGGTCACAGCCACATGCCTAAGGGAGGCCCTTGGTCCCCTACCTGCACGAGATGCCTGTGCGCGTGCTCATAGGAGGGCAGCGCTCCCTCCCCAATCAGTTCTGTGTCAAACAGCTCCGTCACCAAGATGTTGGCACGGCATGGCATGTCACCATCTGAGAAACACAAGGAAACAGAGTCAAAAGCAAGCAACAGACTAGAAAAAATATTTACAGCAAATAGGTGCAAGATAAAAGATTACTAAGTCACTAAATTGAAAGTACATGTAGATGCTGAAGTATTTAAAGTGTCATGTCATGTCTTTGACTGACTTTCCAAAGTTTCAGCAACAAAACAAAAATATCTATATGTATATAGAGGGTGCCAAAAAAATGTATACACATTTTAAGAAAGGAAAAAACTATTAAAATTAATACTCAATACATACCACTAACAAAAGATGAATACAAGTCACGTTTGACTTCTGCAATGACAAGACATACCCAAAGTGGTTACCGTCAGCGTAATTTCAATAGTTTTTTCCTTTCTTAAAATGTGTATACATGTTTTTGGTACCCTCTGTATATCTCAAAATGCTAACACTTGGTAAGTCGTGGTTAAGAGAATATAGGTGTTCACTGTACTACTCTTTCAACTTTTCTGTATACAAATTAACAAACTACTAATTATTAAATTAGCAAAAATTATTTGAAAAAGCAAACATTGAATGCTGGTACTTTAAATACTTCTAGGCTAAAAGGAGGGCGATAAAATCAAAGCAAGAGAGGCTGATTGATTCCACTGACACCCAGCGTTCAGAATCCCGTTTTTTACACTCTGAATTAAGTATTAAGTAAATCCCTCTGAATTAAGTATTTCTTGCTACCAAACAATCTCCCAAATAACAGTTGTTTTGGGATAGAATGTTATGATCTTTTTGTTAACCCCATTTTCTAAACCTCTGTAATGTAATATTGCTTCTACTGTTACGACTTTTAATGAGCCAAGAGACAAAGTAGACTTTGGAAGCAACATTCATCATGAAAAATTAACTAAACATTCCTAATGGCTCACGAATTACAATTTGACAAAGCCCACTCATCTTCCCTACAGAGAAGACAAGTCTCACGCAAGAAAAGAGAAGCATTAAAGTGGTTTAAAGAAGGGTGTAGCAGAAAGAGCCTGAATCTGGAGTCATGGAGACCTGGGTCCTGAGCCTACTTTTCAGCCTTGAACCCTTAGGGCTGACCATCAGTCACCTCGTCTGTAAAATGGGGATAACGAGATCTGCTCCATGTGGTGGTGGTTAGGATAGCAAAGGTAAAAACTGTCCACTTCCTATGAAGAACACTTGTGCTCCACGGCAGTATGATACGAAAGGAGGCTGAGAAGAAACTTCCAGCACAGAAGTTTCCAGCACAGAAACTTCCAGAAACTCTGTGTCTTCCAGCACAGAGACGACCCTCCTGAGTGGCCCTGTCCATCCACTATCACGCCAAGCTCCCACTGAAATACATCCTCCCAAACTGAGCCAACCACACCCCACCCCCACGTACCTGCTTCTCCCTCTGATGTTTCCTCCTCAATGAATAGCACCACCAGTCACACAGTCCAGAAACCTAGGCATCATTGGTCTGTTCACCATTGTACCCCAGTGCCAAGAATAATGCTAGCATCCAAAAATAATCAGCAAACATTAGCTGAATTTTTTATTCTTCCTTCTCTGCCACCCTACAGCTAATCAATCACCAAGCCCTGTCAATTCTAGCTATTGAATAACTTTTAAGCCAATTATGTAACTTAAAATGAGTTATTGTTCAAATTTCTAATAAATCTTCTAATCTTCTAATAAATCTTTATGACCCAGTGAATTCCAACACTCTTGAGAGCCTGGTGTCTAGAATGTGAGTGCTAATGCAGAAGGTGCAGAGTGTGCAGCAAGAGCCTGAGGAGGGGCAGCTACCCCACGTGCCTCATTAGTCTTCACCAAACGACTAGATGGATGAACAAATGCTGCCCCTAGTCACTGCTGCATATGCTTCAGGATGAAATCCATCCATCTCTGAGAAATGGGCAACAAATTTAGGTGCCATTTTTAAAAAAGGGCATAGAACAGAACCTCGGAAAACATGCACTTGGGAGAGAAAGAAAGCTGCAAAGGAGAACCAATGCTGGGAGATGTTACTGAGGCCTGGGATGAGAGTTGCCAGAAAGAATGAATGGTAGACGTACCAAAGCTGGGGCCTGCCCAGTGGCTCAGGTGGTTGGAACGACGTGCTCCTAACGCCAAGGTCGCCGGTTTGATTCCCACATGGGCCAGTGAGCTGCGCCCTCTACAGCTAAGATTGTGAACAACGGATTGTGAACAACGGCTCTCCCTGGAGCCGAGCTGCCGTGTGTGTCTGTGTGCTGCCGTGCATTGCCATGGGCGGCTGGTGGCCAGCGTAAGTGGCTAGCAGCTATCATGAGCGGCCATGTGCTGTCTTGAGCGGCAATGGGCTACCCTGAGCAGCTGGTGGCCAGCGTGAGACGGATTACCGGCAACCCACTGCCTCGGGGGGGGGGGGGGAGGTGGTGCGCAAGTCTCCTAATACCAGCATGGGCCAGGGAGCTGTGTCCTACAAAACTAGACTGAGAAACAACGGCTTGAACCAGAGTGGGAGGGGAGACGGAAGAAGGGGAGAAAAAAAAAAGAAGTACCAAAGCTGCAGTGTTTGAGAGGAAAAGCAGAGAGAAGACCATCAGCCTTGGCAATGAGAAAGCCACCTGTCGAGTTGGGGGTATGGAAACAAAGTCCCATTTACAAGGGTTAAGGACCAAGCAAAGTTGAAAATCTACCCACTAAACAAATATTACTGAGTTCTTTTATGCCAGGCATGTGCAAGCTATGGAATGGAATAATTAATAAGACCACACAGCTCATGACCTCAGGCTGCTTCAACTGTGTGGGGATGTAGACCTTAAGTACTATTTCATTATTGAAATAACTATTTCATTATTGCAGTGATGAGCACTACAAAGGAAAAGTATTAAGAAAGCATATGAGGGGTCTGGCCTAATGCAGGGTGTGTTTGAACAACACACAGCCTGGCGGAAGGCACAGAGTCACAGAGAGTGTGACATGGTAAAGGCTGGGTCAGTCTCTTTGCTGTCATGAAGGACAAACTTGCAAAAATAAATGATCTCCACCTCTGGCCAAAATGGAGTAACTAGGATCAGACTTATCCACCCTTTGTAATCAATTAGAAAACCAGACAAAATACATAAAACGAGTGTTTTCAGATATTAAACAAGAGACAACCCAGTTTGTTCCCCAAGAAGGGAAACTAAGGGACCCCTTCTACTACTCCTCTGGCTTTCAGCCAGCAGGCACTTTCCAGACCGCAATACAGGTAGTGAGAAATGAGAACACAGCAATCTGACTGAGCTAAGGAGACAGCAATTGGAGTTCAGGGAAGCGGAAACAATTGGGACTTGCAGGAGAGAGAACCAGAGAGGAAGTTACACAGAATGGAAAAAGGGCTTCAGAAGGTTGCACAGGGCTCCCTTTAGGTCTCTTATTGAGTATACGAGGTGTGATAAAAAAAAAATATGGTGTGTTTAAATTTAAAAAAAAAATTATTACAGTAAAAGATATATTGGCATTAATCCCCCTCAAAATCCTCCCCCTCGCTTCAAACACACTTATCCCATCGTTCTTGCCACTTTCTGAAGCAGTTCTGCAAGTCCTCTTTCATGAGTGTCTTTAGTTGCGCTGTCATGGCTGCCTCCATGTCCTGAATCGATTCAAAACGTTTACCTTTCATGGTCATTTCGACTTGGCGAAGAGCCAGAGTCGCACAGTAACAGATCCAATGACTAAAGTAGATGAGGACACACCATAATGTTTTTATTAGACAGAAACTGCCAAACCAGAAGCGATGTATGACACGGAGCATTGTCATGATGGAGGAAGAAGACCCTCATGAAAGAGGACTTCCAGAACTGCTTCAGAAAGTGGTAAGGAACAATGGGATAAGTGTGTTCGAAGTGAGGGGGAATATTTGGAGGGGGATTAACGGCAATGTGTCTTTTACTGTAATTTTTTTTTAATTATTTAAACATTCACTGTATCTTTTGATCACACCTTGTATTCACACACATAAGACTCTAGAAGACCAGGCAAAGGATGACCATGTAGCGACAAACTGAACAATTTCCAGAGCTCACAGAGAACTGGGTAACACTCCAGATCTGATCAGCCAGCACGCAGGCACTCAGCAGAGACCCCAGAAAGGTCACGTCCTACTACTAGTATGGCTAAAGTAGCCTTAAAGCAGTGGTTCTCAATAGGGGGCGATGTTGCCCCCATCCTTCACCCTAGGGCATGTGGCAATGTCTGGAAACATTTTGGGTTGGCACAAACAGTGAGGGGGAGGGACATGCTACTGGGTTCTATCGGTTGGAGGCCAGGGGTAAACATCCTACAATGAACAGGGTAGCTTCTTCCCCCAACAAAGAATTATTAGGCCCAAAACGTCGACAGTGCTGCTGTTAAGAAACCCTGACTTAAAGATACTCTAACCCTGTTTCAACAAAGCTTAAAAATAAGCCTTGAAAGGAGCAAACTGATTTGCAAGTAACCCAACTGCATGCCAGACAAAGCTTTTAAAGGAAGACAACAAAGTCCAGCACTCAGCAATGCAAAATTCCCAATATACACAAGCATCTAAATAAAAATTACTAGACATGCCAAGAAGGAAAATGCAACCCAAAACAAGGATTAAGAATTAGTTAATAGAACAAAACCCGAACAGACAGATGATGGAAAAGACAGGTAAGGATGTTAAAACAGTTCATGTAAATATGAACAAAATGAGGAGAAAAATGAATTATAAAAAGAATCAAATGAAACTTTAGAGATGAAAAATGTAATACCAGAAATGAAAAGGTCACTAGATGTACTTAACAGATTAGACACTGCAAAAGATCAGTGAACCTAAAGACCTATCTGAGAAACCATCAGTGCCCATTAATAGGTGAAGGGATAAACGAATTATGGTATGTCCACACATGGAGCGCTGCTCCGCAACAGAACAGAATAAACTCTTGATACATAGAACAATGTGGACGAATCTCAAAAGCAATACGCAACGGAAAAGAAAGCAGGCACAAAGAGTACACACTGTATGATCCCACTTACTCAAAATTCTAGAAAAGACAGAACAAATCTATATTGAGGAAAGATTCAGTGGGTGACTATGGCCAGGGCTATGGGAGGGATTGATGTAAATGATTGTAAAGAATCTCTTTGGGCATGAAGGAGATACTGTATTATCTTGATTTTGGTGGTGGTTCCAAGTGTGTTTAAATTGTCCAAATTCATCAAACCATACACTTAAAATGGGTGCATTTATTTTATGTAAATGATACCTCAATAATGTTGATTAAAAATGGGATAATGAGGCGGCAGCTCCTCCTCCTGCTGCAGGGTTAATAACTAATATTTATGTAAGACAGAAGAGGAAGATGTCATTCCATAAAGCAAGCAGCGTCATCCTGGTCCTGCTGCTCTCTCCTTACTGCTTTTACACGATAACTTCCTCGGCCTGAGCAGTTTGCTAAGGAACGAGGTTTCAGATTCAGGAATTGTTGGGCTTCAGCCCACCGACTTTGTCCCAAATGCACCCCAATAGGCGGTAGATAGGAGACAAGAGGAGATTCCTGTGGCCATTGTTGCATCTGAAGATAGGCTCAGGGGGACCACTGCAGCCATAAATAGCATTCGGCACAACACTCGCTCCAATGTGATTTTCCAATTACGCTCAATGGTAGAGTGGACCATCTCTGGTCCTGGCTCAGCAGCAATACCCTGAAAAGCATCAGGTACAAAATTGTGATTTTTGACACTCAGCTTTTCGAAGGGAAAGTAAAGGAGGATCCTGACCAGGGAGAATCCGTAAAACCATAAACCTTTGCAAAGTTCTACTTGCCAATTCTGGTTCCCAGTGCAAAGAAGGCCATACGAGAATGATGATATAATTCCGTGTTTCCCAGAAAATAAGACCTAGCCAGATCATCAGCTGTAATGTGCCTTTTGGAGCAAAAATTAATATAAAATCCGGTCTTATTTTACTATAAGACTGGGTATAATATAATATAATGCAATATAATAAATATAATATACCGGGTCTTATATTAATTTTTGCTCCAAAAGACGCATTAGAGCTGATGGGCTGGTTAGGTCTTATTTTCGGGGAAACATGGTTGTACAAGGTGATATTCTTGCCTTCTACAATACACCATTGAAGCCAGGACATGCAGTTGCATTTTCAGAAGATTGTGATTCAGCTTCTACTAAAGTTGTCATCTGTGGAGCAGGGAACTAGTACAATTACATTGGGTATCGTGACTATAAAAAGGAAAGAATTTGTAAGCTTTCCATGAATGTCAGCACCTGCTCATTTAATCGTGGAGTTTTTGCAGCGAACTTGACAGAATGGAAAAGACAGAATATAACTAAGCAGGTAGAAAAATGGATGAAATTCACTGTAAAAGAGGGACTATACAGCAGAACCCTAGCTAGCAGCATCACAACACCTCCTCTGCTGATTGTATTTTAGCAACAGCATTCCACCACTGACCCCATGTGGAATGTCTGCCACCTTGGCTCCAGCGCTGGGAAACGATATTCACCCCAGTTTGTCAAAGCTGCCAAGTTACTCCATTGAAATTGGCATTTTAAGCCATGGGGAAGAACTGCTTCATATACCGATATCTGGGGAAACGGTATAATCCGGACCCAACAGGCAAATTCAGCCTAATCCGAAGACATGTGGAGATCTCAAATATAAAGTAAAGTATAATTTATGCTGTAAGCATTTCTCAGGAAATCCTGGAAGATTGTACCGTGTTTCCCCGAAAATAAGACCTAGCCGGACAATCAGCTCTAATGTACCTTTTGGAGCAAAAATTAATATAAGACCTGGTCTTATTTTACTATAAGACCGGGTATAATATGATAGATATGATATGATATATGATATAATACCGGGTCTTATATTAATTTTTGCTCCAAAACATGCATTAGCGCTGATGGTCCGACTAGGTCTTATTTTCGGGTATGTGTGGAAAGTAACAGTTATGGCAACTCATGGAAAAAGGGACACTGCAGTTGGGTAAAGAGATCCAACTGCACTATCTGGCAGTCAGCTTCCCAGAAAGACTGCACGTGTCTCCATCTGCCTTACCAGCAAGTGTTTGCCTACTAGTGCTGAGTGACCAGAGGTGAATGGACTGAAACGGCTGGTAAAGCTAGTTCAACACTGCTGCTTGGTTTTAATTTTGTAACCTATGGCTCGATCTATAAATAAAACCTACATTTTTCAAAAAAAAGAAATGGGATAATGATTTGTGCACTCTTTTGCATGTATGTTATGTTTTAAAATAAAGGGGACACCAATCCCTACTTTTGTGCATGTTTCAGATTCTCCATTAAAAAATATTTTTTAAATGGGAGAAAAATGTTGACCTTAGGTAGATGCTTCATTCTAAAATACTGCATTTAAAAAAATGGGGTGTGGGCCGGCCTGGTGGCTCAGGTGGTTAGAGCTCTGTGCTCCTAACTCTGAAGGCTGCCGGTTCGATTCCCACATGGGCCAGTGGGCTCTCAACCACAAGGTTGCCAGTTCAATTCCTCAAGTCTCACAAGGGATGGTAGGCAGCGCCCCCCGCAACTAAGATTGAACACGGCACCTTGAGCTGAGCTGCCCCTGAGCTCCCGGATGGCTCAGTTGGTTGGAACGCATCCTCTCAACCACCAGGTTGCCAGTTCGATTCCTCGACTCCTGCAAGGGATGGTGGGCAGCATCCCCTGCAACTAAAATTGAACACGGCACCTTGAGCTGAGCTGCTGCTGGGCTCAGTTGGTTGGAGCGCGTCCTCTCAACCACAAGGTTGCCGGTTCGACTCCCACAAGGGATGGTGGGCTGCGCCCCCTGCAACTAGCTGCGCCCTCCACAACTAAGACTGAAAGGATAACAACTTGAAGCTGAATGGCACCCTCCACAACTAAGATTGAAAGGAAAACAACTTGACTTGGAAAAAAGTCCTGGTAGTACACACTGTTCCCGAATAAAGTCCTGTTCTCCTTCCCCAATTTAAAAAAAAAAAAATGGGGTGATATTTATAACTTCACTCTAGAAGCTTCTTTTCCAAATCTTTCCATTGTGCTCTCCAGATACCCAGATATCAGTGGTATGTGAAATTTTAGAAGTCTGGTTCAAACTCTTAGACTATAAAAATATTCTGGAAATGTGGAGAGATTGTGCTACTCAAGCAACTCTCTCATGCTGAATTCTGAAGTAGGATGTGGGAACCAAGCAAAACTCTTTCTGCTGTCTACTTAGTTTCACTTCTGTCTGATAAAACTCAAAACTCAGAGAGCTGAGCCACACAAGAATTCCAACTTACTCAAAGCAAAAAGGTTTTGTTTGCATCACAGCTGTTACTCTTGATTAGCTCTGGTTTACTCACTGCTGATTTGTTTTAGCTAGGAGAGAAATAACCTAGAAGGGAAGCAAAGTGCTTATCTTCAAACCACCACATGGAGAGGCCCCCGTATCTCTGCAATTACCTGGACACATTTATGCCAGATAACTTAAATAAGCCTTTTCCTCTCTTACAAAAGCAAGTAAAGCTTTCAAAGGATGTGTTAATCTTACCTATCCCTACGGTCACCTCTGTGGAATGCTTGTTAATAACCTTAATCTTATCACTGAAGCCATTTTTCTCTACAATCTTCACAGCAGCATCAGCCATAGGCTTGAAAACCTAGAAATTAGAGCCAAAACCCAAGAAAAATTAGCAATTAATGTAATAACATCCTGACACCCAAGATTAGCAAGATGTTCCTTGATTCTGGTCCTAAGATTTGAAGTAAAAGAAGCCTCCACTACAGAGTTTCCTCCTGAATATATAAAATGTACCTGTTACCATTTGGGACATAGGAAATATTTCTTTGGGCTGATTTAATCTAAATAAACAAGACTTCATTGTGTAACAAATAACTTTATTCTCCAAATGTGTGTCATGAAAATGAATACACAGGATGAGATTTCACTGGCTTTAACTTGCAGCTAGGAGTTCCCATTACATACACGAGGCACAGTGGGATTCAGGGGATCCCAGGGAGGTTGCACTACCGCCTAATGACAGCAGGTGTCAGTGCCACACTACAGGGAACCAGGAAGAAGAGTTGTCTCACAAAACTATGATCTGTGACCTGGGACAGGATGTGTCCAGTGCTCTTTATATGAGACTGTTATTGTGTTAGACTTAAGTGTGAGCAGGTCACCCTACTGATCAAAACTGTCCCAAATGCCCACTGCTGGCAGAACACCGCCTATATTTTCTTTCGGTATTCGAGGCCTTCCATAATAAGGACTACCTTGCTTCCCCCACGGCTATTCCTTCCATCCCCATTCCCCCAACTGATGCTCCAGCCACATTCACTGTTCTGAGGCAAACCTCAGCCTTCCTGCCCTCGCCCCGTCTACCAAAGCAAACCTAACTCTCCAGGGCAGCACAAACCCTTGAAAGAATATACACCAAAATGATAACAATGGTTAACTTTTGAGTTAACACACTTTTTATTTTATATTTACCAAATTTCCTATAAAGATATGTATTACTTACATTATCAGAAAAACAACATGTGTTTAATGTTTTATTACAGGGGAAAAAAATGGCAGATTGCCAGACTCCTGGTAAATGTAGTAAGATGGCTGGCTCTGTCGGGATGTTTAAAGTAGTGGATCTCAACCTTGGTGCACATTCAAAAATCTCAACACCCCGGCCATATCCCAGAATAATTAAATCAAAATCTGGAGGGAGTTATGGGGGGGCTAGGCAGCGGTATTTTTTAAACCTCCACCGTGATCCTGACATGCAGCCAACACTGAGAATCACTGTTTCCAGAGGAGAGAACGTGCTCCTAGAGGAAGAAATTGTGTCTGATTCAGCTCTGTAGCCTCAGAACTTAGCCCTGTGCTTGGCTAGCACAGGGTGAGCACTCCATGAATGTCTGTGAACAAACGCACGGGCCAAGTTCAAGGGGCACATGGGACTTCCCACCCAAGCTGCAGGACACGCCTGCAGTGCGCGGCTCACCTCGATGGCATAGCAGAAGTCAGCGCCTGCCGTGACCGCCATCATTGACAAGAGCCCTGTGCCGGTGCCTATGTCGAGAACCAAGGCCTTCTGTCCTCTGTCCTTCACCCTGCTCACAGCAGCCCGGATACCTTGGTAGTATTTTATATTCTAAGAGAAGGGGAGAAGTAGCTGTCACTTTAGACCAGTTATCATAAACAAGTAGAAAGGTGCTTTGTGAGATTCTGGATTCACCATTGGCAACAGCAACGAAAGTCACGACCTCGAGGCCTTCGTGGCCCCTCGGCACTGACTAGATGAGTTGGGCGGGCCTTGCAGGACGGCAAGAGCACGAGGTCCACCTCTTGCTCTTTATTAGACAACTCTCTCGCCCCTCCACACCCACTCTTCTATACTCTGCTTAGTGATGCTGCCGCCAGGGCTCTGGAAACACCTTCTTTTTCCTGCTGCTAGGTACAGACCCAGGGGAAACTAGAGGGTGATGGAAGGTAGGAGGAGGGAGAAAGCTTGTTCATTCCTGTATGGCTGTTGCTATCACCAGTGTCCACCAAGGAGCGGTGGCTGGTTCCAGATGATAGATCCTGCCAGGAATCCTCTAACCAGCCTCCCCGGACCCTTCTGAGGCAGCAGCAGCACTCAGCAGAGATCCCCCTGGAGATTTGAGCACCAGCCCACAGGACCTCTCCTCTGAGCTTCTAGGTTCTGAAAAGCCCAATCTTCTCCCTTGTTTCCCCAGCCCTAGGAAGGTAACTGCTCCCTGCTCTTCCGCCCACCAGTTTAGCTCAGTGTTCTCATTTGCCTCCCAATCCTCCCAGACCTGTATAACCAATTCCCTCTGTTGAAATACATAATTTGGCTTTTGGTTTCCTTACTGGACTCTATTTTACACAGCTTCCTTGTCTAAAACGTATTTTCCCCCTCAGGAGATGATTTCTTTGTAACATGAAGGGTTTTAGTTCAAGTTTTTAGTAACTTAGATATATTTTCCATCTTTTAGACTTTGGCTGAGTAAGTACCCTGATGCTTCTGTTGAAAATAATAATCATGGGAAGACATTTGTAAATCTTTTAAATGTACTGATGACCTGGCAAGTTGGTAAGGAATATCAGGAGGTCAAACAATTGGAAGTGGATCCACCCTCAAGTGAGCCTTAAGAAGACTATCCTACCAGCTGACACCTTGATCACAGCCTACAAGAGACCCAGAGCCAGGGGACCTAGCTAAGTGGACCCACAGAAATGGTAAGATAATAAACTTTCGGAGAATTTGTTATACAGCAATAGATAATTAATACAACATACGTTTACTGTTTTACTACAGGAAAGAAATGGCAGATTGTCAGACTATTGGTAAACGTAGCAAGATGGCTGGCTCTGTAGGAACATTTAAAGTAGAGGATCTCAATCTTGGTGCACATTCAAAAATCTCAACGCCCATGCCACATCCCAGAATACTTAAATCCAAATCTGGAGGGAGGTATGGTCTCAAAAGGGCCATATTCTCTGACCACAGTGCAATCAAGTTAGAAATCTCAGTAACAAAAACATAAAGAAAAAAAGATTTTTGAACATTAAGTTCAAAATTCACAGGTAAAAGACTAAATAAAAGGGAATTAGAAACTATTTAGAACTGAATTAAAAAATTACATATCAAAACTCATGGAATGCCTAAAGCAGTATTAGGAGAGAAATGTATTTAAAAAGACAAAAGATGAGGTAAGCATCTACCTCAAAAAATTAGAAACAGGACTGCTAATAGCAACACCAAATAAGTGGATGGATAAGAATAAAGAACAAAAATTAACGACCTAGGAAACAAATATAGAGATCAACAAGGATAAAAGTTGGTTATTTCAAAAGACTGATAAAATCAATTAACCTCTGGTGAGATTAATCCCCCAAAAAAAGGTAGAGGGAGAAAAAGAAGTAGGAGTAAGCAAAAACTGGGACTGAAGGGCAGCAGTGGTGGTGAGGGAGGGTGACAGCACATGTGCTACAGATATTAAAGAGTGTAAAGGATACCATAAACAACTTTTAGCAAATATATTTATTTTTAAATCAGATGAAGTGGACATTATATTGGAGAGTCTACCCAATACGCCCAAGCAAGAAGAAATGAAATAAGGTCTAGAAAAAAAATAAAATTGTCATTTTTCACAGATGGGATGAATGCCTATTTAAAAAACCCCAAAATACCTACAGATAATTATTAGAATTAAGAGAACTTAGGAAGATTATAAGAGTCCAAATCAATAAATAAAAATCGATTGAAATTTTATGTATCAGCAACAGCCTTTAAATCCTTGGCAAAAGGAAGGATTTCTTAAAGAAGAGACAAAAACCACCAACTGATAAAAGGAAATTTAAGATAAATTTGACATTAAATTTAAGAACTTGTGTTTATTGGATTAAAAAACAACGCACAAACTAAGAGAAGACACTTGCAATATGTTAATATATAACTGACAAGTTTAGTACCCAGAATACATAAAGAAATTTATAGGAATAAATTACTAAGTGATAAAAGAGAAAATATGAATAGGCAATAAACAAATAAAAAGAACTCATACTCAGTAGTAATCAGGGGAATGCAAGTCAAAACTATAATGAGAGATTAGTTCAAATCTACCAGATTGTCAAATATGTAAAAATTGGTTAATACCTAATACAAGTAAGGATGTGGACCAACAAGAACTATCATAAACATGCAGAGAGAATGTAAACTGGCATGATCCCTTTGGAAAAGAATCTGGCATTACCTGGTAGAGCTGAACACACCCAATGGCAAGCAATTCCAATCCTAAGTATATACAACCTATAGAAAAACGTGCATGTGCACCAGAGATCATGTACTGGAATGTTCCAGCAGAACTACTTAAAACAGCAAGAAGTTGGAAACACCCCCAAGTCTATCAATAGAAGAAAGGGTAAGTAATGAGACATACACACAATGGAATCCATACAGTAGTGAAAATGAATAAACTGACTACAGCTACATGCAAAATCAAAAACAATGCTGAACAAAAAGACAAGTCATAAAGAATAAACACAATATGGCTCCATTATATAAAGTTCAAAAACAGCAAAATGAAGAGTTTATTTTTTTATTTTTTTAGAGTGGTAAGAGAGTAGTAGTTTATTAGAAAAGATGATACACTCCAAAGAATTAGGAGGGGGCCGAGCACAAAGAAAAGCAGCTCAAGGCTTCAAGGCTCAAGGTTCAAGGCTCGAGGTGGCACTCTTAGGAGAAAAAGTACACTCCAAAGAGTTTGGAGCAGGCCCCGAGCAAAGGCAAGGCTCAAAAGGCCAAAAGTTTATTTTTCAAGGATACATACTAGGTGATAAAACTAAAGAAAATCCAGGGACTGGCTGATACAGAATACAAGACAGTGGAAAATTCTGGAGGCAGGGACAGAAACGTAATCAAGAAGCACATGGGGAAATTCTGAATAAGGGTAATGTTCTATTTCCTAAGCTGAGTGGTGAGCCTATGAGCATTAATTTTATTATTATTCTTAAAATTGTACATATGTATCTTACACTCTTTTGTATTTATACTCTTCTGAATTATATATTTAAAATGTTTTGTAAAGAATAAGAATGGTACCAGACCTCAAAATAGCAACACCAAACTCTGTAAGAAAATGGAGTGATAATGTCAAAATTCTAAAGAGAAGTGATTTCCAAACTAGAATCCATATTCAGCCTAAGTCGCAAGTGTAAGGGTAGAAAAAAGAAGTTTTTAGATAAGCAAAGTCTGGAAAAAACCTTACCTCCCACGCACCCTCACAGGAAACAAGAGGAAGGATGTGCTTCACCAAAGAGAGTTAACTGCACAAGAAGACACGGGATCCAGGAAATGGAAGGCCCACTATAAAAAGAGAAGTGAAGGAAATCTGCACCAGGACAATAAACGAGAATCCCAGGCTGACAAGATACACAGCAGATCTAGAGAGCACCGGGTCCAGACTGGAGCAAGTCAAAATGATCCCAGAGACATTTGTCAAGAAGATAAACCGACAGAAATAGCCGATTGTTTGACCTTTTCTTTTGCAAGGTCATTTAGACAATTGGGGGAAAGTTTGGGCATAAAAGAATGATGTGTAAATAGAAACAAGGCCAAAATAAGATAATTATTAACAAAGCGTTATGCAAGAAAGGAAAAGTAATCAGAATATTTCACATAGTTCAACTGTGAATAGTGTTTGTATAGTCCTAATAAAGTAAACATGATTTTAACTAATACACACGCTTAGATAGTGCTTGCCTCCTAACAACCCTTGAAAAGGAGGTACTATTGTTATCTCTATTTTACAGGTAAGAAAACAGAGGCACAAAGAATTTAAGTGACTTGCCTCCTGAAAGACTGAATACTGATTTAGAAAAAATTATAAAAGCATTGGGAGGAAAGGGGAACAAACTGGAAGTAAGTGAATGAAAACCAAATTCTCAGCTCTCACAGTGGGGATTCAACAGACAATAGCTATTTAGATATGGAGGTAAACACGAAACAAACAGCTCAAGGAAAAGAAATGAGGTTGCCTCTGAGGTGAAGCAAGAAAAGGTTTTGTCAGGGAAATGACATACCAGTGGACCTCTATTTTTCACAATAAGCCTTATAGAATTATTTGATCCTTAAAATAAGTGCATTTATATCTTGGATAAAGTCAGTATGGCATTTTATGTTTTGTGCTTTCTAACACACACACACAGCTTTAAAAAAAACACTGTATGGCAACTGTTAGAATTTGTGGAACTAGGAAAATGACCATCAAATACATTATATCCCCCCATTATAAGCAAATACATTATATCCCCCAAAAGCAGGAGGGCACTGTTTTCTCTGAGCAGCCGTGGCTGTGAGGTAACAAAAGTAGTGGCTGTGAGGTAACAAAAGTAGGACTGGGAACTGGTCTGGGAGTTTCAGTCCAGCCATGAGCTGATCATCTGAGAACCCTGATAACCAGCTTCTGGAACAGTAAACCAAGGTTGGCATACCCTTCAAATTAATGACACCCGCACATTAAATTAGCTATACTTTTTAATTACTCAATTTTGAAGACACTACAGTGAAATCAGAGCCCTCTTAAAAGGCAATTTGGCAGTGGTAGTGTCTACCAAGGATCATAGCGATGTTCTCAATTTAGACAACAGCAAAGAAGATATACAGATGGCAAATAAGCACAAGATGTTCGAAATCATTAGTCATTAGAAAAATGAAAATTAAAACTACTAAGTTAAACCTACACTTAACGCATGGGCCCAGCAATTCTACTTTTATATATTTACCAGAAAGAAATAAAAATGTGTTCAAAGACTTGTATGTGAATGTTTACAACAGTACTATTCAAAATTCAAAACAGCCAAAAACTGAAAACAATCCAAATGTTCATCAACTGGTAAATGGGTAAACAAAACATAGTATATCCATTTAATAGAATATTACTCAGCAATAAAAAGGAATGAATACTCATACATCCTCAACATGAATGAACCTCAAAAACATGATGAAGGAAGGAAACAAACATATGAGATATATATAGTATGACTTCATTTATATGAAACTTATAGAACAGGCAAAACTATAGAGACAGAAAGCAAATCAGTGGCTGCCTGGGGCTGGGGTGGCACCAGGATTGACTTCAAACAAGCATGAGGTAATTTTACGGAATAACGGAAGTGTTCTAAAACAACAACAAAATGTAAGGCACCACGCAGAAGTATAGAGAAATATGTTTACCCTGGTTTTGCCATTAACCAGCAAGTTCTGATCCCATTTCCTCATGTGTAGAATGGGGGAGGAGAAATTAAAGGGTTAAATAATGAAAAGTTATGAATGTTCTGCCAGGGAGCTTAGATTTTACCTTGAAAGCAGGGAGAGGCACTGACGGGTTTTAAGCAGAAAACTAACATGGTCAGATTGGCATTTCAGAAAGATCCTTTGGGCGGCTACACAGAGGATGGCAAAAAGGGGCTGACACCAGTAAATGAGGGCTGAGGAGGCAGTGGGGTTGAAAGACCCACAGAATTTGATGACAGGTTGTAGGTTCAGTTGACGGAAAATGTGCTATCTTTCTGGCTTGGTTGCCTAGATGGGTGGCAATGCCATTTGTCCAAATCCCCGGGAAGCTAGAGCAAAAAGGACCCTCTTTATAGATGACTCTAAAACCAGAGAGGCTCACAGCCCCAAGAGTCCAATAAGGAGCCAAGACCAGTAAGCTAGAGAGGAGTAGTCAAAAGCCAAGAACAATATTCATTCCACATCCTGTGATTCCCCAACAGTTCATCAAAGGTCCTCAGACATTTGATGAAAATTCGGGAGGCACGTAGTGCCTTCAGTGTAGCCTACACACAAATGATACCGAAGAAGTTCATTCTATCATGGTGTTTCCAAGAAGTAGGTAAGCCAAGCAGTTAACCAGGGCTGGGTGAAGGAGACAACAACACAGCCTCATGACCAACCCTGTTCCCTCTCCTGCCCTGCACTGCTCAGTTTTTAAGTTTGGTCCTACATCTTTTCCTTCAAGCCTCTAGCTTACAAACCATCTGGCTGAGATGGTCAAGCACTCTGGTAGACCAGGAAGTCTGGGTTGCCAACATCATAAGACCAGAACTGGAGTGGTCCATAGCTCAGATAAAAGAAAATTCAAAGAGGAAAGCTGAAATGTAATTCTGCAATGAAAGCCAAATCTGCTTTACCAAATACAGTCTGCGGTGACCTCTAGAGATTTTTAATTTACAAACTGACTATACAATGTGAAACATCACGTAATTAGAGAATTTTTATCTAGAGAGATCATGGAGATCGGCTAGTACATCCTGCTCATTTTAAATCCTAATAAAAGAGAACCACAGAGGTCCCATGTTTTCTCCAAGGTCACACTCAGGTCAAGAGCAGAGCCAGAAGTAGGACCTAACCTCCTGGCTGATTTCCCAACCACTATGCCAACTGGCCCTCAGCATCATTCTAATATCATGCCTCCAGGGGGCGTTTTTAACCTTCTTATAATCCAAAGTTTCAAAACCCCACATCAAAGATAACGGTTTCCTTTTACACTTACTCTGTCTTTGTCATGTAGCATATCCGCATAAGAAGATCTAAAAAAAAAAAAAAAAGAAAAGAAACAACAGGTCAGAAACCTCTGCTATAATGACATACATCAACATATGAGCGCATTCTTAAATCAGATGGAACAAATATGCAGGCCAATTTTAAACTATTTTAAGAGTTATATGCAGTCATTCTCCAGTACTGCAGAAAAAATCTCAGATAGATGTTTATTTTCAGCAAAGTACCTCAGACCCAAGAATGCTCTGTTAGCCCTGTCACAGTAATTCCAAAGCCACTAGCACACTGACCATGTTATACATCATACAGTTTTTCCCTTAGAACCACTCAGACTCAACTTGTCTAATACTTTACATAATCTTGCATACATTTGTACCTTGGGATAACCACAGATGTAATACTAGAGAGAGGAAGCAGGGAAAGGGAAAGTATACACCTGCTGTATATGTGAGGGGTTTCATGCCCCCCACTTTCCCTCATGTCATCAGGAAAACTAAAAGTTCACCAAATTACAATGTTAAACGGAGGAGAGTTGTTTATGCGTATTTTCTACCACAGCAATTTACAAATTTGAAAACCTCTGGCAGGATCAGGATGAGCCCACAGAACTCAGCCCAAAGATGCTTTCTGAGAGTTCCAAGCACTCTAAATAGACTTCCAGCTTTGGATTAACATCAGAATCACTGCAGAACTTATTTTAAATGCAGATTCCCAGGATACACACAGAGATTCTGATCCAGGTATCTGGCTGGAAGTCTAGAAACCTGCACTTTAACTGGTGCTCCAAGCAACTGTGACACAGACGATCCATCGTCCTCTATGCTTAGAGGAGCACTGCACTAAAAGAATAGGGGTCTTTTATGGCGCAGCAGTTTTTACAGCTGAACCCACCTATGAATGTTTAGTTGAAATTTGGTCTTTTATCTTCCTCCATTTTTTGAAGAGGCTTTTTCACTCTCCATGTTCCCTGCCTCACCAGCCACTCTCTCCCCATCACGCTCCCTGAACACCACCAGCTCACTCCAATTGTTAACAGCCAGCACTTCTCCGACCCTGCTGGACACTCCGAAAAGAATGTCCAGAATTTTTAGAAAGAAAGTAGTCTTTTTGAGCCCTTATTCTGTACCAGATGATTTTATTTCATTCAATCATCAAACAATCCTAAGATAAGGGTGTTACGATGAGATGTATATTATATTCAGGATTATTATAATGAGGCTCAGAGAAGTATGTTGGCCAATGTCACAGAGTGAAGAAGTGGCAGAGCCTGGACATATACTCACATTCCTCTTCCTGTATTTTGCTACCACCCTTTACAACCTGACCTCTGCCTACCTTTTCAGCACCCTCTCTCACCATAGTCCCACTTTCGTAGCATACTCCAGCACATCCAACTTCCAGCCACTCCTCAAATTAGCTCATCTGGAAGTTTACATGTAATCTGTGCTGCTCAGAAAGCAATTTCCCTTCATTCAGATTTGGAAAATCACTCAAATGTCACCCCACAGCTGGTACTTGCTACTTCCATGAACTTTTGTGCCCATTTCCATTGGCCCTTTGTATCACTGTACTGTAAATATTTTTTTCTTTTTAACTTTTATTTATTTTAAGTGTGTTTTTCCAGGACCCATCAGCTCCAAGTCAAGTAGTTGTTTCAGTCTAGTTGGGGAGGGCGCAGCTCACAATGGCCCATGTGGGGATCGAACTGGCGACACTGTTAAGAGCACCGCGCTCTAACCGAGCTAACAGGCCACCCTGTGCTGTAACTTTTTATGTGCCTGTCTTTTCCACAAAACTGCCTGCTCTTTAAGGATGAAAACTCTGTCTTCTTCATTTTGGTATTCACAGTCCTAGCATCGTGTTGGCATGTTGCATGCACGTAATGGGCGCTAAATAACAGTAACTCACACACTTTTAAACATCATAGAAAAAAAACCAAAGCAAACGCATTTTTCATTTTTTTCAAGAGAATTTAACCATATTGAGGAATGGTCACCATTTCAGTGACACAAGTAAATGATTAAGTTTCATACACTCTCCTACGACTGCTGAACCTTGGGTCCTCTTTGCTCCACTAGACAGATCCTCTGGTAAGGCTGCTCCTCGATGTCTGACTCTTCACACCGGCCTCACTCAGCCTCACTCCCACACAAACCCACCTAGCTGAGCACACCTGCTTGTGGCCAACACCTGCCCTGATCAGAAGCACTGCGTGATGGCCTATTCCATTCCGACTGGATTCCAAGGCATCAGCTTTGGGATGAGAGCTGCCCAGCCAGCTTCAGCCGCCCGTGAACAAACCCTTGTTACCTGGCAATCTCCTGGTGGTAATCATACTGCTCGTCCTCCTCCCGCCACTCCACAGAGCCTGTGACCGGATTGGCCCGTCCGCAGAAGACCTTCATGGTGCCAACCAGCTCCTTAGTTTTCGCAGAGAAAAGCAGACTTGCTAGCTCACTTCTTGTGGACAGGTCAGAAATCTATTCACATCATAATGCCCAAGAATGTAAAGGAAAAAAATGTTAAAAGGAAAAAAAAATTTAACAAAAATGTCAAAGCCACTGAAAATAGTTGGTTAATCAGTATTTTAATCTTTCCAGCAAGAGTTTTTGGTTTTATAGTCCTCATATAACATAAAAAATTACAATACGTAAGTTCATAAAGCTATCTGGAAACTTCAGCAGTCCTCAGTGATTCCAACAGGGTCAACTGAGCCTCACAGGTCCATCTGGGTGCAGCCTCAGGTAAGGGCAAGTGAGAAAGGAAATAAAGCAGAGGAAAGGGCTCGTAGGAAAGGAAAACAAAGAGAGATTGAGATGGTGGTAAACCAATACTGCCTCAGGATACTAAACACTTAGTTTAAGGAAAAATACAAAGATAGAGCAATTCAAATTAGGAAAACCTCTATCTACACAAGTAAGTCATACCTATACCAAAGATGGATAATCTCAGAAATATGTGGAGCTGCAAAAAGCAAATCACAGAAGACACGTAAGATTACATTTATATAAAATTTACAATTATGCAAAGCAGAACATACATAGGCTTCAGGGATCATACTAAAAAGCATAGCAGGGAATAAGGCCAGTGGTTACCCTAAAAGGGAAGGGAAAAGGATGGGATTGAGAAGGGCCACACAGGGACTTCAAAAGTGATACTGTTCTTTTTCTAAAACTGGGTGGTGGGAATACAGGTGTTCATGATATTGTCATTCTTTATGCCTCAGTATTCTTTATGCTTACTTCTTATTTACTTGATATTTGATTTTAAAAGTAAGTTTTTTAAACCTTTCTTCATCTAAAAAAATTTGCTTCAAATAAATATCACCAAATAGATAAAATGTCTTGTATGGGCTTTGCTCCCAAAGAAATCTATTTCTGAGAGACAGAGGAACACCACAGCTCAAAGTTTGAAGGCAAGTCTCAGCAGGTATGGGCTGTCCCAACGCCCTCCCTCTTACCATTGAGAAAAGAACAAGTGTCTCAACTCTTCTTCATTTCTTGTTAAATACTGATCCATCTTCAGGAAACCTGCGTATTTTTTGTGGAGATCCCCTAAACATTCCTGAGGCATTTTATTGACCAGAGTTATTGACTTTCTTTTGAAATTATCTAGACTAAGTAAACACTGAATTCTTATATAAGAAAAGATTCAGGCATCCCTGGCCTTGTTCAAAGCAGTCAATTTGTCTTTTGGTAAAACACTACTTCTAAAATCCCAGCATATCTATTCTCCAATCGAGTGGCTATCAAACTTTCTGACAACCTCAGTAAGAAATATACTTTACACAGAGACGCAACACACACACATACACGTTAATAATTTCAAGTTTTACCAAACAATACTTATTTAGCATTCCTATGGGCAAGGCCCTCTAATATATTTTATTCTATTTCAATTTTATTTTTTAATTGCTGATCATGACCCACTAAATTGATGTTATAACTCACCACTGTTACAACTCACCACTACTTTGAAAAGCATTGCTAGAATCAGCTCTGTACATCTCATATGCTAATATTTCTTCTAAAAAACAGAGTATCTAGAACTACCAGAATCTGTAATGTGCTTTAGAAAACTGTGTCTCACAAATGCTGTAATAGAAATGACCACATCTTGCTGAATATTCAGAGAAGGCCTACAAAATGGGTAGGATTTCAGTGGGCATGGGGAGAAGGCACTTCATCAGATTAGAAAGGTTTAGACAGTCATGCACAGTGAATAAATCAGTTTAGCTGGAGGGAGACTGAAGAAGTCAAACATGTTGGTAGGGTTCATATCGTGGAGGGTCCAGAAACTCTTACCTTGTGGTCCATGTGGAATCAATTCTGAAGTCATTTAAAGGTTAAGAATGTAATAAAGAACTTTCATCTGTGGAATTTCTTTTGTCTGTGACGTTGCTGAGGCTTTAGGATCAGTGACTTTTCAGAACTGTAGAGAAGTCATTGGTTTCCTACAAATCTAAATGAATGCTTGAGGATGGGAACCATGTCCTGTAACCTCTCTTGATGAGCACTATAGGCTCTATGGATAAATCCCTTCATCTACTATTATAACTTGTCCTTTCCCAGAAGGAGCCCACACTCCAGAATCAGGAGATATTCTGACCTTTTCCTCATGGTCCAAAAGCTGTGAAATTGGTCTCCAGAATGGAAACCACCATGCCAAACTCCAACTGCATTAGTAGTCAGATTACAAGGAAGACGTTTCATTCAAAATTTACTAAGTACCTTCTATATGCCAGGTACTGTGTTACCGGCTGGAGGACAACCATAAACAAGACAGAGGAGGTCCTAGGCCTCCCAGATATTAGTGTCTAATGAGGGCGAGAGTCCAAATATAAACAACTACAGATTATAGTGCATGAAAGGAAATACATAAGATGACTATGAAAGAGAAAAACAAGGTTAATGAAAGACTCTGAGGAAGGCGACATTTAAATTGAGACCCACAAGGTAAGTCAGGTTAAAAGTTAGGGGAAGAGTAATACTTGTATTTCAGGAATCCTTACGCCAACTATTCCAAGAAAAAGTGGAAACAACTAGCTGCAAAAACAAAATAAACTTTGACAAAAGCCTGAGTGACTGAAGCAGTTTGAGCAAAAGAAATGACAGGAGAATAAGGGTCGGCTACTGCAAATGACACTGGGCTATGATGGCTTTGGAACGGAGTTTGGATTTTGTTCTAAATGCACTGGGAGGCACCGAAGGGTTTTAAACAGAATCTCCATGTCAGGTGTACGCTTCGACAGGGCCGCTCTAGCTAGTGTGGGGTGAATAAACTGATTTCCAACTACGCTTTCAGACCACAGTGGCTGGGAAAGGCGAGCCCATCAGCAGCTCCCTCAATCAGAGAACGGTGGCTAAGTTAGGGGTGCGATATTTGGAGCTCCTAATGTCTGGGTGTAGGTCTCTGTAGCTGAGGGGAGGCTCCAGGTACCCCCTATGACCCACTTAACCGCGGAGGTGTTCCACCACCGGCCCAGCTATCCCCTGACATGACGGCAGAGCCGGGGCCCGCCTGGAACCCCAGTTCTCCCCCCGGCCCAGGCGCTCCGAGCCGCCCCAAGTGTACTCCAAAAAGGTCGTCGAGAGTCCCGAAGAGATGCGTACCCTGGCGCCCGAGTACACCCACGCCAGGCCACGCTGCTGGAGCCCTGGGGATGACAGGAAGCTGGCCGCCCGAGGGACTCCAACCGCGACCCCACCTTTCCAACTCGCCCTGAGCCTCACCCGCCGCGGGAACCGCTCTGTTCACTTCTGCCGCCACCGCCACATTGCCGCGGCTGGCGTGAAGGGGCCGGACCTCCCTGCGCCGGCTGAGCGTGCCGGGGGCGGGGCCCGGAAGCGGAACTTAAAGGCTCTCCCATGGCACCCCACGCGTCCCCCACAGTGCTCCGCGACATCTGCTATGGAGGCCGGTAGGGCAGCTGTTCTCCGCGTGAAGCGGAAGCGCAGCGCAGAGCCTGCCGAAGCTCTTGTCCTCGCTTGTAAACGCTTCCGAAACGACACAGTCGAATCGGTGGCCCAAAAGACGCCCCCCGAGGGACCGGAGAGAGCAGCAGAGAATAATGTCTTCCAGTTGGTGGCCACCGTGCGCTCCCAGGTATTGGGCGGGAATGGAGCCTGTCTGGAGGGGATCTTAGGGCGCAGCCGGCATGAAACTCTATCCCTGACCCCTCACGAACCCTTGCTTACGCCGGCATCCTTTCCCTACTGCCCTCCAGGAGGAGCCAGTCCAGCCGCTCGTGCGGGCCGCCTTGTGCCCGTCCCGGGGCAGCCAGCAGCGTATCCGACGCGATCTCCGCGCGTCGGCTCGGGAGATCCGGCAGGAGGGCCGCTACAGGGTTGTCTCTAGCCGCCGATCCTCGGGGATTCCTTCGGGTGCCCTAGAGTCCGAGGTCGCGCAGGGAAACCCAGAAGCCGCCGACGACGCAGGCTTCCAGCTGTTCGACCTGGTTCACGAAGAAGGAGACCCAGAGGCCGCTGCCGCTGGCTCCTGCAAAGTGAGTACAAGGCCGAAGTAGAGCTGGGCTTCTCCGGACAGATTAGGAGTGTGGCCCCTAAGTCAGTACACAGTTAAGAAGATGCACACGGCATCCCCTTTAATTGATGGATGATCCAGCCTGCTCGATAGCCTCATTTTTACAGATTAGGTTAGCCATTCAACAGGTAGTTACTGAGCTCCCACTGTGTGCCAGGCATTGTTCTTAAATTTTGTGGATATAACAGTGAGGACCTAACATTCAGGTAGAGGAGATAAACAGTAAACAAGTAAACTCAGTGTCAGGTGGTGATATGGACTGTAAGGGGGGAAAAACAAAGCAGGAAAAGAGTGGTTCCATTTCATAGGTCTCACTGAAACAATAAGTGAAGACCTGAAGGAGGTGAATGGCAGGGCATTGTGGATATCTTGGGTAGAGGCATTCCAATAGGAGGCCCTGCGCTGTTTGTCTGGTGTTTTTCAAGGTCACTGCGCCTGGAACCCAGTGAGCTGGGTGACAATAGTAACGGAATTTGGGGGAAGGATGTCTGCTATAGACCCTGTAGGTACTTCTATGGACACACTGCCTTTTCATCCTGAGATGGGGAATTACTGGAGGATTTTGAGCGAGATAAAGATAGAGCAGATGGGAAAACTCCTTGAAAGGAGTTTAAAGGTGTAATCCTGGGTAGCATATCAAGTTTGAGGCAGATTTAGGTCTAGAATGCACACTTAATCCAGTGTTCTTCCCTCTACACTACATTTAATAAGTTTGTTTTGTACCTCAGTTCCAAAACACAAAGTCTGTATGCAGTAAGATCATAGAAATAGAAAATTCTGAGCCTAAGGCATGCCCCCTCTTGAGAAACATTAAAAATTTTTTCACTCCTTATAATGGTTTTTTAAATTAAAAAAATGAAGTTTTAATTCAAAATACATCAGGCAAAACATATTTAATCATAGTGCCAGTACACCTGGATAGCAATTTGAGTATGTCTATAGCCACATCGTTTACCAAAACTAATTCGAGACTGATTCATGAGTTACCAATCAAATAATTTTTTAAAAAATAAACCAGTGTTCAGTGGAATTGAATCAATTAAACAGCTCAATTTTTTAAGAAAAACTAGTAAATAAACTAAGGATGTGAACACAGATTTTCCCAACAACGCAATGCATATTATAAACATCAAAAATTTTTACAGAATAATTATTTTAAAAACATGACCTTAAGCTGAAAGCAAACTTGAGGTTTTATGCCTATTAAGACTAACAGGGGAAAGGGTGTTGATAACACTGATGGCGAGGCTGTGATTAAAATGGTATGTAACTGGAATCGAAAGAGTAGAATAAATGAACAAACTAATCAGAAACAGTCTCAGAAATATACAGAAAAACTGGAGCATTGCCAGATGGGAGGGGGTGGGGATGAGGGAGAAGGTGAGGGGATTAGAAAGCACAAATTGGTAACTACAGGATTGCCACAGGGATACGAAAGACAGTTTGGGGAATGTAATAATGTTGTAAAGATTTTGTAGGGTGTTCAGATGGGCACTTGTCTTATTAGGGAGACCACTACAGGGATGGTGTAGATGCCTGACCACTGCGCTGTACACCTGAGACTGAAGCTGAATAATAATGATCTCCCTATAGGAGGTCTCACAAAATGCAGATCCCCATGGGGAGAACATCATACCAGAGGAGTTCAGGAGGACCTAGGAGAAGACTTACCAGCTCTGCTGGCCCTCCCCTCTCCTCAGGCCAGTCTTCACACATGCTCTTGCATCAGCCAAGCACAAAAGAGTAGGAGGCTATCTTTTTCTATCTCAAAGGAAGAACTATACATTCCTTTTTTAATAGAGATACTTTTTTTTTTTTTTTTTTTAAATCTCATAGCTAACTGAGCCTAGTAGGACATGGGGATAAGAAGATTGAATCAAACATAGAGAAGTGTAGGGAGGTTTCCTTCCCCCAAATCTAAGGTTCCTTTTCTTGGAACATCCAAGTTTTATCTCATGCATGTTATCATCTGCTCTTTTCTTTATAGGCATCTGACCCAGATGTGATCCTCTGCAATTCTGTGGAGTTGATCCGTGAGCGGTTGACTATATCTGAGGATGGAGCAAGAGTCGAGCACTGGGAGGAACAGAAGGACGACTACGTGTATGACATTTACTACTTGGAGATGGCCACTCCAGGATGGATTGAGAACATCCTCTCTGTGCAACCCTACAGCCAGGAGTGGGAACTGGTAAAGGGACCCACGAGGCTGAGGGGCAGAAGGGAGCCTAAGTGATTCTCTAGTCAGGCTACTTTGCCTTCCTGGGGTTCCAATCCTGATATCAACATTGTTCTTAGTTCGTTTTGTCCTTCTTAAAAGGAAAAATTTATTCTAAATGGCTTCTAGGAACCTGGGTTTAGTGCAGGGAATTCTGGGAAAGAGGGTCTAGATTGATAATTTTTGCTCTTAATGAATCCTTTACAAGGTTTGCAACATCTTCTTTCTTGTTTATACCTACCCACTCTCAGGGGAGAAAACATTGATGGGGCTTATAATAAAATAAAGACATAAAACCTGAAATTAACATGAATGAGAACAAAACCTTTTTTAAATTGTATAAGAGAGAAAACCTTGAATTAAGAAAGCTAACTTCCTAACATCATTATTCTTAAAACAAAATCTAAAATGATTCATGAGAAGGTGGGACCTGTCACACTCTTACGAGAGAAGCATCTTAGTCCACACCTGCATGACAGTAAGCTCAGGCACCCGCCTTGGACCATTGCATAGCCCCTCCTCCTGCCTTACCCGTACCCTCGCAATTGGATTTTGGTTCTGATCTTTGGCATCACCCATAATCTGTATAATCCCTCTCGTACCTGGCTGCCCTTCGAGAGTTTGAAGGTCACTGCCATCATAGCCGTCTCTCCTTCCCACTCTGGTGTAGGCCCTTCTGTTGGAGTTGTCTGTCCCATCAGGGATGTGGTGCCCAGAGCTGGACTTGTGAATGGAGTCGGGCCAGTATCTCCCTCTAGTGTCCTAAGTGCAGCCTCTTATGCAGCAGAGTCTAACCACCAGGCTGCCTCCTTTTCACCTGGCACCTTAAATGACATCTCCAAGGTGGTCGGTCTGCTGATAGCTTCTCCCAGACCATAACCTTGGACGTTTTGACTTATACTTGTGTTTGTGTTGAGATGTGCAGGTGAATGATGACCAGCCACCAGAGGACATTTATGAAGACGAAGATGACGAGAACAGTGAGAATAACTGGCGCAATGAGTACCCAGAGGAGGAGAGCAGTGATGGAGATGAAGATTCCAGAGGTAGGTGGATTGATGGGGCTTATAATAAAATAAAGCCTTGGATGGGGAAGTACTGGTAGAATGGGGAAGTACTGGTAGGATCTAAGACTGAGGCACAGTTGACAAGTCCATCTTAACTGTCTCTCTTCCTCTGCCATTGAGCTTCATCAGCTCAACCACAAGCTGTTGGAGCTGTAAGAGACCCATGGATCAGTTTTTCCAGGGGAGCTACGAGAGGTGTAATGTCAGTCAGGTGTGGGTTCAAAATATCTAGCTCAGTGTCCCTTTCCCGGCTTCAGTCTAAGAGTATTGGAGAGGTTCCAAGTGCCAAAACAAAAAGAATTTTTTGGTGTTTGTTAATGGAGGAACAATTAAACTATGGAATATTCTATTGGGGAAGTGTCTATAATATGTTACGTAATATGATAATATATTCCTATTATCTCATTCTAGGCTCTGATGAATACAACAGCCTCAGTGACGAGGAAAGAGGCAGCAGCAGACCACAGGTGTGGAGCAAATACCCTCTTGATGTGCAGAAGGAGTTTGGCTATGACAGCCCCCATGACCTGGATTCAGACTGATGACCCTGTGATACCCATGAGATTCTCTAACAGGCCCTTGAGGGTTCTGACTGCAGTGTCAGCTGTCCTGGTAATGGGTTTCCTACCTTAACACATGGAAGGAAAGGCATGTCCAACAGCACCACCCTGCCAGTGAAAACTTGTTCTGAAGGAGTGTGTCTTTTCCACTAATAGTAGGGCCCCTTTGCCTCAATCAAAAGTGACCCTACAGTCTGAGGGGGAAAAATGCCGTAAAAATGAAGCTTCCTGGCCCAGGCATTTTCCTGTTCTCCTACACTGAAGCCAGTAAGTGGAGAGTCTCCTATTTTGTCACCACTAAGATTCAGCTTTCCCATACTATCATGCCACCTGCCTCCAGTAAAAGCCTGTTTCTTTTGATAGAGGGAATCTAGAAGGGCTACAGTGGGTCCCTTGTAGCAGCACAAACTGGACAGTAATGGCCATTAGGGTAGGGAGTGGAATCTGCCTGAGCTGCGAGGGGTTTGAATTAACAGTCTCTACTTCCCTGCTTCCTGACTCCGATGATGGTTTATCAGGATTGCTGTCTTCCTTTGGCATTGTGCCAAGGAACAGGGTCTATGTGGCTGTGATATTCTGCGGTTAGTAAAAACTAACTTTAAATATGGGAGCAAGTAATTCCTTTAAAATTTTTAAAATCTGAATATATTACATGTTTTCCCACTGTGCTCCCTCTTTCTCTTTCCCACTTCCCACCAAAAATGGGAAGTTAGCAAGACAGAAGTTTCAGAATTGACCTTAAACACTAAGGACTTAGGCAAGTGAGGAATGTTTATTCACAGCACTCACCAAAAAACTACTATCAATAAAAACTATTACAAACAGAACTGATTTTGTTACCAGAATTTGTATCTTGTAAGCAAACTCGCTGTCCCTACCCCTTTCCAAACCACAGATGCCTTGTCTGACTGAGTTGGCAATTTATGCTTTTTGTGTAACATTGTGCAGTAGAACTTTCTGCAAAGATGAATATGTTCTATATCTGTGCTATGCAAGAGTAGCCCCTAGCCACATGTAGCTGAGGACTTGAAATGTGATTAGTGCAACTGAGGAATTGAATTTTTAATTTAGTTTTAATTTAACTAGCTACATGTGGCTAGTAGCTACTGTAACAGAGCAGGTCTATGAAAATAATACACAGAACCTTCTATTCAAGATGTGCTCTCTTGCCCTGTGGCACAGACTCACTGTCATGTGGGAAGGTGAATTACACAGGGACATGTCTTCTTCCCACTTCTTTTAAGATTTCATACGTATCTCTACTTTTCCATCCTGCCTTCACTCTTTCTTTCACTGTATGTTCATTCTGTAAGTCTTTACCTACATTAATTCCTGTCTACATGGAATAAACCTGCCAGAATGATTCTGTGTGTACATTTACTCAGGCTCTCTTGTGGCTATAAAACCAACACTGCTGGTTTCCCATCCTAACTGTCCACAAGAGTATAGTTCAGCATTGCAAGTCACAGGCAGCACTCAAGTGTCCAATACCAGTCATCTTAGTCTCTTGTGGGCATAGAAACGAAGGGTTAAAAACCACTTGGTACCGTTGTAATGCACTCACTGTTGTTTATGTACGCATTAAGGTTTGCCGACATTAAAGAGCTGACAACTTCATGAACTGTACCCACTACAAAAGGGCTTAGCACACTAGGAGTAGGATTGAAGGAGACAACAAAAACCTCAGAAATGAATTCCACAACAAAGCTTGAATGCTGTAACGAGTCTCTGGCTTCCCTCCCACAGAAGGGTTCCTGGGAATAGTCTGCATCCAGCAGAGGGGAAAAATGCAGTCACCATCGAGTCATGAGAGGAGGGTGACATGGCTCACTAAGCAAGTATTAGGGTACCTGGGGTGTGAGGCCCTTGTTTCCCCCAGGAGCCACTGGGAAACAGCAAGTTCCTGGGATTAGCGGGTCATTTACCTGAGTGAAGAAAGCTAAAGCCTCGCTCAGGGGTCCTCAAGACAAGTGCACTCTGCCTAAGGGATTAGCTCTAGAGGATCCCCGAGACAGGTGCCAGCTTGGCTCAGACAGGAGTCACGTTTACATAGTCTAGGCAAGTCAACCTTTGCACAAGACTCCTTTGCCAGGTAGGAATTGGCTGTGGAAATCTTTAGCCCATGAGAGTAGGAATGTCCCCCCATGTTCTCGCAGATGCATGCCCTGAATCCAAAGCAAATGAGCATGTTCCCCTGAATTATCTTTATTGAGCAAGTATGACCAAGGTTACTCCCTTGTCTGAGACCGGGCCAGTTTGGTGGAGAGAAAAAGTCATAAAGGCAGATTGTGTTTACCATTGATTAATGCTGAAACCGAAGGACAAGAAGCCCCACGGAGCGTACCAAGCCAGCAGGTTCTTCTGGGCCCAGAATGACAGGGTCTCAGGGCATCATAGGACAGTTGTATAATCCAGTGCAGCCATGCTACCCATGCAGGAACACCCACTAGGCCAAACCTACTGCTCTGGACTGACCTGGTGCTAAATAGCAGCCTGAGCACCAGGATTAGTTGCTTCCAATTATACAGTCTGCTGACGAGCCACATTGAAGTTGAAACAGCTTTTTCCCAGAGTCTTCCCTGATCTCCACAGGGAGAAAAGAGAGGTCCCCACAAGTACCAAGCTCTTCCTGAGACTGCAGCCCCACCAGACCTCGGACAAGGAGGCAGGTGGGAGAGGTGCACTATCCTGATAATCCCCACCAAGGCAGCTCAGTGTAAACAAAGCCTGGTGTTGGGGAGCAAGGAGGAGGATGCAGCCTGGTGTGAGGTCAGAAAAAGAAAAGGACCACTTCTAGCACCAAGGAGGGCTTGTGTGGGGCTGCGTAACACTCCCTCACACCAGCCCTTACAGAGAGGAGAAAGCTTATTTGGTGGCTTGGGTCCATGAGTCACTGCCAGCGGAAAGAATTCAAGTGATCCACCCAAACTTGAGAAGTTTCTGTCCTCTTAAAGTTCATACCAGAAACCAGAGATTTACTTTCTATCAACCAGAACAAAGACCTAAGGTCTCAAGTAAAATAAAGGATTATCCTTCAAAACAGCAGTATTGACAGACTTCTGACTCATAAATTTGTTCATCTGTCCTAAAGTGTAACACGTACACGAATAAAAAACTCTTTCAAGTTCATCTTTGTATGTAAGACTTAACAGAAGATTGTGGTAAAACTAAGCAAAAAATCTGGTTGGAGTCTGACCCACAGCCACACAGAGACACCTCTAAGGGCAAAGTGACTTGGCTTTGGGTACTTTGAATTTTTTAAACAGCCAATTGCATCCTGTAGATGAATGAATATCAATGCTTTGTAGAATTGGTGTTCTGGATTAAATAATATCAATAAGTAATGGACTGTAACCCTCTCCTCAGGGAAGGATTTTGAACCAGAGGAAGAAATGACAGCATTTCAGGCCTCTAAAGCCAGGACCTGGTCAGAGGAAAACTTCCCCTAAAGAGCTCCTTTATAGAGACTCCTGGTTCAAACCACAAATACCAAAACCTCAAATACCTCAAATACCAAAAATGTAGAAACCACCAGCCACAGCTATTAACCTATCTAACACTCCCTCTTCCCCCAGTGCAACTCACCAAGAAAGTGTAAGGACTGTACCCATCCACCAGGAACAAAACTCAATAACCATTCCCCTGTTCCCCAAGCCCCACCTTTGGGCTAGCCTGGGACCCTGAGTCTCCTCCCACAGCTTACCAATGAGAGTGACCACCGAGCAGGCCATCAGCCCTGAACCCCCTTACACAATGTGGGCCAACAGGCTCCTTTAGAACAGGGCTGGGCCCATACAGTCTTGTCATCCGGACTTTGGTGGCTGTGGCCACAGGGAGCCAGACTTCCAGGCCTCAGGAGACTTCACCTCTGGCCTCTAGTCAGTTTTCCTCTCAACAAGTCTCTCTTCAGCTACATCTAGCTCAGTCAGGACACAAAAGCAAATCTGCTGGGTGACTTTGGTGATAGCAGCTAAACGAAAATAGAGAAGAGAATTTAGCAAACTGACATTCAGCTACAGCCCCAACCTGAACACAAGGCTGATTAAAGCATATTTGTGGCTCCCTCCCTCGGGTACCCTGTGCCAGGCTTTGCCCTTCAGCCCCAACAAACCTCCATGTCCCCAGTCCCATGTGCAACCAGAGAGTCTGAGGCATGACTCCTTCCTATGTGGATTGCACTTTCAAGAGATAGTGTTTTAATCCCAAAATAGGACTCTAAAGATAGAACTAAAGTGATCACGTCAAGATCAAACGGGAAGAAGTCATGTGGGGCAGCCAGGTCTAATGCCTCCAGCATATCACTAGTATGGGGGAAGCTGTTAGCCACCACCCCCACCTCTACATCACACACACACACACACACACACAGAGCGAGTGACACACACACAGACACAGCCAGTGACATACACACACACACACATACACACAGCCAGTGACACACACACACATACACACACACAGCCAGTGAGTGATAGACAAAGAGAAGCTTACCAAGGATATTCCGAACAAAGGATGGCCTCCGGGACTCTGGCAAATAAACACCCAGGAAGTAGATGGGGACCCCGGAAAAGGCAATCCCAATGCCAATGAGGGAATTGATGGTGTCACCGTAGAGGGGCACAATCACCAAAAACAAGGAGCATATGCAGAACACGATGGGAAAAACCAGGCTCAGCTGAAATGGAGGGAGATGAGATATTAGGTAAAGTGGATAGTGGATGGGGAACAGGGTATGGGGAAGAAGGCACCTTGCGAGGATGGCCCATCCCTCGTAGTCTGCCCAGAGCCACTGACCTTGAGAGGCCGCGGCCGTTTGGGCTCCTTCCAGCGAAGGTAGAGCTGTCCAGCAACAGACAGGCCCACAAAGAACCAGTAACTGAAGCTGAAGTAGTTGATGAGCAGGAAAACATCCTCCACAGTGAGGTAGATGAGCGCCATGGTGCACTGGAGGGGGAGGGGGAAGCAGGAGTGAGCAGTGTCACCACCACCAGGGACCCCAGGAGACTCCACCATCCAGCCATCAGCACCAGTCTGCCGACTGTTGACTCAGCTTCACCGGATCACCTCCGGTTCTCTTCAGCCACCCCTTGGTATCAGAAAGCTCCATTCTCCACCTTAACGTTCAAGGTGGCATCTCTCCCTCTTCTGTTGGGGGCCCTTCCTCCACTCAATGCCTCCCTTCTTTTTGCAATTGCTTCAGTCACAAGCCAGACTCCTTTCCCCTTCTGATGGCAGACAGTGAGGCCCTCCTCACTTCAATGCACCAACCTCAACCTGTGTAACACCATGCCCTCCAGACCTTTACACTGGGTCCCAACTACCTAGCATACAAATGGGCAAATTCCTCCAGAACCACCTCACTTGTCCCGGTGCCTTAGAAATGTAGATTAGCAAAATGGATCCATACCTCTGGGGAGAGATTGCCCTCTGGAACAAAAGAGCCCTGGAAGACAGGGGTCGGAGTCCTGGGACAAGGTCAGATTGGCTTAGACTTCAAGAATATGGAGTTCCCCCTATCTATCTTATCACCCCAGATTATCAACAAAGGATTTAAAACAAAAAGAGCCCATTTGGGGGAGAGAAGTGGGACCCTGTATTGAGAGGAGAAAAGTGGAGTGGAATGTGATTACTTTAAAAGACAAGATGTCAGATCTCTTCTAAATGTATATATTCAATGCTATCCCAATCAAAATATTGAGGGTTTTTTTGTTTTTTTTACAAAACAATACCAAAATTCATCAAGACAAAAAATATACAAAATTGCCAAGAAAACTCCAGAGGGAGAAAAAAACTAAAGTATCCTCATTGTTTTCAGATATTCAATATAAAGCTAAATAATAAAGTTTGGTGCTCGTGGGGAGCATTAGTTGAGATGATGACACATTTAAGGGGTCTATCATTATACTTGGCACATATGAAGTATCCTAAAAAATTAGCTAATTTTTTTATATGATAAAAATTTGAAAACTGTGGAAAAATGGATTATTCAATAAATTATATTGGTATAAGCTGGCTAGCCATCTGAGAAAAAAATTAAGTGAACCCCCACCTCACTCCACACAACAAAATAGAAATTTCAGATAAATCCAAAATTTAAACTTAGTTAATGAAACCATGTAAGACCTAATGACAAGAAAAATGAACTGTTTTTCAAATCTTGGAGTAAGCCCTTTCTCAGGGTCTCTGTTTGCGCACATATGTATATATATATATCCTTATATTGCAAATTAGAAAATGGTGGTCCTCTTTTAGGACTCTTTCATCTGTCAGAATACTTTCATAATTTACTGATTTTGTTGGAATAAAACACTCTACTGCCATCTACTATATATAAATCTATGATGTCTATGATATGAATAGAGGCCCCTAGGATAGTTGTTGTACAACTCGTCTGGCTTCTTTTGTAAATATGATTTAATAATTTTAAAAAAATGAAGAGCGTGAAGGACAAGAAGCCATTGACTTCAAAGAAAAGATAGAAAAATCTTACAAATTCTTTCTTTTTTCTTTCTTTTTTTTAAAAAAGACTTTATTGGGGAAGGGGAGCAGGACTTTATTGGGGAACAGTGTGTACTTCCAAGAGTTTTTCCAAGTCAAGTTGTTGTCCTTTCAATCTTAGTTGTGGAGGGCACAGCTCAACTACAGGTCCAGTTGCTGTTGTTAGTTGCAGGAGGCGCAGCCCACCATCCCTTGTGGGACCCAAGGAGCCTAACCGGCAACCTTGTGGTTGAGAGCCCACTGGCCCATGTGGGAATTGAACCGGCAGCCTTCGGAGTTAGGAGCACGGAGCTCCAACCGCCTGAGCCACCGGACCGGCCCAACAAATTCATTTTTATATTCTTTTGTAGCAGTTGCCTTGTCTCATATGACTAAGTTTTACTTTTGTATTTTCAAATAATTTTAAGAAAAAGGAAGAAACAGAAGTTCAGGAAGTATCCCAAGAAGCTAGTATACCTCCCAGCCAACAGTCTTCTCGTAAAGTCAGGAGAAGGAGTACTACACAGATACATCCCCACTGTCCCCCAGTGGAACTTACGTTGAACAATAAAGCAGGGATGGGTGTAAAACGCTCAATGTGGATCATGGACAGAAGGTCTGGGAGGTGGCCCTCACGGGAGCCCACGAAAAACAACCTGAAGGGTAACAAATGTGTCAGCAATATCCTCACCATGCAGCCATACTCCTCACTCAGACAAAGTACGCTCAGAGCCCCAGAAAAACGCAGACAGGAGTCTTTCAGGAGCATCCCATGTCTGTGCATGTCCAGCCCAACCTACCCCCACTACCCACAGATGTCTCCACCCTCTTCAACCATGGGCACCTCACCGTTATCTATGAATGGCCAACCGCCTGTTACCCACTGACACCCCCAGCCCTTAGCTATGGAACCCACCACCCCCCACAGATACTCCAGTTCTCTTACTTACAGATACCTCACCATCGCCCAACAGATGCCTCACCCTGCCATCAGCCACTGGCACCCAATCCATCCCACAAGGAGGCCACCCCACAAATTTCATATTAACACAATGGCTTTTTAAAGAAGGTCAGCCAGACTTCCGTCGTGTCGTCCATATATCTTCCCTGAGCTCTCGATATGTGATAGGCCAGGATGAGCCTGGAGCTCAGAGAGACAACCCAGGCGTCCTCTCTGTACCTAAAGAGCCCTACTGACTGGGAAACAGAGCAGCAGACAAATGCATGCCACGTAGGGCAGTCAGCGTCATATGGAGCACACAGCACTCTCCAGGCTTGGGGGTGGGTGGAGGGAACAAAGAGCTTCATAAGAGATGACCACATCTGGGCTGGGAAGAAGAGCTGGAATTTGTCAGAGGTGCATGGGTGGTGAGGAAACAGCACAGGCAAAGGCTAAAGAGAGGCAGGAGAGTGTAGCCTCTTTGAAGGCTGGTGCTAGAATGCTTGCAGTCCAAGGGTGAGGGGTGTGAGGAGAGTGCTGGGAACAACCTGCATACAAGGCGATGCTGTGGACTGTGAACAAGCACGAGAGCCAGCTGTGGCTCCGAAGTAAGGGCCTGACAGGATTTAACCCAGAGACCTTCGTAGCATCATGGAATCCAACCAGAACTGGGAGAGCCAGGGTAGGGGACAAGACCAGACAATAGAATCCATGACAACTGTCCCATAGGCGAGGAGACCGGAATGAGGACAGACCCCCGGGCTGAGGAGAGACCAGGACAGATGTGATCATCTCAGTCAAATCTGGTGAGTGAGTGAGTGTGTGTGTGTGTGTGTGTGTGTGTGTGTGTGTGTGTGTACACATTGGGAGAAGAGGGTGGACTACAAGGATAAAACCAAGAGGCCAAGCCAGGAAGACTGACAGTCCACAACATCCCAATGGGACACAAAGCACATGCGGGGTGCATATTCAGTCTGAGACACTTGGAGGCCATCCAGGTAGAGCCCAGGAGTTGAGGATATCACCTGGAAAGGTATCATAGGGCAAGATGTTGGACTTGGCTCATGAAGTTCATAATTTGTACTAGGGAGAGAAGAAATGTGCTAGAGGGGATTCTGGAAGGGAACAATGTGTAGGTGAGGCAAAGGTGTCTAACACAAAGCCAAAGACAGCTAAGCTACACGGGTAATAAAGAAAAACCTAAGAATGTAACACAGGTAGAAACACCTGTGCATTATCTTGATATCACCACAGTTCCCTTTATGTGCAGGTCAAGATTCTTACTCTCTTGAGTCCTCTCCACCCCCATCCAGTCAATGGCACAGATAGCTAAGTGAGGTTAGAAGGCACCTGTCACCCAGGTATTTGAAGACGACTGGCAAGGCCAGTTGGGATGCTTGGGCATCAATAAGGGCGAGGCTATGGGAAACACCTTGTTTGGGTGGGGGTAAAGAGCCATTAGGTGCAATCTTGGCCACAGCAGCCTGAGGTGAGGGAAGAGGACACCATATTCTTTTAGAAGGCCTTGGTCTCTCTGTTACTCTGGGTGCCCCAAGGAGGCCCCAGGTACACGGACTGGAGTGTTAAAATTAGTCAGAAGAATGAGTAGGGCAAAACTTTCTTTTGCTGATTCATCCTCCTATCTGTTCATGTGGCAAATAGTTACTGAATGCCTATTACACTCCTGGCCTTGGCGATAGCAACATTTATAGGGTGAGTGGAAGACAGATCAGGAAAGAAGCCTTCTTCTACGCTACCAGAATGTCACGGAGCCACAGGAATCATTTTAGAAGTAGTGTAAAAGGCTGTCAGCATCACTTGCTTCGTGGGTCCAGCAGGATAAGGACGGAAAGCAGACGAAGAAGGAAGTCACTGATATCCTTAATAAGACTATTTGTTAGGTAGTAGAAGCCAAAGTGTAATAGGTAAATAAATGAATGACAGCTGAAATGCAAACTACTCCCTCAAGAAATGTGTCCAGTAAGGAAGAGGGGAGATGGCAAAAACTGTTTTGTGACTTCTATAAGTGGAGATGAGAGAAGCTTATGTAGCGATGGCTCCAACCAAATAAAAGGGCCAACTGAGGAAGCAAAGAGATGAAGAAGAAGGGAAGTGTGGGACCTTGCGACCAGGTAGCAGCATCAGCCTGGCAAGGCAGAACCGCTCCTTTCTATGAAACAACAGGAAGGTTGGTGCTCTTATAGGTAAGTCTGCACCACGAGGAGAGCAGGAGCCTACCTGTAGGCCTCAGTGTGAGGTGAGGGGCAGAGTCATCCTGTACCAGTACCTAGTACACAGTAAGTGCTCAATAATCATTTACTGAAGGAATGAATCCTGGGGCTGGCTCATAACCCACAGGGAGCCTAGAGTCTGGCCCCTGAGTGACACGGTCCCTGCTCCAAGCTACTGCCTTCTTCCCTTCTGCCTCCTACCAATCTGTCCTCGCCTCAGGTGGAAACATGAGCTACCAGCACACAAACGTCTGCATAAAGGCAAGCATATGCGCCCCTGCGAGCGCACACACACACACACACACACACACACACACCCTGTATTTCCGAGAGGAAGAAGGGGAAAGAAGAGCTCTTACGGGCTCACTAAGGCCTCAGAGAATTAAACAGTGGAGTCTGTTATCAGTGAAGCAGAGACACAGTACCTCGATGAGGCAAAGATGGATGCGTTGAGGCCCCCAAAGCAGGATAGGGCAACTGCAATGGGAATGGTCCAGCTGAACATGCCAAACGTCTGGTCAGCAAATGTCTGGGGGCAGAGCACAGAGGGGCATTCAGCATAGGACAGGATTTCATAAGCCTCCTGCATCTAGGCTGTCAAGACAAACAGTCCCTGCTGAGCAGTCCGTCCACCCTCTGGCCTAGCCCCACCACCTCGCCCTGCAGAGCTGGAGTCGCTGCAGAAAGAGACTGGACCATTCAGTATCATAAAATGATAAACAAATGGGGATCCCAAGAGACTCACCACAGCCACGGCATCACTGCCAAGGACATCTGAAATGCTCAGCACTGTGTAATACGCCACGTTAGTCAGAATGTAGATGAGCGTCACAACTGGCATAGAAATCCCAATGGCCAGGGGCAAATTTCTGTCAGGACAAGTCAGACAGGACTACCTCGTACCAACCTCTCTTTGGGGTCAAAGTTCACACAGGGATTTTTCTGACATTTACTAGTTCCCCGGCCTCTGAGTCTTTGAGGCACCTCTTTCCCATGCGGCCGAGGGTGGGTCTGTATCCCATGCCCCTGGGGGTCGGGGGGAGAGATTGAGAGAGAGAAACCCTTCTCTGTGAAGACAGCTCATGATCAGTATTTGATGCTCCCCACACTAGGACTAATGGGTCCCACTGAAGAAGGAGCAGAGTCCTCCAGGACTAGAGGCCAGGCTGGGGACCTGGTTGCCCAGAATAAACTTCTGGCTCCCCAGGCCTCAGGGTCAGTACCAGAGGGCAAGGTCCTCACACCTTAGCCCAGCTGGGTCTGCTGCTGCCCACTGAAGGACTTCTCCTTGAGGAAGGGCCCTGGGAGCCTCCAGTGTGAGTAGGAGGGCCAGGAGGCAGGGGCTTTCCCACCTTCACTCATTCCCACCCTAACCCCTAACCCCTCTGAGTTGCAGAGGGAGTAGGGAAGGATGACAGACGGAGGGAGAGGGGAAGGAAGAGGGCAAGCATGCCCTCTACCGGCAGGAGTGAGAGCTGGGGAGTGAGGGGGTGAGCCCACCTTTACCTTTCTGGGTTTTTGATTTCTTCTGTTACAAAATTAAGGGTGTCCCAACCTGAGTAAGAGAAGAGGGCAGAGTAGAGGGCGAGAGAGAGGTTTCCCGCGTCCCAGGAGGAACCCTCAAAGGCGTCCTGAAAGTGCTCAGAGTGTCCTGTGGGGGGCAAAGGTCGGTGAGGGTTCAGGGAAAAGGAAGAGAAAAAAGGAGAACAGGGAAAGAGAAACAGAAGGTGTGAGAAGGGGAGGATGGGGAGGAGAAGTAAGGAAGAAGAAGAGATGATGGGAAAAAAGGAGAAAGGAGGGTCAAGAAAAGAAGGAAAAAGCAAGAGGAAAGAGGGGAGGGGAAAAAAACACATAATTTAACACCAAAAGAACAGCAACCACCAGCTCGCTGCACTTTATCACCACCCCTACTCCCTCCGGAAAGTTCATATACCTTTAGTAAAACTAGAAAATCTCAGAAAAGCAGGGGCATTCCTGTTTACCCTCTGATGTGACCCGTGATGAGACACCTTTTTCAAAGCCCTAATGAATTTCCAGTTCCTGAAAGTGACCTGACAGCAGGCCACAGCTCTTCATATTTTTAGAAAGAATCTTGTTTATCATAAAGGAGTCACGTTTCCACTTCCTGTGAAACGACTTCTCCTGGCCCAGACCACACTGTTTGTACTCTGGTCAAATGGGTTCCTCAGTCTCACAGAGAGAACTCTGCTCTGCTTGCAGTGCTGTGGTTGAGTGGGGCAGGAGATCACAGGCTATTCAGGAACTGGGTTCTCATCTCTCACTGGGGCTGGGGTAGATCTGGGTCAGACACACTCTTGCAGAGCCAGCGTAGGAACTTGTTCTTCTCCTTGTTATTCTTCCAGAGACTGCAAACTTAAAAGCTGAGGAAGCAGCACCCAACTGCCCAGGAGAGAGAACTATTGGACACACTGCAGGTGTTTAACAAGACCCAAACTTCTAACGAAGCCTGCTGTCACTCCCTGCAAAAAGCCTAGATCCATCCCTCAATGTGTAAAAAGGGCTGGGTGTACAGCAAGAGAAGGGAGAATAGAAATGCCCATACCCCAGGGGTGTCAGTCATCACACACAGAAGTGGGTCCCTAAGGCACAGATTTTGGGGAGAGGATTACTCAACTACCCAATTTGATCCCAAGATGTTTCTGAGGCTCCAAGGGATATCCAGACGGCTAGCTGCACTAACTTGAGACATGTGCTCAAAGGTGCTAGACCAGCTGCCTAAGAATCACCCAGTGTACTTCTGTGGTTTTTTTGAAGGAGGGCACAGCTCACAGTGGCCCATGCGGGGATCAAACCAGCAACCTTGGTGCTATCAGCACCACGCTCCAACCAACTGAGCTAACTGGCCACCCCACCCAGGGTACTTCTTAAAAACATGCCTTTTTCAACTCCAAACCAACCAGTCTGATCCAGTAGGTCTGAGATGGGGATCTCAGCGCCCTGAGGACACCTCAGGACTTCTCTAAGGGCTCAGGAGATCTTAGGAGGCCTGTTATCCTCACTGCCAATTTGCTCCAATCCAGGAATAAAAAAAGCTTCCTAAAGTCAAACTGCAGAAAAGACAGTGCCAACCTCACAGTATTTTAATATTTTTCTGAGGGCTGACTTTGGGAGGGAATGCTGAATAAGAGCAAGTCCAGATGAAATGTAAATGCTGAAAATAACAACTCATTTCCACACCCCATCTCCTCCCCCCACACACCCTCTCACCCTCTCAAGGAGGGTTAAGGCATCCTACTCACTGCCTGGCAATCACAGACCAAAACAGGAAGCAGAGCAGGGCTTACTCTATCCCTGCTGATTATTTTTATGACCTCATTATGACCCACGTTTCCAAAGCTCTAGATCCTGGGCTGGCTTATTAATGGTGTTCCCAGCCTCTACCAAGGGAAAGCAGCTCTGAGGGAAGGGCTGACTCATGTCCATTTGGCCAAGTCAGCCTGGCCCAAGGGGCCCAGGAACAGATCTCTTGCTCTCACCGACACAGTTTAGCATGTACATGAAAGAGCTGAGCAGTAAAGCTAACAGATTCCCACGTCCTCCTCAGGGAACCACAGGGAACTCCTGGAGTCAGCCACCCTCCTTCCCCCCTTGGGCCCTTCTTACCCTGGCACAGTTGGATGAGACCCATGATAATGATGGCGATCAGTGCGAGGACTTTGGCGTAAGTGAACACGTCCTGCACACGTGTGCCCCACTTGACATAGGCACAGTTCACAAATGTCAGCAGACCTAGAAGGAAAACCATTACGTCACTGGCAGGCTTGAGCTGAGGGCACAGAAGCCCAGCCTTTCTTTAGAGTGTATCACTTCTGCCCTATTTGCTGAAGGCAAAGGGGCCAAGGGACTAGTCAGAACCAGAACAGGCAAATGGAGGGGCATGCCCCATGTGCCCCAGCTGAGAGTGCCCATGAAGGTCTCATCACTGTTGCCAAGACACAGTGGCATGCATGAACACATCATAAATTCTGACAACCAGAACCATTTTTGGAAATCCCTCCCAGGCCCGGGAAGGGTAGACTTCACTCACTCTTTCCCACTCAGACTCCCAAGATTCCAAGCCACCCAAGGCACAAAACCGCTCCATGGCCACATTAGAGAGTGGGGACAAGAGTCCCATTAATAAGTGAGGTGAATTTGAATGGAGGTGGCAGGTCACTTAGGAATTAGAAGAACAATGTTTTGCATGTAAGTGTTCAAAAAAAAAAAAAAAGCCTGACTATTTCACATACATCTTCTCAATTAATTGTCACAACCCCAAAATGTAGACATTCCTACTTCCATTTTACAGATGACAAAACTGAGACTGAGAGAGGCTAACCTAAGCTCACATGGACCCCACTGATCTTCCCCACCCCCTTTTCTATCAGAACTTCCCAATTCTCCGTGGGGTCCATAGCTCACTTGTGTGTTCCCTAGGCTCCCGTCAGCACTGCAGGATTTCCATTCCAGGTCTTCACACGTCAGTGATTCTGGGTCCTGTGTTAGGGATCCCAGCACCTTACCCCAGCTGAATAGGGACTATTCTGATCCATCGGGAAGATACAAGGGGTTCCAAGTGACACCTCTAATTACTGCCCCTAGCCTCCAAAAAGAGTGTTTACGTGAACCTCAAATGTTACTACAAAATATTTTGGGCTCATCCTCCAGACCACCTCCACCTACTCCTACCAGTTTTGCACACTCTCCTTCAGCCAGACTCTCTTTATTGGTGCCACATTACACAGAAAGGAAATGGTCTCCCCTCCTTCTCCTGCCGTAACCAATAGGAACTCTCACTTTCGAGGTCTAGCTCTACCCCCACTTCCTCTGTAAGACTCACCCCAAATATACCAGCGACCGCTCACTGAGTGCTCTCCCCACTTAACTGCACGCCGTTCCTACTTCCCCTGTGCAGCTCAGGTCTCATGCTTTGGTCATGTGAAGATCTCTCCCTCAGGGATTTGGGTGGTGTTTCCCCAAGGAGATAACTCTTACCGGGAAACAAAAGCATATTGTTTTCTTAAGCTTATTGCCAAGCAAAGACAGGAACTAATGAACCCTGGTTAGAATCAAGGTGGTAATGATTTTCACCTAACCACCAGTTCCCTGGAGCAAGGCAACTGTCAGAAAGTTGGACATTCCCCAACTCAAATGGAGAGGAACGCCTAGGACCAGCCTGTGGACATAAACATGGACATAAACAGCCTCGAAGATTCTTTAAGAGCTTTCAGTCAGTGCTCTGGAAAGTAACACAGGTGCTAATAAGTCCTGTAAGGCGAGGGTTGGGGGGGCTGGAGGGCAATGGTCAGTGGGAGGGGAGAAGACCAAGGGAATGCATGCTGCTGACAGATCTTCCCAGGGACCTGCCCTGCTAATCAAAGCAATCTATGTGGGGCTAATCCTAGATCAGCTAACAAAAGGATTCTCTAGTTAATAGCCACCAGTAAGCCACAGACCCCTGTGCAATACAGTAAACATATTTTGAGGTACCTGCCTACCTGCCGGGCCCCTTCTTGGAAATTAATTGCTCTCCCTCCTCTATCATGGCTGATCAAGCCAGACGCTGGACCCAAGCTGAGCCAATGTAATTGTCTCTCCCAGGAACACGGAGTTGGGATACTGAAAGACTGAATCTAATAGCAGCAGTCAGGGCCACAGCAAGTCAAGGTCACATACAAGCCCTTGTAATAGAAGAACAACGACAACAACAAACTCCAGAAAGCAGAGCAAGGAAGGAATGTTACAGAAAGAACTGAGGAGTGTACAGCCTGTGAGGGAAAGACTGACAGAGAAAGACACAGAAATACACAGAAGACAGAGACAGAGGAGAAAGACAAGCGGCAAAGACAAGGAGGATGAGACAAAGAGAAGGGAAGGAAAAGAGAGAAAAGAGGGACACACACACGGAGAAAGAGATGGTCTCCCAATGCCGTGGCTGTGCTCGCTGTGCGCCTGGTTTGTAGCACCGAGATGTGGCTACGAGACAGGAGAGAAGCTGACATCCTCCTCGGCCCCTCCGAGAGCCACTTCCTCTGGCTTCTGCTTCTCCTTCCTTCCACCGTTACAAATGTCCTCTCTGCGCACAGTGGGAACTCAATGCCTCGTGCTGAAGAAATGAGTGAAGGCAGCCCCTCCTGGACGTCCCTGCAGAGCCCCTTCTGAAGGACCAGCTGGCAGCGTACAGAAGAGCCTGGGCACAGGAGCTGCCCTTGGGGAGGAAGACTACAGTTTGGAGAGGGAGGGACTTTCCCTTTTACACACTGACTTATTTACCATGCACTTGGGCTTCTTTCTCAATAATAATAAAAGGGAACAAGGCCAGGAGTAGGGTGGGTAAGATACACAGAGCACAAAAGTTAAGGAGGCATTCACTGACAGAGGGCCACTTGCCAAATCACCCTTAAATGCTGGCCCCAGGTGCCTTGCTTGCTTCACCCAACTCTCAGCCCTGCCAGAGAACACAGCTCTGAAAACAGTCTACCGAGCAGAAGCCAAGTCCTCTGAATGTTTTCCTGATTCTAATTACACACGATTTCCCCATCTGATCCCCACCCCTCCATGCCTCCCGGAACTGACCCCCATCTAGCACCACAGGTCATTAGAGCTCAAACACAAGACAACAGGGCTGGATTCAATGAGCACACGTAAAACGTCCAAGCCGGCCCTCTTCTCCTGATCTCACTTCCTTGCTAGAAAGCCTGCCCCAACTAGTGTGGGACCCATATGAGGGTCTTCAAAGCTCTTCGGGGGCTCGCTGCTAAGAAAAGAGTACTCAAATAGCAGATCTAGACCCAACCCCAAAGCAGAAACAAATCCCCAAGTCTCTCTGTTGCAAAGACTAATAGTTATCTTCTAAGATCTGTTCTTCCATTTTTCCTTAGTACCAGAAATTGTAGCTGGAGTCACTGCTGCCCCAATTAGTGTGGGACCCATATGAGGGTCTTCAAGTCTCTTTGGGGGCTCGCTGCCATTTGACATTTCCCAGCCTCTCTCACAGTAAGTATGGCCAGGTAACTAGGTTCTTGCCTCAGGGACACAAGCAAAGTTTTATATAAACAAGACCTCAGGAATTATCTCTGAAGGGTAGTGTGTGCCTTTCTTTGTCCTTCCTGTCAGCTACAATGCAAACAAGACAGCTAGAGCTTGAGTAGCTATCTTGTCCCAGCATCTAGAAGTCACATGCTGAGGATGGCAGAGCCACAGGGCAGAAGGAAGGAATCTGCTTCCTGAAGAACTATGGAGCCATCCTACGAGCCCTCCACTGCCTACTTTTAACATGTGAGACAAATCAATTTCAATATGTTTGAGCCATGTTGCTTTTGGTTTTCAATCGTCTGAAACACAAACTAACCCTGAATAATACATGTGCCCTCAGACAGACCTGCACCTCTCATACTCTCTGATGAGGAGCTGGCCTGGCAATCTGAAGCTGTCGTCCTAGTTCCGCTGACAGTCACAGCTCCTTTTTCCCAAAGGCAACAGGGAGGAGGAGTAGGAACCCTCCCAGTTCTTCCCACAAATAGGCTGGGCGTTACTAAGGGACATCCGAGGACAGAGAATTGTAATCCTTAACAACTACAAGGTGGGGAAAGAAAAAATCAGGGGGAAAAAAACCACCTGCAAATCTATTAGGAGAGAAACAGTCCAGGAGAGGCAAACCCTTCCAAAAGGAGATCTCGGAATCAGGAGCTACCTGTTGGCATGTGGATGGGTATATAATGTACATGCCTTTTAAAAAAGCCTCCTTGTTGTTAATTACACAAATACACACATTTAATCTTAGCATCAAGATACTCAAAATACATATAGGGTTAAAGTCCAGGGTTTTTGAGCAACTATGGTCAAGAAACAGTCCTCCCGGGGGAGGGGGATTATCACTTTGTGAGGGGTGTTAATGTCTAACTATTACATTGTTTTGTACACTTGAAACTAATTAAAAAAAAAAAGGAAAAAGTCTTCCTTTGGCTTGTCACTATCAGAACAGGAAAGCCATCTATCCATATCAATGACTAACCAAAACAGGGAAGAGGAAAGAGGACTTCCTACCCAGAACCCTGCGCAGGCCACCGTTCAATACACCAGGAAACAACAGAAAGCTATTCAGGCACCACACAGTGTTTCATCACTCCAGTCTCACCCTTGGCAGTATTCTCCCCCTTCCTCCTCTTTTTCTTGCTCCTCCTCCTCTTTTTTTTCCTCCTCCTCACTGTTGGCCTTGCCAAACAAACCCTCAGGGGCACTGGAGTCTCAGCTGTGAGCAGGCCTCTGCTTTGATGCCTCCCTGTCAGTGCTGAACCGACTTCCATGTTGAAACCTTCGCAGCAAATACTCACCAATGATGTCTGTGAAGCTATATAACAAATAGGGTCCCACAAAGATAAATGGACCAACAATACCTAAGCCAGAAGCACACACTTCTGCAATCACATTGAGTACTGTTACAGCGCTGGGCACCTGGCTGAGAGGGGAACCTATGGGCCTTAAGAACAGCCCTTTCCCCCTACAGTCCCATCAGTGAGGAAGGGCCCCTAAGCAGACTGAGTTCAGCCAGTAGCCTGAGGCCCAATCATCAGGAAAGTCCAAGAACCCAGAGCACATTATGAGCAGAATGCACCTTTAGGACAGTTGCTCAACTTCAACACTTTGACATTTTGAGCCAGGGAAGTCTTTGTCGTGCGGGGCTGTCCTGTGCATTACAGGATGTTCAGCACACCCCTGGCCTCTACCAATTAGATGCTAGGAGCGCCCACTCCCAGCAGTTGTGACAACCAAAAATGACTCCAGACCTTGCCAAACTAACTTAACTCCAGCTGAGAATCACTACTCTAGGATAACGTGTAGCTGAGACAGCCTAAAATCCAAAACAAGCTGTTTGGATCTTCCCACCAAGTGTAACCTAGGATTGGGGTGCGGGAGGGCTGCTGGAAAGCCAGCATCTGAAACAGCAATGCCTTCAGGGGCCAAGAAGGTAATACAAATGAGCAATGGCAAGAATGTTTGGGTGTAAAACAGGAGGGAGCGGAGGACTATAACGGACTGGAAACTATACACTCCATTTAAAGGGAGCCACCACTACTCACATGCAGCTGACTGTGTCAGGCAGGAATTTGGGTCCGAAGCTGCCAGAAATGTTGACTCTTCAAGAGAAAGGGCAAGTCCTCATTTTCAAATGTTGGCAAGTAATTCAACGTTATTTAGAACACTGTGTCGGCCCAACAAATATATCTGTTGGGTCAAGTCTGGCCCATGGGCCACCCGCTTGCAGCTCTGCCCTGGAGTTGGTACTATGGAGACTGCTTGGGCCCTTTCTTCTAGAATGGAACATTAATTGTATAGCCTGTCATGGATATAACTTCTTTAGGCAGTCTCCCAACCAACAACCTGTAACCTTAAACACTATACCACACTGTCGGGAACTACTTATGTATCCCCAAACCATGTTTTCTAAGGATATTTGATGAAAGGGATTAAATATTAAATTTTTTAAAAAGCAGTATACAAACCACAAAGAGTATGATCTCAAGAGTACTTTTTTTAAATGATACATATGCACAGAAAAAAATACTGGACGGTATTTTACATAAATAGAAAAATGGTTCTCTGGAAGGTAAAACCATGGGTGATCTTAATTTTCTTTTTTCTATCGTTTTGTATTTTTCAAATTGTCAAGTCTATGTATTACTTTTCAATGTAAAAAAAGAGACACTATTTTTTTTAAATGTTTCTTTTAAAGAACATTCTACAAAAAGGGGAAAAAAACCCATGATACCCTACGTTTAAAAAGCAGACTATAAAGTTATATACAAAGTATGATGCCATTTCTACAAAAGAAAGAAATGAAGACATGATTGAACTATTAAAAGAGCTCGTGCCTTAGTGGTAGATTAAAGGTGATATGAGGCTGTTTATTTTCTCCTTAATAAACATGTTTTATAATCAGAAAATGATTCCCTTTTTTGGAGAGCTCAGTCAGGCCAGAGACCCCAGGCCAAACACTATCAGATACACAGCTGAGCAGCCCCCTTCGCTGTGTCAGGAGTACCTGTGGAGGGGGTCGCTTGGACATTGGTCTTGAATAAATTCCTTACAGTTCAGAGGCACAATGTACTGGATAATCCTTTTCTGCTAACTCCACAGCGCTCTCAGTCTATTTTTAACACTGCAGATAAACTACATACACTGCCAACGATTTTGCAAGCAGAGATATGGAAAGAACAGGGTATAAAAGTGCCTCCGGCAGCACAGTGCTAAGAAACAGGGAATTCTGGGCCACTTCTTGGATAAAACACTAGCTCTACACTCGGTAAGTTCACAGCAATCTTCTCTCCCTTTCAGTGACTTCACACAGAATCCCTCCTTACCACCTCGTGACAGAAAAAAACAAAATAAAGAGGGATCCACTGCGACCTCTTAGGTTCTGTTCTCAGAAACATGCATATGGGGTAGAAGCCACCCACTTTCCTCTCGCTGGCCCTAGGCAGATCTTATTTACAAAGTCAGTGTAAAGAAATCTGAAACACCAATGGGAAAAAGCCGTTTTGGTGTGGCGCCTGCTGCTCAGAACCGGCTACAGAGAGTGGCAGTGGCGGGAAGGAGTGGCCCTTGGGCCTGTGAGCCTGGCGAATAATGCCTTGGGACCCCCACAATCTAGAGAAGCCGATTTCCTCACTGACACCTTTAAACTGGTTTAAGATAAAAAGCTAGGAAGCAAAATAACTTTTTTTCTTTTTTTTCTTTTTTTTGAGTAGCAGAATAAAGGCCGAAGCACTTAGGGTTTTTTTCTGGGTTAAGTTACAACTAGTGATGTGGACTCCAATCAAAACACCTGACAAGACAAATATAAGACATGCACCAACCTGTCACATACACTGGGGAACAGAACTCAGGGACAGTCAAGAGTGGAAGGAACGTGAGGCACCAAAAGCCACAAACAGATTCCCACTTCTCCCACCCATATCTTTTACCCTTACTTATCTCAGGACCGAATGACTGGTGAAAGTACTTCTTCAAAAGGTTTGATACCTCTCTTCCCTCCAAAAAAGCAAAGATGTTGTTCATTTATGTAAGGTAGCATTAGCATTATTAAAGTAACCCACACCCCTACTCCTACCCCCCGCACTGAGCCCCCAGACTTACATATGCAAGCAGCAGCGATGAGACGGCAGGCCACGTATGGGGGATCACACGTGGGGAAGGAGGGCTGGATGATGTAGTTGGCGAAGGTGATGGCAATGATGGCCTGACTGGTGGGCTCAACGATGAGCAGGGAGGCCCACAGACGGATGAAGGCAATGAAGCCCCCAAAGGCCTCTAGAATATAGGCATAGCTGGCCCCAGACTTGGTGATGGTGGTCCCCAGTTCCGCGTAGCAAAGGGCACCCACGACAGAGAAAAGTCCGCCGATGACCCAGATAACCAGTGACAACCCATAGGAGGCCGTGTACACCAGCACGCCCTTGGGGGAAACGAAGATTCCTGAACCAATCATGTTTCCCACCACCAGGCTGACTCCATTCAGCAGGGAGATCTCCTTCTTCAGCTGCATGGATTCTGTGGTCCTGTGAGGGGACACACTGCCATTGCCCTCCCCGAGCTGGCCAGCCTCAGGAATGAAATGGTATGTGGGCATAGGGCTCTCCAACTCCTTGGCTTCCATGGCAAATGGTTCCTTCACACCGGTGTTCCCTCCGGCCTGGCAAAGAATATAAGTACGTCAGTCAAGGGCAGGAGCTGGTGAGGCTCTGCTTTAGACCCGCGAGACAGGCAGCTTTCCCTGCCCTCCTTCTGTGCAGGAACAACAGGCCTCATACACAGACCTTAAATACTCTGAGCCTGGCTCAGGTTCCACCACAGGATCAGGGAAATGGAGGTAAGCAAACCTCTACTGTTCCCAAGAAAGACACTAGGAGAGCTCAGGCACGAGATGATGGCGACTTCCAAGAGGTATCTGGCTTGAAGCCCAGGGCAGGCTGGCATTAGTTTTATCCATAGCATGGATTCTCCCTGAGCTGTAATTTTTGCTCTATGATTAGCATCTTAAAACCTGCAAACCTATCCTGCAGAGAAGACCAGAGTCCCAGCACCGGGTTCACAGCCTTAGCCAGGCAGACAGGCTTCTCACTGACCATACCCAGGTAATCCTGCCCACTCATCTCCATTCAGACATAAATGGGGACTTCTGCAGTGTGCAGCCACGTGCGGAGAGGTCTGCAGCTACTCTCGGGCCAGCAAAGACCGTGAGCAGGTAGTGGGAAGGGTTAGGAAGATGCTAAGATGAGGGCAGATCGCTATTGCAGAGACGGGACCAAGCCCAGGAACTTCAGGAAAATCATACCCACATGTTGCTGTCTCCACAACACCCACCTTCCTTCCTACATTGCTGCTTGCCCGTTCAATACCTTTCTTCTTCCAAAGTGCCCAGGAGAGAGGAATAACATAAGAACAGAAAGAGAAAGAACACCCAGAGGGCACCCTAACATGGGGCTCATCTGTTACTGGCTTATTTGCTTTCCTCCTCGACATGCCCCTCACTACCATCTGGGGTTGCAAAAAGATTCTCCCAGAACTGGACCCAGGCATCTTGACACCCAGTTAAAGCTATAAGGCTTCTCTTCTCCACACTGGCATTGGAAGACATCCTGTAGGGAGATGGATATGCATTCTCTCTCTCTCTCTCTCTCTCTCTCTCTCTCCTATCTCTGGATCAGAGTTGGGTCAGTCCAGAAACCACAAAGAACTTGGATTCCTAACTACGAAGGACCCCGAATCTGTCAAAGGAAGACAAGTACCTTCGTGACCTCCCACTCAGCATGGCCTTCTTCCTCCCTCATTCCTGTGCCCCAGGAGTCAGATATTCAGATCCCCTACTTCTAACTCATCTCTGGAGAAAGGAATCTGGTGGGCCATTTGATTCCCAGGTTGGGCGTAGGACTCAAATGGAGTTAGTCCTTTAAGGTCACAGAGATAACTTTCATGGATAAGAATGGGCTTAGTACATCGTCTTCCCAGAAGCCTCTCATCGATTCAACAAAGATGCATGGATGTGCCAGAACTTTGCCTCACTGAGCTCAGAGCAAAGGAACCATGGCCACTCAACAGTAGTTCTCAGGGAAAACGCCGATCTCCACAAGCCCCACCTACAACTCCTACCTTACCTGTCCAGGTCCCTCCCCTGAGTCTAGACCTAAACCCAAGTGTAAAAGCTCCTCTGGGGCACTAGTACGCCTTCCTTCACTCACAGAGTTGAGCCAACCTACTTCTGCTTAGATGAGGCCTGGCTTTCAGGGGGCACCACTTTTCCTTTCACTCCTGGCACCAAGCCAACCAGGTTTCATTATGTCGGCACATGGGAACTTATTTGTTTCCACATGTCTGTCGGGTGAACCCAGGCATTCATGAAAACAAAATCAGTAAACAGCTGAAGAGCCTACATATTCACATAAGAGTCAGGTGCAAAGAGACCTAGGCTGTCCTTTTTCACCCAACTGAACACAGAGGCAAGCAGAAAAACTGGCCCCCGTGACCACTCCAGCCTCCCCGTACCCCCTTATTCCATCAGACCTAACTGGAGGGTGAGGTGGGGGTGAGAGAGGGAAGCAACCAGGTATTTTTATTTTGGACTTCTGAAACCAGATATGTGGGTTTTCTACACATCAGGCAATTCTACGACACTAGCTGAGTGTCCTTCAATTTAACTCAATCTGACACTATCTATCCGGAGATAGCATCAGGTCCCACAGGGTAAGGGCTCAGCCCTACCAAACTGCCCCCCACCCCCACTTCAGATGCTAAGCGCAAGTCCAGGCTGTTACCAGTGCTTCTGACTGACTGGCTATAAATCAGAGGTTCCCACTGTCCCCCTTGGCTTCAATTAATTTGTTAGATCAGCTCCCGGAATGCAGGAAAACTTACCAGATTACCAGTTTATTATAAAAGGATATAACCCCGGAACAGCCAGACGGAAGAGATGCTTAAGGCAAAATACGTGAGAAGGGGTGTGGAGTTTCCTTGCTCTCTCTGGGGGCACCGCTCTCCCAGCACCTTCACATCTTCACCAACCTGGATGCTCTCCTAACCCCACTCTTTTGGAATTTCTATGAAGGCTTCATTACAAAGGCATGACGGATTGAATCGTTGATCACTGGTGGTTGATTTAACCTCCAGCTCCTCTCCCCTCCCCAAAGGTGGAGACTGGTCTGCAAGTTCACAAGGTTGGCAACTAGCTTCCATCCTCAGAGGATGTAGATGCTTTCCAAAAATCACCAGATTAACATAAACTTGGGTGTGTTGAAAGGGGTTTGTATTATAATATACATAACAAAAGACATCCATTTCATCTTTATTGCTCTGGAGCTATTTCAGGAACAAAACTAAATTTATAACAAAAAAATAACCCATGGCTCTTATATAGGAAATTACAGGAGCTGCATGCCAGAAACAGTGGACGAAGACCAAATACAAATGTTTAATCACAGCATCACAGAGAAGGGAAAAAGATACATAAGCTTCTTTAGCTGGAAAATAAAATCTCATATAAAATGGAATTGCGTCAACTTCAAACTTCCATTTAGGACGTAGAAAGCTGGGGAACGCATTACTCCTACTCCTATAACATGAAAAAGTCAGATAATCTACCAAACAAAAACTTTTCTTAAAGCCATCAGAGAACTGAGGTTACAGGACAACCAATCAGACTGAAATTTAAGGGAAAACAGGTACCTCCTGGAGAGAGACAAGTTCTGGCTCATCTGTGGCAGAGGGAGAATGATGGGACCAACATCAAGGAAGAAAAGAAGAAGTCAGGTATAGTTTTTAATGAATTACTAAAAGTCAAGTGTGGGTTCGCAAGAGCCATAGACACTCAAAGGGTTTTCTCCACGGACCTCAGTGAACGCTCAGAAGAAATACTAGGCAGGAGACTAGAGAAAGCCTCTCAGTACTGCTAGCCTGGAGAAAGCAGTCACTACTCTGGGAAAAATACAAAGGTCTACCTGGTTGCCTCTCTAAAGAATAAAAAATCTTAACCCTCTGGGGCAAGGGCAGCAAACGCGGGTCACTCCCAGGGCAGCTGGGACGGGTGAAAGAAAAATAAAACCACCCTTTTAGTATGGGGGAGGGGTAGGACCATCCAGAAAGATCCACACACCCTCAGACCCAGGGAAACAGCCTGCCTAAGACTGAGGCTGAACCAAGACAGTAGAGAACCGCTCTGCTCCCCACCACAGGTTAGCAAGTTCGCAGCAATAAGACTATTGTGGTAGACTATGCCTTGAGGCATAGGTACAGAAAGAAGCTGAGGGAGGAACATAAACACTGAGGAAATACTGTCCTTCCAGCAAACTAACCCTAAGCTGCAAAGAAATGCCAGAGGAATTTGAAGCCCTTGGTAAGCCTAAGGTAACCATAACAACACTAATCACCTCCTAACTGACTCAAATTCCCACACTAACAGCCTAGCAAAAGAAGAGGTGTACACTTTTTCCGGAATAAATGCTATGTACCTCAGTCTCTACTGTTCCATATACATCTGGCAATCAATAACAAATCACAAGCAACACAAAAAAGCATGAAAAGCAACCCACTATCAATAGGCAAAGTAATCAATAGGACAAGACTTCAGACGGCCCAGATATTTAAATTTGCAGACAGGGAATTTAAAATAACTATGATTATGTGAAAAATGATATAAATGGATCCACTTTAGCATGGAGTAGGAGCTGCCACCCCAGAGGAAGTGCCTGCCAAGTCTTACTCCTCAAACCTTTGGAATGTTAAAACTGGGCAAAATAACCTTTGGACTGGGCCTAAAGCAGCATTGTATTCCAAACAATTGTTTGCAAAGATAACAGGAAAGCAGATGAAATTTAAAGATCTTCTTTAGAATTAGCACCACTATGTTAGCTTATCTGCACCAATAGAAATTCCTTCCTTAGCTTATTAACACTCACAGAAATTCCTTTCTTCTATTTAAGCAATTATTGCTCTTCCCTTTCTTACAAATACCCCTTGTCATCACCTCCTAATTGGAACACTATCTGGGTCTCCACCTGAATCAGGGCTATTCTTTTGGATCTCAAATGCTTGTTGCCTCTCGCATTGGCCTTTTATTTTTAGGTTATGTATTAAACGTTCTAATGGGAAAGTTGGGCAGCAGGCATGAAGACATACGGAATTTTAGCAGAGAAATGAAAACTGTAAGAATCAAAATGGGAAAAAGTAAAAAAATAAAAACAGAATAGAGCCTCCAAGAGTCGTAGGACAATATCAAATGGTCTGAGGTAAATATTTTTTAAAATATGGGAGTGTTCTGCTTATTTTTCATTGCTTTAGAATATAATTGATTGCCTCAAGCAAAAATAGTAGCAATGCATTGTGGATTTATAGCATGTATAAAAGTAAAATGTATGACAACAATAGCACAAAGATAGAAAGGAAGAATTGGGAGTTATACTGTTGTAAGGTTATTACATGTGAAATGATGTGATATTACTTAAAGTAGACTGTGATTAAAGATGTACATTGTAAAACGAGGGCAAACACTAAAAAAAATAAAAGAAGAGGTATAAATAATAAGCCAACAGTGGAGATAAAACAGATCATAAAACATACTCAATCCAAAGCAGGCAGAAAAAAACAAGCAAAGAACATATGGAACAAATAGAAAACAGAAAACAACTGGCAAGAGGGCAGATTTTAATTCAACCATATCAATAATAACATGAAATGTAAATGATCTAAACATACCAATTAAAAGACAGACATTGACAGATTACCTAAAAATGTAAAACCCAAAATGCAGTCTACAAGAAACCCACTTTAAAGATAAAAATAAATAAGTTATAGATCAATAATGGGAAAAAAATAAACCGTGTAAACACTTATCAAAAGAAAGATGGACTAGCTATATTAACATGAGACAAAATAGATTTCAGAATAAGAAATATTGCTAGGGATAAAGAGACACATTACCTAATCATAAAGAGGTCAATTCACCAAAAGACAATTCTAAATGTATATTTCCTCCAACAATATAGCTTCAAATACATGAAGCAAAAACTGATATATCTGAAAGGAAAAATAGACAAATCCACAATTACAGTTGGAGACTTCCACACATCTCTCTCAGTCAACAATAGAACAAGTAGACAGACATAAAATCAGCAAGGATCTAGAAGACCTGAAAATGGAATTCCCCAACATAGTTCTTGTCTAAGGAAATATATGAATTCTGAGAAAAGAAAATTGGCACCTGCAATAAGACGCACCTCCAAGCAGGGGAGGGGAGCAGGTCAGGGGTGGAAGGCAGACTTCCAACAAGGGAAAAAAGGCTTTGGCTCCTCAAGTTTCACAAGACAGTATCAGCCCTACTATCTACTGTCAGTATCAGAGCTGAGTTAGGAACCCTCCCTCAGGTGCTGCCTGAGGCCTTTAGAACCAATTCCAACCTTCTTAGCAGCTAGATACCACGCTGCATACAGTCCCACCCACTGTCCAGTCACAATGAATTACTTGCAGTTTCCTAAACCCTGGAGCCTATCAGAAAAACACACCTTTGCTCATGCTGAGCCCTCTGCTTCTAACACCCCTCTCCCAAATTCTTGGCTGCCATCTTTCTCTCCTTGTGCCACTAAGGTTTCTAATACATCCTTCTGCCTTAGCAGCCACCTCACTCTGTTGCACTTACTTACCTTTCAGTCTGTCCCAACAAGTTTGTGGGCTCCTTGTCCGTTTTAGCAGTTCCCCATACGAGGCCTAGGACAGAATCTGTACTCAGTCCATGATCGTTGAAAAAATATATATGGACAGAAAATACCTAGAACAGAAAATACACAATAAACCCTATGAAAGTCTAACACTTTGAGCCACCTGCTCCCTAGACCGACAGCAGAAAAGGCTTCACTAAAGAGAAGTGATCATTATCAAACTTGAAAGCTTCTGCACAGCAAAAGAAACCACTGACAAAATAAAGAGGGAACCAACTGAATGAGAGAAGATTTTTGCAAATAGTGCCTCCAATAAGGGGCTAATATCCAAAATATACAAGGAACTCATGAAATTCAACAACAAAAAACAAACAACCCAATTCAAAAATGGGAAGAGGACCCGAAGAGACATTTCTCCAAAGAGGGTATACAAATGGCAAATAGATATATGAAAAATGCTCAACATCACTAATCATCAGAGAAATGCAAATAAAAACCACAATGAGATATCACCTCACCCCAGTTAGAATGGCTACCATCAACAAGACAAATAGTAACAAGTGTTGGAGAGGCTGTGGAAAAAAAGGAATCCTCATAATCTGTTGGTGGGAATGCAGACTGGTGCAGCTGCTATGGAAGGCAGTGTGGAGGTTCCTCAAAAAATTACAAATAGAATTACCACATGACCAGCAATCTCTCTCCTGGATATCTACCCAAAAAATCTGAAAACATTTATACATAAAGACACGTGTGCTCCAATGTTCACTGTAGCTTTATTTACGGTGGCCAAGACATGGAAACAACCAAAATGTCCTTCGACAGATCAATGGATAAAGAAGTTGTGGTACATATACACAATGGAATACTACTCAGCGGTAAGAAAAGATGACATAGGACCATTTGTGACAACATGGATGGATCTTGAGATTATAATGCTAAGCGAAATAAGTCAGACAGAAAAAGCAGGGAACCATATGATTTCACTGATATGTGGTATATAAACCAAAAACAACAAAAGAACAAGACAAACAAATGAGAAACAAAAACTCATAGACACAGACAATAGTTTAGGGGTTACCAGAGGGTAAGGGGGGTGGGGGGTGGTAGATGAGGGTAAACGGGATCAAATATTTGGTGATGCAAGGAGAACTGACTCTGGGTGGTGAACACACAATGGGATTCATAGATGATGTGATACAGAATTGTACACCTGAAATCTATGTAACTGTACTAACAATTGTCACCTCAATAAACTTTAATTAAAAAAAAAAGAAAACAGGAATGCCTATGTTTGTGAAAAGATTGGTCAAATAATGTGAGTATAACCAATAGAAATTTGTGAATTAAAATAAATTTTACTGAAAAAAATGAGAGAGAGAAGGCAGTCTGAGACAGAGGTTTCCATCATTTTGTCACAGTATTTGTTCTTTAGGTAACAGGTGATAAAGGAGAAAAAAATTACAAAAAGCTACTATGACTATAATAATGGTTTTTAATTCATTTGCCTTTAATTAGTCACAACATTACCTACACACATTCTCAAAAAAAAGCAGTGGATTCTGTGTGAGATGCATTCTTTATACTGTCCCCACAGAGTAGATTTGCGGACCTTCTATAACAATGGGATGAAAATCACTGATACAAAGAGTTCATAATTAACCTACTATCTCCAGCTAGGTAGCCTGATATTTGTGTACTCTCTTTGAATTGGCTATCCTTTTGCCTTCAATTTTTATTCAAAAGAAATGATATGTGAAGATCACACACAGTTATCAGTCTCTCAGTCTGTCTTTCTCTAACACAGTCTTTGAAATCACTGTTGAAGAAAATTTCCATTAAATCAGTCAGTACCCTATAAATTCCTGTCTTAAAAACTTAGTATTAAACCCTGCTTGTAAGAACACAACACAGCTTTCTAACAGGTTTTCATCCTATTTTCCAAGCTCCTGCAGCAAGTATTAAAGGAATTCAGAAGACCACTAAAATTTCCTTATGAAAATTTAATGATGATACTATTACATGTAATTTTTTTTGGGGAAAAAGGAGGTTTCAAATTTCAATTACAAAGACGATTTTACAAGCTGCAGTTAAAAACTCTTATAATTGATGACTATGGAAAAAAAAAATTCTGTTGAGAAATACTCCAAAATCTTAACTGTGGTGAAAACACAGAGAACATTTTATTTTTTACACTTTTCTGTGTCTTATAAATTTTCCACAATGAATATGCATTGATTTTTTTTAATGCTTAAAGTTTAAATATATATATATTTATTGTGCTTGAATCAAATAACAAAAATTATGTGACTCATTACGTTGGTCTTTTTATGTGAGATACCAGGAAACTCAAGATCAAATTCAGCTCCCAATCTCTGAATAAATACCCTCACTTTTCAGAGTTATTTGCTATCTAGTCTTTTCAATAACTTTGGATTTCTATTTCTTTTTAACAACCTCATTGCATCTTTCATTATAAAGCACCACAATTACTATTTAGAAAGAGATATGATATAATAAATTATTTATATAATAAACAGTCCTTTTACTAGTATCATGTTCATATTGTACACAAATAAGATCCAAAAAAGCTAACAAAGCTTTACAAAGATCCAAAAAAGCTAACAGAGAAAGAAGTAACACTCACCTGGGAGGAAATATGCAAACATCACAGTTTCATTAGCCGCCTCATCATAAATGGTCAGGTACTGAGAAGAAAATGAAGTCTCCACAGCAAGGCCTAATTCCACTTGTCTGTTTTGGCCATTTAATCTCTGCAACAAAGATTAAAAGGCAACTTATCAAAAAACGAACCTCGTAAGCAGCAGGACAATATTTCACTTTGTGAAAAACAAAATCTAAGTTTTGCATGTCCAGCAGAGGCAGCACTCGATTAGTGAGAAGTTCCATCACACCCACAGTAGGGGTGTAACTGAAGCAACCAGCCCAAACACGTGTCAGAGAACTAGCTGGTCATCTCAAACATTCATGTCTAGACAGATGCGACTCCCTGAGTCCCAGGTCACCACCACACCGACCGTTTGCACCCCTTTCATAGAAACATATCCACATCCTGGAGAGGCTGTAGCAGAAAGCACAGAGGACAGAGGTCAGGAAATTTCCTGTATCAAGAAGTGCCAGGGAGGGCAGTCATATACACTGGTATTTATTTCTGGTCTGCAATAAAAAAGTATGTCCACAGCCAAACAGGGAAGGAGGAAGACAGGAAAAAACCACACTTGTGGTTTTTCCAATATTTGTCAGGAAAGGAAAATCAAATTTAAGAACACGAATGACAATATGAGACCAAAGTCAGGAAGTTTAGGCAGCAGCACACCACTGGCCCTGAGCAATGTGGGTAGCCTGGGCGTTTCCTAAAGGGCTTCACAGCAAGCAAACAGATGTGAAAATGATCTCTGAAAGCACTCACAGGCTTTCAAAAGTCTGCTCCTCCCAGGTCTTCAAATCAGGGAGCCACTTTCAGAGATAAGCCCCAGATGGCTCAGCAGTCTGCTACCGCGGGTGCAAGATTGATTCCTGCTACCGTATTTCCCCGAAAATAAGACCTAGCTGGACAATCAGCTCTAATGCATCTTTTGGAGCAAAAATTAATATAGGACCCGGTATTATATATTATATTATATTATATTATATTATATTATATTATATTATATTATACCCAGTCTTATAGTAAATGCTAGCAGTACTTCCCCCCCACCCCGCCCCATCCAGGGCAGAGACCAAATATTTTAACTGTGTTACCAAGCAAAAACAGCCCAGTGCACACAACAGGTACTCAAAAACACCTGTTAAATTAAACATTGATTCCTACTTATACTGACCATTACATAGTGTGGTTCCCAGACTGTTTGCTTAGTGCTTAGTGAAGAATTCTCAGAGTTTCACAAACATCTCCTTCCATTTATGACATGAGATGATCAAACAAGACAACAGGATGTGGAAACACTAGAAAAAGCCCTAATAACAGGAGCACCCCTTCCCTAGCTCCAATAGGCCAGCACTCCAAGCCCAACACTAGGCAATCCCACATCATCCCCAAGAAGCTCTGGTCCTGCCTTCCCGTCCTCAGAGTCTTGCACCCCAATATTTCTGAGTCTCACACACAGCACAGGTCCTCTTACCATCAGACTCACACTTAAGTACCTCACAGTCTCTCACTCATTGAGTCACCCTCACACTCAGGGTCTTACACACTCACAGAGTCATCCTCAGACTCAGTTTCACAGTTTTCCAGCCCAGGGTCTCTCTCTCTCTCTCTCTCTCTCTCTCTCTCTCTCTCTCTCTCTCTCTCTCTCTCTCTCTCTCTCTCTCTCTCTCTCTCTCTCTCTCTCTCACACACACACACACACACACGGAGCCTTTCTCACATGCTCAGTCTTACACTCAGGGGCTCCCCCACTCCGGGAGTCACACTTCCGCTTGAGGTCCCTCTTACGCGCACAGCGTCATGCTTTGGAACGCTCTCAGCCGTAGCGTCTCATGTGCCCCGGCTGGTCCACCCCGCGCCCCTTCCCGGGCCCACATCCCGCACACTGCGGCGCTGGCGGAGGCTGTGTGGAGAGTTCGGCCCACGGAACGCAGCCCTGCCCGCTAACCCCACGCGCGCGCCCGGGACCCGTTACCTCGCGGGGATCAGGTGCTACCAGGATGCCGGGTCTCGCCGCATGAACTCTCCCCGCGCCTGCTCAGTCCCCGCCCCCGCCACGTCACCCGCCGCCGGATCGGGATAGCGCGCGTCGCGTCGGGACAGGGCCTCCTGCTCAGCGTTCTTCGGCGGCAGGCCTGGCAGAGGCTCTTGTCGGCCCCAGCGATTTGGCGGGCCGCGCTGAGACACCCTTGTGTGCCGTCCAGATCTCTGCGTGCACTTGGCGGCCAGCCCCAAGGCCGGCTGCGCCGGGGCCCACGAGGGCTGTGACCTGGGCCCAGCCACCTTTGCCAACTGGAGTGACACTCCCTGACCCTGCACGGAGGTACTCAGTACTCTATACGGGACGCTGCCACGGGGAGCTCTAACCGGCCCCCACGCCCCGTTCTATGTGACCTTTGGCCTGGTTCCCACTCCCAGGGGAACCCCATACAGCTCACACCGGGAGTTCTACACAGCCTCCTTACTCGGTTCACAGCCAACTGCCTAGGGACCCTAGGGAGACGCAGACACAGGACTTGTCCCCCAGACCACCACACATCCATTGAGGCCCCCACAGACACATGGGCACTGCTGGGCTTCCATAGCCAATCCTGAGCCTTCCTGAGGCTCAGGCTGGAGGACATTCTTCAGTCCTCTTTTTGCCTGACCTGGCTGACACCCCTCAGGGGGCTGCACCCTCCTGCCTCTTTATGTCCCTCTGGTTGTTCCTCTTCCATGTCCTAGGGCTCTTCCTCTGGTGGCTATGGGGCTCTGTCTAGGGCCTTCCGACTTCAACGACTTCACCGGCAGCTGAGCCTTAGCTTCCTGTCCATACTTCAAGCATGACTCTCCTGAGCCATGGACTCATATCCCCCGGAAATGTGTTCACAACTGTATATTCTCTGCTTCCAGACTGACCACACCCAAACACTTGCTCCCCGCCAAACAGTGACTCAGCCAGAGGCGGACAGCACCCTGAACCCCTCCTCCTTCAGCCCCATAGACGCTGCATCTCATGGTTTTCTTCTCCCCAGCCTTAATAGCCTCCCAATCCCTATCCTGCTTCCTCCAACCCATCCCCACAGGGTAGGGGGTGCTCCAAAAATACAGATTGGAATGACTTCATAACTCCTCTGCCTAAAACCCTTCCATCTTCCTCCCTATAGACGTGAGATGAAAAGCCCTTGTGCTCTCTGCTTCGAATACCTTCTTTAGGTGTCGATGACAGTTTGTATATATTTGGAGTCATTAGTCTGACCCTTTGCCCCCTGGATCAGTTCCTCCTGCCTCCCTGGAGGCTCTGGACACTTGTGTCACACAGTGGCAGCCAGTTCACTTGTCCTTGCAATAGCTACACATACAACCTTCCAGCTCCCAGACCTCAGGCTTTGCTGTCTCAAACCCAGTTACAGCAGCCCACCAGCTGAAAGCCCAGTATGCACCAAGCACTGAATTGGATGTTCTCCAACACCACCAGTGTTCCTCAGGGCTACCCTGCAGGGTATATTTATTCATCCCCATTCTTCAAATGAGCAAACTGAGGCTCAGGGAGGTCAGGAGACTCCCCAGACTATTCAACGAGCTCATAGAACTCAGATTTGAAACCCGGTCTGCTGGTCCTGAAGCCTGCTCTGACTCCATGCCCTCTCTGCAGCTATGAAACCAAGGGTGACAGTTCAGCTGAAATGGGTCAAGGGTGAATGAGTGGCTGCAAGGCCACCATATGGGTGTGTGGGTGTCTGCAGAGTTAGGAGTCAGGCTGCGCAGGGCCTGGGGGTAAGGGTTTGCTCCCTTTCGTGTTGTCATCCTTTTACCAAAGCCGGTGATGCAGCTGGACCTGTGTATCCCTAGGCATCCTCACCCTCTCTAGGCCACCCCTTCTCCCAGGTTTGGCCAATAGTAATTGGTGTGGTGAGAGGGCTCAGAGTTCCCTCTAGTGGCCGAGAATGTATCAAGGCCTGAAGCCCAGGCTGGCCCTGCCCTATGGAGACAGGAACCGGGGCTACCACCTCAACTGGCCCTGGCTCGTGGCTCTGCACTAGATTTCAGGCCTGGGCCCCATTCCAATGCATGTTTCCCTCTCTCAGACTCTCTGTTTCTGTCTTTATCCATCTCCACTTGGTCCCCAGTCTCTTAGTCCTAGTCTCTGCCCCTCTCGGCCTCTGTCCATACCGGTCCCAGTCTAGTGTCTCTTCCTCCCTCAGTCTTATTCTGTCCCCAAAGCAGGACAGATGGTGGGCAGAGGAGGTGAAACAAAATAGAGGGGTGGTGTCTGGAGCTCTAGGTTCAAAGGATGCTGAGACCGGCGAGCTGAGAGAACAGACTGGGGAGTCCAGCCAGGGTGACCTGCAGGATTGTCCTTGGTACCCAGATCTGAGGTGGCATGTGGGGCCTGTGACTAGACAAAAACAGGAACTATATTCCAACAGGGATGTTTCAGGTCCCAGGAAGGGAAACAGATTCCAGAGGAGGGGGCAGGAGGATGAAGTCTAAAGAGGCACACAGGAGCTACGCTTTCGTGCTGAGCGCCCATCAAGGCCCCAGGAAAAGTCTAACCCCAGATTACCTACCTCTCTAGCCCCCTCACCCCTCCACTACCTCCCTCCTCTCATGCTCAGAGCAGAGCCGAGGCCAGAGTACTTTACAGCATCCAGAATACTTTTATTGCCAGAATCGAGGTACAGCCCGCTCCGAGTCCCGTGCAGGACTCACCACTCAGGAACGAAGGGAGAGAGAGATGCTGGGTATGTACACAACAGAGAAAATCCGGCTCCACAGAAACCTTGTGGGAGCGCAGCACAGTCTAGTCTCACCGTGGCTTTGGGGCCCCGCCCTAGTGGCTAGACCCATGTCTTGGCCTTTGGCTATTGCCGACTTGGAAACCAAGCCCACCACGGCAGATCCAGATTCTCCAGCCCTGCTATCAAAGGGAGATCCATGCAGCACCTCTGAGACAGACAGAAAACCCCCAAGGGGGCTCCAAGGCACCTGGCTCTCACAGGGGCCCACTCAAGTGTCTGAGCTAATCCCTACACACTAAACACCACTGAGCTGCCTGGTGGAGGTAGGTGCTGGGCAGGGTAGGCAGCAGCCCTGTCTCCTTTCAGCCCTGTGCCAGCCCACTTGGGTGCTAGAGAAACCCTAGGGCAGGGTGGCAACATGGTGGGGTTAGCAAGAGGGCAGTTCAGGGAAGCTCTGAGTCACCGTGGCTGCTCCCTTGAATTCTTTTTTCATGACGATCTAAAAGGCCAGAGCACGGGGCCTTGCTCTTCCTTGAACCACAGTCCCAGGGCAAAGGGAGCCAGCATCAATACTGCGGGAAACAGCCCAACCAAAGGGATCAGAGCTCCCCCCACAACTGGCTCGAGGGTGAGGGCGGCGTCTGCTTTCCAATCCTGAGCTAGGCTGTTTTTGGAGGTGAGGGAGGTAGGAGTGAATACCCAGGGCCTGGGAACCACAGAGGACACAACCCACCCCTGCCCGCAGGGGGAACTGGGCTGCCCCACAAAAACCACAGTCAGACTGTGGAGCAGCTAGGCCACAGAGAAGCCAGCAGCTCCAGCCACCCATGGCTAGTAGAAGGTCTACCTGTGGCCAGCGTGTGGGATCACCTCAGGGACCAGGTGCCCACCCCTGGGACTTTTGGGAATAGGGCCCACAGTTCAGCCATATCCCTCATGGAAGGCTAAGGGGCCAGGGCCTGGTGTGTGAATGTGAAAAGGCCACAGGGGTAGGAAGAACACATGGCCCCTGAGTTGAGGATTGGATCCAGGTGCCAGCCAATCCAACCGTGGAGCCAGTCCTGAGGTCACAATTCCATCAGAAGCAGCAGTTTTTCCATTAAGGGTCCCTCTAGTGAGTCCAGACTATTTCTTCCTTCCTCATTCCCAGAGAAAGAATAGGAAACAGTATTCCCCATGGCAGAGGTTTCATACTCCAAGTCCCAGGGCCATGGATGGTCAGTCACAAATTGCTAAACTCATGGGCTATGGCAGCCCTGGAGGCCAAGAAAAGTAGCTGTGGCTGAGCTATTGCACAGCCCTGCCTAGCCCAAGAATCAGGGCTCAAGGAGCACGCGTTTCAGATAGGCCAGGGTAGTGGCATTGGCTAACATCTCAATGTGCTCGCTGCCTGGCAGTGCCTGCAATGATACTTGGTGCTCCTGGCGGTTGCGCCAGGTCTGGCACTGCAGGGCACTCTGCAAGTTCACAGTGCCATCGCCATCACCAAAGTAGATTTTAGGGTCGCTGTCCGGGAAGCTCTCATAGTAGAAGGAGTCTGGCGTGGGGACACCAGTGCCATAGAGGCAGTGCAGCTGCACGCCAGGTGGCACCATAGCTTCAACCAGCCCCTCCGTGTCCTGACGCATGAGCCAGCCATCGTCAAAGCCAATGTCCTGGAAGAAGCGCTGATAGTCGCGCAGCGTGTAGTTGGTCGTGGGTGTGCGCACAAACACCTTCTCAGGGGACCAGGTATAGTTGTAGGGCAGCAACCAGCTGGTAGAGACGGCAGACCGCTGCTGCTCCCGGATCTTCAGGGGACTAATGACCGGGATCCGGTTGTTGTCCCCTGCAGAGAGAGGGCTCCAATGAGTGTGCTGAGGAAGGCAAGCTGGCGGGGCATCATGCTCACCCCCAGGGACCCTGCTGGACCCCAGCCAGTGGCCCAGTCAGTGCACCAACATCTCTCCACTGTGACCATTATAACTCCCATGCCTGCACTGGCTTTTACTGTTTCCCTTTATTTTTGCTACATCCGGGAAGCACCCAACCAAGCCTTGTTTCTTTCCTTTTGCATTTTGTCACCTGGGGTTTAGGCAACACACACCCACATGGTATGTGACTTATCACTGGGCCTGTGGACACTGACCTTATGGAAGGTGAATCAGCAAGTGGTCAGCTCACAGGCACGTTCCTCTTTCTTTTTCATTTATTTTTTTTATTACATTGAGCTATGTAAACATTCTTCCTTGGCTTAGGCCTGCTGCCAGCCAGTCCTGGTCTCATACCAGTCACCTACCTGTCACTGACCTGGACAGGGCAGGAGAGGAGGCTGCAGACAGAGTGAGAGTCCTTCTCACATGGGAATGCCAATAACACAAACACACCCACCAGCCGGTGAGACCTCCAGAGGTTGAGCTGGAACTTGGGAACAGGAACCTCTGACCCTGTTCAGGACCCATGGCCATCCATCATCACTCTACCTCTCTGACTGACCATAGAAAAACAGCTCTGCCTGGTGGGGCCTGGCTCTAGGACCTCCAAAGAAAGGGAACCCCTTAGCTAGAGGTCCATGACTACCACCCCTCCCCCACCCCCGCTCCTGGACTGCCAGGGCCTGAGAGAACAACTTCCCAGCATCTGAGGCAAAGCTCTAAGAGGACTCACAGGGAAGCTGCCCAGCCAATCCAGGGTCACTACTGGGACGAGCACTGGTCTGATCTGATCACAACAAGCAGGTCAGGCAGTGCCAGTGACTTGAGGGAGAAAGCTCATCAGATGCTTGGCACAGCTCTGCCTCATGGCTCCTAAAGTGAGGGGCCATGGGACTCACACCTAATCCTAGCAGAGGGAGGAAAGCCCTATGGCTGCAGCTGGCAGGTTCTGACAGTTGTGAAAAGGCAGGTGGACTGGGGAAGAATGGGGAAGGAGATGGTTTTCCCAACTGCCTAGCAAGCAGGCCCAAGCAGATCTGCACCTGCTTCCTCCCTGTGTTGCCCACAAGGGTTCCCCGCTGCTACACATGGAGTTGTAACTCATAAACAGGAAACTGTAGTATAGTCTTCCTTCTCTGGGGCAAAGATGGAATGAAGTGAGGATGGGGGTAAGAGAGAGGGAGAAGACTCCCCAAAGAACTCTGGGTCAAAGCAAGTCAGGCCACCCAGGCCTGAGCACAGTGTGTGTACACATGTGCACGAGCAGCTGTATGACCAACAGTTCTGCCACTCCATGTTCATGCAGTAAGATAGTTACACAGACAATAAGGGTCAACCAGAGAGACAACATTAGGAGCAGTGTTGGATTCTCTTTAGCAAAAAGAGGTATTTCGAAAAGAATACCATTCTAGAGAAAGAAGGGTTCAGACCCAAAAGAGAAGTGAGCATGGCCCAGGAGGATGCTGTAGAGGGAATGAGAAAATGCCACCCCCAACACATCCCCCCATGGTGGGCCAGGCAGGGGCTTACCTGAGGCCAGGACGCGCAGGGTCTTGGCCACGCCCCCCCAGGGTGCGCCCAATGCCACGAAGGCACGAATATACTTGTCCTTCCAGGCCTGTGGCTGCCGCTGCAGAAAGTAGAGCGTGTACATGTTGCCCATACTGTGGGCAACCAGCACCACAGGGCCCCCATACAGCTGGTGCATCGCCTCGATCATCTCCTGGAGGGCCAGGAAGTAGGGCCCGTTTTCATCTGCAGGCCAGAGCCAGGCAGGGGTCAGGCAAGAAGGGTCCTGGCACCTGAATCACTGACTAGTGGGGAGAGTGCTAAAATCCCAGTGGGAATGGGCTGGTTTTCCCTCAGGTGCCATGAAGGTAGGAGACAAAGGGGTTCCTTTTCCCCTCCTCAGACTCACTATCATTCCCCAGGGCTCAGAGGCCCAGAAAGCCTGGGGAGAGGAGTGGGGAAGGACAGGACCGATTGACCAGGGGTGGTAGCTGTCACCACTGGGCGAGGCACCAGAGGTCCAGGTGTAGGGGAGAGCCCAGGGCCTGTGGTGGCTGTGACCTCCCTGTCCCCACCTCCTAAGACCTCAGGTAGGAAACAAGGGTGACCACTTACTTGGGGCTCGGCGCCAGTCGTAGGGGGCTCCCCGGACATCCTCACCCCGTGTGTAGCCCCAGCCCACAAGGCTTTCCACCATTGTGTGAAAATAGGAACCTGTAGATAGAACTGCATAGGATTACAGAGGTTGCAGTCAGTGTCACCACCTACACCACCCTTGCCAAGGAGACTGTGACATCTACTGCAGGGAGGTCCCTGAAGGAGTGCTCTGTGCCCACATCGATCAGAGACAGGTCACAGGTTACCCCTTCAAACAAACAGGGTTCCTCCTGCTCTAGGAGTCCAGCAAAACCTCAATCTGGCCCCATTCCTGGAAAGCATGAGAAGGGCTACATACCAACACTGCTTTTGCTGGGGTCCAGGAACTCCAGTGAGAAGGTCTGCCCAAAGCCGGGGACATGCACATCCACACCATCAGGAAACTGGGTGGCCCGGGACGTTCTGTTATACACGAGCCTGTCAGGAGGGGATATTGAGCTGGTGACACAGAGGTAGCACTGAACTTGGGTGTCTCTCAGTACCGCCCTGTGTCCTGAGCTGTACTCCCTTCCCATCCTCAGGTTTGGTCAGATGTATAGGGGAGACCAGAAAGTAACTGTGGGGGTTCAGAGCTAGTCACCGGAGATGTGCTTCCACGGTGTACAGATTATTTTGAGCTAAGGGCAATTTTAGCTTGAGTCAGGCTCAAGAGAAACTTCTGTCCCTCCCTTTAACTAGCTAGAAGAACTTGAATTAGGAGCCTTGCCCACAATAAGAGATTATCAGTGATCTCTTTTTGGCCCACCTATATGGGCAGGGCAAACTTCTATTTATTAAACATCTGCTCTTCGTATCATTCTGCAATGAACCTTTGAAGCCCCCAGGGCATCTTACCTCATCCCTTTCTGTCCCTGAACTTCTCGTGCATGTGGGGCCTCTGATTCTCTCATGTACGTGGGATTTCCACACATGTATAATAAGTTTGGTTATCTTCTCTTGCTAATCTATCTCACATCTATTTGATTATTAGACCAGCCAAAAGAACCTTGAGGGTCAACGAAAGTTTGTTCCTGCCCCACATAACAAAGCAAGTTTATAAAGCACAGATCAGAGTGAGGACTCCCACCAAGGCTCACTCCAAAAATTGACCCCAGGACTCCCACTGAGACAATAGTCCCTTCTTCTCAATGTCACCCACCCCGAATGCAGGTCTTGGTTCTGGCTGAGAGAGGGAAGTGCCAGGCCTAGCTCTGCCACGAAGCTCACACTTGACCCCAAAAGGCAGGGAGGCTAACCTCACAGGCTCCTTCCGCTCATCCCTATAGACCCAGGTCCTGTCACTACTGCAACACATCACAGGGCAAAGGAGACAGTGAGAGCAGCACACGACAGAACCAAACCAAGAGACAGCCAGCTCCTTGGCTGCTACGTGGGTGGACAGGCAAAGCTGGGGTAGTGGGAGCAGGAGGAAAGCCTTATGCCAGTCCTGGAACCTGCTCTGGCCTCCCTTGATACCAAGGAGGCAAATGTGCCCGAGAGAACATAGGCTCGACCTGGTGGGTCTGGGTTCCATCCTCCTTAAAGATCAGCCAGAGAAAGCTGACAGGCTCCCCCACATTGACCCAAATAATAGGTCCTGGTGGCCTGCTATCTCTAGGGCAATCTGTAGATTATCCGAATGGCCACTCAGCAAAGTGCAGAAAATAGTTCTGGAAAGCAATGCAGCTCTGTGTTGGATGAAAGTCTAAATAGGTCACAGGAGCAATGAAGGTAGACGAGCCCCTCTTGGTATCAGCCCACACCTCCAATTGGCAGTACCTGAGACCATGTCTCTGGTACAAAAATAGAAATGCAGATCAACAGCCCAGAAATAACTCTGATCACGCACAGAGGAGGAAGAGTCAACAATGCCGGCCTCTTTTAAGATTACGACTGGGAAAGTAAAGCTCCAGGAACAAATTTTAATTTGTTAAGATTACATTCGGCTCACACCTTTATTGAGCACCAGTTGTGCTCTAGGTTCTACTGCTATAAAGATAAAGGAGATATAGTCCCTGCCTTCAGGGAGCTCAGTCTGGGAGGGAAACAGCTCAGGGTCACACAATTCTAGGTTTGAATCCCGGTTCTGCCCCTTATGAGCTGAGTGACCCTAGGCAATTTTGTAATGGATTTGAGCTTCCAGATTTCCTCCACTGCAAAACAGGTTTGAAAACAGCACCTGTTTCATAGGGTTGCCATAAGACTAAATGAAAGTATATAAAATGCACAGTGTGTATATATTCAATAAACAGTAATTCTTATTATATGGAAACACCCTTGGAAACAAAGTTTCCGGAGGATCAGAGGAAACAGGCAGGTAGCATGGGGGAAGGAGAGGTTAACAGCTCAGGAGTGGCAGGGACCTAGCTTAGGTTTGAAAGGGTGAATGGGAGGGAATTTATCAGGCAAAGGGTATAGAAGTAGATTCCAGGTTGAAAGAACAGCATCTGCAAAGGCATGGAAACATGGTATGTCCCAGGAAGAACAAGAAGCTGAAGGGGCAAGTGTGGCCAAGCCAGAGGCAAGGGAAGGGGTCAGGGCCACATTGAGGCTATGAACAGGGGCTAAAGCGTAGAAACCAGGGTTAGGGCTTGAGGCACAAGGCATGGAAAGGAGAGGGTACGGTCAAGAGCAGTGGGAGAGGGAAGAAAGTTCTGTCTGAGATTGCAAAAGGTGGTGCCTACCAGACCGAGGAAATGGGAAGGGAAAAAGGTCAGTGACCTTGCGGTCTCTTGAGGTGGGGGTGAGATGGAAATGGACTCTGGAGGCCTCTTTAGGTTGAGTTGTTGAGCAGCACCCCGCCTGCGCCCCAGCTCCCACCTGATATTGTCAATCCAGCAGTCAATGATGACAGGCAGCAGCAGTTCGAGGTTCAGCCAGAGTGTGAAGTAGCTGTCCGTTTTTTTGGAGCAGAGGTAGTGCACAACCTTCGGCTTGTCCAGCTTTGCCTCCAGCTGGTTGCCCAAATCACCAGGCACTGTAGCAGGGCATAAAGCATTCATGAGACCCTGGGTCCGACAGGCTGGCACCTTCAAGGCTTGAACCCAAAGGCCTTCCACCCACAGCCACCCCACGCAACAGAGTTGGCAGGGCCTTGTTCACTCTGACCAAAGGAATGAGAAACAGGACAGAGCACTGGGCTACTTAACCCATCAAAATTGAACCAGACAAAGCACTCCAAGACAGGCTTGTAGAAGGAGCCCATGAACAGAAACACAGTTGAAAGAAGCTCATCCTGGCACCTGCTGACCTACCAAAGTCCCCAGGACTTGCTAAAGGCCACAGTCCAGTAAGGTTTCACAGGGCAGATCATGTAGAGGGCCCTAGCATCTCAGCACCCTTGGACCAAGTGTTGGAGATGGCTAACCTGAACCAACACACCATTCTGGCCATAGCCCAGTGGTGGGTGGGGGTGAACAGGCCTCAAGGATGACTTCTCTCTATCCAAGCTGGCCTATCGAGTCTACACAGAGCCCTGGGGAGCCTTGTGACACTCAAACCTATACCCGTTGCTTCACTGTCCAATATTCAAGGCCCTTTAGGGTCTATTTACTCTCAGGGACCTTTCAGGCTTCACCTGCTCCCACATGCCATGCTCCCGACACCTCCCAAATTCATTCCCATTTAGGATCCATGATCACAGAGTGAACAACCAGAGCGTGGCTCTCCTAGGCATTCACGGGGCTCAGACTGTAAACCCAGCCCAGCAGAGGGCACACCCATCTGCGCACCATTTCAGTGTCCTCAGGTCAGCCACGGGAGGCAGGCATAGCAATTGCCTTCACCTCCTTTCATGATGTAGGTGCAGAAGTGGGGAGTCCCCAACATGACAGGCTCTGGATGACACGCCCGTGGACTGGGCAGAGGAGTGCTGAGACCTTGGTAATTATCTCCACCAAAGGAAATGGCTGAAAGAGGAAGTCACCAGATCTGCCTTGCCTGGATGTCTTTTACTCTGGCCAGGCTGCGTGACCTCTAAAAATAGTATGGTCACTTCCTGAGCACCCTTGTGCCTAGAACTAGGACAAGAGCCATCCATGTGTCTTTCACCTCAAGTAACACTGAAAGAGAACGTCATTATTATGCTCACTTTACAGCTGAAGAAACTAAGGCTGGGAGAGGTAGAGATGGCTTACTGTAGACCCTTCCCCCTGCCGAGGGTCTTCTTCTGTGTCACTTTTCTGGCCTCTGCTTCCTCTACCACCAATTTGAGTCCCGCCCATAGAGGCTGGTCACCCTTGGATGCTGATCCTTTGGTGGCCAAGGGCAGGTCCCTGCTCTGTGCCCAGGAATAGCTTGTCCACTGCCCACCATGGGTTTTCCTGGGATTAATACCAACAGCCTCACTCTCTGAAAAGCTGGGCAGGTCAGGATTTCAGTTGCTCTGTGACTCTGGGTTGGGCCTGAAGCTCCTCTGCTGTGACCTAGGATAACCAAGAACTCAGTACATTAATGAGTGCAGTTAGCACCAATCCAGGAGAAAAGGCTGCATGTCTTTCAAGAACCACACACTTCCCAATGCCACACCCTTTATACCCAGAACTCCTTAGGCCCACCCATGGCTCCCTGAGGGCCCCCAGGATAAAGTCCAGATGACCCAACCAGTCATGAGCTTACATAAACCACTCCAACCCGCACAACTCCACTCTAGAGAGCCTGGACAGCCTCCCTCCCTCTAATATGTAGTTCCCTCTGCCAGGAACTCTCTCCTGGCCACAGCTCCAGCTGCTTACTCCAGGAAGTCTTCCCTGACTGGGTCAGTGGATTCTCTGTGCTTGCCCAGCACAGACCTCATCTCTGGGGATTATCCTGCAAGTTTAGGGAAGGCAGGGCCAAGTCTGCCTAATTCCCATAGTGAACCTGGGCCCAGCATCCTCCTGGAGCATTTCCTGGCCCCGAGCTCATGGTGGGGGATTCCTTAGGACCAAACTGCCTGCCAATCCTACCTTTCTATGATCTGCATCATCCCCTTTAAAATACTCCCAGCAGAAAGAGCATAGGGGTCATACTGCAGCAGACTCAGTATGTAACATATACCTCAGCATGCCTCTGCCTTCAGGAGTCCTGGCTGCTCACCGACACACTACTTTTGGGTGAGAACGACAGCCTGCATTAGGCATTCAAGGCCCTCAAGACAGAGATCTCATCTCTGCCCACCACCACAAGGAAACACTGTGGCTTCTGTACAGTTACAGAGGCCAGGATCAAGGAGCAGGTAAGCAGGAGAGGTCTCCTGATCCCAACATAGCTTAGTTCAAGCAGGTCTGGAAGGGTAAAAGTACAGGCATGCTTCCTGACATCTGTTCATAGCCACTGTCCCAAGTCTTACCTGTCTTTAGTCATCCTCAGATTCCCTAGGGCCTTCTCCCTCAGGCACAATGTCACCCATTTGATAAGTTTCAGGGGAGCCCTCTCTCCTCAAAGGAGAGCAATCCTTTCCCAAAGAGCTTCCTCCCAGCAATGCCCTCTGTGTGAGGCTGGAAGGGTTGAGGGAGGCAGCCTCCTAGCCAAGCCCAAGTTAACGCTAAGTCTCCTGGGGGCCAACTCTGAGGCCACCTTTCCCAGCACTGGCCCTCAGGAGTGGGGCAAAAGGACCTGTTTTTTGCAACTGAAAAATGGGGATAAGGCGAGGCAAGATTTGGACCTTTTGTGGATAGGATAACCGATGGAAAACTGCACGGTAACCTTCCCGCTTACCCCCATATTCTACAGGGAATGTGACAGAGAAGTTGACCACACCCGCGCCCAGTATGGCGGGAGGTGGAGGACCAACCCAGGTGACACGACAGTCATACGCTCCCCAACTCCGTGCTTAGAACAGATGCAAACTGGGAAGACAGCCCTCCCTCTTGCTCCCTGTCCTGCTCGACGCACGAACGAACAGACCCAAGACTGGACGCGAGCCTCACCCAGGACCACCGGAGGGGGACGTCCGGCGGGGAACGCCGGGTCTGCAAACAGCAGGAGAAATAAGAGGCCACCAGGGAGCAGGACTGCGCCGTAGGGGCAGAGGCAGAGACCCATGGCGTGAGAACGTAGGTCCAGGTCCGAGGTGAGGATTCAGCGCTCCGGGCTCGCGCCTAGGCCGGAGCGCGGCGACGCGCTTAACCCCGCCGCCCGCCACCACCCACAGCGATTGGGCCAATCACGATACACCTCTCTCAAACGGCCTGCCAATAGGGACTCACCGCCAGGCGCGTCCCTCCCAGGCTAGCTTGCCGCCCCGCCCCTGCACATCCCGGGCCAGCTCTCTTGACCATGCTGCTTGCCGAGCTCATCGATCGATCGAGGCTCAGCTTGGCTTCTACGCTCTCCGCCACCTACGGGGCACATCCAGCCAACCACTGCTGGGTACCCAACCCAGTCCTCCGTACTCGAAGTTTATGCTCCGCAGCGCCTCCGTGATCTGGGATCTGGAACAGGTCGGGCAGAGCGGGGATTCAGTGCTTGCCGCTGCTGAGCGACCCGGGTCAAAGCAAGGGGAAGGAGGGAAGTGAGTCCCAGGCAGTTCTAGGGCCTTAGGGGACCAGAGCTGATCAGGACCTTTGCGCAGCCCCCATACTGGTTCTTCGCACCCGACCCCAGAGCACCTGGGTTGTTCAGACAATCCCAGCCCAGGCAACCCCCTGCCGCCTGCCTCCCGCTCCCGCCACCGGCGGGGGGTTAGGAATGCGGATAGGAGAGGCCAGGTTAGAATGTTTCGTTTTTTGAGTGAGATGTATGTCCGCCCTTGTTAGGGGCCCGGAGTGTGGAGTTACCCTGCCCAATCAAGCAGTTTGCACCCAGTGTTGAGTACTCGAGGCTTGAGCCTCGACCCTGCGCCATGACCCATCGGCAAGTTCCCCCGCAGAGCGGGAGGGATTACTCAACTCGAAGTTTATGCTCCGCAGCGCCTCCGTGATCTGGGATCTGGAATAGGTCGGGCAGAGCGGCGATTCATAAATCGCCGCGGAGGCGCTGCGGAGCATAAACTTCGAGTTGAGTAATCCCTCCCGCAGAGCGGGTTGGGACTTCGTGGTCCCCCCATTACTCCCACCCCAAGCAAACCTGGGGATCCAGAGAGGATACAGGCTCCCTGAGTGAGGAATTGGGGGTGAACAGAGGGGATAGAGACTTGACAGCCGGTAATATGCCAGCATCATGCATCGCTCTGGGAGAGGGAGTCATGGGTTTGGAGACTGGAAGTCTTGATCCCACACTCCCTCCCGAGGGCCAGTCACACCCTGGTCAGCTGGTCTTAAGACCTCTATTCTTCCCCTTCCTTCCTTTCTTCCTCTTACTCAGTAATTGACCCTTTCCAGACTCTCAGAGTGCCCTTCAATGAATCTACTCACTATCTTGGCCTGCCTCTCCTGTGTTCTTATACTGAAACACACCGGTGGAGGAGGTAGCCTCCTCTTTTGAGGTCCAACTATGTCCCACCTCAGGCCCTGACCCAGTGACACTCCTCCCCACCAAAAAAAATTAGCACACCTGCCTCCCTCGCCTCCATCCCGGGCCCAGCAGAGGGGTTACTAAGGACCAATCTAGCAGGGACAGGCAGGAGACCAGAGCGAAGGGTTAAGTGGGGAGACGGTAGGGAACAAGACAGTGCTTTGCACTCTGCACTCTGGCACAGTCTGAATGTCTTGTCAGCCCAACAGCCTCAGGTGACGCTGAGGGCCATCACAGGGTGGCCCTGTCCTCAGGAGCAGTTCCTGAGGTGCTCACTCCCACGGCCCTGCAGGTAATAGAAACCATGGCCATTAGGGGAGGGGTTTCCAAGGCTTGGTCAGTAATGATCCATGCTGGCATTGTGAAGAAGGGTCAGAAGGTGAGGGTCCCCCCATTTCACATGATCCCACTATCCACATGATGGCTGCAGACCTGGGGTCACCCTGGACTCTAAATACCTCCCTGACTTTCAGGCCCACAATCAGATGGTCACCAGTCTTGCCAGCTCTACCCTCCCCAAACCAGACTACCCTAATCCCCATAGTAGCTTCCTCACTGATGTCCCAATTTGTCCCTTATTCCTGTGGGTTGTTCTCCACATACGAGGTTGAAATCATTAAACAGTAAGCCAGGCCCTATCACTGTCTGCCTAACCCCACTCGTGACCCTCCCATTGCATTCATCATACGCATTTCACTGATAGTGAGTGAGGATCCTGCAGGGTACTCTGACCATCTCCCCTGATTTCTACTCCCCCCTTTCTCCAGCTTTCTAATTTCCAGCCTCAATGGCTTCCTTGCTGCCTAGAGCAAGACAACCTCATTCTCCCTCAGGACTTCTGTACTTATTCCACTAGGATCATTCTGCCGCCCCAACTTTTGGGAACTCAACTGAGCTCTGCATTTAGGCCTCCGTCCAACATGACCATTGGCTTTGAAGCAGCCCCTGCCTGGCTCCCATTAAAATACAATCACTGGAAGAGCAAATCCTTCACATGTCCTATTACTGTCGCCTCCTGGGTTACTAGTTACCACCAGCACAGTATCTGGCACACAGCAAGTGCTTAACATATGTTGCATGAATGATTGATACACCCGTTCTCTACCTTCCAGGATAGGGTCCTGGTGTCTGTCAAACCTAGAGAAGAAGATAAGGAACTGAGAGGTCCAAGGGCTGGATGTGAGTTCTGGAAAAGACTGGGAAATAGGGAGGGTGTTCCTGTGGAGAGGAACATTTTGAGCGAAGACCAGAGGTAGGAAATAAATCCAGAGGCTGAAGAGCCAAGCCAGTTGTGGTATCTTCCTCAGGTGAAAATCCAGCTAACAGCCTTTACCCCTCCTGTGTTACTGGGCTCTTTGCATTCCCTCTCCTTTGCCCAAGCTGCAAGCTCCTCTACCTGGACCAGGTGGGTGGATGGGCTTGGGGCAACCAACCAAGATCAGGGCTTCTGAGCTGGTTTGGTAGCCATAGCTGAGCCTATTTGGAAGCCAAGTGAGTCTCCTAAAGCTAATAGCTCAGTACGCTTCTATTCCTCTGCTGCCAGAGCCTCCCTGGATTCATGAGACGCCAAACACTGACACAATCATGACTGAACCTTGGGGGAAAGGGGCCCAGAACAGGGTATCTAACCTGGCTTAGACATCAAGGAAGGCTGCCTGGAGGAAGAATTAAAGACCGGTCTTCAAAGATAAGTAGGAGTTTGCCAGGAAAACAAGGGGATGAGTAGGTCGGTGGGTGCTCCAGGCAGTGAGCTTAGCCAGTATAATACAACAGCCTCCAGACCCGAACAATCCCACCTGTGTGTCTAGAGCACATAGTGGGTGAGAGTGGAACAGAGTGGTTGAGGGCCCTGAAAACCAAGTTTAAAAACGTGGCCTATGTCCAGCGAGCCAGAAGCCACGGAGATTCTCAAGCCTAAGGGAGGATAGTATTAGCCAGTGGGTAGTATTAGGGCCTTCCCCTTTCACTTCAGTGCACGCTCCGCTCCTCTGACCGCAATACCTCGGTCAAGAGACAGAGTCAGTGCGCCCTCTGGTGGGAATTCAGCGGCGATTCCGCAAAGGCGCGGTGATAGGAGCCTTGGTGGGCCCAGCGTTCTTGCTACTCTGGAGTCCCGGGAGATAAGGAAGGGTGACAGCTGGCCCAGCTGAGGGTGGGGATGGGCCTGGGCTAGGGAGTGTGGATCATCGGCGGGGGGGAGGGGCGGGGGAGGGACCCCAGCAGGCACCGAGCGTCGAATCCTCTCCCACAGCGGGATATTTTATGGCCTGGGAGGGAGGGCTTTTACACCACTCCTAGACTCCCCGGAGGCCCATAAGAACGGCCAGATTCCCCTCCCCACGGGAAGATCCCCACCCTATATCCGCTCTGACCTTCATGTACCGGCGGCTGGAGCGACCGCTGCCTTTGTGACAGGACTCATGAGGCGAGTCCTGCCACGAAGAAGCGAGGCGAAGAGGCGAGGACGAGATTCCGGATGAGATTCCACGAGCCCCTGCTGGCGAGACCAAGTTACTTTCTCCCAAATACCTGGGGTACGGTTTGGGAAAGTCATCTGGCAGGGCGATTGGAGACTCGCTCACACCTCTCATTTATCTTATCTCTGATTCATTCATTCATGATTCGTGAATCCTAGCAGATGGGGCAGAGGACATTTATCAATGAAAAACAGACGTTTCAAACTACAGTAGGGACCTCTGTTACAGAATGAGGTGCCCTGAAGGGGGAAAATCTGGAGGAAGAGCAGGGTTAGTTAACTAGGGCAAGGGTGGCTTGGGAAGGAAAGAAAGAAAGCAGACTGACTATGTAAAGGCCCTGTGGCCCCAGGGAAGGTTACTATCCTTGGACTACTCAGAGGCAGACAAAGCAAGTCAATAATTCATTCAGTAAGTCTTGAGCAATTGTAGTGCTTCCTAAGTATCTTGGGGGGATTGGTTCCAGACCCCCACCCCTCCCAGCCCCCCAATACCAAAATTCTCCACATGCTTAAGTCTCTGATATAAAATGGTGTAGTATTTGCATATAACCTAGGCACTTTCTGCCCTACGCTTTAAATCACCTCTAGATTACTTATAACATCTAATGTAAATGCTATGTAAATAGTTATTATACTGTATTTAGGGATCGACTTTGTGGAATTAAAAAAAAAATTGATCCACTGTTGGTTGACTCCACAGATGTGGAACCGCGAGTTAGGAGGGCCAATTGTATGTGCTACATGCTAGGCCCAGAGATAGGCGCAGGGGATGAGCCTGTCCTCAAGGATCTGGTGTTCTTGTGGGTGGGGCAGGGAGACAAGTGATTTGTGTTAGCTGTTGGTTTAGTGGGGGGGAGTGAAGGGGGAAAGGAGATACGAAAGCTAATTGGGGACAGGAGCACGGATGTTTAGTATTAATGGGGTGATGTGGAAGCACCCATCTGAAGATGTGTAAAAAAGAGCTCAACAAAGCAGGGCTCTAAGGTTATTTTAATGAATTTAGGTTTTCAAGGTGAATCCAAGTCTCATGCGGGTAGGGGCGGGAGGTGGGACGCACAGGGGTTTTGGGGAGCCTCCCCACACTGCCAGCCCCTAGCCTCAGGTTCACTACCGAGCAGGGACCTGGACACGCATGAATGGGAATGCGGTCCCATGGGAATGCGCTTAGGACGGCCAGAGGTACCACACTGGAAAGGTCAGTCACCTTGAAAGGGAGGCTTCCAGGAGGACGGGATTTCGAGACCCACCCTGAAAGACGAATAGGGAAAGGCCTAGAACAAAGGTCTAAAGGTTGACTGCATGGAGGCGCTAGGATGGGTTAGACAGACATTAAGCAGAGCCCTGATGGCCCACGAGGGATGCCGGGGCACTGACCTGTAGCAGCAGCCCCGACAAGAGCCGGACAGGAGCTATGCACCTGGCCAGGGAAGTTTTAGGAGAGGCCCCAGGGCTGAGGCACTGCTGGGATGAAGGCGAGTTGGCAGCAAAAGCTTGGCGGGGAGAAGGGCCCGACTACGCCTGGCGCACGCGCGCTCTAGGGTGGGTGGGGGAGGGGCCTTACCTTGCTGTTGCGCCCCGCCCCGCGAACAAATATTTGACATTCCTGGCTTATCTAGAGGGGGCGGGGCCCGAAGAGCGAGGGCCCTTCCTCCCTCGAGCCTGATTGGCTTAGTGCTTTCAGGGGTGGGGACAAACGGGCAGGCCCGGGTCCGCGGTCCAGAGACCCGCAGCCGCCCGCGGACACCACCTACCTACACCCCAAGGGGAAATGCTGGTCGCCTGAATCCGCTAGAACTGTCTACTTCCCACTCTCCCGGCCGCCGTGTCCCGGCGCGAGTCACTTCCGTCCCGGGCGCCTCAGTCTCTTTATCGGTCAAGTGGGGACTCACTGCAGTGTGGGTTCAATGGGCAAAGCCTTGGAGGCCCCCTCCATGTCCCGGTCTTCCGCTCTCCCCATTGTCCGAAGCTCTGGAAACAGCGCCCTGCTTTTGCGAAACCGCGAGGTGCGGCTCCTGCCTGTTTCAGATCGGTCTTGGCAACCCCATGTCTTTGTTCTTGACAGGCTGGAGTACCTTCTTCCCGCCGGATTCTCATTCAGTTTCTCAGTCACATAAATGAGAGAATTTGGGGAAGTTCGGGCTGCCTGGAAACGCGCCTCAAAGGAGCCTCACCAAGATCGACGGGTCGAAAAAGTGCTGGAAGCCCTGCACGTGGCACTGTCCCAATTGGGATGTTGGTCCGGATTGGAGAAGAGGATCAGCGACTCCCGCACGCACACTTGACACATTTGCCGCTAGTCCCCACCCGCCAACGCGCTTACATCTCCAGGCAACAGGCCCGTCGTCAAGGGGGTAGGGCGACAAAAATAGGCAGGAGTCCTCACGTAGGGTAAGGGTGAGGCCCCAGGCCCGGACCATCTGGTTTAGGCTCGTCTTGAGTGCCTCTCTCGGGAGTTGCGGGGTTGCTCCCTCGTTCCCCAGCACCGAGGCTTGCGCACCTCCGACTGCGCTTTGGCACCGCGGGCACTTCCTGGAGCCAAGCTAAGGTCCGGTCTTCGCACCTGCATGGAAAGTCCTGCCCTGTGTCCTCTAGCCCTCCCCCCGCCCCCACCCCGCTCTAATGACCTCTGGTGATCCCCATCCCCCCGCCCCCAGTCGACCTCTGGTGATTCCCCCACAAGCCTCTGGGTGATACCTGGTAACTCTCATCGCCTCCTTTGACCCTTGGTGACTTACTTCTGTCACCCCCACACCGGTCGTCGTGACCCCCACCAATCCTAGACTGCTTCCTGGTGATTTTCACAAGTCCAATGTGATCCTTAGGACTAGAGGGCTGTGGTTTTGCCCTTTCCTTGGCGGAGGCCTCATGGAGCGGGAAGGAGGAGGATGGGGATGGGGTTGTCCCAGAAGTCAGCTGGCTGAGGGAATGGGAATCCGAGCCCTAAGCTCACGCCCAGGCCAGGCGTCTGAGCACGCCTGTTCTGGGTTAGGTTCTAGCAGCCCTCCCCCAAGGCTCCCGGAGCCGCCCTCGGTCACGTGGCCCGCGGGGCGGACAGGTAACTTGCCCAGAGAGGGCGGGGGCCGGGAGCTGCCCCGCCTTGCGGGGCCCCGCGGGCGGGTCTCAGCAGCGCCCACTGCGCCAGCCCTGCCGTAGGTGCCGCCCCCAACACACGGTGTCCCGCCCAAGCTGATCCGCGTCTGCCATCGGTCGGTGCGTGCGTGCGCCTCGTCGGTCCGCGTGTGTGTGGCCGAGCGCCCCCTTCCTCTGCGGCCATGACTCCGCCGCCACCCCAGCCACCGCCCCCGGGTCCGAACCCCGCCGCAAACTCCACCGCGGACCCCGGCCCAGAGCCTGGACCCCTGGTCGTACTGTTCGGGGCCACGGCGGGTGCGCTGGGGCCAGACCTGGGCTCCGATGAGACCGACTTAATACTCTTAGTGTGGCAAGTGGTGGAGCCGAGGAGCCGCCAGGTAGGGTGGAAAGGCGACGGTGAAGTCCCCAGGGAGCTTCAGGATCCGAGGGGCGTAGTGGCTGATCGGTTTCCTCCGCGGCTCGCAGGTGGGGACGCTGCACAAATCACTGATTCGCGCCGAGGCGGCCGCACTGAGCCCGCAGTGCCGCGAGGCGAGTGGCCTGAGCGCCGACAGCCTGGCGCGGGCGGAGCCGCTGGACAAGGTGCTGCAGCAGGTGAGCGCTGGGGCCGGGGTGAGTGGAGACACTGCTGGGCCGCGGGGACATTTCTCGGCGGGAGAGGCGGCAGGAGGCGAGGCCTGGCGCACCGCGATTAACTGGCCAGGGCGGTAGGACGGGTGCCTGTTGTTTGAAACTTTCAGCAGCTCCCGCGTGTGCGTGTGTCCGCTTGTGCGGGCCATTCCTGTGGGGTCTTGCTTTTCAGCCTTTCCAGATCCACCTTACTGAGAGGGTGGGGATGGAGGCCGTGAGACCCGTCCCAGAGTCCCTGGCCAGGGGGTAGCAAGGCTGAGACCGAGACGCCTCCGGGAACCAGCCGGGCAAGGTCTCCCAGAACAGCAGCCGGAAACCGAAAGGGCTGAGTGTCCTGGGCTTGGTCATAGGTCACGGTCCCTGCTGCCTGTGTCCTGGGCCCACCCACCCGCCTGGGAGACGCTGGAGCGGGGGCGTAGGGCGGTGTCTGCCCCAGAGGCAGACGCCGCCAGGTGTAAGCTGCTCGTCTAGGCCTGTCCCGGCCGGCTGGCCAGGCGTGGGCGCTGTCCGGACCCCGCCTGGGGGCTACCTGCCTCCTGAGTGCAAAGGCCTAGCTAGGGTGACTCCCGGCTCCAGGTGAAGTGGGAGACGGTTTCCACTGCTCTTTTCTTTTTTATCTTCATTACTGTGCTCACCTCCTGCTCGACTCTTGAGTGTAATGAGTTAAGTGCTTCACACGCACAAATTCTTTAATCTTCCAACAACTCTGGTGGTTCCTGAGTAAATGGAAGCACAAACGTGTTGAACTTAGTCTATTCCAGAAGGGCTTCCCGACTAGCCCCTACTTGGGGAGTGTGCTGAAGGAGAGCTGGGTTGCCTTGCTCTGCCTGCCTCAGATTGTAAAACTGGCGTGGGGGAGGTTCTTGCGCCTGTTCTTAGTGCTTATACCTATTCTCCTGCAGGGATGGAGGCTGGGGGAGGGGCTGGGCAACTTCAGGAGTGCCACCCCCTCTGTGAGCAAACAGCTCAGTGCCAGCCGGTCGATGGGGTGTGGGTCAAAGCTCACGCTGCTCCTGCTGTCCAGGTGTGGAGCTCTGTCCTTGGAGTTTCTCTGCCCCTCGGTTGGTCAGACCTAGAGGCGTGGCTGCCATTGACCATGAGCCGGATGGGCCTCAGGCAGGACTGGGCCTCCCCCACCTGTCTGAGGGTGGTGCCTGGTCAGGGACAGGTTTAACCTGCTCTGCCCCGCCCCTTCCCACCTGCTTGTCCCACTCCACCAGGTGTTTGCTCTGGCCCCACTCCAGACTCCTGTGGTGTGTGTAATGGGGGCTTGGGTGATATGTCACTGCCCCCATTCGGCCTGGAGAAGGTGACAGTGGACTGGGGGAGAATGGGGACACGGACATGGAGCCAGGCCCAACAGGCGTGGCCACCTACTCCCCAAGCAGGGTAGGGCTGAACATCTGGCTGAACCAGCTTTGCAGCCTGCACCCTTTCTTCCTGCCTGCCCAGCTATGAGTCTGTGTCTGTCTCTCCCCACTCCCTATCCCCAGTTCTCACAGCTGGTGAACGGGGATGTGGCTCTGCTGGGCGGGGCCCCCTACGTGCTCTGCACTGATGGGCAGCAGCTGCTGCGACAGGTCCTGCACCCCGAGGCCTCCAGGAAGGTATGCCACTGAGGGCACAATAGGGGGTAGGGTTCCTAGGACCCCAATTGTCAGGGTGGGCAGGGCAGCTCTGTTCCCCCCATTCACCCCCACTCACATGTACCCCCAGAACCTGGTGCTCCCCGACACCTTCTTCTCCTTCTACGACCTCCGCAGAGAGTTCCATGTGCAGCACCCGAGCGCCCGCCTTGCCAGGGACCTCACGGTGGCCACCATGGCACAGGGTATCTGTGACCCAGCAGGGTTAAAGTGGAGGGGTGGCTGTAGGCTCTGTGTCTGAGTATGTGCATGCTGGTGGGTTATATGAATACATGCAAGTTGACATTATGTGCTGAGTCCTTGAGTGCATGTCTGTGTCTGTGCTGGGGCGTATTTGGAAAGTGGGCATATGTCTACGTGTCTGGGCTGTGGACCTGTAAGGGCATACATGAGCTGGGCCAAAACAAGTGTGTTTACTGGGATTCTGCATGTGTCTGTGTAGACGTGGGCGTAGGTGGGACCACGATTAGGGCTCCTGCTGGCCCTCTTGTGCTTGGATGTTTTTCTTAGTTATGTCTCTGCTCATAGACTTGGGGCTGGAGACAGATGCCACAGAGGACGACTTTGGGGTCTGGGAAGTGAAGACAATGGTAGCTGTCATCCTCCACCTGCTTGAAGGGCCTGGTGGTAAGGTTCCCCTCACCACCTGTCACCTGCTCTCTCTCAGGGCCTGGTGAACGCCTGCCTATTAATTCCTCGAAGTCCCTCTCTCCATTTGTTACTTTCCCTGAGAGACCATGAAATGGAAGCCCCTTTGCCACCTCCTCATCCCCCTCAACTGTCCTCTTTTTGCAGAGCTTGGTGGGGAGGGCCCCTCCACCAGACCCTGCTGACCCCCATGCCATCTCCTCTCAGGTCAATTGTTTTCGAAGCCTGAGGTGATAAAGCAGAAATATGAGACAGGACCTTGGTAAGTGGGGGGCAGGGGTGGGGCTGACAACAGCTGGCCAGCTCTGACCCTGTGCCTTGCCCACACAGCAGCAAGGCCGACGTGGTGGACAGCGAGACAGTAGTTCGGGCCCGTGGGCTACCCTGGCAGTCATCAGACCAGGACGTGGCTCGTTTCTTCAAAGGTCTCAACATTGCCAGGTGAGTGCAGCAGGATGGGTGGGCCCAGGAGGGCAGGCCTACCCAGGAGGCACTAACGCAGCACTGGCTCCACAGGGGTGGTGTAGCGCTCTGCCTCAACGCCCAGGGCCGCAGAAATGGCGAGGCCCTCATCCGTTTTGTGGACAGCGAGCAGCGGGACCTAGCGCTGCAGAGACACAAGCACCACATGGGTGTCCGCTATATCGAGGTGGGGCTTTGGGCTGGGAGTGGAGCAGAGGAGAGCTGAGGCCAGCCAGGCCTAAGACCCACAGGCTGTCCCCACTGTGCCCACAGGTATACAAAGCAACGGGAGAGGAATTTGTAAAGATCGCAGGGGGTAAGTGTGACCTCAGCAGTGCCTAGCTCCCCCTGGTTCTTAACCCATGTCCCACTTCCCCGACACCCCTTGCCTTTCTGCTCCCGTGTGCCAGGTGTGGGTGGGTATTTGGAAGGGCATGAAGTTAGTAGGTAACTCCCATGTCCCCGCGCCCCCCCCCCCCCAAGGCACATCACTAGAGGTGGCACGTTTCCTGTCGCGGGAAGACCAAGTGATCCTGAGGCTGCGGGGACTGCCCTTCTCGGCTGGGCCAACAGATGTGCTCGGCTTCCTGGGGCCAGAGTGCCCAGTGACTGGGGGTGCTGATGGGCTGCTCTTTGTACGCCACCCTGACGGCCGGCCCACTGGTGATGCCTTTGCACTCTTTGCCTGCGAGGAGCTGGCACAGGCTGCACTGCGCAGGCACAAGGGCATGCTGGGTAAGCGATACATTGAACTCTTCCGGAGCACTGCAGCCGAGGTGCAGCAGGTGAGCACCCAGGGCTCCCCCACCCGCTATGTATTTCTCCAGGGTGCCCCTTCCATCCCGTGTCCCTGCCCTACTTGGCATGACCAGCCTGTTGCCTGCCTCACTAGGTCCTGAACCGCTATGCATCCAGTCCACTCCTTCCTACACTGACTGCTCCACTGCTGCCCATCCCCTTCCCACTGGCAGCTGGGACTGGGAGAGATTGTGTACGCCTTCGAGGCCTGCCCTACACAGCCACCATCGAAGACATCCTGAGCTTTTTAGGGGAGGCAGCGGCTGACATTCGGCCCCATGGTGTGCACATGGTGCTCAACCAGCAGGTGAGGCTGCTGTCAGTGTGTGTGTGTGGCGGGGGGGGGGGGGGGGGCACCCATAGTTAGGGAGGGAGGGGTATGCGGTTGGGAGGAAAGCACTCTCATAACAGGACAGATTGCTTACAAGAAGGTGTACACAGGGCCGGCCATCGGGCGATGCCTTCATCCAGATGACATCAGCAGAGCGGGCCTTAGCTGCTGCTCAGCGTTGCCATAAGAAAGTGATGAAGGAACGCTACGTGGAGGTGGTCCCCTGCTCCACAGAGGAGATGAGCCGTGTGCTGATGGGGGGCACTTTGGGCCGCAGTGGCATGTCCCCTCCACCCTGCAAGCTGCCCTGTGAGTGTTCCAGGGCTGGGAAAGGAGGAGGCACGTGGGGACCAGGCTGTTACAACTTTCACTTGCTACAAAAGGGATTCCTTTCCAGCTGTCCCACCCAGGGCAGTGCTGGGCTCCCTGCAGACGTGCTCTTATTATTTCTTTTAGGCCTCTCGCCACCCACCTACGCCACCTTCCAGGCCACCCCAACACTCATTCCCACTGAGACAGCAGCTCTCTATCCCTCTTCGGCACTGCTCCCAGCTGCTAGGGTACCTGCTTCCCACACCCCCGTTGCCTACTATCCAGGGCCAGCCACTCAACTCTACATGAACTACACAGCCTACTACCCCAGGTACCTTGCTGTTAAGCGAACTCCACAGGCCTGCCCCATCCTGGTTTGGGGGAGGGACATGATCCCCTGCCTGGGCCAAATAACCCAAGGTCTATGAGACAAGGGAGTGACAGGTGTGGCTGGCTGATGCCATCTACAAACTAGGATGGAGATGACTGTAGAGGCAGGGGTTTTAGGGAGGAGGAACTGAACCAAGCAAGGCAGAGGCAAGGGAAGAGGGAGGCAGGTCTTCATCTAGGCTGTATGTGGGACTACTACTAAAACTCTGCCTCTCCCACCCTAGCCCCCCCGTCTCCCCCACCACTGTGGGCTACCTCACCACGCCCCCTGCTGCCCTGGCCTCCACTCCCACCTCAGTGTTGTCCCAGCCGGGAGCCCTGGTCCGTATGCAGGGTGTCCCATACACAGCTGGTATGAAGGATCTGCTCAGCGTCTTCCAGGCCTACCAGGTGAGGTGTGGCTGCAGGGGTGGCTCAGGGCTTGGGGACCTGGCTGAGCCTGGAGTCCCCTGCCCTAAATCTCTGTCCCTTCTGCAGCTAGCCCCTGATGACTACACCAGCCTGATGCCTGTTGGTGAACCACCTCGCACTGTGGTACAGGCCCCCAAAGAGTGGGTGTGTTTATAGGTGAGGGAGCCAGAAGGTAAGAGCTGGCTGATATCCTCAGCTAACATGTCTCTCCTGCATCCAGAGAACCAGTGGCTTCTTTCTGGCTTGTCCAAGCTCTCAGAAGGCACCCAGAGGAGCTCAAGCCCCAGCTCCATCCCCTACTTATTGCTCTGCTGTTCACCCCAAAGATGATGGCTGGACCCTGCGTGCAGGGCTGGGGATGCAATGGTGCTACCTTGTTCCCAATGGCCTGATCTGGGCCTCTTGAGTAGTACCCAGAACGCCTTTGGTCTGTTCTGGCTATGGCCTATGCCCACAGCTTCCGTGGGGCTGACGTCCACAGCAGGCTTGCCTTAAATGGAAGCCCTGGGGCCTTCAATGCATGACTCCTGGGAGCTTCTCAGGAGAGATCCCAGTGGTGGGGGGCAGAGGAACAGAGAGCACTGATCCCAGCCCCCAGGGTACTTGGACCTCAGTGGCCACCTCGTGTCAGGGGGGTCCCATCTAAGGGTGCTAGCCCCTCCAGCTTGGCTTAAGGAACATCAGATGGCAAAACCACAGGCTGTTTTGATGGACTGTACTGCAGTATCCCCAGAAGACACTAGGGGGCAGGAGGCCCTCACACAAAAACTCAGGCTTGACTTTAAAGGGGACTTTCCGCCTACTTTTTGTGCACACCGTGGGCAGGCCAGTTGTCCTGAACTCAGCAGACACCGTGGAATGTCCTTTGCACCCATTAGAGGGTGCAGAACTGAAGCTTCGAAAAGAATTTGGAACTCTACCCTCTCCTCCATAAAATAAACAAAGGTTCCTAACCACGTGGACTTTTTAAAAGCCGAAGTGCCCTTAGCTTTGGCCCCCAAAGTGAGGGGCTCCACACCAGCCCCAGACGGAGGAAAACTCAGGCAGATTTCAAAGAGACTGTTGACCTGTCACCGTTTATTATTTCAGCACTATAACTGAGGAGCCTGAATTGCTGGCTCTTCCCTTTGTATCTGTGTAAGGAGCACTGTACTCCTATAAAAGATTTTAAAATACAAAACATACAAGAAAACACAATCCCGAGTGCTGTAAACATAACTGAGAACCAGTTCCTTAACTTAACATCGTTCATTTTATAAAATACAAGGTTTCAATTTGAGCCCATCTGAGCCTTAAAGATGACCATCTGTTCTGAGTATCAAAACAGGGCTTCACAGCCAGACCCAGCAGAGCTCTGGTGATAGTGACTAGCCCTGGGCAAGGGGGGGGGGGGGGGCTGCACCCCAGGCAGCACCACACGATCCTGGAGACATCTGTTCCTATTAAAGCCATTTTCAGCCATACTTCTCTGCATCTCCAGTCAACAGAAGGCTCCTCATCCCATTCCTCAACCCAAGATCTCACACAGGCTGGAAGGGGAGGGGTGGGTGCTAGCATATGCCCAGCTGCTCAGGGCTGCTACCAGAACTCAATTTGCATAGTCCAGTGGATGTGTGCTTTAACACCACTATGCTGCACAAAAATTTAAGTCTTTATCTACAAAGCCAAAAAAATATTGACTCTTAACACCAAGGCTTTTACAAAGCTGATACAAAACTGCTTATGTAGTATACAAAGCTCTATTTTAAAATTTAACCTTTATTTTAAATAGGAAAGCATTTCTAGTGCTACAGGCATCAAGGTATTTAAAAGGCATCAAAATTTGGTGCATAGCAACTCTGGATCATAGAGGCTTTTATTCTTGAGGACAGCAGAGCAACTCCCCGTGGATCTTACAAGAACTCATGCAAGAATCCCATATGAGGCAGCTACACCAGGGGCAAGAGGGTAGAGGCAAGTCTGGCTAGCTCTCTGGAACTTCATCTCGGGGGCCAACCTCGAAAGGAAGCTGAGGGATCCCAACCACAGGCACTGAAAAATTTCACTATCCACACTGACACAAAACTCACTTTCAAAGAAAATATGAAAACACCCAGCTCTAAGAGGGACCAGAGTGATTTGCTAAAGGAAAAACATTTTTCTTAACTAGTTTTAGGGGAGGAATCTAAAACATGGTTAAAAGAAAAAAACCACTTCCTCATCCTGGGTCAACAGCTCCTACCTGGCTGACTACAGGTGGTGGGCAATGAGCCGGCTTCCTCTGTGCAGAACTCGGCCTTAGTACAGAATCCTGGCATCTAGGACCCACAATCCCCTGGGATAACAGCATCAAGCCTTTGACCAGCCCAGCACACTGTCTCACATGTAGGCACTCAAAAAATTTGCTTCCTGAATAAATGAAAGTACATCATTTCATATGAAAACATACTGCAAATTTCAGAGGCTTTGAAATCGGCCCAGGCCTTGGCCAAGTAACATCCCATTAACGCGAAGGTTAAGGGCAGGGCTTGAAAAAAGCACCCAAGTTGGGCACCTCCTTTGGTAGACAGCAGGCTGGAGTTTCTTGCTGGCCCTGCCTTGGGCACCAGCCTCACCCACAGCAGCACCAGGGCATCTTTGGTCTGGAGGGTCAGGTCGATGATGCTACCTCATTTTTGGATTTGCCTCAAAGCCTTTTTGGGAAAAGGCTGGTTTTTAGGCCATGCAGATAGAACAGGGTAGGCCAGAATCGTTTTAGGCTGTAAACAGAATGAGGAATAAGCCTTCCATACCACTTTGAATCTTCGAAGATTTCCATCTGCAGTCTGGCATTTTCTCTGCTCCTGTCCTGAAACATACATAGCTCATTTGTGCTTAGTTCCTGACACAGCCTGGCCCCTAGAGATGAGTTAAAACCACCAAAGTTGCCTAAACCATCATGATGAGACTGGCTTCAAAGGTTACAGTAGGCAAATGTAAATGATCCCATGTGGAAAAGGTCTGGGACTAGAGGACACAAAAGGGAAGAGCACTCCAAAGCCTACTTGTTTGTAGGATGGCAGGAAATTAAAGCTACCAAGCTAAAACCTTACCTTTCAAAGTCACCTTATATGTAGCTATCTTACCCAAGGTCCTGAGGGGAAAAAAGCAATTTCAACATGGAGTCAGTATGGAGAGATTGCAGGAAGATTACCTAAAAAGTTACAAAAAGGCTATGCTCTGGAATGTCGTTTTGTATTCCAACACTTCAATGATTGGAATGGTCTCTTATTATCTAACAGTTTTATAAAGAGGTATGAGCTACATTTGGCTTTATTTCCTATGAATCTATGAAAGACTTCAGGACATGCTGAGTTTCTGAGGCATAGGGCTGGGCTTGGGAGAATTAGTTTTCTGTTTGCCTCTGGAAGGTTTTTATCAAAAGTTCCTATTTTAAAAATATCAAAGCTAAAGGTCCTTCAAATGACCATAAAGCAGTACAAATCACCAATCCTAACTAAGCAACCAGGTCACCGGAAAAGCAGCACCTCTAACGAAGAGCCTGCTGCCTTCACACTGAAAGCACCCATCATATACAAGAATCCTATTCAAAAATAAAAAGCAAAGCTCATGTCCCCAAAGCTCAAACAGCCTATGCTGCTCCTGTTCTTTTACAAAGTATACCCAAGGCCTGGGGTGGAGGAATGCTGCTTTCCCCACAGTGATCCCAACTCCTGGCACCAGTCCTGAAGGCCACAGAGTTGGAATCCCAAGGTCCAAGGAGAGAAACATGCTGAGAAGTACGTGGTGGGTGCGAGGTGGCAGCAAGACTGTCAGAGCCCGTCGGATCTTCCTAAGTCCAGCGAATCGGGACCGGGGAGGGGAGACTGCCTGCTTACCCCTGTTCCTTGGGAAACAGAAATCTGAGACATGTCTCTCCCAATTATCTCATTCACTGCAAAACAAGAAAAGAGTGGTTAGCGACCTCTGCGTGACAGATCATATGAAGCTCAACAACAAGCTTTACTTCAAAGACACTTTTTCCCTTGCCATGGCTTTTTGTAACGGTAAAGGCAGTGTTTGAAGCCTGCTCCTGAGCTGAATGGAAACATCATTCCATAAGCTGTTCTAGATGCCTTCCTCTCTCCCTTTCCATTCAGTTTGGGTTGGAAAGGGGATTGGCTGAAAGAACGGGAAATGTTCTTAACCTCACTCGAAAGGCTCATGTTCTGGAGCAGAGGGATAGGACACTTTCACCTTAATCTAACTTAATTTGCATCCCTTTAGGAGAGTTTTCCCCTTCTGATTCCTGAAGTGTACCTCATATATAAAGTAAATGAAATGGGAACGGGGAGGGGGGGGCAGGGGAAGGGATAAATGAAATGAATGCTTTGGTGAGAGTAAACCATGGAGATTTAGGGGTTATTTTGTTACTCTTTGCTAATGAAAGCATCCTTTATTATGTGGGGGCATTTGTATGGTTTCTGATTGCAGGCTCTTGCTTTTCTATTGGTTTCCATGATGTGTCGAGCACCTCAGGGAGCACAGTGCTCGGTGAGGTCCAGTGCAAAGAATTTCAATCTTAAGGAACCAACATAGGAAGGAACACCCCAAATAAGAACCTTTAGTTCATGAGAACTTTGCTTTGAAATGAAAATTGATTGCTTTATCAACTAGAGTCTATACTAATTCCATTCACAGGCATATAACTTGAGAACTGAAAACATATCCACATAAAAACTTGTACTCAAATGTTCATAGCAGCCTTGTTCATAATAGCCCCAAAGTGGAAACAACCCAAATGTCTACAAAATGATGAATGGATAAACAATGTGTGGTCTATCCATACAATGGACTATTATTCAGCCATAAAAGGAATGAAATTCTAACACATGCTACAACATAGATGAACCTTGAAAACATGCTAAAAAAGGCCACACACGAAAGGCTATATATTGTTTGATTCCAAACACAACAGGCCAATCCATACAGACAGAAAATAGGAAGTTGGTTGCCAGGAGTTATGGGGCGTGACTACTAATGTGTATGACATTTCTTTTTGGAATAATGAAAATGTCCTAAGATTAGATAGTGGTGATGGTTGTACAACTCGTGAATATGTTAAAAACCACTGAATTACATACTTTCAGGGCTGTTATAAACAAAAATAGACTAAGACAAAAGAAATCCCATACTTAGAATTTGATGTGATCATAGAACAAAGGAGACACTAACAATCATTTTAAAAAATCTTCAAGTATTAACATCTAATCTTTTTATCGTTTAGGTAGTTGAAAAAAAATCCTCAAACTCATACTCATTATAGCTATAAGGAGAAGGGAACTAATTATTCATTCCACAAATATTTATTGAGCATCTATGGGTTAGACTTTACAACTGAATTTTTGTATCTTATTTCAGTTTATCTTCACAACATTTTAAGATCACTACTACTCCACTTTATGGATAGGTTAACTGAAGTTTTGACAGTTCACATAATTTGCTTAGTAAATGGTGGAATCAGCTTCAAAACACCTGTCACTTTTTGAAGGTCAAAAGAATAGAGAAGCAGGGAAATCATTTAGACAAAATGCACAGGACCTGGACAAAACGTGATACTAGTGTAATGTGGTGATGGTAAGAAGAGGGAGAGGAAAAAAAGGACTGATTTCACCACCAACCAAGGTTGTGAGTCTAGAAAGAATGGTGCTGTCACTATTGGAAATAAGCTGAGGGAGAACTTAGGGGAGGAAGGTGGTAGGTAGGTTAGATCTGGAACTGGAAATGGAAATTAGAACATCCAAATTGAAAAAGCCTGTGGGCAAGGGACTATAGTGAATGGTCAGAGCAAGGAGAGAGTTAGGCATCTTCATACCAGAGACCTGGAAGAATGGGAGAAGTTTTATAGTTCCACCGAAGAGCAGAAGTCTGAAAATAAAGAGTGGGAATAGCACTGTGCTCCTATGAGAAGGTAGACCTGGAAAAGCACATTTGTAAGCAGAAGAGTGGCCTAGAAATTAGGATTGATTTGAATACATGCTCTTCCACTAACTCCATGGGTATTCTTAGACAAGTTACTTCGCATACTTAAGACTCCATTTCTTTATACAATTATGGTGTTAAACTAATAAAATCTCTTTCAAATGTAGAAGTCTGTGGTTTTGTCAACAGACAATTTTTAAGTGGCAGCACTCAGAAGGGCAAAGAAATGAAGGATGAAGATTTGGCTTGACTGTGGTATTTAATGTAGATCAGTAAAGAAATAGGGACTAGGAGCTACAGGAATCTAATTATAAAAGGGTGATGATTGTTTAGTGCTGGTGAGCTAATAATCACTAATTGGGACCAATTTCGGAAGGTCATTGGTACGGGCCTATAAAGGTCTTTGTCAGAGAGAGAACGCTTTTAAAGTAAATTTTCCAGGCTAGGATTTATTGACCATTCATGATGGTTTGCAAAGAAGGATGGAATTAATCCAAATGTATTTCTGACTGCTAGAAATAACTAGCAGTTATACACAGAATAGTTTCTATGTAAATGAAAAGTTATGAGAATGGTTTGCATGACATTTTCTCTTCAGTTTTCTTCTAAGTATAATGGAGATTTTTTAAAAGAGCATTTCATGTAGTATATAAAGTGAGAACATAAACTGATAAGGCACGTTTGGCACCTGTTATTCCAAAACACATGACACGTAGGGAACAGTGTTTTCTGTATGAATTCTCTGTGTGGGTCCATGGGCTAGTCTCGTGGCTAAGACGGAGCACAGGATGGTCCGTGATCTCTGTGCACGGCCTCTAACATTACTCATCATATTAGATTATCAGTAGCCAACATGCTGTCTCTCAAATAGGTTGTGAGCTCCTGACGGGCAAGGACCTTACTGCTGAGAAAATAGCAATTTCTGATGACCAAATAAATGGATCCTAATTTGATACAATCACGTGGAAGCTACTTGGAACTAGTATACTGAAAGTTCATTAGGTGTTAGGTAAGAAGGGGACAAGAGTATTATTGAGACTAACACAGGACATCTGATTTTGATTGTGACAGTGTCTGTTTTAGACAGGTCTCACAGCAGTGGCAAAAAGCCAAATATAGAAGCAAGTACCAAGCTCACATTCGAGTCATCTTTTCCTATCACTTATCCCTCCCAAAGATGGTAATTTCAGAGATGTTTCCAGGCAGCCATGCAACGTACCTTTTTCAATTCTTATCTCATTGTTCAAGTTTTAAAACTACAAAGTGATTAAAAATGGTGCTTCATCGTCATCAAAAACCACAGGCTGTACTGTTTTCCTGTGTCTATGAGGAAGTCAATGCTTACATTTTCTCTAGGATGAGGGTCTATATCAAGCACTATCCAACCACTTACCAAGTTCTTTGATGATAAGGATGAACCCATCGTTTTCTGAAGTAGCCAGTTGGTGTCATTTAAAAAAAAGCCTGATTGAAGCTGTTATTTCTGCTCCCTCTTACCAAGTTCTGTGGTTCTTTTGGCCTGGTGAGCCTAACCTCACTCAGCTGAAGACACCTGGGAGGTTCTTAACAGTTTAGGATTTTAAGACTATAATAAAGCCAAGATTTCCCACAAAGAAGCACTCAAGTGGATATACTCAAATACACCTTAATACATCTTAATATTAATACATAATAACTAACAGATTTAAGTTCCTATAGGGAAGGGACCTTGTCTACCTTTTTTCTCCACTGAATCCTTAGTGCTTGGCACATATCAAGTGCTGAATACAATTATTTGCCAATTGAATGAATCTTCAATATAATTTGGGGATGTGGAAAAACAATAATAAAAATTATGCTCAAATAATCGCTACAAGTGAATTTTAGGACAGGGAGTCAGAACTGCAACAAAGCAGTCCTTTCATTCACTGTCCTTTAGCAATAACTTGAACACAGTGTGGTGTACAAGTCCACTGCTCTCCTTCGCCCCTCACCTTTCCCCTAGGCTGGGGGCTCTGGGCTCAGGCTACCACTTCTGGGTTCCTGAGACACCTTTCTATTGTGACTGGCCAAAATTTGAGTGTCAACTTAAGCCAGTCAAAATCAGTACCGATAAAACAAATTTTCGATGTAATTTATACTGTAAATCATTAGCAATCTTGATAAACATTACTTATTTCTTAAAAATACTAATGCTTGCAATTTCATTTTCACTTCCTTCTGAATGTATATGTGCATGAATTTATTGATTTATTTAGACCCTAATCCACAAAGTATGTGAGGTGGCATTATTTTTTTTAAACCAATTTAAGGTAAGAGTATAAAGAGTTGTTTATGCCCCTACAGTACCTCCCTTTAAAGAGTAAATTGAATTAAATGCCTAGAACAAGAGTCAACAGCTCTCAACACCCGTGCTAACAAGTATGTAGGTCATGGCAATTGGCCCACTTGTGGCAGCCACCATCCTTGACTCCCACTAACCCCAACACCTGGATTGCTTGTGCCATCACAACAGAAGTAGTCAGAGCCATCGACAATATTTGCTGTAAGAAAAACAACTTTTAAAATCCAAGATATGTTCAAATAAGCAGTCCACTGGAATTCTATTGCTAGACAGAAGAATGAGGTGTCTGAGTAACAACAGGCCTCTTACTTAGAGCTATTTCCAATGCTTAAGGATTCAGACTTAAGAGCTGACAAGTGTGTTATGGTATGAAGTGTCACCATCAGGTGGAAAGGAGCAGGGTAACCCAGATGGATGCACAGTCATAGACAGAAAAGTCCAAAGGGACTTTATAACTAGCATCTGAGCATTTTGAGCATTTTTATAAAGGATTTTGGGGTATAATTAGACTCCATTTATATATGTTATTTCATCTTGAAGTTGCAATGAACATTCATCAAAGTTGGCAAATTCATCTTTTCTTCCCTTTCCTACATCCTAAGATTAAAGGTATAATTCATTCTCTGGGCGAACAATTTTATGGAGATGTTGTATTTTATAAAATGAAGACTGTATGTAGGTGCGATCATTTTTTAAATTTCACTTGAAATGAAGAAATGAGAAAATTGGAAGTAAAGGAATAGAAATGATTTTAAATGGATGAGGAATCTAGTATTTATGGCATGAGCTGAAGAATTAATTTGCATTCATCAAAATCTGATTAATTTGCCTTCATAAGCTAAAGACAGCAAAAAAATTCCTGAAAATTTAGAAGGTGTCTAGGGTAGACTGCTAACTATCCTAATTCATCCTTTTCTGGTAACTGAGTTAACCTAGTCACATGGCCACTGAGCTACAGACTACATTTGCCGGCTTTCCCTTTTTAGCTAGGTATGTCCATGTAATTTGTTTTCTCCAATGAAATATAAGTGAAAGTGATGTGTCTCTTCTTCACCACTTGCTTGATAGCCTTTTCCCTTCCTTCCCCACTCCTTGCTTTGACAATAGCAAAGCAATTTTTCTGCTTTGACAATACCTAAGAAATGAAAGGAAACTTGATCTCTGAATTACCATGATGTGTGAGAGAAACTTCCAATGTGGTTAAGTGATTGTTTTGGGACCGCCATTATAGTAACCTAGCTTATATTATTGACAAAAATAAAACTCACCACCATAAAGATAACACAGAAAAAATATTTGTGTATTTTAAGCAAGAACCAAGATATCCAGCTTGAGTTCCATCATGCCAAGTTTTCTAAAGTTATTTTAAATTTCACACTGAACTCTAGACAGCTTCCAACCACAGGACAGACTGAAAATACATGCACAATGATCAGAAGATCTCCTTCACTTTTAACATTAGCATTAATATTAGTAAAGGAAAGGAAAATTATGACTTTTTTTTTTTCACCACAACTGACTGTGGGGGAGATCAGTCCTGTTATTAAGGGTCCCTTTCTTTTTCTTAAGAAACTTTATTTGTGTGATGCTATACTCAGTGTCATGCACATCTTTCTTCCAGGAAAAGTTGTAACTCACAATATTCTACAAAGACAAACATTAAATCTCTAGCTGAATAAACAGTACACAGGTACTTGAAAGTATATTCAAGTATCAGTCTGTACCCATTTGTATCAGAAAAAAACTGAAATATGAAAGAAAAAAAAACTTTTCAATTTGGGTTAAGATGTGGGATCCAGAAGAATTAGGATTATCAGAAGATTCTGTCATTTTTCTCTGTTTTTTTTTTCACTTTGTACATTTTCTCTGTATAATCTTGTCCATTTCGATATACTATTATCTCTAGGGGCCAAACCTGAGCTCCAGAGCCATAAATCCACATGACTCATTTTACTACTTGTGCTATGGATCCCATATGCTTGCCTCTCAAGACCTTGCTCCGTCAGTTTTCTTCACTCTTCCATCTCTTAAATGAATCCACCAACCTCCTCTCCTGGATCCTTCTCATCATTGCTTAAATATGCCTAAGTCTCTCTATCTCAAACAAGCAAGCAAGCAAACAAACAAAAAACAACCCTAGACCCCACACCAACCTCTACATCTAGTTTTTTCTTTCATTGCTTAACATTTTAAAGGAGTTATATATACTGCCTGCTGTTTCTCCATTTCTTGCCTCCTGTTCCTTCACAGTCACCCATTGATCCCTTCACTCCTCATAAACACTTCTTACCAAGATCGCTAGTGACCAAGTTGTTGCTTCACACACGGGAAGAGCAATGGGGTAAACAATGGAAGAAATAAGCTTTAATCTTGGTTCAGCTGTGAGGTAATTAGGGCAATTAATTTTTCGTCAACTGCTTTTCTCAACCATAATATGAAGACATTCATTTAAACCTTTCTGGTTATAACTCTCCTAAGGGCTTTACAGATATGCAGGAATTTAGTTGCCACTTTTATTCCTCTCATGATTAAAGACCATGATGTGAGGCCAGGGTATGACCAGCTTCTGGGAGAAACCAGTTTTAGTGCCTTGGCTGATCAGAAAGCTGTGGTACCCTAAATATAAAGATTTGGGGTAGTGAATGTGATTTCTAAGTACCCTCCAAATCTAAATTCATTCAAATGAAATTCAAATGGCATTTTGAGAATTATAATTGTATATTTAATATTTCAACCATACACTTTCTTAAATTGTTTGAGTCTTTGAAGAACGGAACTGTGTGACTATGTGTGTGGGGGGGTGCGAACTGTGGTTCCTGATTGGCTGCTGAGGTAGAGAGGCCTTGCCCCCTCCCTCACAGACTCCACTTCTCAGGATTCCTTCCAAATGCAGCCCCAGATAAACTACTAGGAGTGCAAACATTGCCGACAGGGCAGGCTCGAGGGTAGATGATCCAAGTTGCTTCTAGCAAATGGATAAAATGTCCTGATTTAATTTCCATTCCATATTCCTCACATCAAAACAGAATACTTGACCAGAAATGAGTAGGCTTACACACCTGATCACAAACCAAATTTACTCAGCACCGAAGCCACAGAATTCATATAGATGGGCCTCTCTCTGCTTTGGTTTAATAAATCCAATTAAACACTTGCCTTTTACTCAAACCCAGGCTAAAATGGTAAGCACAAGCGTGAGAGCCTGAGTATGGTTAGGTTGTAAAAGCAGAGTCTCATAGTCAAAGTGTAGCTCCAAAGATAATGAGTGGGCCTACCAAGAAGGTGCCCATGTATACCCCCTCCTCTGTAGCACATGCAAATCCGGCCACTGCATGCAAGTATCAGACTTGGGCACAAAGACAATGACACATTTCAAACAACACTCACCCTCTAGAGTCTCCAGAAAGGAACTGGACATGAGAGCTCACTGTGGTTAGGCCATTTCTCTGCTGAACCTGATGGCTGGTGTTCCAAGTCAGACATAAACTGGTCTGTGTCAAAGAAGACAACATCACTACTGCATGGAACAAACCAGAGGGTAACTTAATCTACTACATGCCCTGGCTGTTCTTTTCTATAATCAAGAGGAATGTAATTGTCCTTTATCTGTCAATCACTGCATAAAATGGATCCCCACATTTTATAAGATAATATGAATATTGGAGTCCAGAAAGTTTAGGTAATAACTGATTTATTCTCTAAAGTTAAGAGGGCAATAATTGGAAAAGTTATAATGATGGTTTTCAGCGGTTTAAGGGATAGTTTTAAATAAACTAGTTTTTACTATATTAGGTCTATTAGTAGTTCCCAAATACTTGTCTATGGCTACATCAGAATTATCTGGGCACTTAATAAAAATATAAACTCCTGGACTCTACTTCAGACTACAAATTAAAATGTCTAAGGGTGGGAGCCTAGAAAACTATATGCACAGGTAAACTTGGGTCATGGAGGAATATTTTTAAAACTACAGTTCACATCCATTAGCATGTTATGAAATCAATTCAGCAAGCTGAAATCAGTATTTTAAAAAAGAACAAAATAGAAGATAGCAGGCTGCATTTTCTTTAATAAAGGTTAAGAATTGGTTTGTGAGATTTTTGTGTTAGTTATATATATGTTTTTATTATGGATTGTTTCATGTTATAAAACTTATCGTAGCTTCCTGTAAGTTTTATAGCATGACATAATACATAACATAAATGTTTGAAAGTTATTATACTCAGGAAGAGTCACTATTGATCAGTTTTGTGATACTGGCTGACACATTCAGATGCCCAGTTAGAGTCCAAATACAATGAGGCAAAGTTCTTCCTTTGGCCTATAAGGAATTATTTTTGGCCTTTGCTGTACAACTTCAAACAAAAGACCCTAACCATAAATTCTAGAAGAATGCTTTCTGTCATCTTGGAAGAGAAGAATCTGGATATAGTCTCAGTCAACAGTAATTAATACCCTGTGTTAGGCAGATAAAGGAGGGAAAAGGGGGAGGAGCCATTCTGGGCAAAATGCACCCTCACTAGAGGGGTAAACAAACAAACAAAAACCACAACACAAAACCCAAAAATCCTTTGTGCTGAGGCAAAATTTTTCTGCCTTAAACTTTTGTATTACTAAATTTGAGATCACTCATCTAGTCTTCAGGCGTGATTTTAAGATTCCAGTATGTGTGAAGTATTTTAAGGACTAAAGATATATTGTCAGGTCTCTCTTCTGAGGGTGCCCAATCTCCACAGCTGAATCCTCCAAAACAGACTTGAACATGTGATTCCAGGGAAATCAGCACATCAATTAGAAGAAGCTCAGGAACAACACTAAGAGGCCAATAGATACTGGGGACTTTTGCGTGTTGGCTGAAGCAGCAGTCATTTCAGACTGTGCTGATGGAAGGAAACTTGCAGTCCTCGAGACAGCTTTCTAATTCCTTGAAACATTATTGACAGCTCCAAAAAATACCTAATTCATTTCTTCCCATCACAAAAACTTTGACCAAACATCTGAAGAAGAATTAACACCAATGCTTAAACTCTTCCAAAAGATTAAAGAGAAGGGAATACTTCCTAACTAATTCTAAGGCCAGCATCACCCTGGTAACAAAGCCAGATGAAGATACTTCAAGAAATCTACAGAATATCTCCTGTGAATATAGATGCAAAAATCGTCAACAAAATACTAGCAAACTGAATTCAGCAACATACGAGTATTAAAAGGATTACACATCATAACCAAGCAAGATTTATTCCCAGAATGAAAAGATGGTTCAATATATGAAAAATCGATGAATAGATTATACATTACTACAACGAAGGGGAAAAAAACCCACATGTTCATCTCAACTGATGCAGAAGCATTTGATAAAATTCAATGCCCTACCAAGATAAAAACACCCAATAAATTAGGAATAGAAGGGAATTTCCTCAACATGATAAAGACCATATATGAAAAACCCAAATGGTGAAAGACTGAAAGCTTTCGCCCTAAGATCAAGAACATGACAAGGATGTCCACTTTGCCTCTTCTATTCAACATAGCACTGGAAGTTCTAGCCACAGCAATTAGGGTAAAGAAATAAAAGGCATCCAAATTGGAAAGGAAGAGGTAAAATGATTTTTATTCACAAACGACATGATCTCATACATAGAAAGCTCTACAGAATCCACACACAAAAAATATTAGTGCTAATAAAGTAATTCAGCAGTTATAAGATATAAAATCAACACACAAAATAAAGCTGTATTTTATATACTTTCAACGAACAATCCAAAAATAATTTTAAATCATTTCCATTTATAATAGCATCAAAAAAAGGGGAATTAACCAAGGAGGTGAGAAATCTGTACACTGAAAACTACACATTACTGAAAGAAAGTAAAACACTAAATAAATGGAAAACATTCCATGTTCATGGATTGGAAGACTTAATATTGTTAAGATGACATTACTATCCAAAGCAATGTAGAGATTCAATGGAATCCCTATCAAAATCCCAACAGTGTTTTTGCAGAAATAGAAAAATCAATCCTGCAATTCACATGGCATCTTAAAGGATCCCAAAGAGCCAAAACAGTCTTGAAAAAGAAGAACAAAGATGAAGGACTCATACTTTCTGATTTCAAAACTTACTACAAAGCTACAGGAATCAAAACAGTGTGGTACTGGCATAAGGACAAACATACAGACCAAAGAATGGAACAGACCAAACAGAGCCCAGAAACAAACTCTCACAATATATGGCCAATTCATTTTCAAACAAGGGTTCTAAGTCCATTCAATGGGCGGAAAGACAGTCTTTTCAACAAATGGTACAGGAAAAACTGGATATCCACATTCAAAAGAATGGAAGCTGGACTCTACCTCACATCAAAGTTGGAAGTTGGACTCCTATTTCACACCAAAGTTAACTCAAAATGAATCAAAGACCTAAACATAAGAGCTAACATTATAAAACTCTTAGAAGAAGAAAACATGGGGCAAATCTTCATGACCTTGGATTAGACAATGATTTCTTAAGTATGACACTAAAAGCACAGGCAACAAAAGAAAAAAAATAGACAAACTGGATTTGATAAAAATTAAAAACATCAAAGGACACTATCCAAGTGAGTGAAAAGACAACCCACAAAATGGGAGCAAATACTTGCAAATAATATATCTAATAAGAGATTAACATCCAGAATATATAAAGAACTCCTACAACTTAATTACAAAAACAACTCAACCAAAAAATGCACAAAAGATCTGATTAGACATTTCTCCAAAGATATACTTATGACCAATAAATTCATGAAAAGATGCCTAACATTAGTCATTAGGGAAATGAAAATCAAAACCACAATAAGAAACCACTTCACACCCATTTAAAATGGCTATTATTTTTTAAAAATGGAAAGTAAGTGTTGGCAAGGATGTGGAGAAATTGGAACACTTATGCACTGTAAATGTAAAATAGTGCTGCCACGGTGGGAAAAACTCCAGTCTGGCAATTCTTCAAAAAGTTGAACAAAGAATTTCCATGTGATCCAGCAATTCCACTTCTACGATACCCAAAAGAATTGAAAACAGAGACTCAAACAGATACTTGTATGCCAATGTTCATACAAGTAGCAACATTATTCATGACAGCCAAATGGTAGAAATAAACCAAATGTTTTTCAACAGATGAATAGCTAAACAAAATGTGGTCTACACTACAACAGAATATTGCTCACCCATAAAAAGGAATGAAATTCTGATACATGCTTGGAAACATTAAGTGAAATAAGCCAGAAACAAAAGGACAAATGTATGATTCCACTTATATGAGGTATCTTGAGTAGGGAAAATCACAGAGACAGAAAGTAGAATGGAGGTTACCACAGGCTGAGTGTTGGGGGAAGAGAATGAGGAGTTATTGCTTAATGTGTATAGAGTTGTTTGGAGTGATGAAAAAGTTCTCGAAATAGATAGTGGTGAAGGTTACACAATATTGTGCATGTACTTAATGTCACTGAACTGTACACTTAAAATGATATTGTTACATATATTTTATTACTTTAAAAAAAGTTCAATAACAAACTACCTTTGGGTTTTCTCATGAAAGAATATTGTATGAAATGACTGAATTGGGTTTTCACAGCTCTAAGCATTAAATCAAATAAAAGACCTGGAGGAATTTTGTAAATCCCTCTTAAAATTTATAAATCTGGGATACACAAACTGTTCCTTTTATCTGAAAGTTTAAAAAAAAATTAGTTAAACATTTACAAATCCTGAAGTATGTTTGTAGAAGATGAGTAAAATTTCCCTACGTCTCCAAGCTGCTTTCTATCAACATATAGATATCACTTTACCAATATATAGATGTTTCTGTTTTATACAAACAAGGCAATGACCTGAGGGGATGTTAAAATAAAGCTTTGGAATCCTAGTTTTATCACTTATAGGATTGGTAACCTAAGGAAAGTCATTTAACCCTGTGAATCTGTTTACTTATTTTCTCAAAGAGAGCAGTGACTCCTGAAATGTATGTGTAGGCACTCTATAACGTTTTAAAGAAATTCAATTATTATTACTTAAATTGATAAAGGCAGGACAATTAATTTATCACTTAGTGACCTCATCTAGTCTCATGGCTTTAAATACCATCTGCATGCCAACAACTCTCAAATTTCTATCTTCAGTCTATAACTCATTTCCAGACTCAAGACTCATTCATTTAACTGATATCTCTACTAGAATGTTCAATTAGATATCTCAAATGCAACAAATCCAAAACTGAACACTAACTAGCTCTTTCTTCAAAACCTGCTGCATCCACAGCCTTCCCCATCTTAGCTGATGGCAACTCCATCTTTCTAGTTGCTCAGGTAAGAAAATCTCGGTGTCATCTTTAACTTCTTTCTTTTCATACCTTACATGAAATCTGTCAGGAAGTACTACTGGCTGTACCTTTAAAATACATCCCAAACCAGACCATTTCTTAGCCACTCCACTACTATCTAGTCCCAACCATCATTTCTGACTTGGATTACTACAACAGCATCTTAACTAGTTTCCCTGTTTTTGCTCATGCCTCTCTAGTCTTTTCTCTACCCAGCAACCAGAGCAACCTGTTAAAACCTAAATCAGATCATGACTCATCTGTTCAAAACCTTGTAACAATGGCCTACAAGACCCTACATAGCAGTTCTTAAAGTATGAACAGGGGCACGTAGGGTTCCCTGAGAATTTTTTTTTTTTTTTAAAGGAGGACACAGCTCACAGTGGCCCAGGCGGGGATCAAACCGGCAATCTTTGGTGTTATCAGCACCACGCTCTAACCAACTGAACTAACCGGCCACCCCCATCCTGAGAATTTTTAAGGGTGTCTGCGAGGCCAAAACTATTTTTATAATAATACCAAGATTTATTTTTTTTTGGCCTTTTCACTATCATTCTCTCATGAATTTACAAGGGAGCTTTTCAGTGGAGCTCTAGTGTATGTGATGACCTTACTGCTGTAACAGGTAACGGATGTGTGCCTGGACATTCTTATTTTTACAAGTTCTTAGTTTTAACTTCTAATATAACAAATACTTATAGACACAAGACACAAATAAATGTTTCTGGAGCTCCTCAATAATTTTTAAGATTATGAAGGAGTCCCAAGACCCAAACGTTTGAGACCTGTTGCCCTCCATGTCCGGCTCCCCAGCACCTCCTCGACCTCGTCTCCTACTCCTCTCCTTCCTCCATCTTGTTCAGCCACACTGGCCTCATTGCTGTTCCTCAGTAAAGCAGACATGCTCTCAGCTTAAGCTGTTCCTCTGGCTGTGCGTTTGCCTGGATACTCCTCCCACAGGTATTCACATTGGTCATTTCCTCATCTTCAAGTTTTTGATCAAGTATTACCTTATCAAATGAGGCTTATTTAGATTACTCTTTAAAATTGCAATTTGCTCCCCCACAACATTTGTTATTTTTCACAACAATCCAAGTATCTTTTACCTTGCTTTTTCTTTTTTCTTAGTACTCATTACCTCATAACATATTTTATAATTTGTTTAAACTTTTATTTAAGTGTTTTTTCCCAGGTCCAACAGTTCTAAGTCAAGTAGTTGTTTCAATCTAGTTGTGGAGGGTGCAGCTCACAGTGGCCCATGCGGGGACTGAACCAGCAACCTTGTTGTTAAGAGCAGCACGCTCTAACTAACTGAGCAAACCGGCCATTCCATATTTTGTAATTTACTTAATTATTGTATCTATTGTTTACTGTCTGTCCCTCCCCACTAGAATGCAAGCTCTGCGATGGCAAGGATCTATTTTATTCATTGAGGGCCTATAATAGTACTTAATATACAGTAGGCACCTGATACATACTATTTGAATGAACAAATGACTACAGACTAGTTCAAAATGCAGGCCAATATAGAAATTAATATAATCAATGTAAATCAATTTATAAACTTTATATTTGCAGTAATTCATATTATATAAAGTAAATCAATGTTATATTGTAAAAAGCACTGGTAACATTATAAAGAAGAAGCCAATAAGATTGTATTGTATCACCCACACTACTGGATTTTTGATGCAAGGAAAAGTATTTGACATTAAAATTTCCTATTGTGAGAAGGTATGACGATTGATCCAAATATACAAGAAAGTTAAGTATAAGATAAAGATGGTATTTTAAATCAAATGTGAAAAATACGGGTTATTTAATAAACAATGTTTGGACAACTGGATAGCCATCTGAAAAAAAATTAAAATTGGATCCATTCCTCATACATTCTGCCAAAATAAATTCCTGATGGATCAAAGATTTGTAAACCATAAAAGTTATAGATGTTATGGGAGACAAAATTAAAGACTCATAAGTTACATAAATGTAAAAAAAAAAAATCTTCATGGCATAAATCATGACCCACTGGAGAAAACAAATTATAACTCATAGGTCAATGAGCTAATGAACTTAATTATATCTTCTATAAATCAACAAGAAAATAATCAAAATCTAATAGAAAAGTAAGCAAATATCAACAGAAAGCATAGATTTGTGACAAAGATTTTTCTCTTAAGCATATGAAGAAAAGGTACACAACCTTCCTCCTACATGAAATGCAAATTAAAATTGTACTGAGAAGCTTTCTGCCACCTATCCCATTGGCAAATAGTAAAGTGTTTTATGAAAGAATGAGTTGATGAGGGTATGAGAGACATAGGCACTCTTTGACAATGCCAGTGGCAATGTAAATTGGTACAACCTTTATGGAGGACAATTTGGCAATCTTTCTCAAAACACTAGTCTAGCAATCTCGCTTCTAGGAATTTATCATATATATACACATACACAGCTTTAATATGAAAAATGACATTTGTAAATGGTTATTATTCCCTGTACTTGTTAAATAAAGATATAGCTATATAATGGAATATTTGATAGACTATTTTAAGGAATAGTCTATTAAAACATCTTTCACGAAACTCTTTTATGTTATAGTATAGAAAATCACCAAGATTGAAAATATGGAAAAAGCAAAATGCATAATAGTATACATAATATACTAGTAAAATGGGGGAAAATATACGCAATTGCTATAAACGAATAAAATAGTTCTGGAGTGACAGCCAAAAAACTGGTAACTCAAATTGCCCATATTGAGGACAACTGGGTACCTAAGATGGAGACTTTTCACTATGTACTTTATTGTACCTTTGTATTTTTAACATATAAATGCATGACTTTTTCAAAAACGACCTTAGGAAACCCAAATAAAGTTTTAAAAAAATCCCATTCTACATAAAATCATCTACAGATGCTTTTAAATACACAAGATAATTATAAAGGACTTAATTTGTTCCACATTCTTACAGATGTAAAGCTAGAATGTCTGTAACCATCACTCTCAACCCTTCCCTATCTTCCACCAGAATTAAGTTTCATACTTTTCCTCCTGCCCAGATAGACAGGCTAATGGAAGGCTTCAGAAATAGAAAGAAAAAAGAAAGTCAGATATCTTCAAACAGAGAAGAGCTGTTTGAGTATATTTACGTTCTTATAAAAGCTAAGATCCCTGGCAAGATATAAGCTTATACCGCAAAGCCAGAGAATTGCCACCCCCACAAAAGCTCAAATGGTGAGGCTAAAATTATTTATCTCTCATTTAAAATACTTTGTCCCTTTAATGATCCATTTTCAAAGAGACTCAAAAAGAGGGTATGAATTTTAAAATAGAATATATCTTTAGACACTGGCTTTGTATCTTACACATGACAGACAAACATATACACCATGTTTGTGTTTATAGAAAATTATATAAATCACTTATAATTATTTCAGAAACCACTAAACACATGTGAGACAATCTAAATTTCAGACAGACCTGGATTCAAATGCCAGTTCCAGTGTTTGTGGCTATATAACTAACACTAGGAAAGTCTCTGAGACACAGCTCTAAAAATAAGGCTAATAATTCACTTTTCACAGATTGTAGGGAAAAACTAATAAGCTACTAGCAAAGTACCTAGCACAAAGTTTAAAAAAAAAAGTTTTATTATCAAGAGTAACCATAATTCATTAATTACTTTTAAATACACTTTTGAAGTGAACTTATTTGGAAGACTTTTGATATGCTATGATACTGGTTAGTGGTAGCCTCTCTTGGAATTTTCACAGCTCGTGTATAAATTTTAATGTCAAGTTGATTCAAAGAAAAATTTTTGTTCAAATGGGGTACTATTTGTGTTCTGAAGATACACAGGCACACGTGATATATGAAATAAAAGATCTTCTCAAATGTTTGCCCTTGCGTGACTGGGTCTGAAAATTAAATTTTCTTTTTATAGTATGTCCAAGAATGGTTGTGTCTAAGGTCCTGAATCCCCACCACTGTCCATTCTGCGTGGGCCACAATCCAAAACCTACATGACATTATTTAGGGAACTTTTCTGCTTCTGGAATTATTCATCATAAATATGTTTGAGGCTAGATGCACATATATGCTTCCTACAAGAGGACTCTTGAGTTACCCAGAGTCTCATTTAAAGGAGAAAGTTCAGTATTATCTACCTCTCTCCAACCCAGAGCCCCTAAGTGATTAATTATAATACCTCATTTGTGACACACTCTCACCATTGGCTGTACATGGCTTTCTTGTTGTTATTTATTTAAATACAATAAACACTAGTGAAATGAGTATTCAACAGGTGGACGCGAACACCGACATTATTTACCTCTCTGCTCCTACTCTGTAACAGCTTTCTGCATCCCCCAAGATAACGACCTGAAATCTTATGTTTATTACGCCCTTGCTACTTGAAAGCAGGCTCTTCTGCTTGTCACCTATATACAGAACTGCAGCAGCTGAGGTCACATCTAGAGTCCCTGTTTACAGTTGAATTAGCAATTGCCCTACATTCAAGATCTGCGTGTTACTGCACAGAGCCTGCAAGCGGCAGTGTCAGTTTTCACCACAGCAGCAGGTCAGGCTATATTTAACATGTACCCTCTTCTCTGCTGAAGAGCTGCAGCTGCGGCTCTGTTAGTTTGTGAACAAAGGAAGACAAGTGGGAAACGAGGGACTCTAATGGAAAGTTGTAACTGGATTCAGTTAGCTCAGTCACAAATTAAATGGGCCCATATTTAAAGGTCTAAGACAGTCTAGTTTACCAATACTATAATCTTAATTAAAATGCCTAAAACACAGCTGTGACAATTTCTCTATTTCTGTACTGTTTTAATGTATATCATTTGATCCAAAAACTGAGACATACACACTATAATGCACAGAAACGTTCAGGAAAAATTACAGCTCCGGGTATACAAACTGTAACATATGAGTAAAAACTCATGGATAATTTTATAGCTGTAGAATACACTTTTCAAGCCAGGGCAATTATTCAAAATAGTTTTGAATAATGCCCTCATTGATTGAAAAAGTACATGGGGGGGGGTGCCAAAAAAAATGCACAAGGTGTGACAATTAAGTTCATGAACTTGTTTCAATGCTGTTGCTAACCTTTTTTGATTATCAGAGCGATTATTCATTATGAATTTATACCAACCGGACAAACAGTTAACCAGTTTACTATTTGGAAGTGCTGAAAGGGCTGCATGAAAAAGTTAGACGACCTGAACTTTTCACCAACAATTCATGGCTCTTGTATCACAACAATGCACCAGCTCACACGGCACTGTCTGTGAGGGAGTTTGTAGCCAGGAAACAACTATATTAGAACACCCTCCCTACTCACCTGATCTGGCCCCCAATGACTTTATCTCCTTTACCCGAAGATAAAGGAAACATGGAAAGGAAGACATTTTGATGACATTCAGGACATCAAGGTAATTCGACGACAGCTCTGATGGCCATTCCAGAAAAAAGAGTTTCAAAATTGCTTTGAAGGGTGGACTAGGCGCTGGCGTCAGTGCACAGCTTCCCAAGGGGAGTACTTCGATGGTGACTATAGTGATATTCAGCAATGAGGTGTGTAGCACTTTTTCAAGGATGAGTTCATGAACTTAACTGTCCGACTTTGTATACAAGTGGACACTTTGGTCAACGTTGCTCAAGCAGTAGTTCGCCATAATCAGAAGTGTCTGGTTGCTGATGGTAACCACTTTGAGCACCTCTTATAATTGCAGAAGTCAAACGTGACTTGTATTCATCTTTTGTTATCGGTATATACTGAGTATTACAATTTTAATAGTTTTTTCCCTTCTTAATATTTGTATACAGTTTTTGGCACCCTGTGTATTAGAGCTTTCTAAGGGGACTGCCTGAGAGAGAACGTGGCTTGGTAAAGATTGGTATTCTGCTGTTGTTATTACTCCGAGGAATGCCCCTAAGGAGGGAGCCACACTACTGTGAAACACAAAAATATTTCTGGGACTCTTCTAAGCTTGGGAGGTTGATATGAGAGGCCAAAATCACCTCAACAAAACTGAACAAGGATAACTGTAAAGTTTAATCTTGGGTTCCAAAAACAACATATGCAAAAAGCCACTGGAGTGTGCAGGAGGAGAAAGGGTGTGATTTAGCAGCATTTATGACTCACTAAATCAACAGTAAGATGGAGCTAAGAACATCCCCTGACTTCGGGCCATACTGATAAAATCTTCGGAACAAGAAAGGTGACAGTCCCAATAGACTCTGAGCTGGCTGGAGTGTGTTCCCTTCTGGATACTGCGCTATGAAAAGGAACTAAAACAAAACACCAAGGTTAAGCAGAGGGGAAGTACCATGCTCGTGAGGGTGAGAGAAGGGTGCAGTTGTTGCAGTGTTTTTAAGACTGGGCAAGAGATCAAGATTTCACACACGTGAAAGGCTATCACAGAAGAAGGATTAGATTTGCTCTACATGAATCCAGAGGCACCACAGCCCACACAAAACATGGGTAGCTGGAACTTAAATGGCCTTGAGATGTTCCAAAGACGCTGGTGAGAAAGACATACACAGAGATATAACATCACTAGGGATACCCAAGTGCGAACCCCAGTGTAAAAGCGTAGGAATAGACTTTACAACGTCATCTATACTGAGAATCTATCACCTTAACATTGCCCTGACCCCCTCACACACCAAGGCTCTATGGAGAAAATAGCATTTTTTCCATCTATTCTACTTGCTCTACACCTGCAGTATCAACATACAAACTGATGAGAAACATGATGATAGATGTTGGAAAAACTCCCAGGGTACTGAATTAGGAGTAAGAGGACTTGGGTTTTAGTCTTTATGCTCCACGCTCCATATTAACTCCATGTGTTACCCTAGATGAATACCTTAGGCTCTGTAAAACTAAGATTCTTTATCTATTAAATGAGGGAGCTGCATTAGGGTGTTTCCAGCTCTATAAGTCTTGAATTTCTGAGCTGAGGTACACTAGTACCTTTTCTATTAAACCTCACTGAATTTATAATAAAAATTTAAGGTGTTAATGTCCTCATTTCTAAAACTAACAGGTAAGTAAATACTTGAGTGATTTCTGACAAACTCCACCCTACTTAAAAACTTCAAAAATAAAAAGGATATTTTAATTTTGGTTTAATCTTTATCTTAATTTTAAAAAGGGTGGGTAAACAAAAAACAAAGAGGACTAATAAAAGTTATTAGGATTAGATGATAAGTACATTGAACTAGTATAGCACAATTTTTTAAAAATCGTGTCCTCTGGTTATAGAGTAGAAACTACTTTGTACTTTATACAATATAGAAAAGTTAAAACTTGAGCTCAGGCTAACTGCAAAGTTCACTTTAAGTGCTGTAGATGAAAATAAAGGGGGTTCTATGAAAGTAACCTCACAGGGTGACCTGATCATAAATTGCTAACTGGTCAGGTCATGGTGAGTAACCATGCCGCAGGTCTGTAACTTCTTTAGTGAAAGGTTTTAAACCAGCCCTATTCATTGTTCTTGTGCATCTGGGTTAACACGTCTTTGAAATACCAAAACTAATACCCCTTGAAGGGTGTATTAACCTTCAAGAGAGCGCATAATCTTGTTAACTATCCTGTAATCCAATCCCTGCCTTGTTTTCTCCAATCTTCCATGTATGTTCCCTCCTTAATTTCAAAGGCATAAAAGCTGCTGCAAAACTGTTATCTCTGGGAGCATTTGAGATCTTGCTTCTTGGCACATGGTGTCAGTTTGGCTCAAATAAACTCATAAAAATTCTCTACAGGTTTGGACGTTTCTTACTTTGAAAGTGCTTCTAATCCTTTTTTGGCATGTTTTATGGCTTTTCAAGCTAGCCAGAAAGGAGACATTCAAGTACTATGGAGTTCAAGAACTGTGAGATATGTTGTTATTGTTTTTTGATGAATTTATATTAAAACTTTGCAGGACTATAGGATTTTTCTAAGTATCTAGAATTTTACCTTCAAAGGCAAACCCAATAATATAGTCAATGAGTCAGTTGGCAAATACCAAAATTCATTTTAGAGTCCAAGTATCAAAAATGCAATTTGTAGGGGCTCCAGATGGCTCAGTTGGTTAGAATGAGAGCTCTCAACAACAAGGTTGCGGGTTTAATTCCCACATGGGATGGTGGGCTGCGCCCCCCTGCAACTAAAGATTGAAAACGGCGACTGGACTTGGAGCTGAGCTGCGCCCTCCACAACTAGATTGAAGGACAACGACTTGGAGCTTATAAGCCCTGGAGAAACACACTGTTCCCCAATAAAAAAAATAAAAATAAAAATACTTTAAAAAAATGCAATTTGTAAAAATTATACATCCAATAATCCAAGGTGCTCAGGAGTGCAGTTTAGTTTTTTCCCACCTCTAATTACCTCTAACACCACTGAGCTTCTGTCAAGTCTCCTGACAGATGGCAATGAGGAAATTCAATAGCCAATCCTTGTGTGGGGCTACATACAATATGGGAACTTTTCTTCGTCATGTGCCCTATACAATGAATGCAGCAAAAATGAAATCGCTTTTATACTTGCTCTCACAGACCTCATTTTTCCAGATTGTCTGTTTTTGTTATACATCTTCACATATTCAAATGGTGAAATAAAATTTTCACAACCCTTTCTATTAGTTCCAATTTGCCCTCCCCTCCAAAAAATCTCTCAATCTGTGATAAGTTATAAAGAGCAGGTTCCAGCTCTGGTCTCTTTTTAGAAGGAAGAAATGTCCTCCTCTGGAAAGAAAATGAGCTGGGATACCCTTTGAGGCCTGCTCAATAAATCTCATGTCTTCAGTTTCATCACAAGTGGGTGGTAGGTTATCACTCAAGGGCTCATCCTTTGTTTCAGGGATTAAAGTTCTAAATACAAACCTTGAAAGTACTATGAATAGTTAGTCTAAAACTGCCAAAAGAATGAATAGGTAACATTTTAAAAGCCTGTGTATATTTGAAAAAGCCTTTATTTATTTAAAATCTGTTTTGCATCAAATAGCCTCCTTTCTACCTGGTGTTCATCATTTTTAAGTAAGGAGTGACACATGCCAGCTGTGCATTAAAAAAATCACTTAATGCCAGAGCCCTCAATATATAAGTGTGACAGATCAGATGCAGTTGTGAACATTTGTTCATGCAGTGAAATTCTGCACACATTCATGGAGAATTTTCCACTATTCTCTAGGAATTCAAAAAAGCTTGAGGGATCCCCTTTGGCACAGAGTTCTAACCACCACGGCCTGCTGTTGCCAGGAGGCAGCCGTAGTGCTGAAAGAGAAAGACTAGACTGAAAAGATCTGATTCCATTCTCAACTCTGCTACTTACCAGTTGTGTGACCTTCAGAAAGTCCAATTCTTTAAATGTCACTATCCACCTCAGACACAGAGGATTAGTAAGGTTTAAATTAGAGAAGGTATAGGAAAATGTTCTGTAAATTGTACATGTTGCTTCAGTTTATACAAATACCTTCTGTCAGCACACAAATGACGTGGCACATCCCCTTGTGTCTTTGAAAGCCATCCTCTACTGCCATTCACCCTCCAGTCACAGACAATCACGCTTTCCCAGACACAGCTCTATGCTTCTGCTTTTGTCATCTAATTTGCCCTCTGATCCTCATTTACTGAAAACTTATACTCATCCTCTAAGACTGGGCTCAAAGGTCATCTCCTCAAGGAAGACCTGCTGAATCCTTTGAGATTTAATACCAGCTTTACAACTAAGTAGTAAACTCAGCCTCTCTAGAAGTGTAAAGAAGATGGCTGAGCTAGAATTATTAAGTTGGTGCAAAAGAAATTGCGGTTTAAAAGGTTAAAAATAACTGCAAAATCCGCAATTACTTTTGTACCAACCTAATACTTTTCTGTAGACTAATACAGAATCAGAGCAAGAACTAAAATTCTATATCCATGTATCAGAATCTTTAGAATTTTCATATTGGACAATACTTACAGATAGCTTTAACTGAATTCCTATTCAGACAAAATTTCACTACCATATAAATGATAAAGCCAAGAATAAGCCCTAATATTATTTATTACCTGAAAATCCTATCTTGGGGAATTTTCAATTATTTAAATAACTAATAGTCCAGAGTTTGTTCCTCCATTTACTGATTTCATAAAGACAGAGGTCTACATACCAACTTGCTACATTTATATAAATAGCTTCTTTTTATCCTGGTGCCAACAGCTGTACCAATAGCAGCAACCCAGTCTGGTCTCAGACTATCACCACTACCTGACTCCACAAGATGGCGAGCCACAGAGGAGCAGGTTCTTCACTCGTGTGAGTCTCCTCAAGGGCAGGAACTCTATCTTAATACATTCCTAGTATTCCCAGCATCTAACTCTGTGCCCTGCAAATGGCTGGCATTCAGCAATGTTTACTGAATTAATGCCCCTGAGTTCCATTCTCTAGACAGTGACCTCACTATACATTTTAGAAGAAAAGATGCCTGTGAACACACAATGTGATATACAGATGATGTATTACAGAACTGTACACCTGAAATCTATGTAACTTTACTAATAATTGTCACCTCAATAAACTTTAAATACATAATAAATCAGCACACACAAAAAAGAAGAAATGAAAATATATCAATTTCACTGGGAAAAAAAAAAAGATGCCCAATAAATCTCATGTGTTCAGTTCCATTATAATCGGGTGGTAGGTTATCACTTGAGGTCTCAGACTTTGCAACAGATATTAGTGGTAAAACAGATTTTAAAGCATAGATTTTCATGTCTATTCTCAAAGTCACATATTAGCTTATTTCTAGTAACAACAACTTACTAAAAATCCCAAGCATATGCCAATAAGCTATCCACAGTAGCTTTTATATGACTCTTAGAGAAGGAAGTTCCTGAATCTTCACTGCTTCAAGAACATAAAGATGAACTTACCATCATCTAAAGTGATGTCCTGTAGACCAATTGTTGAAAAGTTAGGTTCCTGCTCTTCAGGTTCAGGTTTAATGTTCACAGTTGCCTCATCAGATGGAAATGAAGCTGGATCACACAAATTGTGACATATTAAGGATGAAGGTGCAGAAAGACCTCCCTGGCCTGTACTTTGTGCTTGAGTTGAATGCTGTCCAGAATGCATTCTGGTGGCTAGAGTTGGTGATGAGGCAGTTCCTGAGCTAGGAGATTGGTAAGGCATAGGCTGTAGCTGAGGAGATGGTGGTCCAGAAAGTGGTGAACTGGCCAGGGGATGAGAAGCTGCTGGGGAAACTGCTGTAGCTGACCCCGATTGTGAAGGACCATATGTAATGGATTGTATCTGAGGGGAAGGCTGACCTGTGATCTGGTCAGCCACTGGAGAAGAAAGAGATCTTTGTCCTGTGTTTGAACAATGGTATCCCATTGACTGCAGATGAGGCAGGGTCTGCACAGAATGAGGTGTGTGGGCTAAGAGATGTCCGGGTGAGCCTGAATTTGAAGAATGAAAAGGTATGGATGACGGTGGTTGGCAGCCAAGATTCATTAAATTAGGAAGAGCTGCATCCTGCTGAAACAAAACTGGATCAAATTCTTGATTAGAGGCAGCATTAATAGGAAGACAAGTTGGTCCATTGTACACAACATTACTTTGCATAGGCTGATAGGAAGACCCCACAGGAGGAGGTGGTGTGACTGGAAAAGGCTGGTGCATGACTGAAGAAGGCAGCATATGCTGTTCTTTACCAGCACTCTCATCCCTACACTGCAACTGTGGCAGATGGGTTGAGGTTACCATGGATGCATATGTTTGCTGGATGGGACAAACCAAGCTTCTCTGTGCTGACAGCACACTGTCACGTGGGTGTCCTTTATCTGAGGAAGGCCTCTGGGTCTGGGCAGGATGAGGCACAGACAGTGATGGAACCGCAGACAAGTCAATTTCTTCTCTGTGTTCTTGCTTCATCAAAACTGAAAAGAAAATGATTAAAGCAAATGTTATTCCATAATACAAACAATAATTACAAAAGGCCTTCATTCTAGGCTATACAACTGCAGCACAAATCCAAGCCAGGGGGTTGAAAACTCAAATGCTTTCAGGGAAGGCAGAGATAATATAAAATATGGGAAGTCAGTAAGCGTAAGACAACAGGGAGTGGTCCTTGCTCTAAAAATATTCAAGTTAAAAAAACCCCACACAAACAACAAAGTCCATGCTTTTAAGCCTGCAGTATACTATATTACCAAGGAAGATTCTACTTCACCATTCCATCAAGCAAAGCAGAGGCTAGGAATACCAGCCATTATCCTTGATTAAATCAAAAAAGTAGCAGATTCATGATTTAGGATGAGTCTACCTGATAGAAGGACTACCTAAAGTAGGAACCAATGCATGTGACTTATTTTGGTTAATGTGTATCAAAACAGAAAAGAACGATCAGTTAATTTATCCCACGTCAAAACAATTGATTTCATTGTTTCTCTTGGCAAGCATTTCAGTCCACTTTTCTATAAATTATCTACTTAGCCTCCTACTGAAGTGCTATTATAATGTAACTTATTTAAAAATAATTTTCTTGAATTCACATCTCATTGTTTCTTCCTTCGTACTACTTATTAAGATACTTAAATATTTCATGATGTTCAATAGAAGTACAGCTGATCCTTGAACAACACAGATTTAATTGTGCGGGTCCACTTTTACATGGAGCTTCTTTCAATAAACCTGTACTGTTTTCAATCTTTAGTTGGGAGACCGCGATGCAGAGGGCCAAATGTATTTCATTTTATGTCAAAAGAAAATAACTATGAGACCCAAAGCAAGGTCAAATCTCACCTGACCATTCACTAAACCCTTGCCAAGAACAAACCTCCTAACATAAGCATGATCTCAGTCTGAGGAAATGAATTAAGACAGTCCTGATAGTATATTTTACTATAGAAGTGGTAATTAATGAACTTGTTTGGTGATGTATTTGAGTTGTACACATCACTCTGGCTTCCTAGCAAGAACAGAATAGGCTCATCATTCATCCACTTTAGCCTCTAAATCTGGCAACTAGTGAGCTAACCACCCCAAGGACAGAGAGAAAGGTATACCCACACTCTTCTTCTTGCTTCTGCCACACGCTCCTGTTCCCGACCCAGGCCTCCATTCAGTTTCTGATTCTTGCTCAGGTGTTACAAGTATGGGTCTACTGGCTCCTGACCTCTCTCATGTCTTTATGTACTTATTTTTTTTCTAACTTTGGCAGAACTAGAACTTTCTCCCTGGACCACTGGATTCTCTTTTTCCCTCTTCTCCTTTAGCTCCTACTCTGGTCCCAGAAAAGCTACAGTGAATTCTATATCCAGAGCTGCATTTCTACGTAAGGACGGAGAATATCTAAGAAAGCCCACTCTCATTACTTAATTCTGAATGGAGGAGGTGAGGCCCTTGGTTAAGTAAGTGGTTGGTTATCATGCACTAAAAAAGGAGATAGAGGGATTGAAAACTACAGCATAACATCCATCTTTTTTGCACCATCCAATCCTTACTTCTATGTTACTGACCCACATCTGGGTACCTAGATTGAGAGTTCTGCTTTGCTAAAGCAAGTGTATTTCCACTCTGCCAGAGCAAGTATTCACTCTTTTGTCTATAAGGGATTCCAACTCCAACCTGACCAAAAGGAAGTCCTCATTGCTGGCCTAGGGTAATTCATTCTTGTTTGAAGGGAAATACCATTTAGAGACCTTACAATACCTAGAATAATTTGAGTTTAAAAAAGATTAACTCTACCTTTTGTGTTATATATGCTCATTTTCAAATTTAGAATGTTGATGGACGGAGGGATCTAGAAAAAAAAAATCAACTGGTCTTGTGGTTTTCAAACCATGAGAAGCCTCACACTCATCTCCAAGTGATGGATGTGGGAGAGCAGGATGCAAAAAGTGGGAGCTCTCTGAGTTTCTTCTTCCAGTATAAACAGCATGCAAGCTTGCTTTCATCCTTTTTGCATAAGCCTTTTTGTATAAGGCTTTATTTGAAGGATAACAGAATTTAAACAATTTGAAAACCACTGCTTTGGTCTTACATCCTTATTTTATAGAGACATTAGTTAATCAGTGGGGTACAGTCTGTGGCAGAACTGAGACCTGCTCTCCTGAATGTAAGGCAGTTTTCTCTCCCAACTGAAACAACCACAATCCAAAAGTTGGTCTGTCCAGTCAATTACTTAGAAAACAGAATATATTTTCCTACAGGGAAAATAACACACACAAGAGTCTGGCCCTAATGCTATCTCTAAAAGCCACATTATTCCAAAACCAGAGCGCATATGGTACCTCCAGCACAAATAACTTCTGCTGGGCCTCAGAGGGAGGTATCGTCCCTCCACAGCTTCAGGGATGCTGGGGTGGAGGTGGGGATGGGATGGGGGCTCTTACATCAGAAGTTCTGAAGCTAGCGGCTGAGAATAAGTTCAGGCAGCACCATTAAGGAAGAGCTCTGTGCTCTATTAACTGTCTTCATTTGATAAAGTAAACTGATGTGGGACAAATAATGCTAAATACCATTTCTAATTTTAAAAAACTTAAAAGAATCATCCATTTGCAATTAATGATTATTTCTCCATTGCAGATCCCTATTGTTAGGGTAACAAATTGACAAATCCTTTAATAAAAAACAAGCAACTTAAGAATATCTAAAATTTTTACAAGTAAGATTTTAAAAGGAATTATTTGCCACAAACATAAACAAATGGGTAATATCTTTAATATAAAGAATTCATACCAAAAAAAAGAATTCATACAAATTAATAAGGAAAACAAAGTAACTCTAACATAACAAAGATAGGGTTATGCACTAGAATACTAAGAAGCTATTAAAATTCTATAAAACTATCCACTGATGACGAAAAATAAAAATGTTCATGTTATAAAATTAGTATATGTGGTCGTTCCATTTGCATTCTTTAAAAGTTGTGTCTTTGTGTGGATCAAAATGATCTAGAAGGATAGAATGACAGTTTTAAAGTGGAAGAGAATTTGGGTGTTTCAAAATATTTTTCAACTTGTGATTTTTTTATAATTCACAGTATGCATTTGCTTTTGTAAAAATTTTATTAAAAATTTCATTTTAGAAAAAAAACAAAAAAACCAAATGCTGCAGAGAAAAGACAGTAATCAACCAGAACAAGGATTATCCAAACACTCCTATGTGTCCACTCTTCCTTCTGTTAGTTTGTGCCACCTGATTTGTATTCTGTCAACCATAAGGCCAGTAATGACAACCATAAGGCCAATATTCTCTCTGTGCTCTGGGGCCCCACTGAGTTCCATTCTCCTATGTAATGCCCTCTAGGACTCTGCCTTTATATTGTCTTCCCAATTCACAAGCTCATAATGTAAAGGCATTATACGTTCTCCTTTCTGTTTACCTGTTCAATTACTACCACCATGAGGGTAGTAATCAAAACCTCTAATCTGCATACACTATTGTTTTTCCCCCCAATCCCAGAAGCCCTCTCCCTCATTATTCAGGTTAGACTTTACAGTCTTCCTTCTCAACAGCATTTGATAACACTTCTGCACTGTATGTCTTTAGCTGTCTTTCCAACTATATCAAACTTCTCCACACTTTTCAAACTGTCAAATCACCACACTCCCCTCTGCTCAAAACAGGAGACTTCACATCATTCTTTACAGAAAAAAATGACACTATCATATTGAAACTTGCTCAACTCCCCAATACCAAATCTATAAACCTTCTTAATGCACATCCATCTTGTTCATCTTCTTTCCTTCTCTCCTGTTCCTCCTCCCATCTAAGGCCGATTCCAACTTCTTTATTTTAAATCCTATCCCCCCAACTTTCTAAGAAACTTTGTAGTTTTTATCATTTATGCTCTCCCCTCTGCACATCCCAAACACCCTAGTGATTTGAATCACCTTTTTTAACCTTTTTTGGTTTTTCCCATATAAATCTCACTTTCCACAGTTAGTAATCTGAGAAAAGACTAAACTGGTCATTGACATCTTACAGAAACAGAAGAAATATAGGGAAAGTAATTTTATTTTTAACTTTTGAATTTACTGAGTATATCTGACATAGAACATTGTATAAATTTAAGGTGCACAACATGTTAATTTGATACATTTATATATTGTAGGAAATATGATTTTTGAAACACATTTTTGATCATGTCACTTCCCTGTTAAAGCTCACTTCTTGCAATGCTAAGGGCACAAGGGGAGTTTACACACATTCAGAAACACTTGCCCTTCCTGTAGTGCTGGTGATTTTTGGTAGCTCCTGAAAAACACACCTTCAAATCTACATTCCATCTTCTAATTTCATTATAATAAATGACAAAATAACAACTGATATCACATCTAATATTTAAAGTCAACACAAACTTTATAGATTAGGCATATATGTGAATTTTTATTGATTATAAAGCATCCTACCATGAACATTCTAATATAGGATTCATTGAATAACTTTTTTTCATTATGAAAGAAAGCTCTGTAGCAAACCATCACAATTTCTCGTACCTGGTGTGTAAGTAAAACGTTGAGACTGGCTTTTTTTCCTCTTGCCATTGCAAAGATAAAAGTGCACCTGCACTGCAGCTGTAACTGCTGGGTTATGATATGGAGGAACTTCAAGGACAATGTGAGCCTAAGGAGCATGGAAAGGAAGATTGTGTTACACTCAGAACTAAAAATGAAATGCACCTGCTAAACTCAGCACTATTCACCAGTCTTATCTACCCAGGCCCTCCCACCATAGATCATTACGCATACCAACTGATCCTGTAAATCACCTGAAGATTTAGTCTATGAATATGCTAGTCTTAACAGAGATGATCTCTTTAAAGTAAATCATTAAAGGAAAAACTGCTTACTCACCCAATTGGGTGAGTAAAATACATATAGTGAGATACTCTGTTCCACTGAATACCATGTTACTATACATCTTAACTGGAAGTCTATTCTGGTTTCTAATCAAATTTAATATTTCCCAAGTTATGTTATAGTTTAGATTCCTTATGTTAAATTTTATATTCAAGATGTTCTAAACTGACAATACACAAAATTTGTATCCATATAAAAAAATAATTTTACACAAGCAGGGTAAAAACCTTTAGCTCCAAACCTACTGCAATCCTTCACCTAATTTCTCCAGTCTTTGGAGAGCACTGTGGGAAGTGGTATTCTCTACCCCAAAGAAGATTCTGTCTCTATCCAACCAGGAAGGGAACACAGCTTTTAGTTTTGAATCCTGGAAGGCTTACTGCTGAGGAGTTGCGAATAGAGTATCAAATACATAAACCCATGAAGGCTCCTCCTATTTTTTGCCTAATATATATGGTCTTTATTGAATTTGTTTGATTTCTTCACTGAATTCAGAGAAATAAATTAATAACTTCACTAAGAAACTTCTAAAATCTTTCATTTCTAATTTCTTCTTTGCTATACACAAAAGAGGGGCTGAAAACACCAACTGTTTATCTTGCTTAAACTTTAATTTTAGTATCAGGAAAATATCTCACATCCAAATTTCTAAAAATGTTAATTTACTTTTCTATTACTCAACAGATAGAAGGCTCCTCATCTGCACCATAATCAGCATTATCCAATTTGCTCATTAAACTTCTTAGTTATTTCTAAAGAAATAAGGCAAATTTCTTACCCCTTGACATTTTTCCCTGATTATTTTCCCTTCTACCTCCCACTGAGGTCGTCCATCTGTTGAAAGAAACAATTGACAATTTAAAGTAATTCAAGCCATGAAGCATATAAACAAAATCTAATGTATTTAGCGTTACAAATTTATTGGCAAAGGGAATCTTTTTCTCACTGACTTCCATTATGAAAATAAAATGTATACCTATGGGGAAAAAAATGGAGAAAAAAACGGCCTGCCTAAATTAGCAGGCCCCACAGAGTTTCTTCTACCCAGTGATATTTGAAAATCTGAGAGCACCCTCCACCAAATTGTGGCTTGTATGCCTTCATAATGGGAAATTCACTCCCTAACCAAGTAACCCATTTCATCTTTGGACAGTAACTGCTGCTGGAAAGCTCTTTGTGATAAATGAAAACTGTATCCTTATAGTATCCAACCATTGGTCTAATTACTCCTCCTTGAAGCCACCAAAACCAAATCTTGAGTGCTTCTCTGTGAGACAAGATTTCAGGTATTTAAAAGCAGTTACTCCTGCCTGTGTCTCTTCTTCTGCTGGCTAGCATCCCCAGTTTGCATCTATTCCTTACATAATATTTCAGCCTTCCTGATCACTCTTCTTTCACTCCTCCAGTGTGACCACCTCCCTCCAAATAAATAATCCAGGTCCAGGAGTGAAATGATGCAGGTGAGAATAGTCCAGGTGACAAATGATGCAGCATGGCAGAGACTGACTGAGGCTCTTGCCACCCTATATGGAGATGCTGTGTCTCTGTTAAAAGTTTTCTGGGGCAGCTGCACCATATTCTCTCTCACATTTAGTGTGTGGCTAGCAAGTGTTCCTCAGTCTGCCACATTTCCTACTGCCCAGCTCAAGCTCCCACACTGTACACTTATGCAGCTTGGTTCCCCCACTCCCAACCATTGTTACGTTAATTTACCCCCCACTAGACTTCATTTTCTTGGATCACCTGGCTTGTCAAGATCTTTTTAGATACTGACAGTCTTCTAAAATAGGCTTCTAGGCTTTACAGACTTGTGTAAAGATCTGGCCCACACATTTTCTGTCTCTTCATTCCAAGTGAATTATTGACCTGGGGAAAGCCCCGCCTGGCTACTAAAGCTCTCATTCCAGTCTGATGAGCGGCTATTCTGAAGCATTCTTTTTATGTCATGGGCATTCACCCAGTGACTAACCCATACAAGTATCTTCACAGCTAGCATGACTATCATTTCCTGGTCATCCTTATGCACAAGAGACGATACAGACAAACCCTATGATGCCTACTTATAATTACAGCTCAGTTCAGCAAACATTTGCTGGGTCCTGACGTACCAGGCACTTTGGTTACTGAGATAATGGAGACAGGATACCCTGCCTTCACTCTGTGGATGAAAGGCAAACACAAACAGTTCATTACAACCAAGTATGGTTGTTACACTAACTAATATAATTGTACTCTGGAAGTACCAAGAGCACAGAGGTCAGGGTCCTTAACATAGTCTTGGGGTGGGGATGTAAGACAAGAAAAGCTTCTCAAGGAGCTCCAGAAGTTAAAGTTAAATATAAGGGGGAACTCAAATGATGTTGGTGGGGGGTGGGGGTAAAAGTAATCTAGGCAGAAGAGATAGCATGAGCAAAGGCAAGATGAGAAGAAACCACATGATATAAGGACCACACGCAGCCATGATGGTACAGTGTAAAGTATGAGGCAGGGAGCAGTAAGAAATGAGGCTGGAAAGACAGGCAACAGATTGTGGCCTAAATGCCACATTAAACAGCTTAAAAAAATGAAGGGATCACTGAAAGTGCTTTCAGAATGGGAATTACATGTTCACAACTGCAATCTCATCTGAAGCCAATAAACTGCCACCAGGATTCAAAAGCTCTTAAAAGTGAAGCTCTAGGTTAATAAAATGAATTCTACAATGAAACTGCCTTATACACACATATTTATTATATTCAGACATAAATGAATTTTTACAGGGGAAAGGCATAGCTTTGAGGTACTATCTCTTTCTCATAATTCCTGTTTTGCTTAAAATATGACCTCAGCAGAAAGCGAGTCCTTGACCACCTGATATAAATAGTTCACTATTCCATCACTATCACTTTACCTTCTCACTTCACAGCCCTTTTATCTGGAATTACCTTGTTCACTTATTTGTTTATATGTTTATTGTCTGCTCCCCTACCAGAAGAATGTAGGCTGTATCAAAGCAGGCAACCTGAAGGTTTTACTCACCATTATATCCCTAATACCTAGACTTTGTCTTTCACATAGCAGTTGCTTCATATATAATTGATGAATTAATAAACTGTGACACAGAACTGATATTTCCTTAAGACAGGCAGTATTGGTGAGGGTGGAAGGGTTTGGAAGTGAGTTTAAGGAGAAGACAGTTGTTAACATGGTTTCCAGCCCAAGAAGAAGAAGGCCCTGACATTATTAATGAGGTTGGGAAACCCAGTGAGCGAAACTGTTTTGTGAAGTCTGACATGTTTTCATATTCTAAGCATCCATGGGACATTAACTGGAGTAATATTAAGTGGGTACTTTGAAGCACAGGTTACAAGTCTAGGAGAAAGAACGTGGCTATGGATAGAGATTTGGTAGCTGATGAAATTTCCTAGAACGAAGGAATATAATGAAAAAAAAAAAACTGAATACAGAACCTTGGGAAACATCTATATTTAAGGGCCAGAAAAAGTGGGAACAGTTAAAGATGTGCTGAGAACCAGGTAAGTACAATTACACAAAAGCCAAGAAGTAAAAGGGTGCTGAGAACAGCTATCAAATTTACAGGTTACAATTTCAATATAGTAAACGACAGAAGATTAAAAGTAAGTAGCAGGTAAGGAAATGAAGGTAGATGACAGATTACTTTTTTGAGAGGTTGGATGATAAATGAAAGAGAAATGAAATGACAGTTATGAGGATGACAGAGTCAAGGGAAAGGGAATGTTTAGGATGAGAAGACTTGAACATATTTAAACTCCGAGAAAAAGGATTCAGTGGAAAAAGAGGTGCTGAAATTGCAAGAGATAAACAATAGCGTGACGTATAAACAATAGGGTGACGTATAGTCTCAAGTACTTAAGTAAAAAAGGATGAAAGGATGAAAAATGAATAAGTATTTAAATTAAGAAAAATAATATATTAAGCCCCAAAAAAGGTGAAAAGAAGGAAAAATACAGAAATTAGAGAAACAGAAAACAAAGACACAACTGAAAGGATCAACAAAGCCAAGTACTCTGGAAATACTCATTAAAAAAACAGAGATGACACAAATAAATAACAGCCGGGATAATTTTTTACAAGGCATATAATTCCAGATGCAGAAAGAGAATATTACAAGCAAATTAATGTCAATAAATTTGAAAAAACTTACGTGAAATACATAAAATATTGGTGTGAAATAATAGAAAAAAATATATTTTGCTCTCTGCCTCCAATTCCTGGCATAGAGCTACACTAGGTGCATCTTTTGTTCTAATTATTTGGTCTTTGACCCTGGTTCCTGACACAGAGGTCCTAAATCCCTTGGAATTTCCTGGGTAACAGGAGTGTCTTTGTTCTAAGAAGGTGACTCTTGGTGGCCTCCTAGATGGAGGCTGGTCACTGGAAAAACCAAGCCATAATTAGAAGCCTGGAACTTTCAGGACCACGCCCATTCTCCAGAGAGGGGAGAGGGACTGGAAATGGAATAATCCATCATGCCTATACAATGAAGCCTCCATAAAAATTCCAACACTGTGGGGTTCAGGGAGCTGCTGTGTTGCTGAACACATGGAGGTGCTGGAAGAGTGGTGTGCTGGTAGAGGGCACAGAGCTCCTGGTCCTCCCCACATACCTTGCTCTATGTATCTCTTCCATCTAAATGTTCATCTCTTTATGATAGCTTTTATTATATAATAAAGTGGTGAACATAAATAAGTTTCCCAGAGTTCTGAGAGCTGTTCTACCAAACGATCAAATCCAGGAAGGGGGTCTTGGGAACCAAGTCAGATAGAAGTTATGGGTAACCTGGAGACCTACTATTTAAGATTGGCATCTGAAGTGGGGGGTAGTCTTATGGGACTAAGTCCTTAACCTGTGGGGTCTGCACTAACTCCAGTTAGTTTCAGAACTGAATTGAATTGAACTGAATTGAGGACACCCAGTTGGTGTTGAAGAATTGCTTGATGTACGGGAAACTCACACATCTGGTGTCAGAAGTATTGTGAGTGTGGTAGTATTATGAGAGTAAAGGAGAAACACAGGAGGAATGTTTTTCTATTCACCTGGAAAATATAAAGCACTAAAACTAATTCAAGAAGAAATAACCTTAAATGGTCCTATAACCACAAATAGACTTGTATCAGAAATTAATAGCTCCCCACAAAGACAGCTCCCAGCCCAGGTTTCAGAGGTGAGCTCTGCCATGTGTGTTCAAAGGAAGGTGAGACTACATGACATAAACACATTTGGAAAGTGGAATGGGGCACTTCCCCAGCTCACTTTGATATCCAGAATATATAAACAATCCTATAAGTTAATAAATAAAAACTGACTCGATAGAAAAAAAAAAGGGCAAAGACATGAACAGGTATTACATAAAAAAGAAACATAAATGGCCTATGACAACCTCAATAGGTAACAGGGAAATTCAAACCCAAAATTCAAGATACCATTTTACACCTACTGACATTCTTGCCTAGCCCACCAGGTGCTAAGAACTAGAATGCTCATAGCAGCATTGTTAGCTATTATCGTTTGGCAGTGCCAAAAACAAAACATGGCCCAAATATCCAGTGAGAGACTGGATAATAAATTGTGGCGCATTCGTACAGTGAAACTACATACAGTGAAAGATCTTCAGTTACATGGATCAATCTTAAAACACTAACGTTGACCTCTGAAAATACCATTTTCAGAAAAATACATGCAATATTATATAATATGAAGTCCAAAAACAGGAAAATATATAAAATAAAACTATAAAGAAAAATAAAGTACTGATTCAGGAAAGAGATCCATTTGGGAAGGGGCACCAAGAGGCCTTCAAAGGTAAAGGTCCTATTTCTTAAACTGAGTAGCAGATATCAGTATTTGTTATATTATTCTTATAAGGATAGAATTTCATTTCACATTTTTTAAATGCTTAAAAAGATATGAGAGAGGGAATAATTGGCAGGAAAATGTTTTAAATATGCTCAAGAAGGGCTAAAATACTCTGATAGACATAGGCTTCTTCTACTTTTCTAAAAATTAAGATATAATTCATATAATTATACATAAAATTCACCCTTTTAAAGTATACAATTCAGAGGTTTTTAGCACATTCACAGAGCTCTACAACCATCACCACTATCTAATTCCAGAAACCCTATGCCCATTAGTCGTCATTCCCCACTGACACCTTCCTCCAATCTCTTATAACCACTCATCTACTTTCTGTGTCTGTAAATTGCTGATTCTGGACATTCTGTGCTGGATTCTTTCACTGAGCACAATGTTTTCAAGGTGCATCCATGTTGTAACATAAATCAGTACTTTATTCTTTTTTATAGATGAATAATATCCCATCATTGTATGGATAGACCACATTTTGTTTATCCATTTATCAGCTGATGAGCACTTGGGTTGTTTCCATTTTTTGACGATTATGAGTAATGCTGCTATAAGCACTTGTGTCCAAGTTTCTGTGTGACATATGTTTTCAATTCTGTTGGAGTAAAACTACTGGGGGATTCGTCTGCTTTTGAGACATCCTTAATGAAAACTTAACATTTATATGAAAACTTAATAAATGTTTGGTTTACAATAAAATCTGCATAAATAATCACTGTACCTTTTAGAAAACCTATTTTGTGATTAATGTCAGTAAAACATCTGAATAATTCATTTCACCCTTTTGTGCCTTAAATTGAGGTCAATCAACTCAAATCTCATATTATTTACCTTGTCCTTTTTCAAGAAAAATGATTTTCGATTCTGGAAGAAAATTAGATCCAGTCACAACCATTTCATGACCTCCATTTACAGAACAACTGTTGATACTGTACTTCTCAATATGAGGAAGTTCTTGAGCAGAACGCTGGGCTGTTTTTGTTTTTGTTACAAGGTGAAAAGAGACAAAATATTAGTTTGCAATTTTTCATACATAAATGACAAATTCAAGCTAGAAAATGAAAACAAACAGAAATAAACTGGACTTTTACAATTTAAGACAATGGGAACAATATCCACTAAAATAACTCCACTATTTAGAAAACAAAATATTTATTCAACTTATATGATTTCTAAATTATTTTCTTCAACTACAACTGTAAAGAAACCAATTAATAAAGAGAAATTAATTAATGCCTGCCACTTCATATTGACTCCAACACATTCACATCATCCAATTTTTCTCTTTTTAGCTTAAGTCTTTAATATATTTCTTCCCTACAACTGTGTTAAAAATGATAAATGTAATGTAATGATAAAAAGCATATTAAATCCAAAGATATGTAATTATGTTGCATACATTTAAAAGAAGAAAAGTTTCTGAAGGACAAACACCAAGTTGCCCTTTCATAAAGAAAATATTTAGATTATCATTAAGACATCAGGATTCCATTTTGGACAATTTTCTAAATAAATAACTGAAGCATACATAAAGTACACATTTCAATAATGAATTTTTTAAAATAGATGTAAATGTTTCTATATGCACTGCACTCTTCATTCCCAGGGTACATGAACAAGTTTTTCTTAATGCCTTAGAATCATTATTTAAATTAACGAGTTTATTGTAAACAGTGACCTTGGTGCCACCTTTCTCTGATATTGACTGATTCCAAGTTGCTATGTTTCTGGAGATCCTATTTCTCACTTTTCTTTCTTTTTTCCTAACTGCTTGAGCTTCAAGCTATAGATTATACTTCTTTGGATTTTTAGGTTCTCTAATGCCTAAAATAACTAGGTTTCTGTCTGGATTAAAACAAACAAAAAAAAGTGGATTATATTCTTCTTCACACTTGGAAAACAGGTCTACTTTTAGTCCTACTACTTGGATGGAAAAATTGGTGGTTTTGAAGTCAACTGTGTTTTGTTTGGCTAGAATAATATTTTAAAGAAATGTAAACTTGAATGCCTTTAGAAAGCATACATTCCCAGTTCACTAGGACTCATCTCTCCCAACTATTTAATACGAAACCACAAAAGGTATGTGAATTGGGATCCCTGCCCCTCAAAGAGAATGTTAAAATAGATTCTTTCATCGGGGATGGCCCATGATTTAGTATCAACTACCACTTGGGAAGTACTGAGCACCAATCTAGATCTCAGAAAATATACTTGTATCCTTAATTAAGTTCCAAATGGCTCCCAGAGAAGAAACATGGAAACAAGTACTGACTGGCCTAGGGAGTAGATTAATTCAAATTTTCGACATTTATGGTGGAAATCAGCCATCAGAGGTACAAGGTAACAGCAAAAATGTGTTCGACAAATGGTATTAGTCATAATAAAAAATTATGTATGAATTAAAAAACAGTATTTTTGATGAATATTTAACAATATGAGAAAATGCCCACTTTAAGCAAAAATACCAAAAAAAGATGTAAAACTGTATCAGGTAAGCCCAACTAGAAAATATTGCATATATGTGTAGACAAAAAAAAAAAAAAAGAAAATCCAAAAAATGGTTAACAATGACTATCTTGGGGAAATGATATTACAAAAGATTTCGATACTACTCTTTTACCATTCTGCATTTTCTATATTCTCTACAACAATCACATATTAATTTAATAAACTAAAAGAAAAAATAGGAAGTCACTTCAGAGGAATTCATCTCAAAAACTCAAACTACTCTACAAACTTAAATTATTTAAATTATTTTGCTAAATAAGTTATATATATATGCTTATAGAGGCATAGAATACTCTGGCAGAATAATAAAGACACTGGCAATGACAGCTGCTTTTAAGAAAGAGAACTAGTTGACTTGGAAATTTGCTTTTCACTCTATATTCTTATTCTTTTTTTTTTTTTTTTTAAAGGACTTTATTGGGGAACAGTGTGTACTTCCAGGACTTTTTTTCAAGTCAAGCTGTTGTCCTTTCTATCTTAGTTGTGGAGGGTGCCGTTCAGCTTCAAGTTGTTGTTCTTTCAGTCTTAGTTGTGGAGGGCACAGCTCAGCTCCAGGTCCAGTTGCCAGTTGCTAGTTGCAGGAGGCACAGCCCACCATCCCTTGCGGGAGTCAAACCAGCAACCTTGTGATTGAGAGGACGTGCTCCAACCAACTGAGCCATCTGGGAGCTCAGCGGCAGCTCAGCGGCAGCTCAGCTCAACGTGCTGTGTTCAATCTTAGTTGCAAGGGGCGGAGCCCATCATCCCTTGCAGGAGTCAAGGAATCGAACTGGCAACCTTGTGGTTGAGAGCCCACTGGCCCATATGGGAATCGAACCAGCAGCCTTCGGATTTAGGAGCATGGAGCTCTAACCACCTGAGCCACCGGGCCAGCCCCTATATTTTTATTCTTTTTGAACTCTGTACCATGTACCTGTGTTACCTATTAAAAATTAACACAAAAATTACTTCTACATGAATTCTACTACTCAGTGATTCCCACAGTCAATTGGAAAATGATAAAGTATTACTCCAATTCAGCGAACAGCAAAAGGAGGCACAGAAAGGTAGTTAAGTAGGTGTGATTCCAAATTAAGAATGCAGGTAGTTAACAGAAATAAAATGGTATAATATAACCAAAAGAGTACTAAGAAAACCTGTGCTCTAGGCACAGCTCTGTCACCTACAAGCAAATAACCTTAGATGAGTATTTGAGATACTTGTGCCTGAGTTTCCTCCTATACAAAATTAAGACATGGAATTAAAACACTTCTAAGTCTATGCCCTAAAGATCCAAACACCAGTCTCAATATTTCAATCCTACCAGCTAACCTCCCGGAGGGCCACAGTTCTTCAGGACTTGAGTAAATATCAGGGTCTAAGGCCTTTTTTCATTCCTCGCCTTGGTAAATCAGGGGGAAAAGCATTTACTTTCTCAATCTGATGATGTAATTAAATTTATGGTCAAAAAACAAAACACGGGGGCCGGATGGCTCAGTTGGTTAGAGCACGAGCTCTCAACAAGGTTGCTGGTTCAATTCCCGTATGGGATGGTGGGCTGCACCTCCTGCAACTAAAGATTGAAAACAGCGACTGGACTTGGAGCTACACTGCACCCTCCACAACTAGATTGAAGGACAACGACTTGGAGCTGATGGGCCCTGGAGAAACATACTGTTCCCCAATATAATTAAAAAAAAAAAAAATCCTGTAAGCCCTTATTTAGCTAAGGTATCAGCTTATAGAGACAGGCATCTTCCAACATGAAGGCTGATCTTTTAAACAAAGGTGACCACATGACAATACAAGAATCACAGCTTCATGATTTGATCCTCAAGTGTCATCAAGCCCACCTTCCTCATTTACATACAAGAAAATTGTGGTCAAGACAATTTTTGTCTAATCACACAGTTACCTATGGTCAAAATATAATGGGAAACTATTTTCTAACTTCAAGATCAGCATTCTTCCTCCCTCCTAACCATGTAGCTGTACTTTCATATAAGAAAATCACATCAGCTAGCCAGACTCTTGTGACTCAGTTTACACTTTTGATCCAAACATTACATTATAAGCAAAACAGAAAATGACCTATTATAAACATAATTTAAAACATCATCACAAGCTCACTTACAGCACTCAACAGGTATAGAAGCTATCTGCAGAGAAAGGACTTTTCCATTGGGCTGTGGGATGTGTACACGAAACACAAGTCGTACTCTAGTATTCTTTCTGCCAATATCAGTTTCTCCTTTTCGAAGTTCTATGTCTGAATTGCGGAGTTTCAAAATACCTGCACAGTCAATACTAGGGAGAAAAATGTAAAAATGTTATTTGCTTCCTGATAATTAGTGGTTCTAAACAACTCAGCTAAATAGCCATGTTAATTTGGAACAGAAAAACTATCACTATGTAAAATCAGGTCAAAAAAGAAAGATATGTATGATTGATTATTATTTTCTGCTATTTCAATTTTGGGATTAAAAATGTTTTTGTACAAAAGTGTAATAGTAAGTATAGTAGATTGTCTGCAAAGATGGCTGTCAATAATTCCTTCCCATTCCTGTACTTGAATGCCACTTCTTCCATTAAGAGGTAGAGTTCCTATGTCCCCTCTCCTTGAGAGCTGGCCTTATTGAATGTGGCCAAGTGATGCTGTATAAGTTATGAGCCTAACACTTCAATAGCCTCATAACTTCCTCTTGGAGCCCTGGGCCACCATGAAGAAGTACAACTAGCACACTGGAGAGAAAGGCCCAGACAATCCTTAACTACTCCTGCCATTCCCGCCATCTTGGATGTTTCAAATCCAGCTGAGCTTCCAGCTGAATTCAGGTGCATGAGTGATCCTATCCGACACCACATGAATAGACTGGCTGAGTCCAGACAACCCAACGAATCATGGGGGAAAAAAGTTACTACTTAAAGCCACTAAATTTGGGGGGGTGTTTGTTTTACAGAACTAGGTAAGTGAAACAAAGTAAAAAAAATGTTTAATTCTATACATGTTATTAGGCCAGAAGAGATTCATTTGTAGGACTACAAATAAGGCATTAATAGCATATGTAAATTTTTATAATAATATGCTTCTTAATAAAAAAACAATCCATCAGGCCAAGATTCTTGCATTTCTAACTATATTACATATTTCTAAAGTTTCTAAACTGTAAGTTTCTATAGTCTCTAAACTGTATTACATTATTTCTAAAGAATGCACCTATAAGATTCAAGTTTCGGCATTTAAGGTCTAACATTTCACTATTTTCAAAATTTATTTTGCAGTATGGTTGTTTAACATATAATCATGATAGGAAACAACAGTATCTACAATAATCTTTGGGTAATTAATGATCAAACACTCTAGTTAATTTAAAGTTTACTCTCTCTCAGGGCATTCCTTGTTACCCATCCTTTTACTTTATTTACCAGTAGTTCCAATTCTAATGTTCACAGCCCAAAGGCTGTAGAAGTTGTTTTGAAGGACAATATATTATATTACAGAATTACGTTGTCAAGATAAGAAACCAGTAAAGCATAAGAAAGAATCCCAAAAGGATAAATATTTTCATCTTCAGAAACACACAAGAGAAGAAGTTTCTAAAAAAAGAAATACTTATGAAAATAAATATTTAATATCAAACAACTGCACTTTAGCTGAAAGCAGTATTGATCAAATTGTATCGAGTAGTGATTATTCACATCAACATGCCAACATGAGTCTTTAGGATGGAAAACACCAGGAAGTATACATTTTATTGAGTTTTAGGGAATGGTATTTTAGCAGACAGCTAAGTTTCTTACAGAAGATTTGGAATAAGAGTATCAGAATTGACTATCTTTAAACTCTGGCTAAGAAATGTAAAACAAGGAAAGAAAAAAAAACCAAACCAACAAAACACTACATATTTAGGAATGAAAATTACTATTAAATCTGTTTACAATTAAAATTCTAGTTTAGATCAGAATGCAACACTGCCACATCCATATTTACCTAGTTTTAAAACAGGAAGGAGTTATGAGTATGGTAAGGCAATGAATACTGGTGTCCTATATTTAAAGTATCTTGTAGTGTGGCTCTATGGCTTTTGAGTTAGTACACTGATTTTAAATAAAGAGTTTTACACATGCAAGATAGATTAGGATTGAAATGGCCAAGCCTGTGGGATAGTAGGCAAAACAAGAGGAATATCTACCAATCTTTCCCCACCTTATTGCTTTCAGGAAACAGCAGAGCAATTCAATATACACCTACAACTCATTTATGCACAAATTATTTTGAACAATGAATGGTCTTATCTATCATTCACAAATTCTTATCTACCACTATCTGAAACTATATTACACTCAATCACTGTAGCTTATCCTAGTAATTAGTTCCTGGGTAAAACAAGATCATTCAGCATTAGCTGCCCCGTTATCTAAGGTACATGGAATAAATTTCTTAGGTTTAGGTAACTTCCTAGTTATTCCTTACTCAACCCTTTCTTGTACGATGTTGCCACAAGCCTGGGTTTCTATAGAATTCCTGTTTCTCAATCTAACAGTCCACAATAGATAAAATGGTCAGAGAAGTTTCTGGTATGTATCTTGCAGAGTGGGGTGAAGGGGCTAGCTGTTTATTACTAGTAACAGTTGTATTTCTGTGAGCTTTGTCCTTCTGGTGTGATCCAGGCAGGCAGTATATGTCAGGTCTGGTTGGGGAAGGGACATGAATCATGACTACCACCTCTGTTCTATGTGCTAGTAGATAAGAAAAGGAGGAGGTAATATATGTTCAAATACTACTGTTCTGATTTTTTCACACTACTCAGTGTGTGAGACTTTTCCAAGTTCTTGAGAATCTGTCTTAAAAACTCATGTACTCTTATTTTCTTTAATTTATTAATGTATACATTATTTTTGGAAAGGATGAGTCATTCTATAACATAAATACAAATAAGATCAAGGAAAAAGAAATAGAAAAAAATTTTTAAATAGAAGGAATATAAAATAAATATATTTTAAATCTACGATTATACAAATTACTATAATTACTAAAATTGACTTAATCATGAACTTTCTAGAAACCAAGGCAAAAAATAAATGTGATAAAGTTTTTATAGGTTTCTCCTTGTCTGGTAAAGCAAAATCTACCATGTCCTCAGGAATTACCAACTTTTTCCATTTAATTTTAAAGGATTCTACGCATGTGTGTAATAATGACCAACCTACGAAACAGTGGTTTTGCAAATTATGAAGAGGTATTCATTCATATAGCTATTTCTTATATTGTCTTTCAAGCAAAGTTAAGAAGCATAATAAGCTTCTTGTGATTTTCTATTTAACTTGATTCAAATCTAGTGTTTTGAACATCCAGAGGAATAAATGGAAACATGGCCTGCAAGGTATCTCCTAGGAATCAATTTTATGAGTTCTTACAAGATGGTCCAAAACTGAGTTTTAAATTCCCCTCTGCAGCTAACTGTATATTTACATGCTTTTGATGCTAGATGAAAAAGTAAGACCCTAGAGTAAAAGGGAATAAGCTGACTTACAAACTCATTCAGAGGTTGGCCACCTCACCTTATTTGAAAATGGGTCAATTAGGATGCCTGGAGACAGACTCAACGCTGTCCTTAAGAGTTTTGCTCAAGTGCCTAAATAAACATTGGCTGAGACTCCAAAGTTATTTCTAAATCGTAAAACACAGGAACCTTAAGAGTTGAGATTGTAAAAATTCTGTCATCATCCTTGTGTAATGACTTATCGGGTTGGGTTCTCCAGTGCTGTCCATTTGAACAAAACAGGAAAAAATGAGATTTTATTGAAATTTACATTAACTTGTCTTTTCTGGCAATAACTAGATAACTGGATAAGTTATTTCCTGAGATAATCCTCTTTTTTATAATAAAATTGTATCATAAATTGTCCTCAGGGATATATTCAGTTTACCTAAAAAGTTACATACATGTAAATTTAGGGAACGCGCAGCTCTCAGTGGTCCATGCAGGGATCGAACCGGCAACCTTGGTGTTATTACCACCACACTCTAATCAACTGAGCTAACCAGTCACCCCTTAAATATAAATTTAAAAGAAGAGAGCTAGAGACTGACATCTGACTGTTTTTGCAATAGCCTGGGATAGATGTTACTGCCATTTTAAGAAAGGTCTACATTGTAGTTTGAAGCAACTGCAGTAACAAACTTCACTATAAATTTCACATACCTGGTTGTGGCAGATTAATAGCTGCCTATTAAATATCCTTTCTTCCCTTTTTCCTTAACTAACAGGCCCCTATACTATTAGAGGTAACAATGTATTCAGATAAAAAAAAAATTTACCCGGTCTTCCTTACATACAAGGATGATGAATGAGATGTGTTTGGGTAGGTTTCTGGGACAAGCTCTTTAAAGAGGCCTGACTCAGATGGAAGTTCTCTTTTAACTTTCATCCCATTGCTTCTTCCTTATTTCTTCTGGGATTATGATTGCAATAGCTAGAGCTCCAGAAGCCATTTTAAATTATGAGACAATCTTGACAATGGAAACCACTTAATAAAAATTGCAGGGAAGGAAAAACAGAAGGAGCTTGGGAACCCAATGATTATGGAGTCACTGTGCCAGACCTAAAACGACTATATACAGATATATAAAGAAAATATATTTCTATATTTCTATTGTGGAATACAAAACTAAATCTCTGTTTAAGCCACTATATTTTAAGTTTCTATAACAGGCAACTATATATAATCCTAACTAATACACTTGAACGAAACTCTATTGCATTCTCTGGCAGAAGTTGGCCACCTCATTTATTTGGAAATCAGTCAAAGTTTTCCTTCAAGAAACATAACAATTGTAATTGTACTGCAATTGTTTATTTATTGTCATAAACTTTTGCGGAATTGAATTTTCCTTCTGAAAATATGCTACCAACCTTAGCAAATGAACTATGTTAGTTACATAATGTTACTCAGTTAATTTAGAACAACAAACATTTTATTTTTGTACTATAAAAATAAATGTATGTTTTTTCCAAAAGTTGTTTTAAGAAAAGAAAGAACTATCCATTTTGGGGTATGTTTCAAGATACCTGGCTGACATATTGTTTTCAGGAAGAAGTGGAATTTCCAGAACCTTTGTGCTGGCAATTATTATCTCTTGGCTTGCAGTAGCAACTGTCTTCCCAGTGATTCGATGCACCTGGTAAAATGCATGAGGTCGTAAATATCGATCGTCTGCTGTTCCAATAAACATCTGTAGATTTATTGGCTTTTCACTATAGCCCAGGAGCTAATTAGGAAGAATAAACACAGAAAAATACAATTCATTATCCACATATTTTACAATAAGTTTATAATAGTAAGTCTTTATATCTGTGTCATAAATTATTGATATATAAAATGGTATTTCAAAAAAGATAATTTAAACATGTAGTAAGTGAATAATAGCTTTCCAAATTTCATAAATAATTTAAAAATTATAAAATGCTGTAATATATTACAAAGGATGAAGGTTTTTTGTGTTGTTTTTTTCTTTTTTCCGCAGAACTTTTTTTTTTTTTTTTTTTTTAAGGAGGGCGCAGCCCACAGAGGCCCATGCAGGGATCGAACCAGCAACCATGGTGCTACCAGCACCATGCTCTAACCAACTGAACTAACCGGCCACCCTGCTTTTTTATTTTTTGATTAATATTTAGAGCAACAAAAAATTTGCAAAGTCTTCTCAGAGTGCTGCGGAGAATACAAAAGAAATGCTGATTCTGTACTCCAGGCAACACTGACCATTCAGACCAGACCTAATACTTGAGTGTGTGGGATGGTCCTCTAACAGGCTATTAAAATCATAGACCCTTTGTTTTACTAGAAAGAGTCTTAAAAAGACTATTCCATATGTTACCAACTTAGCATTTCAACTGACTTAACAAGTTCAGCTACTTGACTTCCTTTAGCACCCTTCACTTTTGCTGAGGTTAAGACAACTATACAGGATCGATAATCAGGATGACCAGGAGGGACTTACTAGAGGTAAAAATAGACACCACAAAAAAGGAGGCAATTAAAGAAAAATAGAGCCTGAAGAAGTATACAAATAGAACTTCAGGAGATTCCTATGTCCAACCTGATAGCTGATGAGTAACACCCATCTGACCCATCATGAAGATAACTATAAACTGGAACAAATATAAAGAATGACCTGAAAGCATGGAGAGCAACAAAAGCAAGCAGATACTGGAAGCAAACAGACACATGTAAAAAGAGAGTAACAAAAGGTGTGTTTCCTGTTTTTAAGGCTTTTAATGAGGGAAAGCCACAGTCCATGACTTAAGAGTGGCTGAAAGTCCCATAGAAAACCTATAACCTGAAGGGCTTGAAGAACTAAGGACAGAGTCTGGGGCAACCACAGCTCCTAGAAAGTAACAGAAACCCTAGGAAGAAGACAGCCAAAGACGAAGAGTTCCAAATTATACATATAAACTCTGCCCAATCCTTTGGCTGACCTGCACACCATTTTTGAACAAGGCAGATTCCAAGCAGCCTAAGGCTAAAATAACTGAAATGAGATTATGAGCTGCCACCAACAGGAAGACAGGTTTTTCTGTTTGTTTGTTTTTTAAGGAGGGTGCAGCTCACAATGGACCATGTGGGGATCGAACCGGCAACCTTGGTGTTATTAGCACCACGCTCTAACCAACTGAGTTAACTGGCCAACCCCCGCAGGAAGACAGGTTTTGAAGGTTGACTTCAACCAAGTGCTTGCCTAAACAAAAAAAAATTCAACATTCTTTGGGAGTACATATGGGTGTGTGTGTATATTTATTTTGATATAGTTGGATTGCAGTAGTTCTTTATATATTCTGAATATTAATCCCTTGCTGATATATGACTTGCAAATATTATCTCCCATTCTGTAGGCTGTCTTTTCACTTTCTTGGTAGTGTCCTTTGATACACAAAAGTTTTTAATTTTGATGAAGTCCAATTTATATATATTTTCTTTTGTTTCCTGTGCTTTTGGTGTCATACTTTAAAAAACTACTGCCAAATTCAATGTCAAGAAGATTTTCCTCAATGTTTTCTTCTAAGAGTTCTATTGTTTTAGGTCTTGCATTTATGTCTTTAATCCATTTTGAGTTAGTTTTTATATATGATGGAAGATAAAGGTCCAACGTTATTTTGCATGTGGATATCCAATTTTCCCAGCACCATTTGTTGAAAAGACTGTCCGTTTCCTCACTAAATGGTCTTGGCTCCTTATCGAAAGTGAATTGGACATAAATGTGAGGGCTTATTTGCAGACTTTCTATTTTATTCCACTGGTCTGTCTTTATGCCAGTACCATACAGTTTTAAATATTGCAGCTTTGTAATAAATTACAAGTCAGAACAAATGAGTCCTCCAACTTGATTCTTTCTTTCTCAGGATTGTTTCAGCTATTCTACATCCCCATATGAACTTGAGGATATGTTTTTGCATTCTGCAAAAAAGGATGCCAGAAATTTAGGTAGTACTGCATTGAATCTGCAAATTGCTTTGGAGATTATTGATATTTTAACAATGTTAAATTTTCATAACCATGAACATGGGATGTCTTTCTATTTTTATGTATATTTAGAGCATATATTTTTTTTTTATTTATTTCCCTTTACTTTTATTTCTTTTAGCAATATTTTATAATTTTCAGCATACAACTCTTACATCTCCTTGGTTGAATTTATTTCTAAGTATTTAATTTTAGATGCTACTGTAAATGAAACTGCTTTCTTAATTTCCTCTTCGGGTTGTTCATCACTGGAATATATAAATACAACTGATAAGTATGTGTTGATCTTCAAAATCCTGAAACTTTGCTGAACTCGTTTATTAGCTCTAGTAGCTTTCTTGTGGATTATTTGGGATTTTCTTTGTATAAAAACATGTCATCTGTGAATAGAAAGTTTACCTCTTCCTTTCCAATCTGGATGCCTTATTTTTTTAAATTACCTGCTAGCTCTGGCTAGAACTCCCAGCACAAATGTTGAATAGTAGTGGTGCGAGTGGTCCTGATCTTAGGGAGAAAGCTTTCAGTCTCTAACCATTAAGTACCATGTTAGCTGTGGACTTTTCATAAATAACTTTGCTCATGTGAAGAAATTTCCCTTTATCCTAGTTTGCTGAATTATTTTTTTTTTTTAATGAAAGACTACTAAATTTTGTCAAAAGCCTTTTCTGCGTCAATTGAGATGATCATGCAGTTTCTATTCCTTCATTCTATCATGTTGTATAATCCTTTTTTTTTCTATTGGGCAATACTGGGGGACAGTATGTTTTTCCAGGACCCATCAGCTCCAAGTCAAGTCACTGTTTTCAATCTAGTTATGGAGGGTGTAGCTCCCTGGCCCATGTGGGAATCGAACCGGTGACCTTGGTGTTATGTCCACTGCGCTCTAACCAACTGAGCCAACCAGCCACCCACCGACAGCTCAGCTCCAAGTCAAGCCATTGTTTTCACTCTTGTTGTGGTTTTGTGGAGGGCACAGCTCATTGGCCCATGTGGGAATCGAACCGGCGATGTTGGTGTTATGTCCACTGCGCTCTAACCAACTGAGCCAACTCAACTGGCTGCCCTGTATATTCCTTTTAATGTGCTGTTGGATTTGGTTTGGTTTCCTAGTTTTTTGTTGAGAATTTTTCTGTTTATATTCATTAGGGACATTGTTCTGCAGTTTTCTCTTTTTTGTATTTTTGTCCTCATCATTATCCTTTTGACTTAAAAGAAGTTTCCATGTCTCTACTAAAATTCCTCCATATGCAGTCCACCTTTTCTACTAGATAATTTAGCACTTTTCTCATGGTTATAGTAAAGTCTCTTTCTCATAACTCCAACATAGATGTAGAGTTAGATCTAGGCCATCTCTGGGTCTGCTTCTGTTGATTGTTTTCTCTTTATTGTGTGTACTATTTAACATATACAAGACATTTTGTATAGGAGAACTCTAAATACTGGGGTAGAAAATATTTACCTCCAAGAAGAGGCATGCTAGTGGTATTTCTTTTGTTAAGGTCACAGACTAAATCAACTGCTGGGTTTTATTGCAGCTTTAGTCTGATTCCTCTGCTTGGAGATCGTGGCTTCCTTGCATTTGGTAGAGGTCTTAGAAGCTTCAGAGAGATCTCTCAGCAATCTCCACTCCAACTTTTGGCCCCAAGTGTGTCTGCGAGAAAGATTTGCTCTGTGGCTGCTCTAATCCACTAAACCAGCAAGGAAACAACACGAAAATACAGGTTACATAAAGTCCATTTTTCAGTAAGCATAGTGGAGGACGTATCTAGCTCTTCCAGGCAGTACTGGTAGAGTTTCTGACGCCCAGCTCCAAGTACTCTCAGTACAAGCTGTGGTCATGAGTCACAGTGTCAGTGATGTTTTCACTACAGCAGTACTGGGTATGGTGGCTGGACATTGTTCCAGTCCATCTAGTTTCCAAGCCTGAGATTTTATGAGCTACCCAATAACCTTTAAAATTTTTTCTGTTTTTGTACTATGGTTTATAAAGTATCCTGACGTGATATCAAATATAGAGTGCTTAGTGCAGTGTCTGGCATGTAGTTAGTGATAAACAGATGCTATCTATTAGTCTGCATTCACGATTCTAAGTATGGTATCTTGTCAGAGTCTCAAGTGTGTAGAAGGAATTTTATTCTATTATGTGGTCCCTCAGGTGAATGCTTTAGTCCCCACCCAATCCCCACCACCACTCCCTGCTGGCCCATCCCTAGCTTTGCAGTGGAGTTTGTAACCAAGCAATATTATACTTTATTATCTTCCTCTACCCAGGAAAAGACATGAAGACTTTTGCCTATTATCAAATAATATAATTTACCCAGGATGGGTTTCAATCCTATAACATTTATAGAGAAACAATTAATGACTGGGCCATTGTAATAGCCTTATAACTGCTCTCCCTGTTTTCACTCTTGCTCCCTTATAGCCTATTCTCTGTCCAAGAGCCAAAACAAACTCAACATTAAGCAGAAAATTTCAATCCCATGCTCAAAACTCCATAATGGCTTCCTTCCACACTCAGAACTACATTCAAACGTCCTATGATGATTTACAAGGCCTTGTGATCTAGGCCCAGGCTAACTTGTTACCTTACCCTCCCTCTCCTAAATCCCTTCTACACTCTGCTCTGGCCACCCTGGCCTTACTGCATGAACCACCCAAGCTCATTCCTAACCTAAGGACCTTCACATTCAGTATTTTATTCCTCGAGAATATTCTTCCCTCTGATCTTCACATTACCTCACTCCTTCAGCTCTATACTCAAAGGTCAACTCCTCAGAGAAGACTACCCTATTTAAAATACCACATTTCTGTCCCTTTATCCTATTTTACTTTTTACAGTACTGATCACTAATAAAAGTGTGTTGCAGATTTATCATCTGTTTTTCTCAGTACCATGTAAGTTCTAAAAAGGAAGAAACTCTGTCTTGGTCACTACTTTATCCCCTTTATTTTTTATTCAGGATTGATTATGGAAAGATCCATTCTGAATGTCATTGTTCAGCCAGTATGATATAGGTGACACTAAAGTGATATGTAGTAACTTTAAGAAGTTACTGAAGACCCTGAAAAGCAGAAATTTATTATTAATAATATAGGATACAGGGAAGCACATGATAAAAAGCAATCAAGGCTCTAAGAAGGAGAGAAAAGAATCACAGAAATCAGCTAAGAGGCCGAAGCACTAAAATCATGTGTACTGAAAGTTTAAACTAGGGTGGAAGTGAGAACATAAATATAAAATAGGAATGAAGATGGATGAATGCAATAAATCGTTTCTATAAGACCCTAAAGAGATCTTTGTAACTGACTACATATAGAAGAGAAAACAAGTTAGAAGTTCTGAGCTTCAATACCCAGGAGAATGGTGGTATCATTAGCAAATAAAGAAAGTGAAGAAGTCACTGACTTAGAATAGGTTTGGTGGGAGATAAAGAAATGTTTTCAATGTTAGTGGTGCTGTATTTAAGGTAAGAGAAAGACATTTAGGTGGAAATGTGAGGCTATATAACGTGTGCATTCTTTTAGCCGTGCCATAGCATTATTGCACAATAAATACAATGCTTCGCTATCTAATAAAAAATAATATACAGTCCACTGTGCCTTGAAAGAATGACACTTGAAATCCACTTTCCTCTTCTTGTTTTGACATGATGACTATGCGCTGTAAAAGTTTCAGTACAGCAATACTCATGGCACTTGAAACTCTACTAAATTTTAACGGCATCATTGTCCTCTGTAGTGCCCTGAGCAGCAGTGTGAAGTGATGAGAGTGCCGTATATGTTCTCTATCTTAACTACTCTGCCAGCATTACACAAAAACAGCCAAGTCCAATACACAAATGAATAAGCATGGCAACACGATGAGTGAGGTGCACTACAGGCATTTAATGAAAAGGGGCCAGAGATTTAAGCTCCTATCAAGGCCTGGGGTAATCAGAGTTCTTCAAAGTTCAGAACTCGCCTATGCTGCACAGAACTTTAGAATGTCCCATCTTATATTCATGTATCTAGAAAAGTTTATGAACTTAGAACCCAACTCCTTAGTATATATAAATACCCCCCAAATTGCAGTTTTAACACATATGAATTTTTCATAAATGCAACTACCATGTAAATTAAGGAGAACTTTAGCAAGGTTTCATCATTTCAAAAACTCATGTCTTGGCCCAGTAATGCCATTCAGTCACAGAATTTAGGTTGTTGATCAATAGACTTGCTTTGTACCTGCAACACTTGCAGTGATACTGCAGGTACAAGTATCTACTTTACCTGTCAACTGCGTCTTCCACAGTGATTACCAAACTTTCCATTTTGAAACATAATTATTTTGTTATAATTTAGTTTTCTAAATTTATTTTCTCTTAATATTGCACCATTATATTGATATCCTCAAAATTATACACATATGTTGGTTACATTATATATGTATTTCCATTTCAGGTTAATCAAGTAGTATTGCAAAAACTTGTTTGAAAAAAAAAAGACAAGCAGGGTTGGGTCTAACAGAGTTGAGATGACTAGTGTAGAAGATCTCCAAGTTAAGAGGCACATAGGTATTTCCTCTTGGCCCACTTTGCCTAAAAGCAAACCGTCTAGTCCCCTATCTATAGGGAGCATAAACCTATTGCAAGCATTCTGGGAGTTAAGAAAGGGGAATCAGAGGTCTTCTTATTCAGTACAGACTTTCATTATGACTCCACTTCCACCCCCACCCCAGTTTCTGTACAGATCCTCAAGCCCTGCCTTGTTATTTATTCTAGAACCTAGAACCTCTATACCATACCCTCTAAAGAGTAAATCTCCACTATTCTCCAGGGTAAGACAATGGAATCACCTGGCTATACCATATAAAAGAGAAAAATCTGGGAAGTCTGCTTCTTTTGTAGACTTTCAACCAATCCTTCTATTTTCAACCCCACCTCACATCCCATTTTCAGAGACATCAGTGCCTTAAATCCCTACGCCTTTCTCGGGTTCCTTGGTGTAAAATGATTTGTGCTCCTTATTGGTTCTTTCTTTCCACCCAATAAGCCTAAGATGCAGCTGTCTAATGTCTAATGAAGATAAACACATGTGTCCAATCTACTATATTTAACTGGAAGTTAAATTCAGCAGTGTTTCAAGTGCCATGAGTATTACCAGTACTACCATATTTACTACATAAATATTTATGCAGTCAAGAAATCTATCAATATTTTCAGTTGTGATTTCTTTTTACATGTTTTGGTATACACAAGTTAATAAATTCTAAAACTTTAATTAAATGGAAAATATTCCATAAATAAAATGCCAACATGATTACAATAAAAAAATAAAGCCTAAATAAATAACTAAAGAAAAAATGGCAAGAGTATGGGCATTATGTGTGCATGTGCATACAAATTAAGTTCAGCCATTTTTCTCTTTAGGTTTGTATGGAGGTCCATAGGGTAAGTGATAAAGTAGAATGATATTCATCCACATTTGTACACAGGTGAAAAAATGAAGGTAGAGCATGGTGATATACTTTGCTTTAACTAAATTAGTTCGTTTAATCCAAAAACTCCTGTGGAATACATGTCACTTTTTCCAGTTTACAGATGAATTATCTGAATCTAAGAAAGATTAGCGAACTACCTCAAACTCATAGCTAATAAGTGATTAGTCACTCCTTTCGGCTATACCTTTTGATCTTTTGTGTTTAATCCTAAATAGAACAAATTATTCTATGAAAGCAACTGTTCATCTAGTGGAGAAAGAAATACCAATAATTTTACCACTCGCCTCTAAGTACTTTGAAGGGGACAGTGTCCATTTTGCAATCTCCAGAGCCTAGTATAGTACCTAGTATGTTACAGACTTTCAATCGTTTTGAATTAATGCATTTTGGAATAAGAGAGTACAATTTGATGGAGCAAAATAATTAACGAGGTTAGCCAATAGATTTAAATAAGACTTACAGCCGCTGAAGTAGCTGTTCAAAATAAAGTAGTTAAATCTAAAATAGAAAATACAAATAAACAATTTTATTGCTATCTATTAAGTTACCTAAATATCATATAACATATCAGTAAGTACTATATACCAAAGTATCCTAGTCATTAGATGACTCACATTAATACCAGCTTGGCAAAGATATAAGCCACCTGTCCTTTATACTTCAATAGTAAAATGAACCAGTAATGGGGGAAGGTAATCATGCATATAAGATTTCAAAGGGAATATATTTCATAATACATATTTCAGCCAACTTCTGCTCCAAGCGTATATACTATAGCATAGAAAAACAGGGTTTCTCCTTTGCATCTTGGGGATTTTAAAGGAACACCAAATTAATTAATTAGACTATCATCCCATTCCATTTCCAGAGGAGCATTATGTTGCAGGCAATAAACAAATTATTGCTACTGTTAACACTACTCTATAAAAACATTCATCTAGTATCAGTATACTTCTCTTCTGGCCACCTTCTGCTTTGTAGAAGAAAGTAAGCCAAGTTGTTTGTTATGTTTCTGTATCGTTTCCATAGCAAAGGTCTGTGCCTGCTTAATTTAACTAAAGCTGGAGGGTTAAAGCCTGAAGGTCACTATAGGACAGAATAGAGCAGCTTCAATAAGAGCAGTTCTGCTAAATTACTTGGGAGTAGGGGATCTGAATATATCAGAAACATGACAGCACATTGTAGACATATTAAAAACACGAAATTAAATTTCCACAATATAAATTGCTTCAAACTGAAAATGTACATACAACATCACATAAAAACCCATCACCTGGAAATGGATCTTGGTGTACAACGAAAAATAAAGTCTAAAGCTGAAAAAATACTACAATACCCATTTTTAAAATTTCATTAACTTTTGGGATGAGACTCAAATATTCATGCCTTAATAAAACATCACTGTATAATAAAGTACTTGTGTGTGTGCAGTTTTATGCAACTTTATCACACCATAGATTCAAGTAATCACCATAACAGTCAAGCTACAGAATTTTTCCATCACCACAAAGGAGCTCTCTTGTGCTACCCCTTTACATTCACAATCTTCAACCTGTCCCTGTTCCCTGGCACCTGCTAATCTAGTCTCCATTGCTACAGCTTTGCCATTTTGAGAATGTTTTATATATATAAATGGAATCATATAGTATGTAACCATTTGAGATTGGCTTTTTTTTCCACTCAGCATAATTCCATGGACAACCGTCCAACTTGTAAGCACCAACAGTTTGTTCCTTTTCATTGCTGAGTGGTAGTGCATTGATTATATGGATATACTGGAGTTGGTTTAACTATTCATCCATTTGGGTTGTTGTTTTTACCCATGAAAATTGTAGCCACTATGAGTATTACTATAAAGGTTATTGTGTGAACATAAGTTTTTATTTTTCTGTAATAAATCCCCAAGAGCGTGATTGCTGGGTCTTGCGGTTAAGTGCAAGTTTGGCATTTTTTTTTTCTTTTTTTTTTTTTTACATTTTGTTAAATGATTATCTGCATCCTCTTTTGCTTTTTTATAGGTCTACTCATTCAAGTGACATTACAAATTTATTTCTAACTCTCCAAGATCCATCATTTTAAGCCTCTTTTTGACATATTTTAATATTTTTTATTGGTGTACAAAACAATGTAATAGTTAGACATTACACCCCTCACCAAGTGAGAACCCCAATCTACTACCACTCTGACATCGTATGTAGCTGTTACAATTCCATGACTATTCCCTACACTGTAGTCCACATCCTGCGACTATACATCAAATTATAGTTGACATGCACTGTTATTCAGCTTCAGCTTCACGTGTACAGTGCAGTGGTCAGGCACAAATTTAGCTTTTTAAAGAACCTGACAAACTATTTTCCAGAGTGGCTATACCATTTTACATTCCCAACAGTTTACAAGGGATCCACTCTCTTGGCATCCTTGCCAGTATTTAGTGTTATCACTACTTTTTATTTGAACTGTTCTACTAAGCATGTAGTGATATCTCATTGGGATTTTAATTTGCATTTTTCTAATGACTAATGATGTGGGAAATTTTTTCACATGCTTATTGGCCATCTTCTCTCTTCCCTGGCAAAATATCTATTCATGGCTATATCCCACTTTCTAACTTAACTGCTTTTTTTTAAAAACAATCTTTTTTGCTTTTTTTTTTTTTAATTTTATTGGGGAATATTGGGGAACAGTGTATTTCTCCAGGACCCATCAACTCCAAGTCATTGTCCTTCAATCTAGATGTGGAGGCAGCAGCTCAGCTCCAAGTCTAGTCGCCGTTTTCAATCTTTAGTTGCAGGGTGCACAGCCCACCGTCCCAGGCAGGAATTGAACCGGCAACCTTGTTGTTGAGAGCAAGCCCTCTAACCAACTGAGCCATCTGGCTGCCCCAAACTTAACTGCTTTTTAATGTTGGGTTTTGAGAGTTCTTTATATATTCTACATACAAGATCTTTGTCAGATACATGGTTTGCAAATGTTTTCTCTCTGCCTATAGCTTGTCTTTTCCATGATTTTAATAGGATCTTTCATAGTTAAAGATTTTAATTTTGATGAAGTCTAATTTATCATTTTTTTCTTCTAGGTATTGTGCTTTTGGTATCATGTCCTAGAACTCTTCTCTCAGCTTGAAGTCCTGAAGATTTTCTCCTAAAAGTTTTATAGTTTTACAATTCACATTTAAATTTACGACCCATTTTGAATTAATTTTTATATAAAATGTGAAATTTATTTTTTCGCTTACAGATGTCCAATTAGTTCAACAGCATTTGTTAAAAAGACAATGTAAAAGCTCTTAAAGAATATATCTTCGTCTATAAACAGCATATTCTTCTGTAAATACAGTTGCCATTCACTTATGTTAAATTAAAAATTGACATAATTTCAAATGATTTTTATGTTTTGAAAAACAAGAATAAAATGTTTCAGATAACTCCTAAAATGCTAATACTTTGTGGACAAATGAAATCAAAATCTATTGCTGTATATTTCTTGTAATTCATTAATATACCATATTCTCTTGGTCTTAAAAGCTTCTAAACGAGCACTGCCCAACAGAACTTTCTTCAATGATGAAAATATTCTATATCTGCCATTTTAAAAAATCCATGATCCATGTTGTATCAATTCTTATGAAAAATATGAGGTTTAGGTTAAGATTTTCTTGCCTATGGATGTCCAATTGCTACAGCATCATTTGTTGAAAAGATAATGTAGCCATTAGCCACATGTGGCCACCAAGCCTTGAAGTGTCATTAATACAACTGAAGAACTAAATTTTTAACTTTAATTTTAATTTTAATGTAGCTTAGTGGATACTGGATTGGACAGTGCAGCTCTAAATCCTTCCTTCTGCTCAACACTTTTCCTTCCTTAATATCCACCGTTTCCCTGGCTAATGTTCCTATTAATTAGCTAGGAACTTTCTTCAAATAAATAGTGCCTCATTCAACCCCTGACTGGGTTGCAGGTCCCTATTTGCTCTCATAGAGATCTGGATTTCCTCCGCTAAACTTTTATCACACTTTATTTTATTATCTCATTTGCAAACCTCACTAAACTATGAACTTAATGGGAGTAAGAAACGTCAATTTTTTTCCTCTGCTGAATCCCCACCTACAGTAACAGACTACCTTGAATGTAGTATAAATGTCTGCAGACCATACATACATATTTTTTTTAAGGAGGGCGCAGCTCACAGTGGCCCATACAGGGATTGAACTGGCAACCTTGGTGTTATTAGCACCACGCTCTAACCAACTGAGCTAGCTAGCCATCCCATCTGTGGACCTTAACGAATAAGATTATTTACTTTGAATAAAAGAAAAACTTAATTAGTTAGCTAGAAAGTCGGTGGTATTTTTCAACAGCTTCATAGTTTGAGTTCTTTCATAATTTCAAGAAATATATACTTCAGAAACCTTTTAGCTCTCAATGTGTAAGTATACTGAGAACATCTGAAAGTAAAAGACAAAACAAATGAAACAGGAAAAGTATGTAGATATATAACAGAAAATTATTCTTGCACAAAGTTAAGAAAGAATATCAGACTGAAAGGGAGCATCATAGGTACTGAGAAAGGCTGATACGGAACCATCAACATTCAGACATACTCTGGTTAAGTATAATTTCAGGTATGATGATATAATTCTTCAAGCAACAAGTTAGAAAAAAATAAGTCATTCACAAGGAGAATATAAAACACTGATGATATCAGAAGTGTTAGTATCCTCTTAAGCAGGGAATCAGTTTTTAATTTAAAAAATAATGTGGAAACAAATTACTTGGACTCCCAAAAGAGTTTTCTTCATTGAAGAATTTGTAAATAATTTCTTTCCTGGTGAGAAAATGCAAAGATACAGGAAACAAAGCAAAGATCCTTCCTCCTTAATTAAACTGAAATAAGCTCTCATTTAAAGCAAAATACGACTCTAATAATAAATGGCAGAATTCCTCTGTTGAATTTTCCTGATATTTCTTTTTTTCTTTCAGTTTTATTGATATAACTGAAATATAGCACTGTATAAGTTTTAAAGTACAAGGTATACAGCATGATGACTTGATTTACAAATCTTGCAAATTGATTACCATGATGAAGTTAGGTAACATCTATCAACTCATATAGTTATAGACAGAGAAAAAGAGAGAGAGAGAGAGAGAGAGAGAGAGAGAGAGAGAGATTTTTCCTTCTGATGAGAACTTTCAGCATCTACTCTTAGCAACTTTCAAATATACTATATAGCAGTGTGAACTACAGCCATCATGTTGTACAATACTTCCCCAGTACTTATTTATCTTATGGAAGTTTATACCTTTTAGGACCACCTTTATCCAATTCTCCCACCCACTCCATCCCCACCCCTGCCTCTGTAACCATAAATCTGATCTCTTTTTCTGACTTACATTTTTTGCCACAAATCATTTTGAAGCCTACCTAAAATGTAAAGCTTTGTTTATCAAGAACTATGACACATGTGTGAATAATAATGATAAATCATAAAGCATGGGTGGTATAGGAAATGATAGTTCGTAAGTTGTATCTGTTCAGATTCACTTCAGATATAATTAATTTCTCCACTACAATACACAATGCTGTAAGACAAGTTCTGAGAGAGAAAAAATGGGTGACTCAAGATTATTATATATAGCCATTCTGATGTTTGAGTTACATATAAAGGGAACAAACATTCTCAAACATGAAAGAACCCAAAGAATATAGAATCCAAAGCCCTCCTTAAACAAACAAAAAACAAACAAACAAAAACACTTAATGAAATAAAAAAAAAAAGAATTAGCAGTAACCACTGAATCCAACTAGATATAGAACTAAGGCTAAACAATGGGGGAGGGTGCAAGGCGGGGAATAGCTGTAGATCTGAAGGGAAAGATAATGCAAGCAACAAAATTCAAAAAGTAAAGCAACAGGGAAAAGTTTAAAAAAGACAGTTACCTCATTTTTCAGAGCAGGGAGCCATTTCATACCATCTAAATCTAAAACAATGATTCAATCTCTCTCAATAATTTATTTGACCTTTTGATCTTTTAAGACCGCTAAGAGTGACAAACAATATCTAAGATTCAGTAGTTCTTAGTTTTACTTTTGTTTCATTTTTCAAATGTTTCATTTAAAGTAAAATTAGTTAATATTCAATTGTTACGATTCAAAACATATTAAATATATTTCACATACTCAAATGTTAATATAATTTTTACAATTTCACTTTAATTTTATTTTTTAATAAAGTCAAATAAAAATAAGTTAAAAATTTAACTATAAAGATGTTCAGTAAAATCTATCCTTAAAAAATTTCATTCATTTTTCCAGCCATCCATCCCAGTCTTCCACTAAATACACACACAGAGAACTATTTAGAATGTTAATCAAATGTCAACAATTGCTTGTTTCTGAGTGGTTTAGATTTGGGGTGATTTATTGCTTTATTTTTTTCTACTTTTCTTGTTTAGATTTTAAACAAGCATGTATCATATTTAGAAACATAAGACAGCCATTTTTACTTTTAATCAGAAAACAACTGTTTGACCACTATACTCTTTCCCCAGAGCTTCCCCAGCTGCAGTCAGTCCAGGAAGAATATCTTTTAGCCTAGCAAAAATAACTCAATATGGAAGTGCTGTCTTATCAACAGGATACAAAACCTCAATAGAGGCTTTCTAGTTTTGAATTTTCTCTATGGGCTCAGTAGTACCTAACCAAACAGACTCCATCATTAATGGAACAGACTCCACGCAGATTGGTATCTGCAAAACACGCCCCCAAAATCTCATACCTTCACAACAGGATGTCCCCCGGTAGATGCTTTTACTGCTCCTCGGCTACCTTCAGTTTCATAATGGGCTCGATGATGAGTTTTAGGTTGCACTTCTATTTTCAGTTCACATTGTCCAAAATGAGTTGGTAAAGGCCAGTCTAGTGGAGGTAATGAAGATGTGCTATAAACAAAACACACAAAGACGAATTTCACCATGCTATTATTGCCAAGCAGTGATCCAAATCACTTCTTTGCCAGCACCAACACTTCTTCCTGTGATCTTGGAAACAAATCATTCCAAAATAAAATTTGACTTAATAAGTTATAACACTGTATATGGTGGGTGCTTAAGACATAATTTTATAACCTGAAGAATACATTTTATCGACTTTTTAGTGTTCTGTATTTTTTAAGAAAGGATAAATTCTAACATTTGTAAAAGTGTAACTGTTTCTCAACTATGTGTACATAATTGCAAAAACAATCGAAATAATTTGATTTTTTAAAGCAAAGACGCACATCTCCGTGTATATAGACCAGTATCTCTCCAAGGATCTAAACACCCCTGTGTCTCAGTATATATGTCTTCCTCCATGGTGTGAGACGATAGAAGTTAGTCTATTGTACATGTTGCTCCCCCATCCTCCCGGTTCCTCCCCGTAGCTCTTTTCCCTGTCTCTCTGAAATGTTGCTTATAGTTAATAATATATTGCAATTTGAGGTAAAATTTTGATTTTGGTACATACTTGGCTGAAAAAACATAAGGCCTATCACTGCAGCACCTCTAAACGCTAATTTTAGAGGTAAATGTTAAGTGATCAATAAATAATTTAAATGGTTTAAAGAGCTACAGGTTCATTTAGATATATTAAGATTGAAAATATGGAATTAGAAAAGAAACTACTTATATGTTTATAGGTCAAATATTAATGGACCCAAAGCTAGAATGATTTATACTAAAAAGTAGTATTTTCTTAATAATTGGGAGTTTTAAGGTCTCTTAAACTTTCCGAAATGTTATCATTCCTATAGTTTCTAAATAATTTCACTGATTCCTTGAATGTTCTCAGCCTAGCTTTACTAGTTACTGTGATACTCAATGGCATTAATTTTTATTAGTCTGAAACAATTCAACTTCATCAGTTCTTAGCTAGTTTCTGAACTTGTTCTGCAGACTTAAGCAAACCCCTAAGATTATTTTCAGAAGCAGAGTGATAGGCTCAAAGTTATCTTCAATACTATAATTCCACATTATATTTTTCTAAAGATCTGGATCTATAAATAAACATTCATACCAATGAAAAAGTAAACAGACCCAACTCCATTTGGGGATTTAATACATGATAAAAGTAGTCTTTTCTAATCAATTATAGACTAGATTGAGTCTATAAATAGTATTGTGATGACTGATAAGCCATTTGGAAAATAAAGTCATTACACTATTCTTCACTCCAGTCGTTAGCTGGACTCAAGACTCAAATATACATACATTTTACAAATACATATTATATATATACATATATATATATATCTCACTATAAATATTTATAAGTACAAATACTATATATTATGTTACATACACTATTAAAATAATATATAAAAACCTTATTAGAAACATGTGAAAGTTAGACTTTCATTTATTTTTTAAAATTATTTTAGAGTGGGATAAGGCTTTCAAATATAACACAACACTCAAAAGCCATAAAAGACACAATACAAAAATTTAAAAATCCCTCTACAACAATAAAAAAAAAAATCACAAACTTATAAAGACAAAAAATTACAAAAAAAAACTCGCCACAAATATGAAAAGGTAAATTTCATTTGTATACTGAACTTTTAAAACTATGAAAAGCTTATTCCCAATTAGTTTTATTAATAGTTTAATTCATACTATAATCCATCTTTTACAAGAGCTTTTTTAAAATAAGAAAATTTCTTCTAGGGATTCTTAAATGTAATTTGTTATCTATACAATTCATTATCTATACACTTTTAAAAGTATAACGTTAGCCTATCTAAAGATACGTTTAGGACTCACAGGAAAACAAATGTAGACTTTAAGTTGTCTGGAAGAAACTGAAAAAAAAATAGAGGAGGAGAAAAAATGGTCAAACCATTCTACATACATAATGTAGTTACATGCCACCAATAACCCATAAGCACGAAAAATTACCGGCAGCCATTTCATCAACTCACCGAAATATAGGGGTGTGGCCAGGCTTGGGTTTGCTCCAGGTAAAGGGTGAAGGAACTGAAAGAAATTGGTCACCAGCTGAATCTTTCTTTACAGAATACTGAGCTCCAAGGCCATCATCTATCGAAGTCTCCCGGGATGGTGACACACTCCCTTGGTCGTCGGAACAGAGCTCTAATTTTCCTGGTAGTGCAGCAGCTTGATCCTCAGAAGTCTTCCGTGTTTTCAAAGGGATATCAGTCTCCACGTAGTACTGAAATGGAAAAAGTGCAGGGCCAAGGCCTGCTCCACCCTGGACAGAAGCACTGAGCCACGTATCTTCTGTTACACTTCCCCTGGGGGAGTGACCAGGAGAAGGAACAGGTGAGTGATGGGGCGAAAGGGACCCAGCATAACAAACCTCAGCACTAGAGTGCCGCCGTTTCCCACAGGGGGAAGTAGGCCTCGATGAGGGTCCTGAGGCTGGCCTGGGGCTCAGCCAGTTCTCATCAGTGACACTAGATCTAGGAGAATGGCAAGGAGATTGCCTGGGTGACAAGGAGTGTCCAAGTCCATACTGTTGATGCCAGGACTCTTCTCCAGGGCAGCCCCCTGGAGAGCCACCAGGAGAAGTCAGAGGGGATCCAAGAGTAAATCGGGCGGCAGCTTCATTCAACTCTGAATCCACATCATCATAAATATGTGAAAGAGATTCACAAGAAGATGCATCTGAGAACCAGCTCCTAGAAGAGATGCTGCTGGCAGGACTAGGACTAAGGGAAGACTCCCGGTAAGACGGCTCAAGGGGAAGATAGAGATGATCTCTAGAAGGCCTTTCCAAATATTCCCTTTCTGGATCATTTATGTGTAGGTCATCTTCATGAGCATCTATTTCTTGATGACAGTTAGGAGAGATGGATGTAATTTGAATACTTGGGCACTCAAAGGGTTTGGGACCACCTAATGGGCTGTATTTAGATTCTGGAATCTCAGAAGTTCCTTCATAGTTTTTGTGACCTTGTAGTTGAAACGATGATGACAAAACAGAAGAGTGAGACGGTAATCCATGATGTGGTAAGCAAAGTGGTGAGTTTAAAGTAGATGGAGGTGGATCTACATTAAAGATGTAAATGGATGCACAATCATCTGGCTCAAGATCTGGGGGGGGGGGGGTGGATCAAAAAAATCAACAAACAAGAAATTAGAAAATTAAATGTATAAATTACTAGATGAAAAAGTAAATAATAATAATCTTGAAAGAAAAAAGTGGGACATAAAAGGTCCATCATTAGCTCCACTAAAGAGTGGTATGTTTTTTATAAAATGTATCTGGTTATTGCTGCAGATATACGCAATTAATACACATATATGTAATTATGTATGTAATTTTTTCTCTTTTTATTTCCACATTTTCTAAAATAAGAAACAGAAAACATCTGAAAACAGTAAGTGCTTTTATTGAAATAATCATATCCATAATTCTAAAAAGCATTCACAGAAATTATAGAATGATATAATCATACAAATTCAGCCTCATCTGGGGTCTGTAAGTTAAAAGTGAGTAAAAGTCTTTGAAAGATTTTTAGTTTAAGTATACACACTAAGTTTATTAATGAAGGATTATAGACTCAACTCCGGAGACCAAGACTCTAGTCTACCCCTGCCATTAACTGTGAGCTCTTAGTCACATCATTTAATCTCTCCAAGGCTTTAGTTTTCTTGCAGTAAAATTCAGAACATTTCTTTTTGTTAAGGAAATTTTTATGATTAACAGTAACAGCTTTTTCCTGCACAGTCACATCATCAAGAATTCCTATCTTTGGTCACAGCAGACCATGTTATGAAAGCCCCACGATGCCACTGGATCATTTACCTCAACTAGAAAATGATCCATTGGGGCTTTAACTTATGATGGTTAAAGTAATCCTCATAAGGACAGAACTTTTTAAATGTATTTAATACTAAACAAGTTCTGCCAAATCATTGGGAAAACCAAAGACAAAATTGTTCATAGCTACAACAGAGAGAAGCACAAACCTTTAGCCTGTTCTCAACAGTACTCAAGATCACCTTGTTTTACTACATTAGTACCCCAGAAAAAAACACACGCCCCCCCCCCCCCCCCCCCCCGCTCCCGTTCAAGCCTTTGTGTCTCAGTCTAGTTGTGTAGGTCACGGCAGCCCACACGGACCTGGCGACCTCGGCTTTAGGAGAACGGTGCTCCAATCACCTCAGCCACTGGGCCAGCCCCCTAAAACACACATCTTTGGACTCTTGCTGTTGCGTTCTGTGGTTAGTGAACATACTCAGCAAAGAGTTTTTAAACAGCAAAACAAAATCCCCTAGGTTTAAACCTTGGCTCTGCCATTCCATAGCTGTGTAACTTGGACAAGTTATTTAACCTGCTTGAACCTTAGTTTCCTGAGGCAGTTTTCTTCTATAAAACTGGCAGGAGGTGAGTAGAGTATCACCTGAAACAGGCAGGACCATTTTTAAGACAAGCAACACAACACAATACACAATAATTAGCAAGGACTCAATACATGTCAATTACTTTGTCTTCCCCTTTTTAAAATTTAAGAGGGATATGTGTGTTATATTTTATTTTTTTAACTGAAATATATCCTAATAAACTGAAATACCTTTTAAAGTATACCACTCTACTCTCTCACTCCACCTACTGAAAATCAAGAGAAATAAATAGGAAGTCAAAGCTCCAAAGCAGAAAACCCATATTTGACTGGGGGAAAAAGCTATTAAAAAATAAAAAGAAGAGGTTTTGGGGAAGATGGGCAGTCATGGCTAATGGATATTGGGTTTCTTTTTGGAGTGACGAAAATGTTCTAACACTCATTTTGATAATGGTTGCACTATTCTGTGTATATACTAAACACCACTGAATTGTAGAGTTTAAATGAATGAAGTGTATGGTATGTGAATTATTTGTCAATAAAGCTGTTCTATAGAGAACACAATATTATATATATTTTATCACAATTAAAATTTTTTTTAATTTAAAAAGTGTTTCTTATCTGACTAATAAAATCATTAAAGAAAATTGTAAACAAAGGCTACCACCTAACAGTTAACATTTTCATATGTCTTACTCTAAATGAGTATATATTTTTATACAGTTGTGATTGTAACATTGCTTTGGGTTTTTTCCTAACCTTTTATTGAAGTATAAAATATATACATAAACGTGTACATATCATAAGCATATAATTGGTAAATTTTCACAACAAACATGCCCTGTTACAGCACCCTTTAAAAAAAAAAAAAGGAACATGAAGATCTCAAAAGCCCCCCTTTGGCTCTCTTCCAAGTCATTACCTCTCCATGAAGAATAACACTATACTGACTTCTAACAGCCTAGATTTGTTTTGCCTGTATAACATACAACTTTGTCTTTCAATGTTTTTATATTTTATTGAGCTTTATAAAAAGTTTCTAAACAATTTTCAAGGCCATGTAAAATGTCAAGAGTCAATTATCATAGCTATTTCCTACCTTTTACTTTTATAAATAATGTAGCATTGACCATCTCTATACCCATAGCTTTTAGTCTTCCCTTGAATTAGCCTCCAAGGGCAAATTCCTAAGGGTAGAGGTCACTAAATCATGGGGCACACACATTTTTAGCACTCTTACTATACAGACATTTGTTTCAAAAGACTTGTTTTAATTTGTAACATTGGAACAACGTGAGTATCAGTTTCACTTCAGTCTTTCCAGCCAGGATGTTATTTTTAAGTTTAGCCTAATTTAGGAGTAAAAAATGGCTCTGTATGAAATATGATGTTTCTAGGCTGCAAAGAACAGAAAACCCAACTCAAAAGTAGCTGCAAAGGGAGGCAGGGTACTTACTATCCAATGGAACAAGAGGGCCAAAGATAGGACACATCCAGAATTGGTTACTTCATCAGTTCAACAAGGTCATGAAGAAGTCAGCTACTTTCTATATTCCCATTTTTGGGGGTACTAACTTTGTGCTGTTCACTCTTCAACCATACATATGTATTTTGTCCTAAACCAGAAGCAATGTGATCATTTAACCAAAAATAAAAAATAAAAAATAAATAAAAAATATATATATATATAATTTGTGTGTGTATATATATAGTTTTTTTAAGCGTGTTTTTCCAGGACCCATCAGTTCCAAGTCAAGTAGTTGTTTCGATCTAGTTGTGGAGGGCGCAACTCTTAGTGGCCCATGTGGGGATCGAACCGGCAACCTTGTTGTTAAGAGCGCCACGTTCTAACCAACTGCGCTCTAACCAACTGAGCAAACTGGCCTCCCCTAACAAATATTTTTGAGTAGCCAGAAAATTTCTAGACACTGAAAACACAGTAGTATACAAAACAAATTCCTTATCCTCACATAACTTACATTCTAGTAACATATGTCAGGTGATGATGTTTGTTATGAGGAAAAATAAAATAGAGGAAGGAGAACAGAGTGAGAGGATGAGAGGAAATTAATTTAGAAAGGGAGGTCTGGACAGAGTTCTTTCTCCGACATCTGAGGAGATATCAAAGAGGATGTAAGGAACTGAGCTATAAGAATCTAGGGGAAGAACACTGCTGGGAGAGGAAAGATTGTTGAGTGCAAAGGCCTAAAGATGGATTATATTTGGAGTTTATGAGAAAAAGCCAAAAGGCTAGTGAGGATAGAACGGAGGAGGTTAAAATGATGGGGGTGGGGGTGGGGAATGGCTAGTCAAGGAAAGCCTCATAAACTAGTAGACTGACTGCCTGGTTTGTATTACAAGATGAGAACCCACTGGGGGTTCTAAACAAAGGATTGTCGTGATCTAATATACATAATCTGATATGTTTAAAAGACAACTATAATAATCCAGGTACAAAATAATGGAGCACAGGACATGGGTAGTGGTAGTTTGTAAAAGGAGACAGGCAGTAAGCAGTGACCTTTTTTTTAAGGTAGAGGTGACAACTCGCTGATGGACTGGATGTGAGAAAGGGAAGAGTCAAGGATGACACCAAGGTTTTGGGCCTGAACTATTATAAGAACAGTGTTTCTAATTACTGAAATGAAGAAGAAAGTGAGAAAGAGTTTGAAGATATGAAATCAAAAATTCTGCTTTGAACATATTAAATGTGAGATGCTAATACACTTTTCTTTTTTTTTTTAAGGAGGGCGCAGCTCACAGTAGCCTTTGCAGGGATCGAACCGCCAACCTTGGTGTTATCAGCACCACGCTCTAACCAACTGAGCTAACCGGCCACCCCACTAATATGCTTTTCAAGTAGAGATACCAAGTAGATAGCTGTATATAAAGTCTCAGGTAGGATATGTAAATTTGGGGGTCATTAATGTATAGAGAATATTTTAAGCCATAAGACCAGAAGAGATGACTAGGGAGTGAGTGTAGATGGAGAAGAAAGAGGGCAACTGAGGCACAGGGGATTCCAAAGTTTAGGGATCGAAGAATGAATACGAAGGGACAGTCAGTGAAATTGAAGAACCAAGAGCATGGCATCCTAGAAACCAAGTGAAGAAGTGCTCATTCACTCAACAACTACTGATAACATGATTACCATTTTCTAGGAACTGTTCTAGATGCCAGGTATATAAACAGTAAATGAGACAGCATGGTCCCAGCTCCCATGACGTATACAGTCTCAGGGGAGATTGACCAAAAAAACACAAATTAAAAATTACAAGTACTATTAAGTGGTATAAAAGAAACTAAATAAGGAACCTATTTTACAGAGTACAGGATGGCCTCTTTCAGAAGGTATCATGTAAACTAAAACCTAGAAGATGAATAGGAAACAGCAAGCAAAGAAAGGGGGTGGGTGGGTAGGCATGAGTAGAGAAGGTGACAGCTCCAACACAGGGGGATAGTACAAGCAAAGGCTGAGTTTGACCTTGGCTTCTTTGAGGAAGTGAAAGGACCAATATGTAGCTAGAGCTAACAACTGAAGGGGGAGAAGTGAAAGAAACAAAACCTGGAAGGATCATGGTAAGGAGTTTGAATTTTATTCTCAGGCTAATGGAAACTATCAAAAAGTTTTAAAAATGGAGTGACATGATCTCTATTATATTTAAGAATAACTTCAACTGCTGTATATGTAGTACCTAGCATGTCCCTGATGTTTATTAGGTCTATAGTAAAGTACTGGTTAAAGTTGTTTGGAATTATTTTCCCTTATAGAATTCATATTAATCACTAAATTATGTCAACAGAATCCTCAATTAGGAATTTTTGAACTATGTATTTTCTTGGCAATGCTGTCAGTCTGGTTGAATTAGGATACAGCCAAGAACTTTCTACAACTTAGCTGACAATGTCACCTATTCTAAAGGTGGTTGAGCAGATAGAAGCAAAATAGGTCTCTCTGAACAATCCAACATGCATAGCATAAAAGCTCATAGCTCGTAATGTTTAACTCAGGAATTTTTGTTGGACCCTCATTCAGACCCTCTATGTACAATTTTAGATCCCCTAATATTACATGCTCATCTCCTCCATACATTGGATGGTTGCAAAGAAAAGGAAAGAGACAGGAAAAAACAGGCAAACAGTCCAAAGAGCATAGTATCTTAGAATGAACCAGAACAACTTGTTCTTTAAGAATTCCATCTAATTGTATTACTTCTTTACAAATTAAATTTTCCTTAAAAAATATGTTATAAATTTCGTCCAGGTTAATTATTTCACAAATATAACAATAAATCTGGGATTGGCCAGAGCAAGTGGTTTCATTTCCTGGATCCCACTCGCAAAATAAGAATTGAAAATGGCAGACTAAAAAAACTCACTGCTATAGCTGCACAATGAGACTGTACTTAATGCCACTATACTGTACACTTAAAATGGTTAAGATGGTAAATTTTATGTTATGTATATTTTACCACAATCTAAAAAACATAAACAAAATGCTGGCACCTCAGTTCAAAGCAGTACAGCAGTGCCCAACTGTACTAGTGGTCACTGAATTCTTCACCACTATACACTCGTAGTTGGAAAATAAAAAGTTTTACTTAAGAATGCATTTGATAAAGTAGCAAAATTATTAACTTATTAAAACTCAACACATTAAGCAAAGAAAAAGAGGGGGGGAGGAAGGAGAGTCACCCTTGGAAGACTATAGTTTCATTCAGATACAATTACTGTACTAATGCCATTTTAGTGTTCGATTGATGCTGAAATCCACATCCTTCCCCCAAATAAACTGTAGATGAAGCAAACATATTCTATAGTAGAATGATGTCTTAAAGCATTGCAGAGATCTGAATACAAAATCTGGGAGAGTGCTGCTTTATCTTTTTCCCAAGTGTCACCAATACTCAACCTCTGGAAATGGTATCAGTGGATACTATAATCTCACTATGATAAACAGTCCTAGATCCAGATTTCCAGCTTTAGACTTCTCAAATTCATGGTGCTTCAGAAATTTGACCATCTCAAGAATTATTTGCTCTGTGTTCCTTCAGCCACCAGGGGGCCCCATGCAAGCATGCAGTAATCTGAACAACAGGGATTGCCTAGAAATATCTTTATTTACACTATAAAGCAGGGTTGGCAAAGTAGAGCCCATGGACCAAACCTGGCTTACCACCTGTTTCGCACAGCTAACAATGGTTCAAACAGCTGAAAAAAGATCAAAACAATACTGTTTCATGACACAAAATGATAAGAAGTTCAAATTCTGGTGTCCACACATAAAGTTTTATTGGAACATAGCCCTGTTCATTTGTTTATATACAGTCTATGGTTATTTTCACAGAAGTGTATTGCTGAGTAGCTGTGAGAGATATTGCTTCCCACTGCTACTTGGTACACTAACAAATTGCAGTGACACAGTTCTAACCTGACAGTATTCTGAGTGCAATCAAGGTATTGCAACATTTTTTTAATTTACCAGTGTATACCTCTTATTCAAAACAGGAAAGAGAAAAGTGGACTTCTAACTGAATGTCACGCTTTTAAGGCACAGTGGAGTGTGGCTTATTTTGTTATCAAATTAGATGGCAAAGCATTATTTATTGTGCAATGACATGGCTATGCTATAAGAATACCTACATGTCAGCGTTACCACAGTAAACAGTCATCACAATACTCCCAACTCACAGAAAAAATTAGAAAAAGCAGAATACCTCATCACAATAGGATTTCTTCAAAAAGAAAGAAAAGGCTGCTACCACAGAAAGTTTCTGAATGGCTCATAGGTTAGGCAATCAAAGAAAGTCATTTACTAATGGTGATTTATTTAAATAGTGTTTGATTGCAGCAACTGAAGAAACTTGTTCACAGAAAATAAATTTATATAAGACTTAGCCTTGCAGCAAGAATGAGTGGTTGAAAAATTGAGGACATTGGTAGCAACATCAATAGGCAATTACAAAACAAGGCAAGTGATTTTCCTTGGCTCCTGGTGTGTAACCAGATGTTACCCATTCTGCTTAATTATTATTTATTTGAAGAGTCAATGCAGAGTTTAAAGAGACTGAAAAATTAGCCTCTATGAATAGTCTGCATGAACAACTTCAGCCAAGAATATTTTCAAAGAAGTGAGAAAACAAGTTTAGTACAATGTAAGTGGACTTTGTTAGGATGTGTTATAATTGATATTGATGAAAATGTTATGAGAATACTATCATAATAAGAATACCATCACTTGTACACCACCAAATTAGACAATCTAGAAGAAATAGGCATTTTATAAAAACATAAATTGCCAAAACTGACTCAAGAAACAGAAAATCTTAACAGACCTATACAAAGTAAAGAGATTGAATCAGTAGCCAAAACATCTCGCAACAAAATAAGTCCAGGAAAGATCGGCTTCACTGGTGAATTCTACATTTAGAGAAGAATTAACAGCAATTCTTCTCAAATTCTCCCAAAAAACTAAAGAGTAAGAAACATTTCTTAACACATTCTATGAGGCCACTATTACCATTACTAAAGCAAGACAAAGATTACACAAGAAAATCACAGACTAATATCCCTTATGAATATAGACACAAAAATCCTCAACAAAATGCTAGCAAACCAAATATAACAGCACATTAAAAAGACCAAATTGAATTTATCCCAGGAATGCAAGGATGGTTCAACATAAAATTAATTACCAGAATGAAGGAAAAAAATATATATGATCATCTGAATTGACACAGAAAAAATATTTGACAGAACTCAACACCCTTTCATGATTTAAAAAAAAAGAAAGAAACTCAACAAACTAGGAATAGAAGGGAACTTTCTTAAAATGATCAAAGGCATTTACGAAAAAACCCACAGTGAACATCACACTTACTGATGAAAAACTGAAAGCTTTCCCCTCTAAGATCAAGAACAAGACAAAGATGCCCGCTTTCATTGCTGCTACGCAACTCTGTACTGGAAAGTCCTAACCCGAGCAATTAGGCAATAAAATAAACAAACAAACAGCACCGAAATTGTTAAGAAAGAAGTAAAACTATCTCTATTTGCAGATACAAGATTCTATATATAGAAAAGCTCAGAATCCACAAAATACAACCATAGCTGATCAATGAATTCAGGAAAGTTGCAGGATAGAAGATCAACACATAAAATTCAGTTGTGCTTCTACACACCAGCAATGAACAATCCAAAAAGGAAATAAAGAAAACAATTCTATTTACAATAGCCTCCAAAAGACTACAATACTTAGGAATAAATTTAACCAATGAAGTAAAAACAAACAAACAAACAAACAAAAAAACCTTGTACACCAAAAACTATAAAATATTGCTGAAAGAAATTAAAGAAGACTTAAAAAAAATGGTATTTGGCTGGTGCAAAAGTAGCTGCATTTTAAAAGGTTGAAAATAATTGCAAGAACCGCAATTACCTTTGCACAAACCTAATAAGATTTCCCCTGTTCATGGATTGGAAGTCTTAATACTGTTAACACTGCAACACTCCACAAAGTAATCTACAGAGTCAATGCAATCTCTACTAAAATTTCAATGTCTTTTTCTGCAGAAATAGGAAGACCAATTCTCAAATTTGTATGGAACTGAAAGGGGCTTGGAACAGCCAACATAACATTGAAAACAACAAAGCAGGACAACTCACACTTCACAATTTAAAACTTACTACAAAGCAACAGTAATCAAAATAGTGTGGTACTGACATAAAGATAGATATGTAGACTAATGAAACAGAACTGAGAGTCCAGAAATAAACCCAAAACACCTATGACCAACTGATTTTTGACAACAGTGCTAAGATGATTCAATGGGGAAAGAATAGTCCCTTCAACAAAAAATGCTGTGACAACTGGATAACCACATACAAAAGAATGAAGTTGAACCCCACCTCACACCAGATATAAAAATTAACTCAAGGGACAGCCAGATGGCTCAGTTGGTTAGAGCGCGAGCTCTTAACAACAAGGTTGCTGGTTCAATTCCAGCATGGGATGGTGGGCTGTGCCCCCTTCAGCTAAGATTGAAAACAGCTACTGGACTTGTAGCTGAGCTGTGCTGTGCCCTCCACAACTAGATTGAAGGACAACGACTTGGAGCTGATGGGGAAAAAAAGAAAAAAAAAAAATTCAAATATATGGTGATGGAAGGAGAACTGACTCTGGGTAGTGAATACACAATGGGATTTATAGATGATGTAATACAGAATTGTACACCTGAAATCTATGTAATTTTACTAACAAGTGTCACCCCAATAAACTTAAAAAAAATTTTTTTTAAAAAGAAAATAATATTAACTCAAAACGGACCAATATCCTAAATATAAAAGCTAAAAACATAAAACTCTTAGAAGTAAACATAGGTCATATACCTACCTATGAAGGTCATATACCTTCATGGCCTCAGATTTGGCAATGGGATTCTTAGATTTGATACTAAAAGCATGAACAATGAAAGAAAAACTGGATGAAAATGACTTCATAAAAATGAAAAACTTTTGTGACTTGAAAAGTGCTATTCAAGAAAGTGAATGGGAGAAAATATTTGCAAATCATGTATCTGATAAGGGTTTAGTATCCAGAATATATAAAGAACTCTTACAACTTAACAACAAAAAGACAACCCAATTTAAAAAATGGGCAAAGGACTTACATAGACATTCGTCAAAGAACATAATATAAATTGCGAAGAAGCACATGAGATAATGTTCAATATCACTGGTCATTAAGGAAATGCAAATCAAAACCACAAAGATACCACTTCACACCTACTAGGATGGCTTTAATTCACACACACACACACACACACACACACACACACACAAAATAACAAGTGTTGGTAAGGATGTAGAGAAAGAGCAACCCTCATACACTAGCAGTGGCAAAGTAAAATGGTGCAGTCACTATGGAAAACAGTTCGACAGTGCCTCAAAAAGTTAAACACAGAATTACCATAGGACCCAGCAATTCCATCTCTAGGTATAGACAGAATACAAACATACGTCTTCACAGAAAATTGTACACAAATGTTTATAGCAACATTATTCATAATAGCCAAAAGGTAGAAACTACAATCCAAATGTCCATCAGTGGATGAATGGGGAAGTAAATTATGGTGCATACATACAATGAAATATTATTCAGCCACAAAAAGGAGCAAAATATTGACAGATGCTACAACCTGGACAAACCTGGAAAACATGCTAAGAGAAAGAAGCCAAACAGAAAAGGTCACATATTGCATGATGCTGTTTATATGATATATCTAAAATAGTCAAAATTATAGACATAGAAAGCAGATTAGGGCCGGCCCAGTGGCTCAGGTGGTTAGAACGCCATGCTCCTAATGCTGAGGTCGCCGGTTCGATTCCCACATGGGCCAGTGAGCTGCACCCTCTACAGCTAAGAGTGTGAACAACAGCTCTCCCTGGAGCTGGGCTGCCATGAGCAGCCGGAGGTTGGCGGGAGCTGCTATGGGCTGCCGACAGACAACCAACTGACTGGCGGGGAGGGGGTGGGGGGAGTGGGCAAGGCTCCTAATACCACCATGGTCCAGGGAGCTGTGTCCTACACAACTAGACTGAGAAACAACAGCTTGAACTGGAGGGGGCCAGAGGAGGTGGAAGAAGGGGAAAAAAGAAAAAAAAAGAAAGATTAGAGGTTATCAGAGGATGGAGGGAAGAGGAAATGGGGAGAAATTACTTAATGTTTGTGGGGTGTTTTTAAGGGGTGATGAAAAAGTTTTGAAACTAGAGAGAGCTTGCGGTTGCACAACATTGTAAATACACTAAATACCACTTAATGTATACTTTTAAATAGTTAACTGTATGTTATGTAATTTTCACCTCAATAAAAAACAAAAAACAAATTGAAAGAACTTCTAGACAGTGGACTAAAGACATACATTTGCCCATTCCCAAGCGAAACTCCACTAGTAAAAGCATTTAATTATTTTAAGGGTCTAAATTCACAAAAAGAAAAAGAACAGGAGATGAAACCATGGCAACAAAACTTTTAGAAGCTGGAATGCAGTGTGCCGTGGTAACTAATTTAACACCTGAAAAAGCTAAAACTTAAGCCAGCAGTGAAAAGAAGACTGATTTCCAATCAAGAACTCGAAACACGCAGGAAATGCACTACCAAGTACTTTTGGAAGTGGAGGTGAAGACAGAGCTGAAAACAAGACGGGCACAAAGCTTGTTTAATGAGTCACTAATCCTCCCAATTTCCCATACCTCCTTACTCACTATTGGATGAATGTTCCTCTAGGCACTGCTAGACTGAAGATTTTCTGAAGAGGTAAAACAGAAGAGCAACTGAGAGCCACACTCAAAAACAGTGGTGAATAAAAGTCTCTCTAAAACTTGTATATTGAAACCCCTAGCACTTTTCCCTCCCTTGCAGGCAATAGACTGGAGAATTCTCCTCTTGGGAATCTGACTAACCTAAGAGAAAAGACCTACAGTTAATGACATCACAGTAACCTGGTAAAACTCCTATAATGAGGGCTGTAGTTAGCAAATGTCACTTGTGATCACAGAACTGGCATTAAGGTTTTGGTGCCCCATTTAAAAAAATAAGCAGAGAGCCAAAGCTCATCAAACATCTAAGAAAAGCTTCAACATTAAAGACAGAGGCAAAAAGAAAAATGGAAGAAAAAGACTATGCAGTAAGATGGAAACCTCAAAAATAAAAACAAAGCCTATTCTCAACAACCTCAAGAGAAAAAAGATATTGTAACACTGAAACAACATATGCTTATTTAAAAAAATAAAATATGAGCCCCTAGAAATTAAAATTAACAAATGGAAGGCTCAAAGGAAAATTGAAAGATCAAGTTGAAGAAATTTTCTAGAGTTAAGCAAAGAGACAAATAGGAAATGGGAGACAATACTAGAATCTGTCCAGGAGTCCCACAGTTGAAATGTCAAGTTCCAGAAGAAGAGAATAGAAAATGAAGAGAAAGAAATAAAAGATCACTAAGGATCCAGCACAATGGATGGAAACAGACCCCCCATACTAACACGCATCATGAAACTTCAGAACATAAAGGACAGAGAAGAACCTAAAATCTTGGGAGGAAAGGAACAGTTTACCCATGAAGAACAACAGATGATTAGAATGTTACCAGACTTCTCGAGCAAAACTGGAAGCCAGAAGAAAATGGAGAGCAATAATTTCAAAAACCTGAGAAAAATTTGTATCTAATCTAGAATTCTACGCCAGGCATAACTGAGTGTGTGGGAAGAATAAAGACATTTTTAAATACGTATGGTCTCAAAAATTTACCTCCCATTACCTTCAGCTACTAGAGGAATTACTCCACCAAAATGAGTGTAAAGTAATCAAGCAAAAGGAGGACATGTATCCAAGAAAGAGATGATTCAACACAATAGAAAGGCAAAGGGATTCCTCAAAATGATAGTGAAGGCAGATCTCACAATGACAGATGTACAAGCCTAATCCAGATTACAGAAATTTAGAACGCTCTGAGAGAAGTCTGTAAGAAAATAAAACTGACAGACTAACTTGATGTGTTTGAAAGTGTTGAGATGAGATTTAGTCTCCTGGAGGAGATTTAGGAATGAATCATCATTAAGTACATAGAACAATAACAACAACAATAATTAACTCTAGAAACAGTAACAAATTGTACAAGGAAGAAAAAGTACTACTCTATGACTTAGCTATGAATAGCACAATATATACTCATAATAATACAGAGGGTGCCAACAAAAATGTATACACATTTTAAGAAAGGAAAAAACTATTAAAATTGTAATAATATATACTGATAACAAAATATGAATACAAGTCATGTTTGACTTCTGCAATTACAAGAGGTGCTCAAAGTGGTTACCATCAGCGTCCAGACACTTCTGATTAAGGCAAACTATTGCTTGAAGCAGCGTTGACCAGTGTCCACTTGTATACATTTTTTTGGGACCCCCGGTATAAGCAATATTAATCTAACCAAAATTATGATATAACCATATTGGGGAATGAGAAATGTGCCCGTGTGTAACTGAGAGTGACCAATGCGCTAAACTTCACTTTCTACAATGGAAGTCAACAGATCATGGCAAAAACTGAAAAATCAAGAAATAGCAGTATGAGCATTTTATCTAGAAATTTGAAGGTAAATACCAAAAGAAACTGCTAAAAGAATGAAAGCAGCTGCCTCTAGCCGGGGAACAAGGAAAGCGAGGTAGAGGCAGAGTCAAGGAACTCCTCGTTCCAGAATAAGTTTTCATTAACAATTTGATTCTTTAAACAGGGCATGTATAACTTCAAAAATACTTGTAATAACGAAAAAAAGAGATAGAACTTGGCAAGAAAAATGAAAGTTAACAAGCTTGGCTAAATTCAAAACAATTCAGAAACCTGGAAATGAAAATTAGAACATTATAAAGGAAATTAGAATAAAATAATGAGTAATTTTAAAAAAGAAAATGTTGAAAATTAGATTATATTAACACAGCTAGAGTTGGAAAAAATAATGCAACAATGAAGCAAAAGAAAGTGAACTAATTTATACCCCAAGTTCATTAAGCAAAGGGAATCTACATTATTCAAGAACATATTAAGAAGCAGTGTGCTGGAATGACTGTGGAATTTCACACAGGTACTCAATTCCACTATAGCCCACCAAAGCAAAAAGGAAATACTTCCTGAGAAGAGTTTTAGAAAGCAAAGGATTCCACTATCTTTAGGTTTTATCATTGCTGAAAAATAATAACAATGAACAGTTAGTTGATCAAAGGAATTCTCACAGCAACAAAAAGACAGGAGACTCATTTGGCAACCACTTACAGTACTTTGCACTACTATATTTGATTGTAGGGACAAAGTCAATAGCACAGAAATGGTGCTGCAATCACCATATGTAGGAAAAAAATTAAAAGGGTCAATTTATAGTCAACTAAGAGAACATAGAATATGTACTAGTATGCTTTTATAAAACCAAAAATATGCCAGAAAATTTCATTTTCTCCTAGATAGCCATTAGTGGGGTCTACAAGGAGAAAACAATTAGGAGAATATATACCTAGACTATAATAAGCTTTTGAGTCCATCCTATGCGACATTCTCACCAACAGGGCAAGAAATTGCAGTAACAATTAGGTAGGTAAATTGTTGTTTTGAAAAAAGTGAAGCACAGATATAAGCATTTAGAACCTGTCCTTTTCAAGTTACTTATGAATAAACAATATAAAGATATCAAACATATATTTATGTTTCCAAATACTGTATTTGTATTAATTATATGTAATGGCAGGTAATATAGAAGACAAAATTCAGAACGGCCGTGAGAAGCTGGGAAAAAAGGGTAAAAGCAGAGAGAAAATAAAGTGGTCTAATTATGATTCTAACACAAACACAGAATACAGTAACATCACACAATACAAAAATTAGATTACATGTCATATTCAGAAGGTAGTGTGGAATAATACAAGTGTTGGGGGGATCAAAGGAGAAAAATAGAGTGGAGAAGAACACTGACTTTGGAATCAAATACAATACTTACTAGGAGAACATTGACTCTGGAGTCAAAAACAACACTTACTAGGTGCCTTACGTTCATCAAGTTAATTAATCTGAGTTTCAATAACCTTGTATCTACACTGAAAGGTTGTGAGGATTCTACATAATCTGTATCAACACCCAGCATCATATTTGGAATAAACATCAAATAAATGTTAGGTTTATTACATATAACATTTAATAGAACAGAAACAAATCTGGGCCTCAATAATATGCATACTGACTATAATGAAACAAAAGAGTTTTTTTTACTTAAAAAACTAAGCATATTATCAGATAATAAAAGCATAACATGAAAAATTTAAAGTAGTCCTCTAATAAACCACATCAGTAAGTCCTTTACCACAGTGATGTGAATACTAATCTTCATATTTCCAAGGAGTATACATACCAGAACCATGATTTCTAGAAACAAATGTCATATAATATAGTCCCTCCATGTCTCCCAAACTTACGTAGCACTCTCTTTTAGATAGTTTCTTCGCTTTTAGATAGTTTCTTCACTTAATCCCTTACTACTCTGCACTTGTCCCCTGGGGTGACACCTCCCACCAACTCCTGTCAGCTCTCAATCTTTAACAGGAGACTCCCTCCATTCCTCTCTCTCTAATTTAATGCTGGTTCCCTTAAGGATACTACTTCTCTGGCAGTAACTGTAGTGACACCCCAGTTAGCAAGGAATCTTGATCCTACCTGACAAAGATGCAGAGAGCTACTATCTCCTATACCTTCCTCAAAAATGTAAGTATCTCTATAAATATCTACATCTATCCTTTTCATGTCTTCCTTTCTCAGGGAAAAAAAAGGTGACGTCTCCCATATAAATTTAAGCTAATCATTCCATCTAAATTCCATTCCCTAGTTCCATCAGTTATCTTCTCTTTAATGGCTTCAACATTCCTCTTCTCTCCACTGGCTACTTCCTTCAATCTGTCATTTCCTTTAAAAAGCTTCCCTAAAATCTGAGTTCTTCATTAGTCTTCTCTCTCCTTCTTCCTCTAAAACACTGGTTCTCAATTTAGGGGGGCAATTTTGCTCTCAGGGAACATTTGACAATGTCTGGAGAAGTTTCTGGTTGTCACATCTGGAGGAGTACTGCTGGCATACAGCAAGTAGAGGCCCAGAGGCTGCTAAACATCCTACAATGCACAACTCAGACCGCCAAAACAAAGCAACCGGACACAAAAGGAACAAGGAATGGGTGACTACAAAGGGAGCCGCTGGCAGAATTTTTAAAATGATGGAACTGTTCTGTATGGTACTGGCATAAAGAATACATAACTCTATGCATTTGTCAAAACCTACAGAACTGTACATCACAAAAAATGAACTTTAATGTATGCAAATTTTAAAAAATCAACCAGAAGTTTGGAATGCACACAATGTGAAAAGAATGTACTGTATTACAAGCGTATGACATAACCTCAAAAAAGTATTCAAAATATATAAGAACTCTTACAACTCAACAACAAAAAGACAAACAACCTAATTTTAAAATGGGACTATTTTTAGGACTTGAATACACTTTTTTCCCAAGAAGATATACAAATAGCCAGTAAACACATGAAATGATACTCAACATCATTAGTCATTAGGGAAAAGCAAATCAAAACCACAGTGAGAGACTGAAAATGAAAAATAACAAGAATTAGCAAGGATGTGGAGAAACTGGGACTTTCATACATTGCTAATGGGAATGTAAAAATGGTGTAGCTAGTGTGGAAAACAGTTTGGCAGCTCCTCAAAAAGTTAAACATGGAATTAACATATGATCCAACAATTCTACTCTTAGACACCCAAGAGAAATGAAAACATGTCCACATACAAAACTTTGTACATGGATGTTTAAAAGACCTGTACACTGAAAACTACAAAATATTGCTGAAATTAAATAATCATAGTGATCTATAATAGAATAATAAAGTAAATGGAAAAAGACGTTTTATTCATAGAAGACTCAATACTGGCAAGATACCAGTTCTCCCAAAACTGGTACACAGATTCACTACAATCCTAATCAAAATTCCAGTAGGCTTTTTGGTAGAAATTGGCAAGCTGATTCTAAAATTTATATTTAAAAAATCCAAGGATTTAGAATAGCCAAAACAATTTGATAAAGAACACAGTTGAAAAAGTGACACTATCTGATTTTAAGAGTTATTATAAAGGTACAGTAATCATGATACTGTAGTATCAGTAAAGAACAAACATAGCTCAAAACAGAACAGAGTCCAAAAGTAAACTCACATTCACATATATAGTCAACTGGTTTTTGACAAAGGTGCAAAGGCAATGCAGTAGAGAAAGGATAGCCTTTTCAACTTAGCTGGAAGAACTGGATATCCACATGTAAAAACAATGTACGTGGGACCGTACCTTACATCATTTACAAAAAAGTTAACTCAAAACAGAATATAGACCTAAATGTAAAACTGAAAACTAAAACCTCCAAAAGAAAACTGAGGAGAAAATCTTTGTGAACTTAAGTTTAGGCAAAGATTTCTTAGATACAACATCAAAAGCACAATCCATGAAAGAGCAAATTGATAAATCAAACTTCATCAAAACTAAAAACTTCTGCAAAAGACATTGTTACTAAAAAGACAAGCCATAGGGCCGGCCCGGTGGCTCAGGTGGTTACAGCTCCATGCTCCTAATGCCAAAGGCTGCCGGTTCGATTCCCACATGGGCCAGTGGACTCTCAACCACAAGGTTGCCAGTTCGATTCCTCGAGTCCCTTGCGCCCCCTGCAACTAACAACAGCAACTGGACCTGGAGCTGAGCTGCGCCCTCCACAACTAAGACTGAAAGGACAACAACTTGACTTGGAAAAAGTCCTGGAAGTACACACTGTTCCCCAATAAAGTCCTGTTCCCTTTCCCCAATTAAAAAAACAAAAAATTTTAACAAAAAAAAAATAATAAAAAGTAATAAAAACAAAAAGACAAGCCATAGACTGGGAGAAACTCTATGCAAAGCATGTATCTGATAAAGGACTTGTGTCTAAAAGGAAAGAACTCTCAAAACTCAACAATAAGAAAACAATCCAAATTTAAAAGAGGTAAAGACTTGAACAAACACTTGACTAAAACTGATATACAGGTGCTTTAAAAAACGCTTAATATTAGTCATTAGGGAAATTAAATTAAAACCATAATGCGATACCACTAAACACCATCAGAATGGCTAAAATAAGAAATAGTGATAATATCAAATAAGCCTAAGATGCGGAGAAACTGGGCAATCTATGCACTGCTGGTGGGAATGTAAAAATTTGACAGTTTCTTATAGAACTAAACTCACCTATCGGAGGTTGGAAGGCAACTGCACTTCTGGGAAATTATAACCAAAGAAATAAACTTATTCACACAAAAACTTATACACAAATGTTCACAGCAACTTTATTCATTTGGAAATAACCAAATGTCCTTCAACGGGCAAAAGGTTAAACAAAATTGTAATATATCCATATCATGGAATATTATTCACTAATTAAAAGGAACAAACTTACTATACGCACCAACTTGGAAGGCTCGCCAGGGACCTATACTGAGTGATAAAAGCCAACCTTAAAAGGTTAAATATTATATGACTCAATTTATATGACATTTTCTTGAAATAAATTATGGAGATGGAGAACAGATTAGTGGTTGCCAGGAATTAGAGATTGGGGCAGGGAGGAGTGAGGGAAGTGGATGTGACCATAAAGGGGTTAGTGAGATGGAACTTTTTGGTAATGGAACAGTTCTGTATCTTGACTGTGGCGATGGTTACAGCAATCGACACATGATAAAATTGCACAGAACTCTACACACACACACACACACACACACACACACACACACACGAGTGTGTGACATCTGAAGAAGTTTGGTAGATTGTACCAATGTCATTTTCCTGGTCTTGGTATTATACTATAGTTATGCAAGATGATATTAGGGGAAACCGAGTGAAGGATACCCAAAACCTCCCTTCTATATATTTTTTTAACTTTCTGTGACTATATAAGTATTTCAAAATAGAAAGCTTTTTTAAATAGGCAAAAGACTTAAACAGACACTTCGCCAAAAAAGATACACAGATGGCAAAAAATATGCTCAACAGCATTAGTCATTAGGGAAATATAAAATAAATCCATAAGGAGATACTACTACATACCTATTAGAATGCCTAAAATTAAAAAGACTGACCATACAAAATGGTGAGGATGTGGAAATGTATATTTCCACTGCTAGTAGGAATGTAAAATGATACATCCACTTTGGAAAATTCTGCCCCTTTCTCAAAAAGTTAAACTTATACTTACCATATAAGCCAATCATTTCATTTCTAGGTACTTATCCAAGGGTAAAAGAAATGTGTCCACACACAGCCCTTTATGTATGAATGCTCACAGCAGCCTTATTTATAATGGTGAAAACCTGGAAACAATCTAAAAATCCACCAAGAGGTGAATGGATAAACAAATTGTGGTATATGTATACAATGGAAACAACTCTCCAATAAAAATTAATAACCTCATTACATGGATGAATCTCAAAATAATGCCAAATGAAAGAAGCCAGACCAAAAAAGAGTATATATTTCATGATTCCATTTGTATGTTTTCTATAGTGATTTCAGTGATTGGGTAAAGAGGAAAGGTGAGTGGGAGGGAATGTTTACATGGAAACTTTGAGGAGTAATGGATATGTTCACTATCTTGAATGTGGTGAAAGCTTCATAGATATACATGTGTCAAAACTTATCAAAATGTACACTTTAAATAAGTACAGCTTATTTTTGAAGGGGATCAGAATATGCCACATCAAAACATGCCACTTTGGCATAAGGATTATTTGAGCTGAAGGCAACTAAAAAATAGCAGACACAGAAGAACTCTCTACTCTCTCCCTTTCTGCTTAAAAGCAGGGCATAAATTTCCCTCCATAAAGGTGATATAAATTTCCATTTATAAAGGTGTTCCCTCCCTAGAACCAGAAAAAGGAGAACCACACTTATCTGCATAACAAATCGTACTAAACAACCCTTATTTATCACACACTTCCTAGTCACCTTTCCACAATTTACACCCCTCAGAAGCCCAAACTCTCCCTTTTACTTTGTCTACTCCTCTACACGCTTTATCATTCTAGTAAAATGATATATACATCTCCCAGACTTTTCACAGTGCCTGACACACACTTGGTTAAATTCAATCTTCTCCCTCTCCTCACCTCCAAACTTGCTTCTCCTGCCACAATTGACCAAACCAGAAAAATAGAGATAATCCTAGCCTCCTTCCTCTCCTTACTCAATCAATACCAGGTACTACTGATTTCTTTCCTCTAAATCTATCTCAGCTTTATTCCCACCTTGTCATCTCTACTCCTCTGCCTTTATTTATCATTTCTCAGATACATTTGCCCCCATCTCCATTTCTGCCTTACTCAATCCATTATCAACAGTGTAGCAGAGTGATCTAATCCACAAATCTGACATTCCTGCCCAGTTTGGAATCCTTCAATGGCTCCCTGCTGTCTTCAGTCTAAAATCCAAACTCCTCACTACAGCATAATAGGCTCTCCATCTCCAGCCACATCTGGATACTATAATTTGATCTTTATAACCTTTCCAATTAAAGGACTGTGCTAACTTGTGTCTTTGGTTGTGGTCATCAATGGATCTGAAATGTTATTTCCTACCTTGTCTACCTAGGAAACTCATTCTACTGGATTCAGTTCAATTGTGACCTCTTTTCTGATTTCTCAAAGTTAAGCTCTTTTTCATTTATGCTCTTTTTCATTTATGCTTTCTCTGTACCTGTATTATTTACATGTCAACTCCAAAAAATTGACACAATAAATTTTATGAAAAGATTAAATGGCTTAGTATGTTCACTCAGCTAACAGTCTTGAGGTCACTTCCTTCTCAGCTAGTCAGATTTTTATACGATGTTCCTGCCTGGTCTCCCAGTGCATATCTTTCTATTTTATCATTTAACAAATACTAGTTCTTTTTGGACTAGCCTTAAAGGGAAAGAGTAAAATAAAACACTTTAAAAAGCATTTTAAAAATACTTTATTCTTTCTATTTTGAAAAATCAGGATTGGCTTTACTAGCTGACTCTGTATGCTTCTGTATGTCTGCACGATCATCTGATTCCACTTGAACCATACAAGGAACACAGATCTGGTGTCCCCTATCTCCCACTCACCAGACACCAAGCTCACTAGTCATAGAAATCTACTAGCCACACCTCATCCTCTGACTTTCTCTGCACTTAGACTCCCATTTCCACCCCCAAGAACTTTTACACCGTAAGAGAAAAAGCCAGTGCCAGAAAAAGTAATTGCATAGTATAAGCAGCATTTACATTTTAAAGTCTCTCAATTGGCAGCATACTGTGGATAGTACCATGTTTCCCCGAAAATAAGACCTAGCCGGACAATCGGCTCTAATGCGTCTTTTGGAGCAAAAATTAATATAAGACCCGGTCTTATATTATGTAAGACGTTATTATATTATGTTACACGTTACATTACATTATATTTGGTATTATATTATAGGAAAATAAGACCGGGTCTTTTATTAAGTTTTGCTCCAAAAGACACATTAGAGCTGATTGTCCGGCTAGGTCTTCTTTTCGGGGAAACACGGTAAGTGCCAAGGATTCTGTTGGCTGATTACACACACACACACACACACACACACACACACACACACACACCACCACCACCACCACCACCACACCCTCCCAGCATCTATTTTCTCCTTCCTCCCTAACAGATTTTCTTCCATGTATTCACTCCTTTTCCACGTAGCCATATGCTTCAGGGTAAGCCAACCACATCTCAAGCCAAGGGATGGGCCTGGGTGGCTAAGAATAATTCCATCAGTCTTTACCAGTGACTAATTTAGGAAAGGGAAAGTAACCCAATTTTGGTAAATGAAATGAGAGGTTAAGTTTGCTATAGGCTTCTGGAAAAATCCTTCCTCACTTTTAAAGAGCCACGTGAAGCCAGTGTTTGTGTCTTTTTCCCTTCTCCTACCAAATGTCAACCCCAAATGTAACTGTTTGCATCTGTTTAAACCAGAAAACTTAAAGTATGTATTACTATTTCTTTCTAATAGTGATCAGATGATAAAAAATCAACAAAAGTTTCAAAACAGTGATCAGTCAACATTTACTAGGTAGCATACCAAAAGAGACTTCTTGCCTTTGCTCTGAAAAGGAGAGTTCTGGTAAAGCTCAGAGACAACTGGGTGTGTGTAAAAAGAAATAGGTAGTAGACAAAGAGAAGCCCAACAAGTAATACTGATCTTGGGAGATAAAAATAAGTGACTGATGGCAAATTGATCAAAATATCAAGGAAAAAAAATGTGTGTCAGTGTTAGTGGCTATAGAAGGTAGAGCAGTTTTACTTGGGTTCCAAATTCAACCAAGAAATAAACAGTACTCATTTATCTTTTGGAGCATGTGAAAGCAAAATGTTTAAAAAAAAAAAAAAAAAAAAAAAACTGCCCTAACAAGTAATTTAGCATTTTTAAAATTCTGAACTTTCCCCTCATTTAGGCTTAGGGCAATTTTGATGACAAATCTAAAAAAATGCTTTAAATTTTAAATCTGAAGTGCAAAATAACCTGCCAAGGTCACAAATCAGATGCTACACAGCACAACTTGAGAGGGAGTTGCCAATGAGAAAGGCCAACTCCTTAGTTCTTAAAACCTCAAACTACATAACCATTTTACCTCCATATCCACAAGGAAGCAGAGAAGAGGCCCCAAAGAGCCAAATGTGGGCCTAAAACAGTTAGATGTACAGTATCCTCTACGGGCCTGGCTGTATCACTGTTATTTAAATTTTTCTATAGCAGGCAAGGAGTAAGAGGCATCCCTCAAACAGCCATTTTGAGCCAAAAGCAGAAAATCTAGTCACAGGAACACATGTGTAACTTGTAAGCCCTGGCTCAGATATGTTTGATTCCATGTGTTTGTTATACATGTTAAGTATTGGTTTCACCAAAGGAAAAATTGAATATTTCTGTACTAAATTCTTATTGGGAGTAGAGAGGCAAAAGGCATAGTAGAAAGAGCCCCAAGTCTGAAAACCAAGGTTCAAATACCAACTCTTCTACTTTCTAGATAGTCAATTCTCTCTGCATTTATGATTCCTCAGGTATAAAATAGAAATACCTACCTCTTCAGGTTATCACAAGACTTGAAGATAATGTATATTAAAATACCTGCACATAATAGGTACTCAGTAACACTGAATTAAGTATTTACCTAACAGTATACAAACAAAAAAGAAACAGTTAGAAAAATGAATATAGGCTGTGAAAAACTAGGATTTTCAAGCATAAATTCAGCAATTTAGTGGAGAAGAACAAAGGCCAGGGAGTCAGAGGTCCTGGGTGTCTGTTTTGAAACTAACTAGTTAAATGACCCTGGGACAGTCAACTTGAACCTCAATTTCCTCTGATAAAATGAAAGGACTGAATTAGCCTGAAAATATTCCTCCGTGCTTCTTAGCAATATCACAATCAGCAATAGACACAAATCTAGAACCCAGACCTGGAGTTCAGTACTACCTCAAAATCATGTTTCAAGATTGCCTCACAATAGAAAAAGACTATGAAACAACATGTGGATTGCAGAGGCAGTCCAGACAAATGGTTGCAGGGAAAGGTTTTACATTGGGACTGAAAAAAAAAATGAATAAAATTAAAGATGATGAACTTGACACTAACGTACAGAGTGAGGGATATAAAACAGGTGGAGTACAATGAGGAAGACCAATGAGGAAGCAGGTTACAGATGCAAATGAGCAGAAATAGAAGATAACCTTACCTATGACTTTCAAAACTGAATTTGGGGGAATAAAATATGAATAGAAAATTACACAAATCCAAACAGGAGGAGACCAAGACTGGACTTTGGCCACGGAGATACAACACATTTTCAGGAAGCAGCAAAATTTAGCAATCACTTAACCTAATAAAAGTCAGCAATAAGCTAATTCAATAAAAAAAATATTTTTAAAACAATGTATTAAAGAACTGCAGATAGGGGAAATATGGTTTGAATAACAAGAACATCTCAATGACCAGTTTTAATATAATCAGAATTATGAAACCGTTTCTTAGAGCTGTTTTTCAAACTGATGTTAGTGAGTCATGACCAATTTTTCAATATCATGAAAAAGAAAATGTCAGAGTAATGTCATAGCGTAAAGGTAAATGCTGTTTTATCTGAAACTTCTATCTCAGTTCTATGTGTATAAACATGTATGCTTGTGCTAGGTTGAAATGTTAAGTAGCTCTTACGCTGTATCTTGGTAAAAAGGTTTCAAAACTTTGTATTATGAAAATTTTCAAATTCAGAAAGTATAGTATAATGAATGAGTCCCCATATATTATCATCTAACTTCAATAATTTCTGAATGTCATTTTTTTCTGAATGTCATTTTTAATTGAAGAAACTTCACTGAAAGGAAAACTATAAATAAGTGTTGCTAGCAGAGGAAATATCAAGTTTCCTTAATTTCTTATGTTGCAATAAAAAATTAAAAGTAACATTTAGATAAAACTTTCTAAATGCTTTATTGTCCCCAAAGACTTTCCTTAAATAAAGGACAAGTTAAAACTTGTATTCCTTTAGTATTCACAACATGATCTCACAAATGGCAAAATATAAGATACAAATTTCAGAACTTGTTTGCTCTGAAATGTTCACAAATCAAAAGAGTTTATGTCTTTTTTGTGAGTTAATATCTACCAATTATATAGTAAGATTAAAAATCTAGTCTTAAAATTAAGACTAGATTCTCCACTTTCATTTCATCATAAATTTAAAAGTTCAAGTGAATTGACAATTCTCAATAAATATTAGACTGATGAATACAAGTAACATGACCAAACATTTAAATTTTTAAAAATAATTTCAAGTCTTTAAATTGCTAAACAATAAGTGAATTTTTCTGACCCTATATAATTACTGCTTAGAAATACTTTAAAAATTAAAAAATACATAAATATCATTAAGTTTAGTCTACTTCCTATTTATGTGCACCACTAACTCACCTCACCACCCTATTGCTAATACTACCCAGAGAGAAATGTGTTTTCTAAATCAGACATACCACAACTAATTTTTATTTTATTTGTTAAACCAGTTTAAAATTATATGCAACAGCAAATCCTATTAACTTCACAATGTTATTTTTTAAAGTGAGCATTTTTCCTATTCTAATCTAGCACCTTTAAGAGCTTGACGAATTTTTGAACGTCATTTTTAAAAACTTTATTATGGAAATTTTAAAACATACACAAAAGTACAGAGACTACTATAATGAATTCCCACATACCCATTATCCAGCTTCAGCAATTTTTGAATGTCATTTTATTCTGAATGCCATTTTTGTTTAACAACCCTTTTTATTTTAAAGCAATATTGAAAAATGTTTACATTTAAGTACAACTCACAAACTGTCCACTTAAGTGTTCTGGCTAATGACTACCTTGATGGAAAAAAAAATTCTTTTAGAAATATTTTTAATATGACACAAATCTACATTACTGGAAAAAAGTTGTAATTTCAAAGCTGACATAATCCTACCAATTTTTTAATTAAAATAAACACCAAAGCTGATGAAAATGTAACACAAAGTTAGGAAACATAAAAATTTATTTTAAGACACTGAAAGCATATTTTAAAACATTAAAACTCTCACCTGCTTCTGTAATATAAGACATATTGAAACTGTACATTTTGTAGGAAAATGAAGCCTTCAAGTTACTTCTCCCGTGTACCCGGGGTTTTCAGGCTTTCAGACACGGAGTTCCCTTATACCCAGGAATACCAGTATGTTAACTAGAACTGTCCCAATGATTCAATTTCAGCTATCAATTCAAAGACAATTCATAGACCATATTACAAATCTTAAGAGGTCCAACTGTTCCTCTCTTCTAAAGTTTACCGAATTCAGGCAAACAGGTGAGAGTCACACAGTATAATTATATAAACATTATCAGAAATGCTGAAATATATGCAGACCCATGCTATGTTTGAGTTAAAATTATGGCTGTTAAAAAAGCTTGCTCCTGCTTGTGACTCTCCTAAGCCTCCCTGAACAAACTCACTCCTCTTAAATTCCACTGTTACTTGAACCTCATATGGCATGCCTGGGCAAATTTGATGACTTGGATTTTGTTTTAGAAGCCAGGCTTACTGCCAAGTCGGCTGTGTCTACTCCCCTGACCCACCAGGACAGCTTTAGACAACACCTCCCTTATTTATGTTACTGCTGTGAGCAAACTACCACTTACTATCAAATGAGGCTCAATCTACTCAGGTTTCCTATCTCTTAAGAGTATTGCAGTTGACTTCACTGTATTATGGCTTCCTCAACCCCACCTCTTATTTAAAATAAAACTTCACTATATTGAATCATCAACTACTCAATACTAAGAAGGAAAGTAAAGGACACATTAAACTTCACAATCCGTATCACAACTCATTGTCTGCTTTTAAAAGGTTTCCATTTTATATATCAGTATTTTATTTATCACTTTCTCTGCAGAAAAACGAATTCTACAAAAATATCCTTATGATCACACTTCATTGAAAAAATAAATATAGAGCAAAATCTCATAATCAGAGTTTGGAGGTATGCCTTCAATAAAAATACATACCTGTATAATTTTAGGCAAAGTTCATTGCACGCCACAGAAAAGCAAGTCATAAGAAGTTGATTCTACAACGTCCCCTAAATTACTATTTTAAATGCCTTTAAATGCTTAAGACACAGTACTGAGCCCCCACGATTTCTTGGTCATGTGCATAATGTCCAAGTTTTAATTTTTGTATCATCTAATAAAACTACTACACTATTACCTCTGCTATTAGTTTAGAATTTATGCCAAAATATCCCTTCTGTATTGGCAAATGGGAAAACCTAAGAAAATGCAGGCATAGCAAATACTCTTAAAACGATAAGTTTTAACAGAACAATATGACATGGAATTTTTTTCCTCAATTTTTCCCATACTCACTAAAACACATTTATTCACTAATCTCCCTCACAAAATTCTGCTAATACCTCCAGGACCATCCTCTCCCTACCCTACCTGGAAAAGTGTCAAAGAAACAGAATATTAAATTATTCTTCCAAGTTAAATAGTGAAATGTTTATCATTGACTCAGTTACCTAATACATAATTCTCATTGCATTCAAGTCTAAAGGAAAAGCTGACCTGTGGCATGAAAATAAGGCTCAGCAATAACCAAATCCTCCTTTACAGCACCTAATCTAATGTGCTATACAAGCACACCATTAAATTTCTACAGAAAACCATACAACTTCCCTTTTTTCATACTGACTTAAATATCTAATTATACTTAACATGGGTAGCAAATCAACCATCTTTCACACCATTCTGAGTCAGTAACAACTTAATTCAAGAAAGCAGAAAAACAATTAAAAGTGAATGACCTTCAGTACTTATATTTAGTAAGGTATAAGAAAAGCGGTAAAATTGAAAAGAATAATAGAATTAAGAGGATAAAATAAAAATGTCTACGACACACATTCCAACTCATCTAAGTAAGGTTTAAATGACTGGGTCTTTAGTATGTTTAAGTTTAGTATAGGGAAAGGGTCTAGGAAAGAGGAGGAAGTGAAAAATAACCTATCATCAGTTTTTGGGGTTTTGTTTTTTTTTTTAAGAAATGTAAACTACCACCACTAATAAGCACCACTGGACCAACGATTGTGCCAAGAGCTTTAGATACATTATCTCATTTAATATAAGATTAAACAAAAATATTGAGTAAAAATTATCAATAAAAACTGAAAAGTGAGAAAATAAAATTATCTAAGACAGTCAATACACATGAATCAGATCTCCAAGCACTAAACAAAGTAAAAACCTACAAATTAAAGACTAGACAATGATCTAGGAAAAGTTCCTCAACTGCACGTATGAAAAAGTTGGGTATTAAAGTGATACTGACAAAATTACACACATTTTATCATAAAGTAAATTTATTACAAAAATACATATTGTACGTAACTTATTTCTTCCCTTTTAAAAAGTGCCAGTAGATAAGATACTACACACAGTACAGCACACACTCCTCCCAGTGACTCTCATTCAGGACTAAAAAGTCAATATTTAGTAATGAGCAAACCCTGAGAATGAAACTTTGAATTTGAAAAGTAAAAATTATTATAACATCAAACTACTAGAGATATACAATCAGTACACTAAAACAGAGCACCAGAACTTGCCCTTTACAATGGCAAATTATGTTAATACACTACATTAAATAACTGCCAATTTTAAATTCTCTATTTACTATTGAGGTATATCCTCATTTTGAAGCTAGGTAGTAAAACAAAGTTTAAACAAAATAGTTTGATTCATTATTAAATGGAAAAATCAAAGCTAGCATTGTCCTCATAGTAAAAAATAAAAAAGGTAAAGACACTAGGGTCTTAAATTTTCCTCAGTAGGAAAAATTTCAAAACACCTCAGTAAGCAATAATTTTAAAAAGTCAGTCACAATATCTGACATTAACAAGTGTCAAATCATCAAATCATCTAATTTGTACTTTAACAAGCCTGTTTAGGACATTCCCTAATCAGCCCCTTGGCTTATCCTCGGTCTCCATCCTCTAACCCCCTCGTCCCCAAATACATGTCAAAAATCTTCTGTATGGAAATTTAGATGTGATACGAGTACTCTCAAATCTTTAGAGATGGAAAAACTGCAGCCCAAAATTACCAATATCTGCTGCCTTCTGGATCTGACCAATAAAAACCAAAGAACTAAAACAAGTCTCATCAACTTCCTCTACCACCCTTAAAAAAGTGAGCACTGACTCAAAACTTAAGCAGAATTTATTCATTAATTCAACAAATATTGGGTGCCTATGTTAAAGGTACTGTGCTAGGCACAAGTACGAACAAGATATGTAGATGCTATTATCCCTGCTCTTACAGAACTTCCATTCCAATAAGGAAGGAAAGCCAAAAAACATGTAAAAACATTGATATAACCCAATACTGACCTGAATTCTACCAACCAGTTTTATCCTCATGGCCCATTTTACTGCATCTTATTATCCTAAAACCATGTCAGTTAATCCACTTAGTTCCTTCAAACTACAAACATAATTATGCTTATTAAAATGGAAACTAATTTTGTAAACCAATAATTGTGAAACTTTGGCTTTGAATATATAACATATCCTTCTCAACTGAATTTAAAAATTAGCTATTAGGTGTTCACAGCAGCACTATTCACAATAGCCAAAAGGTAGAAACAGCTCAAATGTCCATCAATGGATGAATGGATAAACAAATTAGGAAATATATACAACAGAATATTATTCAGCCATAAAAAGTAATGAAGTACTGATATGTTCTACAATATGGTTGAATCACACACAAAAAAACTATGCTAAATGAAAGAAGCCAGACACAAAAGGTCACACATGTATATGATTCCATTTATATGAAATATCCAGAATAAATAAATCCATAGACAGATCCCAGGTTTGGAGACTGGGCTGCAGGGAGTGGGAAGGGACCAGGGAGAACGAGGAGCAACTGCTTAATGGGTGCGGGGTTTCCTTTTTTGGGTGATGAAAATGTTTTGGAACTAGATATAAGCAGTGGTTGCACAACATTGTGAATGCACTAAATGCCACTGAGTCATTCACTTTAAAATGGTTTATGTCATGTGTAGTTCACCTTAATTAAAAAAAAAAAACTTTAAAAAAATAGCTACTAGAATATTTTAAAGTGAACTTTTTGTCACAAATAAAACTGCCCAAGTTTAACTTTGGGAATTTCAGTTATAAATCAAATTTCAAACCTTAACTCCGTCTAGACCCATTTTAACATCAAAATGGTTTGGGGGGCTTTTGAGGCAAAAATCATTTCTTTAAAAGATGTTTTCATAGGTTTTAAATGTTACGCAATATTTTGGATGTAGATGAAATCTCTATTTACACGATGATACCATACTCCTCTGCCCAGTAACATAGTTATTTGGGTTATGTGCCCTCCCCCCCCATTTCCCACCTTCTTGAGGGACCTCAGTCCTTTTTGCATCTATCATAACACTACGAAGTACCTAACAGTGCCTTCAACATAATAGGTGTTCAAATGATGTCAGTGGAATTGAAATAAACACAACCAACAAATAACTTATAAATTATTTATGTTGAAAAAGACATCTAACAAATAAAGACTAAAAGGACTCAAGACAAACACTAAATACTGCCCAAAGAATCTTATGCCTCACGTTCAGATTTTTCAACGCAACTCTACAGAACTGTCTGTTGAGTATCAATATGAACATGAACTAATTCACCTAATACCTGGAAAGAATAAACAGAGATTAGTCTTATCCATCTCCCTTTTGAAGTTCGCCTGCATATGTAATAGGGAAAGTGAACTTAATGAACCACAGTATTCCAAACCAGGTCACAGGAGAGCTCTAAGTCCCCAGCCATCCTGTTTCTATTTCCTGATTGGTCTGACCTCCAAGCATTATGGTGCCCAGCCTTCCCAATTCACAATCTCCTTTAAAACATCTTCCGAGGTGAGCTTTTGCTTAAAATCAAAATTGACTTCCAGAACTTTCTAGGAGAATTATGAACAAGGCAACCCACTTTCTTTTAATCTTTCCAAACACTTTGCTCAAGAAAAGAAACCTAGTTTTCAGACAGTCCCGTTATGAGTTACACTTCGAATTAAATGTGGGCCATAAACTTGCACAAGTGGAACTTAATACGATAGCATTACTCTCTCAGCAACGTAGATTTAACAGACATGTGCACGAATTTTAGAGAGCTCCTATACTTCAAGAATGCACATCTTTCAAATATTTTGAAAAACCAAGAACAGATGAAAAACCAAATGCGCTTACACTTCACAGGGACATTTTCTCCGCACCACGCTGGTAGAGCAGCGACAAACAGACGCCACTTGGGCAGCGGCACTGATCCTCGGCCTCCAAACCCCAGGCGACCACTGGCCACAGGCGTCCCGGAGTCGAATTCCCCACTAGTTCGCTCCCAGCCAAGCCCGCGGCCCCTTCCACGTCGCTGCGACCCACACGCCTCCTCAGCGATTTAAATTCGCTCTTCACTCACCACACACACACACACACACACACAGTGGTTACCAGAACCCAGACAATCAAGGGACCACACACACACACACAGTGGTTACCAGAACCCAGACAATCAAGGGACCAGGGAAAGGGCGAGCTCGTGCGAGCAAGAAGAGCGGACGCCCCTCCTCGGTCCCGCCCGGCCCGGCACCCACCTGCAGGCCGCGAGCCCGGGGGCGGCGGCGCCAGCGCCCCGTCCTCGCCAAAGACGAGTTTGAAGTCGAGCTCGTCGTGGGCGCCACAGTTTGCAGTAGTCATCGGCGTGGCCCAGGGTGGTGCGGCTCCTCCTCAGGCGGCGGCGGCGGCGGCGGCGGCGGCGGCTCCTCAGCGCCGCTTCATGCCGGGCCGCGCCGGCCAGGAGGTCGCAGCTCCGCGACAAACTTTCCGGGCGGGGAACCGCGACGCCGAATATACCGTTCCGAACTCAAGAGCTGGCTGCGCGCCGAACCGCACCAGGAGCGGCCGCCACTGCCAGTCGCTGGTGCCTAAGCCACCACAGTAGATGTAGCCAACATTCCCCACCCCGCTACAGCCGCCGCCGCCGCCGCCGCCGCCGCCGCCGGCGCGCTCCCGCGCCGCGCCGCGCGCCCGACCCCGCCCCCTACCGCGCGCCCATCGGACCCAGCCACCCATAGGCCACTGTCGCCGCAGACTAGCCCGATGGCCCCGCCCTCTCACAGGCCTACCGCGTGACTCCCTCTCCCGGAGAAGGAAGTCACGTAAATATGCAGAGCTGGATAGCCCCGCTACTTCTTGGGAGTTGTAGTTTGGCCTCTAATGCCCTCCTCAACTCCTTCTAAACCAGACCCCCGCAACCAGGTGTGGGGTCAATAGCTCTTTCCAATTGGATTGAGGAGCCTACCACCGGCCAATCAAAGGTCCCTTTCCTTATTGGGAGGAGCTCACGTCGAGGAAGGGGAGCGGGAGCGCTAAGGGTATAGGTTCGGTGATGAGCTGCTGCAGTGTTACTTCTGTTGGCTGGGTTTGGGGAAGGTTCCAGGGCCCCGGATGGTTATGTAGATAACACTCACACCCTCACCCCCAACTCCAACCCTAATGGCGGGGTCTCGATGAGGTGGAGACCGGGCCGAGCCTCCAGCTAGGATGGCGCGCAGCCAGAGAAGACGTGGGCTGCACTACAGGTCCGGAATCTGAGCTCCGGGCCTCTCTATACCCACCCCTAAGGGGCGGGTCCCGCACTTCGCTGGCTGAGCCTTTGTCTGTTCCGACGAGCCGGCCTAGCAGCTGCTCCCTCGAGGACAACCGGCGAATCAAGACTTCAACAAAACCCGACGGGCAGGGTCTGTCCCCTGCAAGAAGTTGAGGAGACTGAACGGAAATGCCCGTCAAGAAATCGCGCCACTTTCGGTCTCTGGTCTCTGCACCCCAGTGCACATCCATGAAAGTAGGAGGGATCGTGCTACCCAAACCGAGTGGCTGTTCGTGGAGAGGAAGTGACAGTTCTAGAGAACCGTTTTCGGCCTTGGCCCCTCCTCAGCAAGCCTGTGCACTCCCCACCACCACCACCACCACCAGACGACCTAAAACGCCTCCTCCTGGGACTTGGGGTGGAGGCCGTGCCCGGGAACGCTGAGCCTGGCTTGTTTACTTAGGGCTGCTCCAAGGCTGTGTGAATTGCGAGCTGGGAGAGGCAAAAGTGACCGACTCCCCTAGCTCCAGCATCCCTACTAGCGCATTGTGGAGGAACCCACGACGCTGTCTTTCTCAGAGGCTTAGGTGCAAGTGCAAGGGCCCAGGCACATCCCACACTGCCCACAAAAAGCCCTTGGGAGAAGACGAGCAAGATGGAGGGCCATGTAGAGACATCTCAAAAAATGATACCAGAGCTACCAAGGAGCCTTAGGCCTTATGTCAGGAGGACAGGGAATGTCCAGAGCAGGTGAAACGTTTATCTTGGATTGGTTCATCCCTGAGGTCAGAAAATTTCTCTTAGCTGGTGCTCTGTACCCATACCTGTACTAGACCTGGGGACACAGAGGTAAATTAATCTCCCTTCGGGGGTGCGGGAGAGGCCAGTATATCTATAATGACCACGCAGAGATTAGGGCTGTGCCCAGGAGCTGAGAAGGTTCATAATCCCCCTGGCTACAGGTCCTCCACAGGGCTAAATACAAATTGGAGAGATGGACAAGAGGTGAGGAAGATGGTTCCAGATAGAGAACAGATTTCCAAAGATTTGGAGACCAAGGTAGTACCTGCAGTGAGCAGAAACCAAAAGTAAGGCTGGACGAATGGACAGTGCTGCAAGCCACTGCAAGGTATCTGGACTTTATCCTGAGGGCAGTAAGGAGCCACAGAGGGCTTTAGAGCAGGGGACTTCCATGTTCAGAATTCTAGATAAATCACTGGATTAGATTGGGGGGTTAGAGGCAAGAGAAAATAACAGTGGTAGAGGAGGGAGCAAATGGTATTAAGTGGGTGTAACATCTCCCAATAAGCTGTCCTGCCTTCAAAGAATCTCCAACCTTGAGGGGATGACTGTGGAACTTAAGAAGCCAAAAGCCACACTAACTTTGCAGGCTTCTGCCCCAGGTAGATGCTTGGCCTGCCAATTAGTACATGTAACATGACCCTGGTAGAGTAAAAGGTCCTAGAAGGTTGGCCAGCTCACCTCCCCCTCCCCATAAAACTTAATGCAATTTCAGGATGTGTCCCCCTGACCCCACACATACATACCTCCCAGGTTATCAACTGGATGAGAAAAGGGACCTTTATCTAGCCTCTCTGCTCTCTGGACATGACTTGACCTGAACCAGGGGGTCAACTAGCCAGGCCAGCAGGAAGGCAAGAGGGAGATCCTGGGCTTGTCAGCCCCACTGCCAGGAAGGGACCACAGAAGCCGTAAGATGGCTTGAAAAATTCACCTATTTATCAAATGCTCAGTGATGCAGCTGTATTGCCAGCAACTGTGCACCTGGAGAAAACTTAGAAGGGGTCAGGTCTTGGGGAAAGTTTATGGTCTGGAGAAAACAGAATTCGAACATGGAGTGATGCAGGCTAGGGCAGGGGTGGGTCCAAACTTTGTAAGAAAGACAGAAATGGCTAGGAGCTCTGCACGCGCGCGCACACACACACACACACCCCAACACACGAACTCTCTCCAGTCCTTTTCCTCAGCTAGGGCCAGGACCTCCCCGATGAGCTCATCCTCAGGACACCTCCAAAGCTCTTTTAGATGGCAGGAGGCCATCTGGCTTGCCTCCAGCCTTCTGAGATCCCTGTGAAATCATGAAGCTCAGGGAATCCGTGCAGTAGATAGAACCCCAGATTGGGCTGGCAGGTGGACAAAAACTGTGTGGGTCCGTGTATACCCCCTCTCCCTCCTGTGTGAATGCCAGTTAGGCCTGAGATTTAGGGAAAGCCATCTATTTCATCAGCTGCCACTAGTCTGGCTCTGAGCCCCCATTGTTGAAGGCTCTTCTGTGGCCTGAGCAATGGGATTGTATAGTTTAGCCCAGTTCAGCCCTCCTTGTTCCACATTAGAAGAAACAGGAGCCTTGGAGGAAAGTCAAGAGTTTAGAGAACTTATTCCTCTCCATGCCACACACACACCCCCACTTCCCTCATGTCCAAGCTCTTGTTTGGTTCTTCTTCTGTGCCTGCTCCCCACCCCCACGCCAAGGCTGCCTATGGGGAACACAAGGGCTGCCCTTGAGCAACTCCCAATCTTGGCAGAGGCGATGGGACCAGCCACCTACAATCAAATAAAATAGTTGCTGAAGTCAGCACAGAGTGCTGAGAAGACAGGGTCAGCACTTTGTCCTCAAATGCTAAGCTGAGGAGTTTGGACTTGATCCAGAGGGCAGTGGAGAGCGATGGAAAAATTCTGAACAGGAGTGACACCTGGAAGGAACTAAGAGTGCAGGACTGCACGGGTAAGAGGTCCCCCACTTATCTGCACAAGTTCAGTCTGCTTGCTGTGGTCTTCAGAACTGCCACGCTCTCTAGCCTTACTCATCCCTCCCTCTCGTGTTCATATCAAAACCATTTATCCCCAACATGTGATGAGCTAAGAGGAAGTCCTTAATCAAGGTGGTTGGAATGGATGGTAAGTGCTGTGGCCATGAGTCCAGAGAGGGGTTTGGGTGTCTAAGTGGCCTTAGTTTAAGGTGGGCATGGTGAGAACAGTGGGTGGAGCTTTCAGACCTGACTGGGCTCCCCTAGTTGGTCCCAGGTCTTCGGCAGGTCACTCTGAGACCAGGGCAGGCATCACTGAGGTTTGCTAAAGCGAGACCATTTGTGGACCAACATATACAACCAGGGTCTTAGTCATGGAACATGCACAAGCCCTCCCATACCTGCTCTCCTGTGAATGACCCTCTCCCCAATGCTTTTCCTGAGCCCTCAGTCCCCACATTCCAGCCTCTATCTTAGCAGCTGACCTCTACGCCTGCCTCTCCTCCATAGCCCAGAAATGAACCTGACCCTGCCAGAAAAGTGGTGTCCCTTGGAAACCACAATGGTGGGCAAAGAGATCAGACAACAAAGCTCAATTCCACCTGGGAAGTGGATCTTAAGACTGGATGCCTGGCCCACACAGGGTCCTCCCACAAGCTCTGACTGACTCTGTATGCCTGGGGAGTCTACTGGGGCCTCTCTGTCTGCCCTGTTCCAGTCGGGGTATAAGAAAAGGCAAAGGGGACATTTTCACTGAGACAGTTTTTTTATAAGAAAAATCAGAAATAAATGTGCCTAAAGCTTGATGGCTGAGATTGGACAAAGCCTCAGTCCTCTCCTGGATGGGGCCCCTTCTCTGGGAGCACTGGTCTGGGCAGTTTGTTAGACAGCCTCAGCATGGAGTGACCCCATTAGCTATAGAGGGCTCTATCACAGGGCTCGCCTCTTTATCCTCCAGCCAACCTCAAGCAGGCACAGAACAGGTGATCCCACTGTCCATAGGGCCCTTAGGCCCAGAGAGGACTAGCAGTGACTTGCCCAAGGTCAGATAGCAATGGACTCTGGAAGGCCACCGGTAGTGCAGTATCCTTATCTATATACAGAAGAGCAATGTGGGTGCCGGGAGGGGTGGCTCCCGAACTGAGACAGACGCCTCACCCACCCAAACTTTGACTCAGGCCAGCAGGGTCAGGGGCTGCTGGCTGGCACAGGAGCCTGACTCTGGGGAGATGGGAGGAAAATGGCCTTGGCCCAGAGGGTGAATCCCCCCTCCCCACAGAGCTTGGAAAAGGGGAGGAGAAGCAGCATGTTTACAGCTGAGGAAGCAGGGGCGGCACTGGGCAGGGACCTTTGGTCAGAACGCCCCTCCCAGTAAGCGGGGGTGGCCCCACAAGTTGTGGTAGCCAGTTTGTTTGCTTCTCACTGCCAGAAGGAAATTAAAGAGAATCTGCCACTTCCTTCCGGCCCAAACGGGATGGTGGGGGCGGAGGGGGGGCAGTGGCGTGGGCGGGCAATCGCTAGGGCCCCAAATTGTTGCCAACAGCAATCTCCAGCGTCTTCTGCCCAGAGCAGGCACCCCACTCACCTGAACTGGTCCCTGACTGCGGTACCAGATACCCTCATCATCCCCCCAGATACCACATTGCCTCTCATCAGGAAAGCCAACTGATGGCCATCGCCTCAGGTTTACCATCAGGAGAAGGATGGGCTTCTTGGCCTTCCTGGCTCAGCTCAAGTCCTGTGAGCATTAAAGGTGATAGATACCCTGTCCCCCACCTCTACCCAGCCTCACAAGGATGGGTAGGAGATAAGCTTCAGGAAGCTTCAGTGTGCACACAGGGTGGAAGTAGAATAATGACGTCAGGCCATCAGTCCATGTGTGAAGCCCAAGGCTGAAGCAGCCAGCCGTGGCGAAGGGTAGAGAGGACGTCTTTATTGCACTGTACCAATGTCAGGTTGGGGAGGTGCCACCTGAAAAGCCTCTGTTTTCAAAGAAAATACTGAGGTCACTGGGAACTTGGCCCTGCTGCTCAGACCTACCAAGGGAGATAGGCAGCCTGGGCACCCCTTGCCCCATTCCAGGCTGATGGCACAGGCCAGAACCTCTTAACTCCTGTCAGGCAAGGGCGGCAGATTGTCCAATCTGGTTCATGCTCTGTCCCCACAGTCACTTTAGAGCCAGGCCCATGGAGGAAGTGAACAAGGTAGGGACAGTGGTCACCAGCCTTCCATGGGGCTCTCTTTACCACTTCCCAAGGCTACCAAGGGCTTCTTGCACAGCTCCCCGGACACTGCTGGCTCCTGAGCTCTGGGGCCCCCAGGGTCCTGCTCAGGAGCCTCCCGCTTGCGCTTGTGCAAGGAGAGGCTCTCCTCACTGAGCCGACCCTCAGGGAGGCCCTGGCTCCGCAGACAGACGATGGCTGCAGCCTGCTCCGCCAGTTTCTTGGACTTGTCCCTGGGCAGATGAGGCATGCAGCAATAAGGCAGGTAGGGAGGCAGACTGGTTGCAAGACTAGAGGCTGGGAGGCCTGACTCTACAACACCCTTGGCACAGATTCTGACAAAACTGAGGGAGGGGTCATCACCCAGGGATGCCACTACCAAGGTACACTATCCCCCCCAACCCTCCCAGGCCAAGGCTAGGATCAGACCCCCCACCCCAAGCGTCATGCCCACCAGGAAACTCACCACAAAGTGGACTGGAACTTTTGCTCAGCAACAGTGACAACAGAACAGAAGAGACGATCCAGGGGGCGTTGAACCTGGTACAGAGATTGCGAAGGAAACAGGGATGGCTGCATGAGGGCAAGAGGAACAACCCCCGGAGGCCCACCTGCCAGGATCCCATCGAAGGCAGAGAAAAGTCCTTCCCACCAAAGTCAAAGGAAGGCAACCTGTACCACATGTTCCACCCCAGCAGAAGTGTCTGGTGCACCTTCCAGGGAAGAAAGGTGGATACACAATGACACCACAGCATGTCAGGCATTCTATAATGGTCCTAAGCAAAAGGCCATCAGGGCCCTTGGCTGTGTGTGACTATGGAGTCTTCTCCTACTGACATCTGGATGGACCAGGTCCCCAAAATCAGGAGGAGTTCACCAGATGGCAACGGGGTGAGAGGGGACAGGACTGGGGCAAAGAAGGTACATCTGGCAGCAAGACCAGGTAATGTGGCAGGACAGAGAGCTGAGTGGATGAGACCTAAAGCATAAAGGCAGGATGGGGGCTCGTGTTCTGTGCTGATGAGGCACTAGGACTTGATCCCACAGGCACTGGGGAGCTGATGAGGACGTGAGCGCGGAAGACAGGAGAGATTCGCTTTACAAATATCCCTCTGGCAGAGGAGGACACGAGGCCCAGAAGGGACAAGCTTGGAGGTCAGAAGGCCCGTCCAGAAGAGACAGAGCAACCTAAACGAGGCATGGCCATGGAGGCCAAAGGAGGTGAAACAATACTATCTCAAAGTTTCCAACAAGGGGCCCCATGTCTGGGGCCCAATTCTGGGCCCCATTGGCTGAAGACTGTCCAAAAATGTGTCTGTCTAACATTTAGGTTTGAGCATCCTTCCTAAGACAATTGGCTGTTTCCAGAGACATCTCCGCTGCCTAAGCAACACCACTGGCAGGCACTGACCCAAGCAGCTCCTTAGGTCGGTAGTTCAGTTTTATGAAAGTGGCCAGAATTATACAACAGGCCCACTATCAAAGGAAAGGCGCTATTAGCAACTGGCCCAGCCGCCAGTAACTGCTGTGTGTCCACAGAGGGCAAAGCCAGGCTCCAGCCAAGCAGCCTGGAGTCCAGGATACGAGCTGTGGGTATGCTGGGGGTGATGGCACCAGCTGTAGGGCTGGATGTAGGGCAGGCCACAGCCAGGAACTCACTGTTTCATATATGGGTTGTGCCAACTTCTCCCTCCGGCACCATTCCAGCAGGCACATCTTGGGGGTGATCTGAGGTGAGTATGCTCTCCTGGGGAAAGAAAGGGAAGGAGTCAGGGCCCACCCACCATAACCACTCCATTCCTCAACAAAGCCCCTACTCAGTTCCCGACAGGAGTTGCAGAGACTGAGATATCAGGCTACTGCCTTAAGACTCCTGTACTATTCCCCTGATCTCCCATTTCTATCCCACCAAGGACCTGCATTCTCCCCAAAGGGAAGATGGGCTTCAGCATGCTTGGGGGATTAGGGTGGGAAGTGAACTCCCAGCTCTGTGAGCTCCAGCCTAGAAAACAGCCATCATCAGCCAAAAGGAAGGTCTGGTTTATCTCTTAAGACAAGACCAGGAAGGAGTGGGTGAGGGTGGGGAATGCAGGTGGTCATACAACATCTCAGGGCTCTAGCTCGGTGCCCACCCTAATTATGTCTGCCAAGGGTCAAGATGATTCACTGCTACGTTAGACACAGTGAACTCTGGTTTCAGAGTCAGTCTGCACCATGTTCCAGCTTCCCAACAGGAGCTCTCCCTGGATACGGCTTCCCAACAGCTGTTCCCACACCCCTCCTTCCAAGCCCTTGCCAGACAAGTCTGGCTCCTGGTCTGGGCCTGGGGACCTGAGAAGAGCTCAAATCCCAGATTGCAGAAGACAAGGATAAGGCCCCAGTCAAAGCTGTGTCACAGTCTGAAGCAATAATTAGCCTGAGGCTACTCGTGCTAGAAAGGACACGACAGGGCTGGTGAGGGCAGTGGGTGTGGGCAGGGGTTGCACAGTCAGATGAGAGCTAGGGTCCTGCTGCGAGTGGGGGAGCTCTTTGCGGGCAGCTAGTTCCTCAGGGCCAGGGAAAAAAGCACAGACTTTCAGGAACAGAAGGAGACAAGTCCTCGCAACCTGAGTTATGGGAGGGGGTGGGTCAGGGAAAAGGTAGAGTTCAATTACCCTTGGGAAAATATGCACAACCCTGACAGCACTGCCTAGGCTTTCAGGGCCTGTCTTCTCCAAAGTACCTTTTTTGGATTGCTAAAAATTGAATACACGTGTCCAAACCAAAGACACTTGTGGTCACTAAGCTTGTCATTAAATATATACAGCAGCCAGCCTCCTGGCCCATGCAGCCCAAGGGCACTGGCCCTGACCCAAGCTGAGGCCAAGCCAGAGACCTACCGGTCAAACTTGACAGCCATCTTAATGACACCAGAAGTGTCTTGAGCTGGCTCCCCCGCCTCCTCTGGGGTCCTGGCTAAGAGCTCGGCCCGCCGGGCATCCAGTTCTCGTGTGGTCTCCTCATAGAAGGCACCAAGGCCAAAGGCCTCACTATGGAGAGACAAGTAGAGTGGGGCAAGCCCATTAGTGGAGCCAGCATCCAGGGAACGACTGCAGGAACCCAGAGCCCCACCACTGAGAAATGCCCCCCCCCATACATACACCAAAACATCACCAGGACCTGGCCATCAGAAGGTACTTCTACCCACCCCTGGGATCAGCCTGGACGGGCAGATGGACAGTGAATGTGGGCCCCTGAGGGTGGACACTAGAGGGCAGGTAGGGCAAGGTGGAAAAGGTTCTAAGGTCACCTCCACCACATGAGCACAGCCTCTCTTCCAAGGAAGAGCACACAGGCAGGTGTCCCCAGCCAGCAGTGGGTGAGCTGACCTACACTGAGCAAGCACTGGAGGTACTCATAGCCTCATCCTCATGTGGGCCCATGGGAGGAGACAGAGGCCAGACCACTGAGTGGTTCCCCACTTCCTGCCCCGGCCACAAGCAGTTAGGCCTCACCTAAATTGAGGTACCACCCAGAGCTACAGAGTTATACTCTTGAAAATTATACTCTTGAACTCACAAGACACCTGGGTTACACTGGGTAAGCCAAGTGGGGTAGGGATAGAACCAACACCACAAGCCCAGGACAAGGAGGAAGGTTCTGGCAAGGCCTTTCTCTTCTATGAAGCATCTTGAGGGCAGGAGAACATTCATGAAGATGGATGTCTGGGGGTGAGTGGTTCAGAAAGGCTTCTTTGAAGGAGGGAGGATATAGACAACCAACATGAGGGGGAGAGAGCCTTCAGAGAGAAGACCCAGTATAGCACAGGTGTGGAGGAGGAAAAAAGAGTAAACAGGGACCTGTGAGAGCACGCACTAGGTCAGGTTGTGAGGGGCTCCAAATGTCAACCACTTGAGTTGGAGCCATAGATGCTCTAGAGCAGGGGTGTCCAAACTCTTTTCAACGTTTTCCACCCAGGGCCATATGCGGTAAAATACACAAACAGCCGGGCCACTCACTCGAGGTGAAATACATACTGCCTCACCTGGTTTATTTAAGTAAACTAAATATATTTTTGGAATTTGCTGCGGGCCAATTAACAATGGATCGCGGGCCGCAGTCTGGACGCCCCTGGTCTAGAGGAACAAGTAGAGGCCTTTCAGACTGTACAGTCATGGGGTGTGGGTGCAGGATCGGGCCACAGGCTCCATTCTACAACCCTAACTCTCTGGACACTGGGTCTTGGTGGCATAGAGCGTGATGGATCTGTTACTGGGAAAACTCATTCCTCCCAGGAATTCCCAAGCCCAGCCTCGCGTTCCTCCATCCCACTCGTGCCCTAGTTACTGAAACTCTGCGCTGAGATCACTCCAGCTGTAGAAAGTTCCAAAGCTTTGAAACTATCCCCTTCTGTGAGACAAAGCCGTAGCACCACCCCACTCCTGCACATCAATCTCCAGAAGCTATGTCACTGGTCCCCTGGTAGAGTCAGCTTAGGGCTCAGGGTCTGCAAGGAAAAATGGAGAGCCTACTGCCCCTCTCACCAAATTTCCTGGGAAGACTGGGCAGCATGGAGCAACTTTCCCTGGGGCGACTCCAGCTGTTCTCGTAGCATCTGGCACAAGCAATACTTGGTGTTGGTGTAGTGGTTGTCATACTGCACAGCCTGAGAAAAGAACCAACATGAACCCACCTGGTATCCACCTGGGAGCCTCTCCTGCTTCAGCCACCATAGGCGATCAGAGAGGACCTGCGGTTAAGCATCTTCCAGGGCAGGGAGAGGGAACAAGCCAAATTCTGGTGCGGCAGAACCAGACCAGGACAGGGGTAAGACTCTTCTATTCCTTATTACTACAGTGGGTACCTTCCCTTGCCACATCTTAAATGGCCTTTCTCCAAATTCCCCTACCTGGGTAAAGCAGAGCACCATCTACTAAGCATGTTCACATGTGTTACTTGTCACTTCACTGAGCTATACAAGCGTGAGGTGCAACTGTTACCACTACTTCCCATACTGGGAAGTACAGGCTGAGGGAGCCAAGACAGCTGACTGCCTGAGGTACCCAGTAGAAGTCCACCTGGCTTGGCACAGGTAGGAGAGTGCGAATGAAAGGCCCCAGCCCTCTAGAACCCCCTCCAACCTCTTGCCCCCTACACTCTTCTAATATCACCACTAGGCCGATGTCTTCAGTGCCTGGGAAGGTGCCAGGGCACACTCAGGACGCATCAAGAATATGTGAGTAGCCCTGACCGGTGGCAACACCTTTATTCAGTTTATTTGGAACAGAAGGCACCTGGCTGGACCAGAAACAACCCTGCCTATGCTTGAAAACCGCTCCCTTTCTCCAGGACAACACACACTCTCGAGGAGCTGCCCAGGCTGAGCAGGAATGAATACGTCACCTTTCACCCAGTGAGCACGCTGAGCACAATTGAACGTGTCTTCTCTGCCACAGACTTGCCAGCTGGCCAGAAGAGCTGGATAGCCGACCTGGGCTGAAGCAAGCCCCTTGCCTCTGACTGACCCAAGCCACCAACCTGCCCAACAGGACACCCAAAATCAAGGGATGAGGGCTGCAGCATCGAGCAAGGGAGACTCTAGAACAGAGGCAGCTCGCTTCTGGACCCAAGTTGCAGGGCCTCCTACTGTCCCTATCTTACATAGCCCTAAGGACACCCACAAGCCATGGCAGCCACAACTGCCCAAGCATGGCCATGGCTTGAAGAGCCATCTGAGAAGCTCCCAACCCTCCCAGGAGGGTGTGAGCCCCAGGATTGAAGAGGAGGATGGAAGTATGCTCTGGACAAGGGCTCAGGCCCAAGTCGCTAAAGAATCTGAGGACAACTCACTGTCTCTACCTGCAGACATGCCTGGCTGATCAGAGTCTCACAGAGCTCCAGGGCTGTGCCAAAGGGACAGGGCAGGTGAACTTGTCAAAAAAATTCCTTACAGGGAAATTTCCCTAGCACAACCATCAAGCTCCCAATAAGAAGGAAAAGCTATTCCCTAAGTCAGGGGTTAAAGCATCCTAGGAATTAGCACAAGAAGAGTTTTGAGTGATTTTGACCGATGACCAGGTGAGTCTCTATGGAGATAATTTGGCCTCAACAACAGCTACAATGGCTCCTCCTGGCTGTGGCTTGCTCCAACCTACTGGCATGGGTTTCTTCAGTGACACAGACCCCATTGTGACCGTGCATGTGATGTATGTGTGGGGGATGAGAAAGACGGGCATGTGTTTGGGGCCGCAACACCATCCTGGATCCAAAGGTCCTTGTTATGACCCCAAACCTTGGAAGCTTTAGAAGGAGGTCATTGGGGTACATCTCCACAGCACCCTCTCTTCACATTGCAGCTGGGGAGACCCAATACTACATGACCAGAACTGAAAAGAAAAGGAGAGGAACAACGAGGGCTGCTTGCTGGCAGCTGGCGGCTGGGGGCTCACCCAGAGCTTTGTGCCGGAATGTGGCAGACAGGAAGAAATGTTTATTTCGAAAAAGTGCTGAGACGTACGTATTGGATGTACTTCTGCATGACCTCGTCCAGGGGCCGCAGACCCTCCTTGAGGAAGATAGATGGATTCCACATGGCTGCTCGGGCCACCATCACTGAAGAGGCTGCTGTGGCTTGTCGAAAGTCCTCAATGTCCAAATACTCTTGGATGTGGTCGTGAGATCCTCCACTGAAAGGCAACAGTGGGTGAGGGGTGTCCCCAACCTTGTCCCAGCATTTTCAGAAAAAGGCAGGTCGGCCTCTCCTTAACTGTGTGGCTTTGGCCATGTCCTTCAGCTGTGAGCACTTCAGGGAACTGGAGATTCTTACACACACCCCACTATGGGGTCAGGAGCAGCAAGTGAGATGATGCAGGAAAGTCCCTGAATCATACCTGGCACTTAATCGGTGTCCCTGAGACTTGACCTTCCTTACACCTCATCCTAAACAGTGGCTAAAGCCAGCCCATATCTGAAGACATGGGTCTGTAAGTGGATACTGGAGGTACAGGAAACCCCCCAAGTTGGGGCACATGTATGCCCATTAGCACTGGGTAAAAACACTAGAGAGGGAGCAGGCGCAGTGGTGATCATGAGAGGAAGGAAGGAGGCCCAGTTTGGTTGCAATTTCCCTTCCTGCCACCCTGTGGCCCCAAGGGCCCCCTTGTAAACTGCTCTGTCTTCATTTGTTTCATTTGGAGCCAGCTGGCAGCCTCAGTCCAGACAGCACGGCGGGGGAGGGTAGGTGGGAGATGGAAGAATCCTCAGACGGTAGCGAAGAATCCTCAGACAGCAGCAGCAGCAAGAGGGTCCAGAGTCTCAAGTAGCCCTAACCTCTCCAAACCACCCTTAAAATTCCTTGGCCTGGGGAAGGCTGGGTCTGACTACCACCCCCCCTTAGCTCCCTCCCTCCCACCAGTCAGGCATGACTTTTGTCAGGGATTCAGGGCTTTGGAACTTCCCTGTTCCCATCCTGCCATCAGGCTCTGTGCCATCCCAAGGTGCAAGGCTGAGCTAGACTCCCCACTGGCCTACACAGGCCAGCTCCCCGGAGGCAACTGTACACTGTCTTACTATTGAGCCTTTGGACAGGTCATACTGAGCCTGCCGGTCCTGGTCCTGTGGCTGCCCAGAACGCTTGTCTGGGCTTGGGACTATGAGCAGCCTTACGAGCCCTGAGCCATAGCTCTATGTGCTCTGGCTTGGGCCTCCTCTCCCTACTCCCTGCACACCTAACTCTGGTGTGACATCACCTTCCCAGGGCCTGCTTCAGTGGCCACCTTCTTGCTCTCCCTGTCCCCTGAACACCCCCATCTTCCACCCATCCTGGGCCCCTGCCTACTGCATACCTACATCAGCCACTCACCAGAGGCCAACAGTCACAAGAGGCGCTTGTCAGCCTCATTCCCAGCTTCGTTTCTCATGCCACCCTTTTTCTCTTTTCCTTTCATTTTTTATACTATCTCGTTCCATTTTTATATGTCAGCTCAAATCCCTTCTGCGTGACGTGGGGCATATAAAGTAAATGATGAGGAAGGGAGGCTTACTTGGCTATGACAGGAATGGAGAGGGTTTCAGCAATGGCTTTGATAGCTTCACAGCTGACAGGGTGTTGAGGTCGCTCCTCCCGCTTCCTTAGAGATAAACAAAAAAGATAGGGCTGCGGGCTGAGTGCCAAAGGCCACGTCACAATTCAGAGTTACCTTAGCCAAACCCTACTGTCCTCCCTATTGAACCTCAGAAAAGTAATGTGGCCATCAAGAACAGGGGTATGGGTACAGTGGATAGGGGTATGGGTACAGTGGATGGCTCTCCGTGACCTCTGTCGTGAGGGGGTCCATGCTAAGAAGGCAAGTCCAGCTCTTGGAGGCCTGCAGGTGACGCGTGGCTGCAGGAGGCCGATGAGGGTGGCCTGGCTCCCAAGGTCACACGGCCTCTGCCAGAGATAAGGGACAGTACCACAAGAGTGCTGCCCCTTCTGTCCCGGTCCTGCCCTCCCTAAAGGACTGGGAACAGCTGCCGCTGCTGACTGGCCACGCCCACACAGCTGCCTACTCTGAGGTCAAGTTGGGCAGCTGATCCTGGGGAGAGGCATCTGGCAGGCCAGACCATAGCTGTCACAACACGCCACGGGGACGCAGGACCACAACCTGGGGCCCCTCCTTCCAAGGTCAACTGTAAGAAGTTTCTGCGAACGAAAGTGAGTCTTAAGGATGCCGAGGTGAGCCCTGACCTGAGAGCTGTGCTTAGGAATAAGCCAGAGAGGTCGTTGACCAGACAGCCCTTGCCCAGGTCTTGTCTGGGTGTGTCCCCCCGCTACACTCCACAACAAAAGGCTCAGGGAACAAGGGCCTCAGAAGACCCTGTCAATGCAGCCTCCACCTCCCTCTCCCCACACCACCAGCAGCCAGTTCTACCCCATCCTCAACAGCTTTGATGGCCAGAAACTCCCTCTTTAAACTCACAGAAATCTATCTTCCTAGTGTTTCCAACTACTGGTAAAAGGAATACCTGTATTTATTCAGAGAATATGATATGCTAGGTGCTCTGTCAAGGCTATATATTCTCACAAAAGCCCCACAACAACCTTATAAAGCAGAAATCATCTTAATTTCCAAATGAGGAATGTGGTGCTCAGAGAGGTTAAATGATTTGTCCAAGGATACACAGCCAACAAGCAGCAGAGATGGGATTTGAAACCGGGCAGTCTGAGCCCAGAGCCTGCTGCCTCAAGGGGTGTAAAGCCTGTGGTCTTTCACCTCCACCTACTGGCTTCTACCCATACAGCTCCACTTTTCTGTTTTATATGTTGGAGTTCTGGGTTCCCTTCTCTGAAAAATGCTATAATGGACACAACCAGCAAAAAATGGGCTGTTACTACAAGATCCCGAACCCAAAAGGAACATCACTCAGAGAAGAGACTTCACTCTCACCAAAGTCTGCTGACCTGCGGTTCTGTACAAAAGCACATCCTGGACACATGACTGGGAAAGCCAAGGTAGCCTTCAGCAACGCCTCAGCTCTTAGCAGAGAGCACACACATCAGATAGAGATACAAGGACTGTTTGAAGCAGTCACTGTGACAGCTGGCAGTCCAACGGGGTCAGACAAAAGAGGCAGTGCCTTTCAAAGAACAGCAATCTGCCTGAGGTTATTCGAGGGAGAAGCCATTGCTCAAAGCAGTGGAAATAAAATGAGATTCAGAGTCAGAGTTCTAATCCCACTACTTCCTGGCTGCATGATGCAATTTTGAGCAAATCACTCCATCTCTACCACTTATACATCCTGAAAGTATTGGCATTTCTCCTTCGTTTCCTTCTCTCTGTGCCTCCAAAGCTCAGTGCGGTGCCTACCACCCGTAGGTACTCAATGAATGAAACAAAGAAAAATGGAAGCATTTGACCGCTGCCCTCAGGATGTCAAAGACGCAGAAGGCTGCATATGTAGAAGAGAAGGTGGTTGTCATCTGGTGTCTGGTGAAGGATCATTAAGAGGGCTGAGGACCTCTCTGCAAGTCAGTCACTAGAAAGGCGACCACTCACCTCCCATGAACGGTGATGGCGGCAATGCCAGTCCTCTCTATCCGCTTCACAAGACTCAGGGTATCTTCCAGCTGAGAAAGGACCACACAGAGTAATTATTGAAGCCACAGAGGGAGCAGCTGCCAACTCCTAAAGTGGGCTCAGCTCTACACCCTCCTCCAAACCTAATTCAGCTCCTCAAAAATCACTGGCACCCCAAATAAACATCCCCAGAGAAAATGGACCTTCAAATGTAATACACTGGGGGAGGCTGGTTAGCTCAGTTGGTTAGAGCGTGGTGCTCTTAACAACAAGGTTGCCGGTTCCATCCCCACATGGGCCACTGTCAGCTGCGCCCTCCACAACTAGATTGAAACAACTACTTGACTTGCAGCTGATGGGTCCTGGAAAAACACACTTAAGTAAATAAAAGTTTTTTTAAAAAAAAGTAATAAAACATCCTTACTGATGGCAGGATGCGAATCTTGCAGGTCACAGGTCTGCGTGTCCCTTTGACAAGAGTGCTGAGGATCTGCAGAGATGAGAACACAAGAGTACCTGCCCCTTCTGGAACAAACAAGCACAACGGCTTGTACCAATTACTTCTGCTACAGACCAGTGCATCCCAGCGGCACGGACAGGTCTGTGTGCACGTGTATGTCCACATGGATGTGTCTACTGTGCACACACACACGGAAGCTCCATAGGGAAGGAGCCGACCTTTTCTCTATGCTAGAGCGCCAGCACCAGCTGCCCCTTGCCTGGCACATAGGGGTATACATATACTTGGTAAATGAATGAATGAGTGAATGGATCTGTGCGCATGCCTGGGTAGAACACCGTGATCCTTTGCCAAAGCAAACATCAGAATCACCTGGAGAGCTTAAGAAATACAGAATCTTAGATCCCACCTCCTATTTCCTGAATGAGTCTCTAGGGGCAGAGCTTAGGAATATGTATATGTTTTCAAAATGCTCTGCCCAACACACTCCCTTCTCAATATGATTCTGAGGCCTAGCCCTGGTTGAAAACACATGGCTCACAGCTTCTTTCCTACTTGAAGGCAATGCTCCCTGAGTGCTGTTCCAGGAGCTGCAGAGCAAGGGAGCAAGAAGGCTTTACAGGGCCTGGGCCCTGTCCTCAAGGACCCATCCCTCTCTTTAGGGGAGTCAGATATACGGGAATAAAACTGGCAAAGGAAAAGACAACATAGTCAACATATTAAAAAGTGTTTCTTTTACGTAGTAATTGTAAAGGACTTCAAAGAAAGATCAAGTAAGTCATACAGAAAAGTGTCAGGGAGGTAGGATGACCAGACCCCTAAGGGTCAGAGATCAAGAGAAGTGTATATGACACTGTGTGTCTGTGGCTCTGCTATCTTCTTCCCTCATCAAAAATGTCGGGCCAGGCAAACTGGAAGGAAGGTGATCCCTCTTCCAAGAGCCCTCTTCCAAGATCTGGGTGGCTGCCCAGCAGAGCAGAGGGGACATGCTGGCAGCTGCTGCCAGTCTTGGCTCTAGACAGGTGGGGGCAGCAGAGAGCCAGGCTGCAAGAACAGGTAGAGGAGGCTTTTCCATCAGGGACAAGCTGAGTGAGGCAGGCCCCTCAGATGACATCAGATCAAGAGGCAGGTCGGACAAGCAGGTAGACAGATAATGGGCAAGCCAAGGCCTGCTGGTCCAGGCACAACTGCCAAGGACTGTCAGGGAGGAAGAGGCCCCAAGTGCTGCCCCAGGAGGCTGACTGGGCCTGAGGTCCTAGAGTGGTTCTAGCAGGCTTTAAAGGAGCACCTACCCTTTAACGGAGGACGACCAGACCCATTGAGAAACATAACAAAAATTCTCATGGTAGGCCTTTGTCTCAGGTTGACAGCACCATCTCTGGAAGGTTCCTTCGCAAGTGCTAACTTAGAATCCTCTGATGTTTGGTGATTTAAGCAACATCAGCGAGTTCAATCCAATTCTCTGTTTTGCAGAACTTCCTTTTGGTGTATTTTATCCAAGTAGCTCGAAGCACCTTCTTCAGTATTTGTTTATTTCATGTGCATATTCAGGACCAGGAAGGAAATTAGTAAACAGAAACCCTAGCTACTTGCAAGGATCACACTGAGGGGAAAGGGCCACTAGAGCATGTCTTCTGGCCAGGCTGTCGCATAAACTATCCTGAACCCAGCTCTCCGAGAGCCAAGCCACAGCATCTGTCTCTGTGATGTGAACGTCGCTGAAAAAAAGGACCTGAGACAGGCCCATATCTGAGCAGGGAATAGCACTCTACCCACAGGCAGGCTCATCTCAGCAGATCCGCTGGCTGACTCAAGAAAAGCAGAACCTGGTTAGCTACCCTGGTTGTTGGGTAGGGAGTGAGAAAGAAGTTGGGAGAACATAAGCTTGGGAATCGTGAGAACTGAGTTCAAGTTCTGGCCCTGTCCATTGTTAGCCGTGGCCCAAGTGCAGTGTGTACAAGAGGGTCGCCCTGGGCAGCCGAGGGGAGGTAGGGGGAGGAATCCTGGGCAGGGGTGAAAGAGAGGATACCATTGAGTCTAACTCTGAGGTTCTTAATCCAGGGAGAGTACACCAAAGTTACCTGGGAAGCTTTATCAAAAGACTGATACCCGGGGCTGGCCCGGTGGCTCAGGCAGTTAGAGCTCCATGCTCCTAACTCCGAAGGCTGCCAGTTCAATTCCCACATGGGCCAGTGGGCTCCCAACCACAAGGTTGCCAGTTCAATTCCTCGAGTCCCACAAGGGATGGTGGGCTGTGCCCCCTGCAACTAGCAACGGCAACTGGACCTGGAGCTGAGCTGAGCCCTCCACAACTAAGACTGAAAGGACAACAACTTGAAGCTGAACGGCACCCTCCACAACTAAGATTGAAAGGACAACAACTTGACTTGGAAAAAAAGTCCTGGAAGTACACACTGTTCCCCAATAAAGTCCTGTTCCCCTTCCCCAATAAAATCTTTAAAAAAAAAAAAGACTGATATCCTACCCTGCCCCTATCCACCCCGAGGAAAGACAGAATTCTCAACAGATAGCATAATTTGTGTGTGAGTGGTAAAATATATATAACATAAAAACTGTACATTTTAACCATTTTTAAGTGTATGATTCAGTGACATTAATTGACAATGTTGTATAATCATCACCACTATTTCCAAAATTTTTCATCACTTCAAAGCATCCTTATTGTGAAAAAATTTCTACCAGTGGTCCTGAGATGCTCCCACAGATGGGACTATGGACCTAAAACATCAAGCCTAGAAGGACCCACAAAGCTGTCTCTCACCCAGGTCGCCCAATTTGCCAGCACAGTTTGAGCCTAAATCTACTCCAGCCCATCTGGCTTTACTGGGGAAGTCTGGAACCTCCCCTCATGAGGCAAACCCTTCCACTAGTCTGCCGTGGCCCATCAGACTACCCCACCAAACAGAGGAGCAGAATCAACTGAGCTTCTAAGGTGGGGTGTAACTCTGCTGCCTCACACGTGAAATGTACCCAAAGAGGGGCAGTGGAGAGGACAGAGCCAACAGCATGAGTGGGAGAAGCCTGAAGGCTAGAGTATGACCAAAATGCCTGTGTGCACATGTTGTGAAACAAACACGCCCTTCAGGGACCCTCCCCTAAGAAAGGCGATGAGTTTGACATCACAGTTGCCCACATCCACTCCATCCTGCACAGAGATGTCTGACTGGAGGCTCCTAAATGCAGGTGTCTACTGACCTGTGACTAGACACTTACAAACTCCACTGGGCACCTTTAACCTGGGATGACAGCAAAGGGGCACTAATGCTGGGGTAGAGGTCACAAGACCATGGCTCTAAACTCAGCCTGCCTGCTACTTATTCACTACATGATCTTGAGCAAATTATTTTTCTCTCTTTGTGCTTTAGTTTTATTATTCTTAATCAAATGGAGATAAATGCCTGCTCTGCTTCAAGAAGTTTGGGGAACAAATGGCATAAATGCTGGAATATACTTTGGAAAGAAAATTACAAACAGTAAGAATACATTATAGGCCCATTGCACCAATTTGCACATGGGGAAAAGGAGAAGGCACCTAGCCCATACACATGCTAGCCTTCCTATATCCCAAAGAAAGTGGGGCTGGAGGAATACACAGGGTTGAGCTGCTGACACAGCAGCCAGAACAAATAGTGACAGCTCTTGTTGGTGGTGCCTTATCCCAAGTCGCCCGTGGGAGGCACTAGGAAGCTTAAAGCCCAGACAGGGAAGTAGGGATGGAGAATGAAAGGGAAGTCAAAGGAGCTTAGAGGAGCAGCAAAGAGAAAGCTGATGAACTGAGAGAGGAAAGTCAAAGGTGTATATGGTGCAGAAGAAAATGTCACACCCACATGCCTGGACAGCTCACAAGACTGGGTGGCAAACGCCAACCTGGTCCAAGGGCCTCATAAACGTAGCCACTAGAATCACTGAGGGAAGTGGACCAGAGAAGACTAATTTCAGCTTCCCTCAGATGACCCAGGCCTGACCTACTCTCAAAGGCTGGTAATGGACTCTTTCAGTATGCAGGGGACCCCTGCTGCACTCCTCAAGCCCCCTGGGAGATACCAATCCTCCCCCACCCACAACCAAAGCCACTGAGCCTGCCCACAACCCACAGGTAGTCTGGCCTATGCCCTCATAATCTTCTCAGAAGGGGGAAAGGCAATACAGAGGAGACTCTAAATGAGTCCTCAGGCACCCCCGGCTCTCAGTTGACATGTCCCTAGCCCTAGGCTTTTGAAGGGACTTCCATGCTGTTATAGGCTGGCTCAGGGGTTTCTGAACCTGGATACCCATCAAAATCACTAGGAAGCCTTTAAAAAACTTTCCAGACCCCAGGTGGAGTGAATGATTCATTAAATCTGGGGGGAAGGGGTAGGAGAAGTTCCAGGTAACTCTAGTTCATGTCTAAGCATCTCTGCTTTCACTCACGCAGGACTTACCTTCTCAATCTTGTCAGGATCTGATAGCAGAGCAGCTCCCATTCCTCCCTAAGGAAAAGCACACAGAGGGGCTTCTTATAGCTGGAGGAGGGTGGCCCCTCCCCGTGGTACAGCAACATGGTGCAACCCGGCAGCACCCCAGCACTTGCCTCCAAGGGACCAAGGTCCACTGGCAATCAGCACTTCTATGGTAAGCAAGTAGGAAAGCAGCAGTATCTGTGCCTACAATATCAGGGATCAGAGTCTGATGCATTCTAATAGCCATCACTCTGATCCCCTTAGCAAAAGCCACAAATCTATCTAGAAGTGGGTTCTACAGAAATCATTTTTTCAGAACTGCCCATTCTACCCAGGGCAGTCTTAATAAACTAAACCCCACCATTTGCCAAACCCTCAAAAAAAAAACAATGAATCAGTCTTCCTTTGAAATGAGAGCAAATGCATCTTCTTCCTATCCTACCATCACTTGCTTTGGTACCACCACCACAACCAGCAAAGCCACTCAGAGACATGCAACCTGCAAACCTTGTCCAGGCCCTTCTCCCCTGCCAGTAACAATGGCCCAGTCCTGAGCACCCAGAACAATATCGAACCCTAACAAAAGCCCCAGCTAATGGAAACCAACAACCCATGGAGCCACGGGCAGCTTGACATTAACAGCACTGGTTGTCTCTTGATGGTGGGATTACTGGTGACTTTCCTGCTCTTTTTTGTACTTTTCATCTATATAATCTATGTTCCGGAAACTGGTGTGAATTACTTTAATGGCGGGGGGAGGAGGGGATGTTGAAAATCTGAACCAATTAAGAATGAGGTAAAGGGAAGAAAAACAAATCCAATAAATATGTGCTGTCAGTATACAGACTCCCTGCTAATGAAAGCTCACAGTCTGTGCTTAGACGGGTTACGTTCAGTGATTACAGTTTAGTTTCATGTTTTAAAGGAGGACAGATTAGAGTCATAGAGAACACTGACCCATCACAGACTTGGCCAGCCTGCATGTCAGAGAAAAATGGGAAAGGCAGAAGAGTACGAGCCCTGGCCTCCCTTGGCCACAGAGACAATCCTTAGAGGTTTTAAGGAAGCCCTGGCCACACCCTCTGGCTCCACCTGTCTTTCCGATCACACACAATCTGGTCCTTCCTTGTGGAATCAGATTCTAAAATGCACTGTCCCTTCCACAACAATGGCTTTCTCCATTGGTATTTCCTTCCTTCCTTCCTATTTAACTTACTTATTTGCTTTTTGGAATAGGTAACACATTAAAATTTTTAAAGGTTCGAAAGGGTGAAAAGTAAGAACTCTCCCTCACTGAGGAATGGAAAACATCTCAATTTGTACTTTTTATATGGTTTCAATTTTTGAACCATGAGAAGAGAGTGGATAGCAGGTGGTATATACTGGTATGGCATATTGCTAGGTATCTGTTCTCACTGGTCAGTGCCAGTGCCGTGCCAGTTGTTAATTATTTTGAGTAGCACCACTGTAATGGGAATTTAATCCCTGTGCAAAACCAAATAAAAATTTAGTTTCCTTCCCCGGAGAAACCAATGTTATTAGTTTCTTATGTGTCTTTCCAAATATATTCTATGAAGAGAAAAATAAATATATATAAATATTCCTTCCCCATCCCCCATATATAAATGGTGGTACACCACGACAATTCTGCTCCTTGCTTTTTTCACTCCACGATCTCAGGGAGATTATTCCAATAATTTCAACTCTGCTCCTTATATAACTCAGGAGCACAAAGAAGTAATTTGAAGACAGCAAAACAGAGTCTGAAGTTTTCAATCCATCAAAGTTGATTTCAAACCTCCGTAATTCATTGAAGCAGCTGTCTACAAAGCCATCTGGGTTTCAAGCATCCCAAGAGCCTTTCGCCCAGGCAGTCTTCAGCCTCCTGGCCTAAAGCAAAGGTCCCCAGACCACGCAACTCCTGACAGCAGAATGGTTGGCTCTGGGCAGTGGGCTGTGTCTACACTCCAGACCCTGACCGCCTACCCCGCAATAAGGTCCCCAGGGACAGCCCCTCTGGTGCCTCACACGCTCCCCGCTGTCTTTGTTATCTGCTCCAAACATGATTTTCCTCTAGCAGCCCCAATGACGTTGAAGACCAACCATCCTCCTGACTGCAAATCTTTCCTCCCTCTACCCCCCGCCACTCATCCCACTTCCCCACACCCCGTCCAATCATTTGGCAGCCAAGTCCTGTCCAATTCTGTTGCAGTTGGACTTCTCCTCTCTCCATCCCTGGTCTCTCTTGTGGACCCAGAACACTCATCTCCTATATCTACGTCCCCACCTCTAGCCTCTTTCCATTTGAATCCGTAAGACACATAGCTCCCAAATTAGTATTTCTAAGTATTTCTACTCACAGAATATATTTGGAAAGTCACACAAGAAACTAGTAACACTGGTTTCCCCTGGGGAAGGAAACTTAAGTTTCTGATCACATGCCTTTTCTGTTCAAAAAATGCCAGAGATACCAAAAGTCCAAGTCCAGCTACTCTGGTCCAAACCAAGATTTTTGATCCTGTGCTCTTCTGCTTCCTCTTTATCTCCCATTCTCCAACCGTCCGATTAAATCAAGGTTCTCTGATCTAGCTCATGTTGACCTCCAGGCTCCTGCTTGCACCACTCCTTCTGCCTGCAGAGTCCCAAACCTCCTCATCAAGGACCACATTTCCCTATAAGATCCCAAGTTTAAGGGTTGCGTTTCTGCTCCTTTCTGAGCTATCCTAGTACTCTGTTCTGATCTTCTGATATGACAATAGGGACACATGTATTGAACCCTCTATTTTTTTAAAAAATGTATGTCTTGGTTTTATTCATGAAATGACAAAGCAAGCCCTGTTCACATTATTTTTTCTTTTAACATTTATATCATTTGTTTTATTACTTGGGCATAAGGGCTCTCTGTGTACATATGTGTGTGTTTATGTGTGTATATATGTATATGTGGTGTATAAAAAATTTCCCCTGAACCATTTGAGGGTAAAGTTATGTATATGATAGTCCTTGACCCCTAAATATTTTGGTGTGTATTTCTCATAGGGATATTCTTACAAAACCACAGAAGAGCTGTCAACTTTATAAATTGACATTGGTACAGTATTTTTAGTGAATCTACCATGGTCCATATTCCAAGTTTGCCAATTGATCTAATACTATCCTCTTGAGCGTTTCCTGTACCTACTGTAAGATGTAGTGCAGAGTCAGGTACTGTATGTAGGTGTCATGTCTCACTAGTCCTCTTTAATCTGCACCCTACCTTTGTGAAGAGTATAAAGAACTCAGTTTACCTTGGTGGAATACTCTTTCGGACAGCCCATGTTGACATCAATACCAGCCACATCATTTTCTCTGAAAAAACATAAAGTAGAAAAGGTAGTACATATTCAACTCGAGGAAAGAAGGTAGAGTCAAAGGCATGGGTCTGTGCACATGAACCCCACACCATGTCCCTAGCCCTGAAATACACCAAACCTCTGTGTCAGAAGCTGAAAAACAAACTGTCTCTAAAATGTGTGACTGCCCCCCTTGAGCAGAGCTCGGAGGAAGAGCATAATGTGCTCACACATCTACAGAGGGCTAGTTGTAGAGGGCTTTCCTCGTTTGGAGTTCGATCAGATAACTCAAGTACCAAGCGACAGCCACACTGAACTCGATCCCAGAGTTCCAGTTCTGACTGGGGTAGTGAAAGCCGTGGCTACTCCACTGTCAATGCACAAGACTGACATGAGCATAAGAGCCCTTGCCTAGAGCACTCGATCTGGTAGAAGTTACAGTACTGTCTTGGTTGGCAGGACTGCCCAGTTGGCTTACTCCAAACAGTTCTCACACGTCGAAAGGAACCTTACCTCATCTTCTGGTATGGACATAGTTAACAGGCTGTGAGCAGCAGCAACTACGGTGAATTCCTTCTCACCCTTACTGCAATTAGTAACAACTAACGCCGACTAAGCGCACACCATGTGCCATACACCGCAAAGATATTTACATGCATTATTTCATTTACCTTTCCCTATAATGCCAGTAGTAGGTAGTACTATTGGTCTCATTTTGTAGATGAGGAAACTAAGTTCTCAGTGAGGATAAGTCACTTACCTAAGGTCACACAGTTAGCAAGTAACAAAGCCAGAATTCCAACCCAGGTCCGTCTAACTCCAAAGCCCAGGTCCGTCTAACTCCAAAGCCCAACTCCTTAACCATAGTACTCTCCTGCCTTCGTTCATTTAGGAAGCACTTTGGGAGATTTAAATCCTCAGGGCTTATAGTCATAAGAGTCCCTGGAAAGGGAGTCTCATGAATAAACCCTGAAAAACAGGCGCCCACACAGAAGTTATCTGGGATTTGGGCACAATAGGTACACGAGTCCCAGGACAGCCCTCAGACACCACAAACAGAGAAGGAAACCAGACACTCTGAACCTGAAAACAGAAGGTAGTGGACCAGGAGGCAGAAGGGTAGTCACTTCCAAGGTCACCGGGAACAATAAAGCCTCACAGCCCAGAGGAGAGGCAAAGACAGTTCCAAAGAGAGAAGGACTTACACAAGTCTGGCCACAGCGAGGGCTCGCTCTGCGTCTGAAGTCCCCTGGGAACACAAGAGGCTGCATCAACCACCTCCAACACAGTTACACAGGCACAGACAAACACACCAGGCATACCATGCACAACCACACATCAGCGAGTGGAGTCCAGCTGGTGTCTCTTCAACAGCCAGCCCACTAGACTAGCTCACTGTCAGAGGCCAAAAGTGGACCCAGAGGGCCTAGAAAATGTCATCAGTGATACGATTACTTTCAAATATACAAAATTTTTTAAAAGTTTTTTATAGTGAACATTCATATACCCACCACTTGGATTCTATAATTAACATGTTGCTACATTTGCTTTAGCATATGTCTACTCATTGTTATGAATTTTTTAAAAACCTAAACATTCAGGAGCTATTTCTGAAAAAGCACCAAGAAATGCCCAAAGTAAGAGAAGTAAATACAGAGTCATGACAACCCTAACATAAATCTTAACTACTCTTGAGGAAACCTAATTTCTTTCTATGGGAAATACATACAGACTACACAAAAACAAAGACCATAATCTGAATAACTAATGCTAGAGATTAAAACTATATAGGTCACACCAAACAGATAATTCCTATAATTCAAGAAATTAAACTTGAGACTGGAGACATGTAACTGGAGACTGGAGACTGGAGACTGGTAGAGCTTAATTTCCATAAACTATCTCCGAAAGTGTAATCACTCATGAGTAGATGTTTGAAAAACGTTAAAGCAGAGTGTTCAGGAAGCCACCGCTGTGCACTGAAGCCCAGGCATTCAACAATGGCCGGATACAGGGCATGAGATGGTAAATCTGGGCGACAGGTGAGCCCTGCGATCGCGTACCATCTGGAAGACGACCCTGCTCTGTTCTCTTTTGCAGGTGCGGAAGACAACGCGGTCATCGGGGGCGACAAAATCCACTGTGCTGAGCACCTCTGCAAAAAAACACAAACACGCAGGCCCACCCACTGAAGAAGCAAGTTCAACCTAGCCTAATCCCTGCAAGAAAACACAGCAAAAGTATCACCTTAAAGAGGGAACGCGAGAAGCACACTATTCTTAAATCAGTGTGCACATGGAAGGAAGACTTCTGCGGGGCTGGTGACAGTCTATTTCCTGACCTGGGTGATGGTTTATTAGATGGTTGTTTGTCTCAGTTATTTGTTAAACTGCATGTTTGTGTTTTATGTACTTTCTGTGTATGGGTGTTACATATCGCAATTTTTAAAACACTGAAACAAGTGTGCACGTAGAGAATTTTGTGCTTCAGATTTTGACAGGTTTTTCCCAGATGTCACTCTGAAGTTCAGCAAAGGTGACATTTCTTAATGACTTATCATGTGCCAGGTTCTGGGAGCAGAGATTTACAGTCCATGCTCATGATTTGCCTCCTCATGTATCTGCAAACTTGCCTGCTCACTAAATTTTATTTATAACCCTAGAATCAATACTCATGGTGTTTTCGTTGTCATTCTGGAGCATGCGTAAAACTACAGAAAATTTCAGTCACCCGATGACCACGTTCCCAGCTGAGGTCAAACAAGAAAACACTCTGCCTTCTTGTTTCAGCTCGCATACTGTAAACAAGTGTCCTTATGGGGGTATACTTAATGCCACAGTTTTGCATTTTTGTGCTTTTTGTTGGTAATCTCATTGGTTTAAATAGCCCCAAGCCCAGAGAAGTGGTGTCTAGTGTTCCTAAGCACAGGAAGGCTGTGATGTGTCTGAAGGAGAAAATACATGTGTTAGACAAGCTTTGTTCAGACATGAAATTATAGTGCTCTTGGTTGTGAGTTCAGTGTTAACGAATCAACAGAATATATTAAATTACACATATTTAAACAGAAACACATATATAACAAGATTATGTATTGATCTGTTAATGAAAATGCAAATCAGAGGTTTGAAGGATCCTAAACCTATACAGGCAGATCTCAGAGATATTGCAGGTTTGGTTCCAAACCACCAAAAAAAGTAAGTATCACAATAACGTGAGTCAAACAAATTTTTTGGTTTTCCAGCGTATATAAAAGTTATGTTTACACTATAGTCTATTAAGTGCACGATAGCATTGTGTATGAAAAAACAATGTAGACACCTTAATTAAAAAATACTTGTTGCTAAAACAATGCTAACCATCATCTGAGCCTGGAAAAACAGCACCAATAGACTTGCTTGACCAGGGTTGCCACAAACCTTCAATTTACAAAAAACACATTATCTGCAAAAGGCAATAAAACAAGGTATGTCTTTATTCCCTCTAGGAGCAATAGTTCAGTATTCACTAATTTGGTGTTCACAGCAATTTTATAGAATCTAACAATTGCAAATAGCAAGAATCTCATATGTTCTTCATAACAAAACTCTACAATAGGTACGACCATTATTAGTTTTCAAAGATGACTAGCACGTGAAAGAGATCCAACGTGGCAGATGGGAAAATATGTTTACCTCACGCATTTCTTTTGAGAAATAAATGAGATCTTTATTACAAGTAAAGCGCTTCCATAAATAGAAGCTATTATTATCATCCCAGCCCTGAACAGACTAGAAGATTTAAAAGTTGGGGCAAAGGCAGTGACGTGTTGGAAGAGATAATCGAAGCAATCTCCAACAGCAGAGACAGCTCATGACTGGCAGTAAGAAGTCTCAGAAGAACCACGAAACAGTGTGTGTTTATTCTACAGCTCTGTTTATAATAGCAAAATACTAAAACACATATTAAAGCACTGGTGAAATCAATTCTGACATAGTGGTCTGTAAGTAATGACGTGGGAAAATGTCCTAGTAGAAAAGTGGCAAAACAAGTGTAGCTTGATCGCATGGGGGCAGGAAGGAAGATATATAAACACGTTCTATTTTTATACACACGCTTTACTAAATGTGTTAAAAATATATACATTATTCCTCTTTGTGATTATCTCTTTAGGTAAGGGATTATGGGGGATTTTCATTCGCTCGGTTATATAGGGCTGTAATATTGAATTTTTCACAACAAAGACAATATAAATCTAAAACAATTAAAGACAAAATTGAGTCATAACTTCTAGTGAACTTATAAAGGTTTCACAAACATGTATACATTTCAAAAACCTCAAATACCACAACTCTAATCAAAGCAGAATCAGCCTCATCAATAAAATATAAGCAAAACCACAATTCAGCACAACCACTTCCATTTGCAAAGTACTTACATGTACCTTATCTTATTTGATCCTCACTCCAAACCTATGATTTAAGTAAAACAGGAAATATGATTTTCATTTTACAGATAAAGAAACTGAGGCAGAGAGGTCATTTGACTTGCCCAAGGTCACACAGCCAGCGAATGGCAGAGCCAGAACCAGCACCAAAGCCATCCTGACCCCAAGGCTTCCAGGGTTCTTCCTGTACTATGAAACCTGGCGATTTCTAAGCCAGCAAGCCTATGGGTGGAAGACATTCTTTGCCTGTTTCACATCTGGCTCTTGTCAGGGTCCCTGGAGAGCAGTGATCGTTCTCAAGGGAACACATGATCCGCAAATGACATAGCCAGGCTAGAAGAACCCTGGAAGGACACTGTCACCCCAGGCAAGGGCAATGGTAGTACAGACCGGCACACGCACAATCCTGGGACCAGAGCTGCACTCACCATTGACAACTCTCTTGCACTGAAGCATCTTGAGGTCAATCAGCTCCTGCAGAGGAATCAGAGAGCACTTGTCAGTACAGGACATGTAGGTCCTGGGCACAGGGCTGGGGGGGGATACCTTCACTGTACCTGGTGGGGGCCGCTTGGCCCGTCACCCTAGTTCCAACAATAAATCATAGTTTTTGAGACATGTAATGCTGTCCTCCCTGCCCAAACATGGCAAGCAGGGGCCTGAGTGAGCTACCCTCCATCAGCTGTTCTTCCCAAGGACTTTGGAGATGTTTGGGGCCTAGAAAGGGTGAACCACTCAGGGAGATAAAGAGAAGATAACAGCCCAGAAGTGCACACCTGGACACTTTCCTCACCTACTAGTCTCAGCTCCAGTCTGTCTCCTCAAAGAACCTCCCGCCTCATCCCAGGAAATGTCCAAGGAATAAAGTGGGACCAGTGAATAGAAGCACAGGGAGGAAAATTTGAGATCGACACAGGAAAGAAAAGTCTAAAAACCCTATCCAACATGGGTCATGCTGTGTGGAAGTGAAAGGAATGAGATCCTCGGCTCTGGAGATATTCAAACTCACAAAAGAAAGGAAAAAGGGGTTTCTTCAAAGTCAGGATCATAAAAAAGAAGGGCAAGATCATGTCTCCTGAAGGATTGAGATTCTCTACTTCTTGTTGGCAGACTGTTCTGCTTTGTTCAGTGATCATTTCAACAGATATGGAAGACAAATCAGAACAGCCAGGCACTTGTCACACTGCCCAGAAGCTCATGCCCAGGGGTTTTAGGGGTCTAGAAGAAGATATGAAAAAACTCTCATCCCTGGTACTCATCCCTATACTGGCATCGTATGAGCCTCAGCAAGTCATAACCCTAGCCAGGTGGGCATGCTGGCCTTTGTCCTTCATGGGAGCATGTAGGGCTCAAGAGGCCAAAAGGCCCCTATGGCATCTATGGGGCTCCCCCCAGCACATCCACCATCCAGGTTACTACCTGCTCTGGGTGTTTCTGTGGCTCTTCTCTCCATGTTGCATTCAGTTCATCAAGTATCTAATGCCCATCAGGCCTGAACAAACAAATCACCACCACCAAGCAGTCTGGATACACAATTGGCATCCAAGCCCCAAGAATCAGTGTGGTGTCCCAAAGGATAGACAGAGCCCCTGTAACCAGTGATCGCAGTTGCAGGGGTAGGCAAGAAGGCAAGTGGCCAAGTGGGTAGTATTGAGTGGCTGTGCTTATAAAAAGAAACTCTGCTGCTAGGCTAAGCTTTGGCCAGGAACAAGCAGGGCAAAGCAAGGCAAGCCTTGCTGGGGCCCCAGCCCTGCCATCTGTCCTCCTTGGGATTCCCAAAAGCCCCTGCCACATCCAATTTTACAGCCCTTACCACTTCTTCGTATGCTCGTTGCAGATGCACCTGTCATGCTCTTACCATTAGACCATGAACCCCTTGAGGAGGGTCCTGTGTCCACACAAAGGTGGACTTTGACGACCCAGGCCAGGTAGCCAGAGCCCACAGAGGAGGAGCTGAGGCAAAGTAGCCACTGAAATCTTATTTTCTTCTCTGTCTCCCCACTACACCAAAGAGCTTTTGGGGCCTAGACACTGTCTGATTCATATTTGAATCACTAGCATCGATCACTTTGCAAGTGCTCACTACACATCTGCTGAAGCCTGCTTCAATACTCACGTCGCAGATGTTCAACTGTTCAAGTGGAGGAATTAATTTGAACTGTCACCAATAAAACCACAAGTGTGACTACTCACCCATACATCCTCGACACTATTGTTTATCAATTCTATTCATTGTAGTTTGCTCTAGGCATAGAATGAAACCTCATAGTTTTGTTTTTCCACTGTATTTCCTTAATTACTGAAAATAAACATTGTTTTTCCATGTGATAGAGTTCATCATCCATGCATCTTCATAGCAAACTGCCTTTTACATCTATACAAGTTGTACCAAAAAAAAACACACCTATTCATTGTCAAATTGGATACCGAATTTTTCCGTCTCAATTATCATAAGTATTTTTCCTATATCAATATCATTTCCTTAATTTTTATCAAACATAACATTTTATTTTTAGAGAAGAGACCATCCCAACTTTGCCACAATGCCTTGCAGTTCCTAAATGTATCTGCATTACATAGGTAGTTAAGAATATAATTTTAATTGTTTCTTCTTTTTAAAACTAATTTAGCTTTTTAATTTAAAAATAAGGCCATTTATAAGTCATTTTTTCTTCATATGTCTATCCAGTTTTCTGAATGGCATTTAATTCTAAAGTGCCTTATCACGTATGAGCTTATTTTTCCTTATCTGTCATGAGTTACTTCCTGTATCTTAAATATGTCCTGTTACCTTCATCTCCTCCATTCCACTTGGCTTCCTTTCTCTGTCTGAGCTGATCATAACAGTTTATCACCAGTCTCTCTCCATGCCACCTTTCTACCCCTACCTCTGGCATATGCAGGTACTCATTTAGTCTCTAGTTTGGTTAAAGGATCTTTGGTATATCCTTGATTTCAGAAAAACAAACATACCCAGATGGAGAAACTGAATTCCCCTCTAAAAAAAAAAAAAGGTCCCTGACAAAATGAATAATGATAGTCCCAAAGGGATAAAAAGAATATTTGAAGAAATAATGGCACAAAATTTCCTAAATTTGATTTAAAAAAAAAACCACCACATTAATCTATATAGCCAAGAAGTTCAACAAACTTCAAGCAGAAAACTGCAAGAGAGTCACACCTAGACACATCATAATCAAACTGTTGAAAGTCACAGAAAAAGAATCTTGACAGCAGCAAGGACGTAGCAACGTACCATGTGCAAAGGATCCTCAAAAAGATTAACTCATGAGAAACCCGAGGTCAGAAACCAAGGAGGTAAAAGACTTGTACAACGAAAACTGTAAAGTGGTGTTGAAAGAAATCACAGAAGACCTAACTAAATGGAACGCATGTCAAGTTCATGTATTTAAATAGTTAATATTGCTAAGATGGAAATACTCCTCAAACTGATTTATAGATTCAACACAAACCTTATAAAACTCCTACCTGCGTTTTTGGGGGGGGAGTTTTTGCAGAAATTGACAAGCCAATCCTCAAATTCATATGGAAATACGAGGAAGCCAGATTTGCCAAAACAATCTTGAAGCAGAAGAACAAAGCTGGAGGATTCACACTTCCTAATCTCAAAACATACTACCAAGTTACAATAATCAAGATTGTGTGGTACTGACATAAAGACAGACATATAGACCAATGGAAAAGAATTGAGAATCCAGACATGAACCAAAACATCAATGATCAATTGAGTTTTGACAAGGGCACCAAGACAATTTATTGGAGAAAGAACAGTCTTTTTTAACATATGGTGCTGAGACAATTGGATATCCACATGCAAAAAAAAAAAAAAAAAATTCAACCCCTACCTCACATCATGTACAAAAATTAACTCAAAAGGTATCAAAGACCTAACTGTAAGAGTAAAACTATATAACTCACAAAAGAAAATAGAAGTATAAATCTTTGTGAACTTGGATTAGGCAATAGTTTCTTAGAGGTGAGACCAAAAGCACAAACAACAAAACAAACAAATAAATTGGACTTCATCAAAATTAAAAACTTTCTGCATCAAAGGATACTGTCAATAAAGTGAAAAGACAACCCACAGAATGGGAGACAATATTTGCAAAACATATCTGATAAAGGTCTAGTATGCAGAATATATAAAGATTTCTTAGAACTCTTAGAATAAAAAGACAAATACCCCAATTTAAAAAATGGGCATAGGATTTGAATAAACATTTCTCCAAAGATGATGTAGAAATGGCCAATAACACAGGAAAAGATGCTCAACATCATTCATCTTAGGGAAATGCAAATCAAAATCACAATGAGATACCACTCCACACCCACGAGGATGACTATAATCAAAAAGGTAAGTAATAACAAGTGTTACCAAGGACGTGGAGAAAATGGAACCTTCAGACACCACTGGTGGGAATGTAAAATGGTACAGCTGCTTTGGAAAATAGTCTGGCAGTTCCTCAAATGATTAATCATAGAGTTACCACAAGATCCAGCAATTCCACTCCTAGGTATATACCCAAGAGAAATGAAACACATGTCTACACAAAAACTTATACATGAATATTCATAGCAACATTGCTCACAATAGCCAAGTGGTAGAAATAATCCAAATGCCCATCAACTGATGAATGGATAAACAAAATGTGGTATATACAAACAATGGACCATTATTCAGCCATTATAAGGGATGAAGTACTGATACATGCTATGACAGGGATGAACTTTGAAAACATGCTAAGAAACCAGATACAAAAGGCCTCATATCGTATGATTCTATTTATAGGAAATTTCTAAAATAGGCAAATCTATAAAGACAGAAAGTAGATTCGTGCTTACCAGGGACTGGGGAGAAGGAAATTGGGGAGTGATTGCTAATGGATAGGTTTCTTTTTGGTGTGATGAAAGTATTCAAAAATGTATTGTCGTGATGGATGCACAACTCTATAACTATAGTAAAAGCCATTGAATTGTACACTTTAAATTGGTGAATTATATGGTATGTGAACTCAATAAAGATGTTTAAAAATGTTTATGTGAACAACATTGGGCCAACTGACAACCGAAACATGGATTAGGTAGATTAGAAAAAAATATTGTATCAATGTTAAATTCACTAAAGATGAGGCCGGTATAATAGTTGTGTAGGAGAATGACCTTATTCTTAGGAAATATCAATGAAGTATTTGAGAAGACATCATAGGGTATGAAACTCTTAAATAGTTAAGGAAAAAAAACAGAAAGAGAAAGAGAGAGAGAGAGCACAAGTCATAAAACAAATCAAGCAAAATATTGACAGTTAATCTAGGTAAAGGGTATATGGATGTTCTTATGGATGTTATTTGTCTAGTCGGGCAACTTTTCTATAAATTTGAATTTTTCTTTTAAGTATAAAAAAAAAAAATTAGGCCAGCCCCGTGGCTCAGGCAGTTAGAGCTCCGTGCTCCCAACTCCGAAGGCTGCCAGTTCAATTCCCACATGGGCCAGTGGGCTGTCAACCACAAGGTTGCCAGTTCCGTTCCTGGACTCCCGCAAGGGATGGTGGGCTCTGCCCACTGCGACTAAGATTGAACACGGCACCTTGAGCTGAGTTGCCGCTGAGCTCCAGGATGGCTCAGTTGGTTGGAGCGTGTCCTCTCAACAAAAAGGTGGCCGGTTTGAATCCCACAGGGGATGGTGGGCTGTGCCCCCTGCAACTAATGGTAACTGGACCTAGAGATGAGCTGCGCCCTCCACAACTAAGACTGAAAGGACAACAACTTGACTTGGAAAAAGTCCTGGAAATATACACTGTTCCCCAATAAAAGTCGTGTTCCCCTTCCCCAATAAAAATCTTTAAAAAAATAATAATAATAATTACCCATCCTGGGCAAAGGAGTTGAACAGAAATTTCTCCCAAGGTGATATACCAATGGACAACAAGCATACGGAAATATGCTCAACGTCACTAATCATCAGATAAATGTAAATCAAAACCACTACGAACCATCATCTCACACCCATTAGGACGGCCACTATCAAAAAAAAAAAAAAAATGAGTGTTAGCAAAATGTGGAGAAATTGTGCACTGTTATGGGATTTGTAAAACAATATAGCGTTCCTTTAAAAATTAAAAATAGAATTACCATATGATCTAGCAATCCCACTTCTGGGTATATATCCGAAAGAATTGAAAATGGGGTCTCGAAGAGATATTTGTACACCCATGTTCACAGCAGCACTATTCACAATCACTAGGAGGGGGAAGCAATCCAAAGGTCCAAGAACAGATGAACAGATAAACAAAGTGTAGCATATACATATGATAGAATATTATTCAGCCTAAAAATGGAAGGAAATCCTGTCACATGCTACAACATGGATAAACCTTAAGGACATTATGCTAAGGAAACAGCCAGTCACAAAAAGACAAATATTGCATATTTCCATTTATATGAGGTACTAAAGGAATCAAATGCACAGAAACAGAAAGTAGAACGGTGGTTACCAGGGGTGGGAGGAAGGGGGAGTGGAAAGTTGTTTGGTATAGTTTGCAGGATGAAAAAATTCTGGATATCTATTTTACAACAATGTGAATGTACTTAACACTGCTGAACTGTACACTTAAAATTAGCTAACATGCTAAACTTTATGTTATGTGTTTTTTACCACAATAAAAGAAAAAATTGTAAGTCCTCATTCTGGTAATCTGGGCCTCTTAAGAACAGTGACTTCTCCCTTGATCCTGCTTATTAAAAGGTATAGTGTCCCCTCACAGCCTGGGCCACTCATTGTTCTTATAAAAAGGAATAGAAACGTGACATGTGAGGAACTCCTGGAAAACTCCTGTCAATAGGGCAGACTTTGGAAGGGGATCAGACTACTGCCTCCCTGACTTTTGCTGGTTCATGCTTTCTTCACCTCCAGCTGCTGAGGGCTTTGCAGGGCTTTTAAAAAGGTGCCTGCATGCCTGGCACACCTAGGACCTATGGTCTGTCCTGTGAGGTGGGTGGGGTCATTTGACTATCTAATCCTACCAACCAGCCATCTCCTGCCAGCCCAGTTAAGACCATCAAGGCAGCTAACACAATAACGCTGGCTTGCAGAGCCCCTCTGGACACACCAGGGGGCACCAGGCACCACACTGTGCCTTGTCCAGTACTTAGGGCCCAGCCACCTACTCCCGCCAGAGGGTGGCCAGGCAGCCAGCCTGCCAGTCAGCCTACCTGCCTGCAAATAATCGATGGAGACTGTATGCAAAGCACAGGCAGAAAGGAGAGGGACACCATATACCCTGGGCCTTGAAGTGATCACGGGAAGGGTACAGCAGGACAGAGATAGAGTTGGGGCAGCAAGGAAGAAGCAGGGGGCTTCCCCCGGAGCCTGAGTCATTCTGCAGGACCTTCCTGGTAAATATGGACTAAGTGGATGAAGAGATAGCATGTCCCTCTGGTATCATCCTGGGGGTAGGTAGGAGGGGGGTTATCACAAGCAAAGAAAGTTAACAGCTATCTACATTTCTGGGATTTGGTCTTTTTGGTCCCTAATCCTCAGGCTCTGAATCCATGATTCTTTACAGTCCCTCCCCACAATCCCCTTCCAAACCCAAGAGGCTTTTCTGGAGGGCAAAGAGGGTGCTAACCAGGAAAGGTTTTACCTAATCCATGGCTGACCACCAAGGGCCTGAGTGGTGGCTCAAGGATGAGTGAGCAGATGAATAATGCTCGGTGTGCTACCACATTCCCCTGGGACTGGCCTCTGGGAACAGGTTCTTCCCTGCCCTGGGCACACACTGGCAACGTGGAAGGCTTCTGGATGTACCCTAACAGTCCAGCTCACATTTCTTGGACCTCCTTGCCTCCACATCGACGAACCACTTAAGAGTCAAGTCTTGGGCCTCTGTGACCCTGGACTCTGGGACCTCCCTTTCTGACTCCCACCTTTGGACAACACATGCTCCCCCCCTCCCATTTCACCTTGCCAGCACCTTGGATGCCTCTGCCCCTCCCTGCCTTGCTTAGATACGGGCATGCCAATCACCAGCCATGGGCATCCCCCTGCTAGGCTTCTCAGCTCTCCTCCCCAGAAAGGCAAACCCTTCCCTAGGGGAACAGAACCGAAACACCTTCACTGTCTTTCCTCAAGTCCCTACCCCACTCCTGCCACCCTCATTTCCAACGGAGGAGTGGCTTTCTACATAAAACAGGTCTCTCAGGAAAAACCCTTCAGCTGTTTTGGAGGAAGGCAGGCCCCACCCTCTCCTCAAGAATCCTGTCCTCTCCAAGACCTGGGCCTACCCATCCCCCAAATCTCCATGCCTGCCCTCACTGCTAACTCCTTCCTCTTATGCTATAAACATACAAATCACCTAAAAAAAAAACACACAAAAAAAAGCAAAACAAAAAAAACATGATTCCCATCCACCCAGTTTTCAGATATCTGCCTTCACCTCTTGAACACCTGTGGGGATAGTCACAACCCGACTTCTATTTCCTCATTTGCTGCTCAGTCCTCAACGCATTAACCCTGTAAGTGTTGAGGTCTATGTTTCACAACCGTCTTCAAATCACCTAATTTTCAAATCAAATGCCTTCTTGGTCTTTTTGCAATTGGATTTCTCTGCATCATCTGACATAGTTGATAGACTTGACTTTTGCCTTCCCTGACACTCTTGTTAATTTGCCTATTCCTCTCACTCTTTTACTTTTCTATCATTAATTGCTATCCCCCCACATGAACACACATCCAGTGCATAAGGGTATATTCTCTCCAAATCCCCTCTTTAGCCCTTCCTTCTCTCTGCACCAATGCCTTTCTTTTTAACTAAACTTTTTATTTTGAGATATTTAGAGGTTCATGAGCAGTTGTAAGAATGTGAGAGTCTATGTATGCTTTGCCCAATTTCCTCCAGTGGTAACGTCGTACAAAACTATAGTACAATTGTCACAACAAGGATATTGACGTTGATACAGGTTAAGACATAGAATAGTTTCATCATAAGGATTCCTTGTATTGCCCTCTAGAGCCACAGTCCCCACCCCACTCCCAGTGGCTTTTAAAGATGAATATCAAAAGCACTTGGGTAGCTTTTCTTAAACTTCTCACACCCAATAGGAGGACATATCAAGATGGGGGGTTGAGGGGACGCTATCCAGGTAATTCTGATACATGCCCTATTGAGAACCATTGGTCACACTCCCTCACTATCTAGTAATCAGCTACTCCTATCTAGTATCAGCTACTATCTAGTATCAGCTACTCCTGTAATTCTCTTTTTCCTTGTACATGCTTTCTAAATCTGGGTCTGAAGTTCTAATAGTCTCCAGAGCAGTCAGCAAATAACTGGCCCACTAGCTACTGCCACTGCCACCAGAAAAATCCCATGACTCCCCAAATCAAACTCATCCAGCTTCCCCGGCCTGAATTTGGTCCGCTTCCTTCTCTTCCTAACTTTGAGTTCATTCACTCCTGTGCTGAATGCGTATTAAATCCTATAAAGGCCAGGGCAGTGACCTGACACAAGGCTCATCTAGCCACCTGGCCCAGGTATCCCACAATGCCTCCACACTACCCCGGCTCCTGGCCCTCAGCTGGGCTCACAGAACTCCTAAGTGTCATGCGTCTTTGTCTCCTGCTGCCTTCCGTGAGCACCTGTGAAGCCAGTGCCCTTTCTGCCACTCCTCCACTCCTGACCACTTCCACCCACAGATGGGGAGACCGTGCTTACAGGAAAGCTTTCCAGGAAAATCAGAAGCCCCTTACCTCACAGTATACAATGTCCGCTCCATAGTCCAGGGCCAGCAGACGCATTGGAAGAGTCCCAACCCGAACCATAGGGGCTAAGATGAGTTTGTTGTGGTAGCACAGTGAGAGGCTGTTCACAATCATTCCTCTTCTGCTACAGCCTGAAGAAAGGGACAACAAGAGTCAGAAACTCAAGTGGAGAAAATCTCTTCCATTACCCACAACAGGCTTTCATTCCTCCTCCCAACACATAGCACCTTGTTTTCCTTACCTCTGATCATAAAAATAACACATGCTCATTCATTCATCCAACAAATATTTACTAAGTGCCTAGTCTGTGAGTTACTGTCCTAGTCTTTTGGGATACATTAGAGACAAATTCCTGCTCTGGTAGAGCTTTCCTTCTAGTTGGGGAACACAATAAGCCTAACACAATACAAAACACAATAAGCCTAACAAATACATAAATTAGATGGTATGTTGGAAAATTGGTACAGTAGGCCCTCCATATCCATGGGTTTCACATCTATGGATTAAACCAACTGCGGATCAAAAATATTCAGAAAAAAAATCCCAGAAAGTTCTCAAAAGCAAAACTTGAATTTGCCACATAATGAGCCCTACACTAAATCTACATGAATGATGTGTAGACATGCCCTGCTATAGCCTATATGAAAATATAGGTTACATATAAATACTACATCATTTTACATAAGGGACTTGAGTATCAGCAGATTTTGGTATGCAGGTGGGGAGGGTCCTGGAACCAATCCCCCGCATCCAATCCATGACTAATTCCTGTTGAAGTAACCTTCAAAATATAATTCCCATCCATCTGCTTTGCTCCATTCCATTGCCATCATTGCACACCAAGCCAGCCTCCTAATGGGTTTCCTAATGGGTTTCCCAAATCTACTCTTGCCTCCTATCCATTTTCTTCACAATAGCCAGAATGGCATCTCTTTTTCTCATTATTGGGTAACAGTGCGTTTCTCCAGGGCCCATCAGCTCCAAGTCGTTGTCCTTCAATCTAGTTGTGGAGGGTGCAGCTCAGCTCCAAGTCCAGTTGACATTTTCAATCTTTAGTTGCAGGGTGCACAGCCCACCATCCCATGCAGGAATTGAACCAGGAACCTTGTTGTTAAGAGCTTGCGCTCTAACCAACTGAGCCATCTGGCTGCCCCCAGAATGGCATCTTAAAAGGCAATTTTGACAATGTCACACCCCTCTTTATACCCTTCAGTGGCTTCCCTCTGAGTTCAGGATAAATCCCAAACTCTTCTAATGGCCCATGAAGCCCTGCATGACCTGTCCCTGCCCACCTCACCAGCCTTACCTTGAGCTTCTCTCCCCCTCACTCTCTGCTCTGGCCACCCTGACCTTCTTTTAAAGTCTCCCACACCAAGCTCTCTGCTGCCCTAGGGCCCCACACTTGCAGTTCCCTCTGTCTGGAATGCTCTTCCTAAGATCTTCTTGACCTTGAATGCCCCCTCTTTGTATATGCTTCCCTACAGGACAAGCTAACTTCAGATTCCTAGTCACATGCTCTGTGACCAGGGAAAGACCTTGTGTTTCCTATAAACTCAGTTACAATCCATGTATCCACACTTACCCGTGTGGTCTCTTCTTCAACCCCCAGTTTCTTCTACTCTAGACCACCAGGACTACAAATTCCACAAGGATAAGAACATGGTTGCTTAGTTCACCACCAGGTTTGTAACGCTAAGCCCAATACCTGGCCCTTAGCAGCTGCTTCATCAAGTGTGACTGCACACCTGTGTGGTGGCTGGGAGGACACCCTCTTATAGGGTGCTTGTATTGGGAACTCCCTCTGACACACTGACAGCAGTGCCTGACAGGCCCTGCCTCCCAGAAGGCTCCTCTCAGGGAAGCTAGGCAACCCCCACCCTTTCCCAGTGACTGTCACAACCACTCATCCTTCCCTGAGGTCACACCCAGGTCACCATTTTAGTTGCACACTATTAATCTCTTATATTATTCTTTTAAGAGCTGGTCTCCTCTGTGACATTTTTTTAAATTTTTATTTATTTAAGTGTGTTTTTCCAGGACCCATCAGTTCCAAGTCAATTATTGTTGCAATCTAGTTGTGGAGGGTGCAGCTCACAGGGGCCCATGTGGGGATCGAACCTGCAACCTTGTTGTTAAGAACACCACGCTCTAACCAACTGAGCTAACCAGCCGCCTTCCTCTGTGACATTCTGATTACTCCCAATTTTTTTCTCAGTAACCTTAACTTCAATTAGGTGGATATAACATCCCATTAGCCTTCCTTCCTGCTTCACTCGCACGTTTCGCGGTATGGGGCAGAGCCTCTCGTCCGCCAGCACCACCTGAGGATCCCGGAAGCTGCCCCAGAGATGGAGAAGGACCAGGAACTGGAAAGGAAAGCAATAGATGAACTGCTTAAAGAGGCAAAATGTGGGAAAACGAGAGCAGAAACAATGGGAGCTATGGGTTGGATGAAGTGTCCTCTCGCTGGCACAAATAAAAGATTTCTAATTAACACAATTAAGAACACACTGCCCTCCCATAAAGAGCAAGACCCTGAACAAAAAGAGGGCGATAAGGAACCTGAGGAAAGCCAGAACCAGAAAGAAGAAAACCGGAAGAAGCACAGAGCCCACCCTTACAAACACAGCTTCCGAGCCCGAGTCACAGCCCGTCATTCTCCACTGAGGGAGCGGAGCAGCCAGGACAAGTATGAAAAGCGGTCAAACAAGCGATGAGGCAGGACAGAGAGTGAGCAAGACTGTCCCCAGCCACGAGTGCTGTTATTTCTGGGACTGGGGCTCTGCAGAAAGGGTTATCAGGGACAGGCCTTGAGTTGGCAGAGCAAACATCTAAGAGTGATTTTTTTATGCAAGGTCCTTTGTTGTAAAACACGCAGAAAATGACCTAGAAACTCTCCAGGGAAATTAGTATAGAGAGACTTGCTCTGAAGATGTGTTGGCAGCTTTAAGCTACTTCAGCAGTGGTATACATATGTATTGTTTCTGTTCTGTCTTGTTTAGAAGTTGGTTTCAAAATACATCTAGAATGTAAAGGTTTTCAGAGATTGTAAAAACTAGTTGCAATTTTTTTTATGTGCTGCACATGTTGTCATTTCTCAAAATTTCTCCAAAAATGAAATACTTATAAATCCTATACTTTACCTTTTTGGGTGACAAACTTAAAATTTAGAAATCGCCTGGCCAGTAATCATATTTCAGAAAAGTTGTAGCCTTCCAAGGGCTAGAAATCTACCAAGGAACTCTCTTTCATAACTCTGCCTTTGTTTTCCTTTCAGTGAACAATATGGGAAATTCTCAAAATGGCTCAAAATTCTCAAAATTTAGTGCTGTGTGTCAATGCACAGAGGTTGAAAATGATTCTGTTGTTCCTTGTGCAATCTCAGACGTATTCCTCAGTTAGAACAATTTTTCTATACTTAATTTTTTTTGACTATGTAAGTTTTAAGTGGTGCTTTTAAAAGAACCCCCCAAAATTAAAATGAACATAATTATTTTAATGCTATGTCTTATTTAGCTAAAGACCTATAATACCACTCTTAGTATAATTGTTTCAGAAATCTTAATTTTAAATATAAATGTGTTTACAAGGCAAAAAAAATAATAACATCTCATTAATTATAAGGCTTTCAGATTGAATATACACTATTCAGGGAGAGCAATGAATGGAAAAAACTTGACTAGTTCCCTCCATGTAAATTTTCCCAGAGACTGTGACCTCGCTTAAAAAGCAATTTCTTTAAAATACAAAGTTAGAGTGAAAATGCAAGTCAATTAGGGTTAACTACTTAGAGAATTATCCTATTTCCCACTCAAAACATGCGTAAGGGAAAAACTAAAATGATCCATTATATTTTTAAGAAGAAGTGACATAGCATATCATTGTTAAGATTCTGAACTCTGGAGTCAGACAAACCTGCATTGGAATCCCAACTCTGCCCCAGACTGGGATTAATTAACCTAGTCAAGGCCCAGCTTCTCCTTCTAGAATATGAGGCTCCACCAGAATCTATGTCAGGTGGGATACTGTGAAGAGTAAATGCCACGATGCACAATGATTCTTGGCACACAGTTAAGGACTTAGTCAATGTTAATTGCTCTCATTATCAGGCTTTTAAATTTTCCCAGTTCTGCCTTCTCTTTTCCATCTGGCACATTCCCCAAATACATAAGGACAGTTTTGTTCTCCCTAAACTTCTGTTCTGCAGCTGTACCTTCTTGAATCACTCTTTCCTATGTATATGATTCTCAGGGGTCCCCAAGGTTCCTGATCCCAAGGGCATGACAAGCATGGTATCAGTGTGCCTGACAGATTCTGGGAATGGGGCAGGGCTAGAACAAGAGTTTTGTAAACGAGCCTATCTCAAGTGAGAGTACATGTAGTAACCTCAGCCTCCCTTCAGTCCTCATCCTCTATCCAGGGTTTCTCAACAGCAAACTATTGACATTTTGGGCCAGATAATTCTTTTTTGTGGGGTGCCACCCTGTGCATTGTACGATGTTTAACAAACAGCATCCCTGGCCTCTACCCACTAGATGCCAGTAGCACCTGCCTAGATGTGACAACTAAAAATGTCTCCAGCCATTGTCAAATGTCCCAGGGTGGAAGGTGGGGTCCAAATGAATGCCTGTTCACTGTCATTACTCAAAACTCTCTCCTCTGCTGGTTTAACAGGTAACTCCTCAGAAAGTCTACTCATGTATCAAAATGGTATCTGAAATTTTAAAAGTTCTTTTTAATGGTATTTGATAAAACTAAAACACTTTCTCCGTATGTTACGAACCTCCCAGATGGTTAATCTGCATGTACTTTGTCTCTGGCCCCAGGCACTGGGAACCACAGAAACGATCTGACACTCACTTTCCAGATCTGTTCAGGAAGTATGAATAGTGTAGGGGTTTTTGCAACCTGAACCTCTGAATTCAAGTACAATATTCTTCCTGACCAGGGCTATATGAGACAAGCCACATACCTGATCACTCCGTAGGGTAGCAAGGCCCTCCTCACTATTCAAGTAATTTAGGTATCTGACTGGGAAGCCAGTGGAGGCGAGCAAAGTGGTGGGTTCTGGATGAGAAGTTGGGTCGAGTGACAATGGAGTGGAGAGTGAACCTCAGCTGAAAAGGAAAAGTGCATGAGGAGATGAGTCCACTTGAAACAAAGCTTGAAGATCTTCAGAGAGAATAAGCGAAGGCTACCAGCTTGCCCTCTGAGATCTCAGCTGGGTGGGGGTGAGGGGTGGGATGGGTGAGCCTAGATCTACAACATCTGGCCCTTGCTTATCTCGGCCACCAGGCCTGGTCATTCATTCACTCTCAATAAACATTTATTACCAGACTTTGCGCGGGGTACACATCTGGGAAAACATCGCCGGACCCTCGGAGTTTACAGAGGGAGACCAGCACTGGACAAGCCATCACAGGGGCGGTGAGGGCGACAAAGGAGAATCGCAGGGATGCGACACCCAATGGCCAGAAGCCCTCCGCCCTCCTGGTCCCTAAGGCCAGGGCCCCGTCGCCGCGTACCGCCAGACCCCGGTCCTGCCTCCTTTGCGCGACCTTCCCCAAGGATGGCCCGGGTCTGGTTGTCGCCAACCCCTAGTCGGACCTACAGACCTCGCCGCTGCTAAACTCTACAGATATCCCACCTTCCTCACGGTTCGCCAATTCCGCGTGTGTTCCCTACTGAGCCGCGCCAGCCACCGTCTGCAAGGCCTTGGCGCGCCCGTGACGTCAGTGCCGTGCGCCCAGGCACGCAGGAGAATATGGCTCTAGCACTGCCGCCGCGGCTTTCATTACTCACGGTTCGTTTGCTTCTGTCGCCTCGACGGGACCTGGCAGTTGGCGGTCCCGACGAGCCCCTGCCCGTGGTGCGCATCCCACGGACTCTACTGCGGCGGCAGGAACAACGGCATAGCGGGCGGCGGAGCCCCCCGCCGCCGGTGCTGGTGCGACCTGGCCGGCTGCTGATCTCCGCGCGGCGGCCGGAGTTTAACCAGCCGGCGCGCCTCACGCTGGCTCGTTGGGAGAGCGCGCCACTCGCTTCGCGGGGCTGGAAGAATCGGCGTGCCCGCTGGGACCACTTCTCCATCGAGCGCGCACAACACAAGGCGCCAGCGCTACGGAACCTCTCGTCCGAGAGCAGCTTTGCCGATCTGGGTCTGGAGTCCCCCGTGCTGCGAGCACTACAGGAGGTTGCTCCCGAAGTCGTTCGACCTACCACCGTGCAGTCGAGTACCATCCCACCACTACTTCGCGGCCGCCACATCCTTTGCGCCGCGGAAACAGGCAGTGGCAAGACCCTCAGCTACCTACTACCTCTGCTTCAACGGCTCTTAGGCCGGCCAAACCTGGACTCCTTCACTATCCCTGCTCCCCGAGGCCTGGTCCTTGTGCCTTCGCGAGAATTAGCTGAACAGGTGCAGGCCGTGGCCCAGCCCTTAGGCTTCTCCTTGGGATTCCAGGTGCGGAAGTTAGGGGGAGGCCATGGCATGAGTAGGATCAGGCTGCAACTGTCCAAACAACCTCCAGCAGACGTTCTAGTGGCTACTCCGGGGGCTCTGTGGAAAGCCCTGAAACGTCAACTGGTCAGCCTGGAGCAGCTGTCCTACTTGGTGTTGGATGAGGCAGACACACTGTTAGATGAAAGTTTCCTGGAATTCGTGGACTACATCTTGGAGAAGAGCCATATAGCAGAAGGCCCAGATGACTTAAAAGACCCCTTCAATCCCAAAGCTCAGTTGGTGCTGGTGGGGGCCACATTTCCCGAAGGTGTAGGCCAGCTGCTGAGTAAAGTCGCCAGCTCAGACTCTCTAACCACCATCACCAGCTCCAAGCTCCACTGTATCATGCCTCATGTCAAACAGACATTTATGAAGCTGAAGGGAGCAGAGAAGGTGGCTGAGTTGATGCAGATCCTCAAGCAGCATGACAGAGCACATAGGACTGGCCCCTCAGGAACTGTTCTGGTGTTCTGTAATAGCTCCAGCACTGTGAACTGGCTAGGATATATTCTGGATGACCACAAAATCCAGCACCTAAGGCTGCAGGGACAAATGCCAGCCTCAATGAGGGCAGGTATCTTCCAGTCCTTCCAGAAGGGCTCCCGAGACATACTTCTCTGCACAGACATAGCCTCTCGGGGTCTGGACAGTACCAATGTGGAGCTAGTTGTCAATTATGATTTCCCCCTCACCCTACAAGATTACATCCACAGAGCAGGGAGGGTGGGCCGTGTGGGGAGTAAGGTGCCAGGCACTGTCATCAGTTTTGTTACTCATCCCTGGGATGTGACCCTGGTTCAGAAGATTGAGCTGGCAGCTCGCCGGAAGAGAAGCCTTCCAGGACTAGAGTCCTCAGTGAGAGAGCCTGTGTCCCAGCTGGCTTAAATGTGCCCTAATGGATTTTTGCCTGTGTGCTGGGTGGATGAGCACACTTGTCAGTAGGACACTCTGCCCAGTCACTTCCCTGAACGTCTGGGAAGCTGGTGTCCAGAATTGGAGGATGAGCTACTGAGCATGACTCTGTAGTCTTTCTCATCACTTGTGAAAAATAAAGTAGATTTTGACTTTGTATTATGTCATGATTTCTAACAAATGTTTTTATAGGTCTCCGCTAACAATAGTTACTAATGGGGCAGAACTCATTGGATTCTGAGAAATCTCACACTCCCAGCTACCACACGTAGGACAAAGGCTCTTTCAATTGACGTTTCAATTTGTAAACATTTAGATTTTATTTCCTGCCCCTAAAACATCAATTAAGCACCCTCATGAGATGGAAAAGGGGATGTGACTAGAGGTAGAGAAATTTTCTTCACCAACCAACAATGCCCAGGGCAAGCTTGGGCACTCTTGGTGAAATCACTCTGGGAAATACTGGCAGAAGAATAAAAGGCAGACTGACAGAAGTATTGGCTGGTTTTCCAGTCTCTGCCTTCTTTCCCAGATGCATATAGCGTCTTCTCTCTATCGCCTAGGTTCCAGTGTCTGCAACATTACATAATCTTGGCCTAAAATAATGAATAATTGAGAGTCAAATAGAATACTCCATAAAAACAACTTAAAAATACTTGCACACTGAAGAAGATAAAGTTGCCGAGAACAAAGGGGTCAGGGCAACCTTTGCCAAAAGAGAATATTGTACTAAATGTAAAATCATAGCTCTTTTCCATATGAAGAAACTGAGGCTCCGAAGGATAAAAGAACTTGCTCAGAATCACACAGTAAGTACAGAATCTGGTCTGTCTGCACCAAGGGTTGTATTCTTCACCATGTTAGCTTTTCTCAAATGCATAGAATAACTACATCTCTGTTTTCCTTGACTGTTCTGTATTTACATCTATGCCTAACAGTTTTTAATATTGTCCACTTTGATTCTCAAAAGTGACTCAGTTTAGACAATAATTTGGTCACTATTCATGGGCCCCTGTGGCAGAACTGCCCAGGAAACTTATTAAAAGTGCAGATTCTTGAGCCCCACTCCAGATCTGGATGTTTTCTTAGTGTTTTTTGGCCCAATAATTCTCATATAAGTATTTTTAAATTGTTCTGTGGAATTCGTAGGTGGGTCTCAAGCTCTCTTAAGTTGATAAACCATTTGTCTATGCTATTCTGCCTTCCCCAGAGGCCCAGCCAGCTCCTTACAGGAGATATCAGTAGCCTCCCCAGATGCTCCCAGACAATCTCTCCGGCATCTTGGGAAATCTGAGTGGTCTCATGCTGGCCCACCTGCCAGTACGAACCTCCTCCAGAGCTTTCACATTTTATCTCCTGCCACTTCCCAAAGGTAGTCTGCTCTAATTAGGCCTGATTTCATCTGTCCTAACATGCACCATGCTAATTCAAGCAATGTAGAAGTGAGAGTAGGTCCTGTGGTTCTCAACCAGAGTTAACCAACTCTAAAACAGTAATCTGGGCAATCTACCTCCTGAGCACATCCCCTCTGCAACAGCCCCAGTAAACAAATGTCGCACCTTTGCTTATTAAAGTTCAGTGATAGGGAACCCCCTCCTAAGGGAGTTTCTCTGTCATTGCTAGTAAGTTCTTGGCCATACTGTATCAATGGGTGCCCCAAATATGGTTTCTTGCTATGGGTCTGATCATGCTAAGGGCAGAGTTGTCTATTTCCTCCTCTGAGTAGGACCAAATGGTCTTTTAGTAGCAGCTCTTCACAGCATTGACCGTGTTTTTCCCCTGGGCTGCTGCTGCTGCGCCCACATCTCATCCTTTCATGGTGGGGGCCACGTGATTGTCATTATTTGCCTTTTGGAAGGAGAGAGGAGTATAATGATTGGGTTGTCATTTTGTACTGTATCATTTTGTCAGGAATTTGTTTTGAATTTCATATTAAAATGGGCCCGTCACTCCCACTTTGTGAACATTCGGGACCCTCATTTTGCCATGGAGCACCTTTAACATCTCTCCCAGTGTGACTTTGAGATGTGATGAACTTGTCCTTACGTTCCTGTCAGTTATAAATCCAAAGCCCCAACATGAAGCCCTACCGTTTAGCAGAATATCTCTCCACTACCTGCGTAGTCTTGGGTAGGCCCCTTAACCTCTTAGGTTTTTTGAGCTCTCAGTTCTAAAAACATGAGGGCTCTATGAATTTACATTTGAGGTAGGACAAGGTCGAGAAGAGCTTGACTTTGCTTTTATTTTTCCCAACTGAAATGCCTTCCCTCTCTTCTCCACAGGTCCAAATCTCACTTGTCCCTCAGGCTCACCACCAAGGAGCCTTCCCTGATTCCCCAGTCCACATAAATCTCTGCCTCTCCAATTGTTGAATTCTTAGGGTCAATGTCATACAACCTAGCTGTGTCTTAGGTTAATCTTGCCTCTTACGCTAATCTCGGAGTGTGATTTTCTCTTGCCGTCCTATGGTCCCTGGGGCTATGCCAGCCCACAGGTATGCTCCACAGCGAGTAGCTACTTGACTAGGGCATGGATGGGGAGTGCCAGGTGTGATGGCCCAGGCAAGGTGCCTCTACCTCCACCCTGCTCTCCACAGAGCCTGAAGCCTGTCCTTCAAGTCACAGATTCCTTCTGTGACCTCACCTGGTAGTGATGACCTCACAGGCCTTCTCACAGTTTCCATGGCAGCGTAACTAAGCAAACATGGTGCTCTAGGGGGAACTTCCCTACCAGTTCTTTACCAGATACCAATCTGTTTGGTTGCCTGAGAGAGAGATGTCTGACCGGATCTTCTATATTCACTCTAACTTGTCCTCTGTCCCCTGGGAGTGCAGCACAGCAGGTAGGCCTAAGCCAGGCATCTGTACAAGAGGCATTGGTATGTAGACAACCTCACCTGGCTGCGACGTGTTGCTTTTGGGCTTGCCCACACCTCAGAACTTGCCTCGCTGTAAGAAATATGAGTGGCCTAGGACCCCCTCGGGGATCCACAGTGTTCCTGCTTACTGCTGAGGACATTGCAATGTCTTCCCTTGGCAAATGTTCATAAAGGTTCTAATCTTTATAAATGTAGTTTTCTCTATCAGGCTATAAGATGCTTCCATTCAGACCCTTTACTGATTGGCCTTTTAACAAAAGTCAAGTGCATTTTTGTTGGCAAATGATAAATGGAGCCGTTTGAGGAAGAGCTGCTGATGGCTGCTCATGAACCTCACCTTCAAACCCAGGCACCTTCTCTGTGCTGTCACGTAGACATCCACATGGGTCCTCTCAAACACATCCCAGACTGAGCTGCTGAGTACTGGAGAAAAGGGTAGTGTCATATCAATGGGAAGAAGAAAAGAGCCCAGGGGAGTGATGAAGTGATACTGAGACTGGAGGGCTGAGGAAATGGTGTCCCAGGAGGTTGGGTTGATGTGAGCCTAGGCTTGGCACCCAGAATCTGCCTCTGAACCTCCTGGTCAGTCTGCCTCAGTATTTGGCCTTTTTCTAATCTAGATAAAAGTATCAGAGGGCCAGAGTTCAGTGTGGTTGAAGTAGGCAATATGAATAGGGCCCAAGAAGAGTTGCCAAGGTAGGAAGGGTTCTTAACTGATTTATATTAGATTATTTTTTTCTAACACTTGAAAAGCATTTCCATTAAAGCCTCAGAAATGACAGAACTTAAGAAAACTTTTCTCTGTTGTGGGAAAGATGAAGGGGATCCTGATTGCAATTATATTCGGGTTCAGTTTTCTCTGGGAATGAGCAACAGAGTTTCTGGTCTCCTGCTGTGGCCATAGGCCCCACAGAATTGCTTTTGCAGCCAACATCCCTTCTCTAGGGGACTCCGAGGGGTGATAGGCCAAGGCTGTGTTTTGGATGCCAAGCAAATTAGAATTCTTCAGCCAGAAACTGGGAGAAACATGAGAGAGGGGATGTCCTGGCAGTTCAGTGTACAGCAGAAGTGACTCATCAGTTCTGATTTTCTTTCCAGCAGCAGTGGCTCCCATTTTTCCTCCTACACCTGGTCACTACCATGTCCTCTACCAAGGATATGGCGAAACCCAGATGGGCTGGCATGGGGAGACATACTGCCTGGTTGGTGGCTACCGGGTCTATGGCGATGCTCCTGTGGCCACCCCAGCAAAGATGGAAGCAAAGAAGCCAGTCCCCAGCCGGACCCCCAAGAGACGCCGAGTCCTGGTAGAGGCAGACAAAGACTTAGGTTGTTCCAGCCCCAAAATTCGGAAATTGCAGCACGGTATCAGGAGGCAGACCCCGCAGAAGCTTGCTGGCTAACACACTCTGTAGAGAGGGCAAACGTTTAGTTGCCTAAGACAGCTAATGCCTCTTCCGGCAGTGAATCCTGCTGTCCACCACTGGGCACAACCTGTGCTGTTCTGGCTGAGCCTTCCTCAGCTAGCAGCCTCCTTCCATGCTAAACGACCACGGTCAAGGAGCCTCAGAAACTGAGGTTTGAAAGAGAGGGGGCTCTGAACATCCCAGGACTGAAGCTGGCTTGGAAGAAAACCTGATGTTCCTCTACTCAATCCTCAGGAGTCCCTTCTTGGGCAGAAGAAAGAAAAGTCTGCACTCTATGAGCCAAGGAGACCCAGGAGTAGTGAGAGGGTGCAGAGTGGCCTTAGCAAGGCCTAGTGTACCAGATGGGCTCCTGCCCTGAATCATTGCCAGTGACCACCAACACAAACCACGAAGAGCTGGGCTTCTTAAAACTAAATGAAGCAATCCCTGGCTACCCAGGAACCTCCCGGCTGGGGTCTCAGGAAATAGAATAGAGAGACCCAGGAAGACTTGCTCCCTGGAGTAGGAACAAGATGGATAGAGTCGAGCAGCACCCCTTCTGAGTCTCACATGCTCCTTTACTCCCAGCCTTTCTGACCCTAGTGGGGTCCCTGACTGCTCAATAAAATGATTTTCTGTAACTGTTTGACTTGAAATCCAGTTGTCCAAGGCCAGGCCCCAAACCTTTCTGTTTCTTTCAAGTACGTTCCCAAATGAGGTACCTGGTCCTGTAAGACCTGCCTCCCAAAAGGACCCTTGGGTGCAACTTCTATGTGGCTCCTGCAATGACACCTGTGCAAATTGGAGCAAGACACAGTCAGGTTCTTTAAGAAATGTAGAGACTGATGAGTACTTCCCTGTGGTGGGAGTGTGTGTATGTGTGTGTAAGAGAGACAGGACTTTGAAGATGCCATTCCATCTATCAATCAACCCATCCCTCTATCCATTTATTCAACAAATATTTATTGAGCACCTATGCTCGATAAATTGGGATGTTTTGGTTGCTTGGGATATTTTGGTGAATGAGATCATCAAAGCCCCTCTCCTCAAGGCACCCGCAAACTAAAGGAAGAGATAAATAAGTAAACAATATAATTTCAAGTAATTATAATTACTATAAAGAAAATAGGATAAGAGGCTAGAGTGATGAGGGGGTGTCAGGTTATACAAGGTAGGCAGAGAAAGCTTTGAGGAGGTGACATTTCAGTGGATATGTGAGGGAGTCATGTGAGGAGCTGGAAGAAAAGTATTCCTGGAGAAGGAAATGGCAAGTGCAAAGCCCTTGAAGTAGGAATGAGGCTGACCTGCTCTAGGACCAGCAGAAAGGCCGGTGTGGCTGGAGAGGAAGGAGCAAATAATGAAAGATGTGATGGAAGTAGGTAGGCTTGGGCCCTGACCGTAGTGGACCTTGTCAGTCACTGGTGAGGAGGGTGGATCTTAAGTGTGATGGGAAGTCATGGGAGGGATTAGAATAGTGTAGAGAAGTGATCTGATGTAGATGATGTATCACTCTGACTGCTATGTGCCATGGCAGTGTGGTGTTGGCTGTTACCACTAGAAAGTCTCAGCAGTTAAGGGAACAATTGGTCCTGGGGAGTGAGGTGGGGAAATATCAGCAGAAAAGAAAGAGGACAGGGTTTGGGCCTGGGACACCTGCCTCAGCAGCCCAGAACAGAAGGGGGTATTGTCAGCATCTCATAGCCCTCAGACCCAGGGGAAGCCACCTACCCTGTGTGTCCTCAGGGGCCACAGCAGCAAGACCGTTATGCCTCCCAGAGACAAACCCTCAAGGTCAGGGAAGGTCCTGATAATTTAAGAAGTTTCCCTAACGTGGGTTAGAGGAAGGAGGTACAGGCCCTGGGGCTCCCAGAAATTTCCCATTGTGAATTTCAGTTAACTCACAAAAGACAGCTAATGTCTCATCCTGCAATGACCCCCACCCGCACCCCCACTGCCCACCACTGGAGATTAGAACCTTAGCATCTTATGTCTGATATTTGGTGTGACTAAGGTTGATCTGTGGCAGAATCAGATGGGTTGGCAATTACCAAACATGAGGCAGATTCAGCTGGGGATCTTAGGAAAATTAGAGAACACCAGTCCTACCAAATACATTTTTAGGGTGGAGACCGGAAATGTGCAGTTTTAAAAGCTTCCCATAACTACTGATTTATAGGAAACACAAGCGACAGAGGAGCATGTGAAATGACACCATGGGATGCAATCAGCAAACTCTAAAGAACAAAGGACGTGATTTTTTCAACAAATAAATTGCAAGGAAGATAAAAGGAAGAGCAACCCATGGATTAAGAGATATAACAACCAAATACAATGTTGGTTGTTCTTATGTATTCGTACATTATAATTCAAATCAATTACTTAAAAATCAGGCAATCAGGGAAATTTGAACATGATAATTTATGATATTAAGTATAGTTGACTTTTTTAGGTGCTGTAATAGAATGGTAGTAAAGTGATTTGTGTGTAATATTTTTATTTTATTTAGGTATAATGGACTATAACTTTCAGGTGTACTACATAATGAGTGATTCACTATTTTTATATACTGTGAAATGATCACCACAATAAGTCTAGTTAACATCTGTCACCATATATAGTTAGTTTTTCCTTGTGATAAGAACTTTTAGGATTTACTTTTAGCAACTTGCAACTATGCAATACAGTATTATTAAACATAGTCACCATGCTGTACATTACATCCCCATGACTTATTTACCTTGAACCTTTTAACCCCCTTCATCCATTTCACCCTCCCCCACCCTTCTGGCAATCACCAATCTGTTCTCTGTACCTATGAGCTCATTTTTAGTTTTTCTTTTTTAGAGTCCATATATAAGTGATATCATGTGGTATTTGTCTTTCTCTGCCTGACTTATATCAGCATAATGCCCTCAAGATTCCTTAATGTTACAAATGGTGAGATTTCCTTATTTTTATGGCTAAATAATATGCTATTGTGTGTATCACATTTTCTTTATCCATTCATCCATCGATGGGCACTTAGGTCGTTTCCGTATCTTGGCTATTAGAAATAATGCTGCATGGAACACAGGGGTGTATATATCTTTTCGAGTTAGCTTTTTTGTTTCTTCAGATAAATACCCAGAAGTGGAATTGCTGGGTCATAAGGTAGTTCTCTTTTTAATATTTGAGGAACCTTCATACTGTTTTATATATTGGCTGCACCAATTTACAATCCCACCAACAGGGCACAAGGGTTCCCTTCACATCCCCGAAATTTCTTTTTTTTCTTTTTTTTATAATACATATGAGGTGATATCTAATATTCTAAGAGGTGTGAGGTGGTATCTTTGTGGTTTTGATTTGCATTTCCCTGATGATCAGTGATGTTGGACACCTTTTCATGTAGCTGTTGACCATCTGTATGTCTTCTTTGGGAAAATGTCTATTCAGATCCCCTGCCATGATTGAACTTTTAAAAAGAGCCCTTATCTTTTAGAGATGCAGACTTAAATATGGATGAAATAAATGTCTTATTTGCTTTAAAATATTCTGTAGAAGGAGATAGGAAAGGTATAAATGAAATAAGATGAGCCATTAGTTAATTGTTGAAGCTGAGTGGTGGGTACATAGGAGTTCAATATACTCTTCTCTCTACTCTTTTATATGTTTGAAAGTTTCCCTAATTAGTTAAAAGAAATAAAAATAAAAGCTTCTCAGGTGCAGCCTAATGTTCAGCCAGATTTGGATTCAGTGAGGGCTCAGGTGGTCAGCTTTACAGGGTAAACTAACTTGTGAGTGCCATAGGAGCCAGGCAGAGGAACACACTTCTGGCATAAAAACAGGAAGCTCAGAGGGCTCTGGGACAGGGTGTGCTGTGCACAACATGTTGTTGTGGAACACCAGTCTGACAGGCCTCAGAGATGAGCCGGCTCTGGTGAGCAGAGATAGCAAGTCTGAACTTGAGGCTAAATGACAAATTATATATGCCATGGAGTAAATGTTTGGTCAGGGCTGCCTCCTGGCACCTGGTGCCCCCACAGCCCACCTTCCTGTGTGTTTACGCTAGCATGTGTGATAGATAACTGAAGACTTGTCCACACACCAGCAAAGGGCCAGCACCAGTGAGTGATCAATTAAGGATATCTGGACAAACGAATGTAAGGGATTTGAGGTTTCTCCTGGTGAGGGAGGCAGAAACTGGAAGTTGAGAAGTCCAAGGAATCCCTGCCTGACTTAGCCAGATGGGCATGATTGCCTATCCAGAAGCTGGTCCCCCCACACCTGTCCTCCCCGTCAGCTAGGTGCAAGGAGGGTTATGCCCCACGGCCAGTGGGCTACTCTGCCTACCACTGCTGGCTTTCTTATGTCCCATGAACCTTCACTAAAGACAGGTTCTGTCCAGCCCAACCCTGGTGAACCTGGCAGTAGTGGTGAACAAGTGGTAAGGCAGCATTTGCAGAAGCAGACAAGGCAGCCCTTCCCAAGTGGCTAGGAGTCATTCTCCAAAGCTCGGTCCCCTCAGGGCCCGAAGAACCCACAGAGGAGGAGCCAAAAGAGACAAAGACTCTAGGTGGGTCTGGAGTGGGATCCCAGAGAGCCGCAGACAACAGAAGTCTAAATACATTACTCTGCCACAAACTCTAAGTCCTATTGTCCTCACAAGCTGCCCCCAAATTCAGGAATTCCCCTGCTCAGCGTTCCAGATTTGGATTCAGGGAGGTCTGCAGACAGAGGGGTTCAGAGGTCAGGAAAGGGCATCCATCAGCTGGGATAACTGCTGTGTGCCTAGAGTGGTCACAGAGAGAAAATAGAATTAGGGGGATCAAAGCTTGAAAAATCTGGGTATAAGGGAATTTTGGTATCAGATTACAGACCCACCTGCCAGCCCTTGGTTGAGAAAGTTAAGTTCATCTAGCTGAGCCTCAATTTTCTCACCTAGAAAATGAGGCTGGTAAAAAAAAAAAAAAACAGCTATTGTGAGAATTTAATAGATAAAAGCACATCAAACCTGTATCACAGCTCCGAACGCAGTAATGTTGGCTGCTCTGGTATGTTGTTACTGTTGTCGCATGCCCTTGTTCTATGAAGAAAAGGAAGGCAGCCTCCTGAGTTCCAAGTTGACTCTCTTTAACGATTATTGATTGAGTGCTTGCTGTGTGCAGGTGTGATGCCATGTGCTGGAAAATGGCGGTCATGGCCTCACTGAGTTTACTTGCCAACTTCAGCAGGGCAATCACTACAGACTGCTGTCAAGAGGAGGGAAAGGAGGAGGAGGAAGGAGAGGTCCAAGCAAAATATGAACCTGAACAATTCAGAAGGCTCACCTATGTTTTTAGAGAGGGTAAGTCACCAAAGAGGTTTGGCTTTCATCACATTCTCCATGATATGACCCACCTCCAGGCAACTGAACATCACAATTTAGGAGTTGCCATCTGAATCCCAGGAACTCTATGGAGAGCCTTCCTGGGTCGAGCTCCTGTACCTCATACTCCTCTAGCTTCCTCCCAATTGATGGCACTACCTCAAGGATGTAGGACAGCATGCAAAACAACCTCAGGACGAGAGCCCCAAGCCCTGTGGACTTTATACCTAAGTCACCAAAATATCTGGCCCCCAGAAGCAGCCCAGTCAGACACATCAAACCTGTCAGGCACCACCTGTGACTGCTCTGGAGACTTTGTGTTCTAGATCCTCTGTACTGCCTGAAATCAGGCAGAGCCTGGCTGCAAGAGGACCTGAGTAATCATTCATCTCCATCAAAAAGCAGCCTTAGGAAGGTTGGATGGAGACGCTGGCAAGGATGCTGTCATGCAGGGTGTCATGCGGGGTCTCAGCTCCCGCTCCCCACATAAGAACGCAAAACATGGCGAGGCCAAAAAGGAACACCCACGGAGCCATAGATAGGGGAGTCATACCACTATAGTCTCACTGGCGGCTGGGCTAGAGAGACAGGAGGCAGGAGCCACACTATCCAAAACCCGCCGCCCATGTGTCTCTGCCAACCAACCTCACTTGCTAACTGCAATCCGCCTCTCTGCAATCCGTAATCCACACTTCGCCACGCCATGCCAGGCCAGGACGCCACACCACCATGCCACACACTTTGCTAGCTTAGCCACGGCTGGTATATTAGTAGCTAACAGCTAACCGGTAACAGCCGATGGCCAACTAGTCACAGCTGATGACCATCTACTACCTGAGCCAGCACCTTTCTATGTGAGGCCGAGAGCCTGGAAATTGCTTTCTGGGGCTCTGTCCCCACAGATGCTAAAGAGAAAGGTGAGGATTAGGGAGAAGGCTGCGCGGAAGTGAGATGCCTTACTGGTTAACTACACTTCTATCAAGATCAACGATGGTTGCCTGTTGAGGAAGGAAGGAAAATGACTAAACTGTTTGCTACTTCAGGAAGGACAGCATCAGCTTTGTGATTGGAGGATGTATGTCTGTGGGTGTCTTCTGGCTGGGGAGACTATTGCTTCTTGATAATTTGACTATGTTGGTCATCATGGGGACAGAACCAGAGCAGCACCCAGAAAGAAGCAGGGGCAGCATGAGTCTCCAGCATCAAGGAGCCTGAATGGGAATAACCATCACCTGGACAACATTGGATGCTGAGGCAGCCTCCACCTCCACCTCATCCTTGCACTCTGAGCATGTGAGGTATCTTGTGTGGCTATCACTCAGTCTGACTTCTTTCTTCCCTGCATATTCTTACAATACACTGGAGATCAGTGGGGGTTGAGTTGACTCCGCCACGGGAATCAGTTTGGTCCTAGGAGAAGCCTATTTTTACCCATAGCTCCTCTGTAGGTCTTGATTTATGTAAATACTGCATAGATGAAGAATTAGAAGAGAAGCTGCTTGCTCACATACTCCTCCCTGGTAGCAGGATTTTCTGTGCTTCAACAGCCCCACCAGTTGGAGGCTATGAGGGGATAGCACATGCCAAGGCCCTATGGCAGTTGGCAGCATATCTGGTGTGGCCAGAATTCAGAGGATGAGAGGGTTTGTGTTATTTGCTAAGACTGGAGAGGTCAATGGAAACAGACTCCCCAGGACTTCAGAGCCAAATAAAGGAATTTGGTATATCCTCAGAGCAATGGGAAACCACAAAAGAACTTAAGGCAGAAAGATGACATCAGATTTTTTTTTAAAAAAGTATAGGTACGGTTGCTCTGTAGAAAAAGCACTGGAGATAAGGAGACCAGGAAGAGGTGAGAGATGAAGGTGGCCTGCACTGGGGAAGAGGCAGTGGGAACAGAGTGAGGACAAACCTGGGAGATGTTTGAAGGCCGAACGAGCAGGATATGGAGAGGCCCTGAAAGTGGAGGGCTGGCCAGGGGGGAGGAGGCATCACACATGACATTCAGGTCAGCTCTGGAGCCAGCCCTGGGCTTCCCAGCCACTTCTGCCCACTGCCAGCACCTGGATAACTTTTGGCATAGCTTCTACCCCCAAATTGTCCCTGGGTCCTAGTCTGTTCACTCATACTGCAGGCTCCTAGAGGAAAGGTTTAACTAGGGGGTGCTTGTTTCCTCCTGTACAGGGCAGGGCACAGAGATGGCGTCAGGTGAGGTTACGGGGAGGATATGCAACCCTGTTGGCTAAAATCTGCTGGCTACTTGGGTGTGAGTACTCACATGCCCCTGAGTGTCTAAGAATCTGGGTGTGTCTGTTTTTCTGTGACTGCTTTGTATGGTAACCTCAAGGCCATGGCCAGCAGTGCTGGCCTGTTTAAGGACTGAAGTTGAATGTTATAGAAAATTTACTGCATGGCTAATTGTAATGCAGGGTCTCAGTTCCCGCTCCCCGCATAAGAACGCAGGACATGGTGAGGCCAAAAAGGAACACCCACGGAGCCATGGATAGGGGAGTCATACCACTATATTCTAGATGGCAGATGGTTGAGACACAAAAGCAAACATCCACCAGTACCTCAATGAGGGGTCTTCTTGCACCCCCATCTCGTTGGTGGTGTTAAGATCCGGAATTGTCCCCCTCAGACAGACAGAGAACCCGCACAATAATGCAAGTCACACAGCGAAGTTTATTACCAGCCGGCTGGGGTCCCCGTCTCTGCCCGACGCAGCGGGTTTTTAACAAGGACCCCAAACACTTAAAGCCAAGGGGTTATATAGCATTTTCAAGGCCTTCCATAGCTTCTGAGAGTACAAGATAAACTTACAGGAGTTACATAGTTTCAAAGAGTATAAGATTTACTACAGGACAAGGAGACCAGGAGTATAAGATAAGCTACAGGACTTGCATAGCTTCAAAGAGTATAAGATTTACTGCAGGACAAGGAGACCAGGAGTATAAGATAAGCTACAGGACTTGCATAGCTTCAAAGAGTATAAGATTTACTGCAGGACAAGGAGACCAGGAGTATAAGATAAGCTACAGGACTTCTAGTCGCCATGCTGCAACTGCCCACATCCTGGAATTTTATAATTATGTTGTTTCAGGCTAGGGGCTGTTAACCCTGACCTGAAGATAGCAGTTCTCATGCTAACAGTCTCTTACATGCTAACAGTCTCTTACATTTCCCCCCTGTGTGTTGTTCATAATGAGGAATCTTGCTCATGTACGGGCCAGCCGTAGAGGTCCTCACGGGTGGGCACTGTCTCATACTGTTGTCTTAGGACCATGAGCTAGACAGTATTAACACGATCTTTTACAAAATTAATAAGCTTGTTTAATATGCAAGGGCCCAAGGTTAGAATAAGCACAAGCAAGATAATTGGGCCCACTAAGGTAGATACTAAGGTGGTGAGCCAAGGAGATCTGTTAAACCAAGCCTCAAACCAGTTCTCCTGAGCTTCCCTTTCCCGTTTTCTCTTAGCTAACCCTTCTCTCACCTTTGCCATGGATTCTTTTACCACACCAGTATGGTCAGCATAAAAACAACATTCCTCCCCCAGCGCGGCACACAGTCCCCCTTGTTGGAGGAACAACAAATCAAGTCCTCTTCTATTCTGGAGTACTACCTCGGATAGAGAGGTGAGCGACTTCTCTAAATGACTAATCGAGGTTTCCAACCTTTCTATGTCCTCATCTATGGCCGCCCTTAGGGAGGTCATTCCTGATTGTTGAGTAGCCAGGGAAGCTATGCCGGTCCCAGCTCCAGCTATTCCCAAACTGAACAGGGTGGCAATGGTTAGTGCGGTGATGGGCTCTCTTTTACTTCTCATACTTGTGTCACTATCCCAATGCGAATACATACTCTCCTCAGGGTGATAGAGGATGCGGGGCAGCACTGTTACTAGGACACAGAATTCATTGGCGGCATTAAAGACCGAGGTAGATAAGCACGGGGTGAGGCCAGTCTTTGAACATATCCACCATCCATCAGTTCTGGGGATTAACCACTTAGTGTCACTTTTCCAACTAGGGGAGCTGTCTATGGAGGCACATAAACTTTGTTTAGCCTGGGGCACCTTCCCTAGACAGGTCCCATTGCCGCTCACTAGTTGCATGGTTAAGCCAATTTTACGATTTCCCCATGAACACTGAGAAGGGTTCTTACCGTTAGAGGCGTTGTAAGTGGCATTAAGTCCTATTGCCTCATAGAACGGGGGCTTTATATCATAGCACAGCCAACAGGAGGTTGTGAGGTTAGGACTGGTGGCATTAAGGGTCTCGTATACAGTGCGCACCAGTTTCCGCAATGAGTCTTTGGTTGGCTGCGTAGCAGGCGTCAAAGGAGTTACAGAGGTCTTTGGCTGGGTTCCCGCAGTCCCTCATGCGGTGTTTTTATCCCTTGATATACCTGGGTTCTTGGTAGGGACGAGAGGGGCCAGCACCTTATTTGGACCCACCTGAGTGCTGATCATTTCCACCGATAGTCGAATAGTTAGGAGACCGCCGGGGTGGGGACCTATCCATGCCCAACGGCCTATATCTAATTGGAACCCCCAAGTTAATCCTGATAACCAACCACGCTCTCTTCGCGCCACGTCTTGGTTAAACTGGACACGTACCTGGGGCACCCTGTTGTGGGGGTCCCTAAAGGAGAATTTAACTAGATCCCTGTTCCCAACGTCCCACTGTCGGGGCCCGTCATAGGAGGTGACACAACTCCAACTACCACAATAGTAGCGGTCTGGGCCGCCACAGGTTTTCCAATTGTTTCTTAGGTTCCCTGGGCAGGCCCAAAACCCTTGTGCACTATGTCCTTGAGAGGTGTCAATTACAGCCCGCTTGGACCTGACTGAGTAGTCATACTGCCGTCCACGTTTAGTGCCGAAAATGTCACGCAGGTCGAAAAACAAGTCTGGCCACCACGTATTGATGGGGGCAGTATGTGTGGTGCTATTAAGGGTTGTTTGGGTCTGTCCATCTGTTAGGGTCCATGTTAGCTTATGGGGTTGGTGTGGGTTGATCCCCGCGTGGCTCTTCTCCCAGATGTTGAGCAGAGTTAGGGCTAGCAGCCATTCCATCGTTAGCTGAGGCAGGGGGCTTGACGCTTCCCCGAGGTCGGGAGAGCTGCAGCTTCAGAGGGTTATCAGGGTGTCGCCGTACGATCCACTCCTTAGCTTGCGTCTTCTCCAGCTGGCTGGCTCGGCGCACGTGAGAGTGATGGACCCAAGGCCCAATGCCGTCAACCTTTAAGGCAGTGGGGGTAACCAGAATAACCACATAAGGACCTTTCCATCTTTCCTCCAGTGTCCGGGACCTGTGTCTCCTTACCCATACCCAATCCCCTGGAACGATGCCATGTTCCGGGTTCGGGGCGTCCTTAATTTCATACAGGGAACTCACTAGGGGCCATATCTCATGTTGGACCCCTTGTAGGGCCTTTAAACTGGCCAGATAACTTGGGGCCACATTGGGGTCATGATCTGGTAGAGTACGAACAATAATGGGGGGTGGTGCCCCATACAGAATTTCGAAAGGTGTCAAACCATGTACATATGGTGAGTTCCGGACCCGGAAGATGGCATAGGGTAAGAGGGTCACCCAGTCCCCCCTGTTTGTACAATTTCTTCCTAATATCTGGGGCAGCCTGGTTTATAAAGGACATAATTACAGCCGACTGGTTTTCCTCTGCCAGGGGGTCCAACGGGGTGTACTGTCTGTAAGCATCATAGAGGCGTTCTAAAAACACGGCCGGGCTTTCATTATCCCCTTGCATTATAGCTTTTACCTTGGCCAAATTGGTGGGGCGGCGTGCCGCCGCTCGGAGACCTGCCATAAGAGTCTGGCGGTAGACTCGGAGACGCTCCCTACCTTCTGCGTTCCCAAAGTCCCAATCCGGTCTATTCAGGGGAAAGCGCTCGTCTATCAGGTTCGGCAAGGTCGTCGGTCTTCCGTTGTCGCCGGGGACATTTTTTCTGGCCTCGGTGAGGATTCGCTCGCGCTCCTCGGTGGTGAATAAGGTCTTAAGAAGCTGCTGGCAATCATCCCAAGTGGGACTGTGTGTGTGCATGACAGACTCGAACAGGTCAGTTAGGCCTTTCGGGTCCTCAGAAAAAGGAGGGTTTTGAGCCTTCCAGTTGTACAGATCACTGCTAGAAAAAGGCCAGTACTGGTATGCTCGCTCCCCATCTGGACCAGTTCCTCCTAGTGCTCGCACGGGGAGAATCGGCGCCCCAGCAGAGGTGGAGGAGGACGGTTCCTCCTCTGGGGTCTCTTCCCGGCGTCTGCGAGGCCTCAATCCCCTCGCCGGCCCTTGAGCTGGGGCAGGGGAACCCGGGGGGAGGGGGAGCCATTGGGGAGGCGGTAGAGTGAGGCAGCTCGGAAGGAGCGGCAGCCTCAGGCGGGAGCGGCGCCATCGGGCTGGGCGCGCGCCGCGGCTGGAGCGGCGCCACCGGAGCGTAAGGAGGGGGGGTCTCTTCCAGATCTAGGTCTATCAGGGAGGGGTATATGTCTGACCCCTCCTGAAGGATGGGTCCCTGGGTCGGCTTCTCCGGGGGTTTTGGGCCGGCCGTGGGCACTGCCGACTGGCGGGAGGGTCCCGAAACGGTCAGGACTTTAAGGGGGAGGGGGGATCTTCTGGCTTGTCGGGGATAAAGGGCTTAAGCCAGGAGGGAGGACTCTCTACTAAGGCTTGCCACATCAAAATATAGGGATATTGGTCCGGATGGCGCCGATTAATAATATCTCGGACCTTCTTAATAATGTCTAGGGAAAAAGTTCCCTGGGGGGGCCAGCCCACATTAAAAGTAGGCCATTCTGCAGAGCAGAATGTATCAAACTTACCTTTCTTCACTTCCACACCATGATTACGAGCCTTGGCGCGGATTTCAGGAAAGTGGTTCAGGAGCAGGGTCTTAGGTGTTACCTGAACCTGTCCCATAATTGTCACAAAGAGAAACCAAGAAAAGGCAAAAGAAAGGACAAAAGACACAGTGCCAGCAAATACACAACTTCGCACAGGACTCTTCAACACCCACCGGCCGGTCAACCACACCACATCCACAGGCGCCGTTTCAATCACACCAGTCTCACCACGCTCAAGATCCTTACCTAGGGCCCGTCCAAACGGCGTCCACTGTGGACGTCGCTGGGCCACCTTCTCGTCGGGGACGTCTCCCACGACTTCAAGTAACGAAGCCTCCAGGGTCGTAACCCGCACTTTCCTTCCCGTGAGAATTCTCAACTGGGACCGGGCAGAGACCTGTTTCAGTCTCTCCGGTCGAGGACCTGTTTCAGTCCTCCCCTGTTTGGGACCGGGCAGAGACCTGTTTCAGTCTCTCCGGTCGAGGACCTGTTTCAGTCCTCCCCTGTTTGGGACCGGGCAGAGACCTGTTTCAGTCTCTCCGGTCGAGGACCTGTTTCAGTCCTCCCCTATTGGAGGTGGCCAAACCTCCTTCCGCGGTTCCCTATGTAAACCTCGGTATCGGGAGTTGTCTGTTCCCCTGAGGGGGGGCGTCCCGGACGAGCCCCCAAATGTTAAGATCCGGAATTGTCCCCCTCAGACAGACAGAGAACCCGCACAATAATGCAAGTCACACAGCGAGGTTTATTACCAGCCGGCTGGGGTCCCCGTCTCTGCCCGACGCAGCGGGTTTTTAACAAGGACCCCAAACACTTAAAGCCAAGGGGTTATATAGCATTTTCAAGGCCTTCCATAGCTTCTGAGAGTACAAGATAAACTTACAGGAGTTACATAGTTTCAAAGAGTATAAGATTTACTACAGGACAAGGAGACCAGGAGTATAAGATAAGCTACAGGACTTGCATAGCTTCAAAGAGTATAAGATTTACTGCAGGACAAGGAGACCAGGAGTATAAGATAAGCTACAGGACTTGCATAGCTTCAAAGAGTATAAGATTTACTGCAGGACAAGGAGACCAGGAGTATAAGATAAGCTACAGGACTTCTAGTCGCCATGCTGCAACTGCCCACATCCTGGAATTTTATAATTATGTTGTTTCAGGCTAGGGGCTGTTAACCCTGACCTGAAGATAGCAGTTCTCATGCTAACAGTCTCTTACATGCTAACAGTCTCTTACAGTGGCCAGGCAAGACACAGGAAGTAGGAACAACACAATCGGCTTGCTAACCGCACTTGCTAGCCACAATCCGCCATCCGCTTCTCTGCCACCCAAGCAACCAACCCCCTTGCCAGCGTAGCCACAGCAGTTATATTAGTGGCTAATGGCTACCCGGCAACAGCTGATGGCCACCCAGCCACAGTAGATGGCCATCTAATAATCGAGCCAGCACCTTTCCACGTGAGGCCGAGAGCCTGGAAACTGCTCTCCTGGCTCTGTCCCCACATGGGGCCTGGAGGAAAACTAAAAAAAAAAAAAAAACCTCAAAAAGCTAAATTCTCCCTTCTCATTCCTCTGTCAGCAGTTGCTATTTATTTGTTGGATTTCCTGCCCTTCTCTTCCTCATTTTTTATAGCCCCCACTTCCTTATGGGATTATTAAGAGTGGAAGAGACAAGATATTTATCCCCCAAATGCACATTTTTGGTTTGGAGAACAGCAGATCCAAGAGTTTCTCCTCCCTCTTCCCACTCAGCTGCAAAAATGGGTGTGGGGGCTGCTGACCAGCAGTAGGGGACAGTGGCAGGAAGGGAGCGAGGTCTGAGTCTGTGCATACAAGACACTCAGGGCAGGGACACACCTGCTGTTCTCTGAAGCAGGGCTCTGGAGGACTCACGCTTTGTAGTGGGGCTGCCTAGATAACGCTCCAGCTACAGGAGGCAGGGAGCAGACCCACCTCCAGTACAGCGCCTCTGGTTGGCCCTTCCTCCTGGTCAGCAGGCACTGGGCAACCGCAAGTGCACAATCCCTCAAATATACCAAAGCTAGGAACCCTTCCACTCCTGGATAGCCTAGGACCTCTAGTCCTTCTGGAAGAGTTTTTTTGCTCATTTTATTTTGGGGGAGGTTTCTAGGGTCTCCAGTCCTCAGAATTAGGTCAGTACACTGGTCACGCCTATCACCTGGAAAAGGTTCCAAAGGTGGAGGAGCTCCAGTGGGTACCAATGTTCAAAGGAGAACATTGAGCGGCTGGAAATGAGGAGTCTGGGCAGAGACCCAGAAGCCTCTCAGCTTGTGATAAGGCACATCCCCCAAGTGCGCATGTGTGGGTGTGGGTGTGTGGGTGGGGGTTCTTAAGGGAGGCAACTAGGCTGAAGGCCTGAGGCTGGAATAGGGTGGGGCTGCTGAGCACAGACAGAACTTAGCCCTTGAGGTTTCTGGGAAAGCTATAGGCAGAAGAGCCACAAGATAAGGCGGGTGTAACCACAAAACCAGGTGCCAGCCTGTTTCTTAGGATCCATACTTCTGACCTCAACAAGGCCGAGGCTTCCACACTGAGGTAGGAGGGATACTGGCCAGCAGGTCAGTCAGCATCTCTGAGAGAAATGTCGCTGGGATTGGGGGCTCTGCTGCCCTAGACATGCCTCATTTCCTTCCACTCAAATAGACTAGTATCTGGGTTCCTACTCTGTTGAGTAAACATTCCCTGACCCTCCCCAAATAGTTGCTCAGTTGGCATTCCCAAAGCCCCTCCACTCAGGTCCTGGCGAGGTATAGCATCTGAAGATGGAGCTCTTTCCTGAAGCTGACTGGGGAAGATGGGAGAGGGGTGCTCCTGACAGTTCCCAGTTACTCGCTGGAGTCCCCAGGGAATGGACATGCAGACTAGGGAATAAGGTGGGGAGAGAGAAGATCAGGGGCAGAGGGGGGCCCTTTCCTGAAACCAAAGTCCATAAAGTTAACCTCTCATTTCTAGAGACTACCTCTTCCCCCACATCCACGAGCCCCAGCACAGGTAAACTCGGAGCCTAGAGCACTGTGACCACAAAGACGCGTGCATGTGGCCCTAGGGTACCTGGGCCAGACTGCAGGCAATGGGGAGAGTCCACAGAGCCGAGTGCCACTCTCTGGGATAAGCACTCCAGGTTCTCTCACAGAGAGCAAGGCTAGGGGCAGGGGGAGAACAACCTGGGTCAGCCCCTCGGAGCAGTGGGTGTGCAGAGAAGGTCAGGAGCGGGGGAAGCCTGAGATGGGAGGCCAGTGGGCGCATGCTGTGGAGACCAGCGCGGGGGGGCGCCCCCGAAGCTGCGAGCGGGAGGCCGTGCCGCCCCCTGGCGGCCGCATTGCGCGGCGTCGCAGCTCCTTGTTCACCTGTCGCAAGGTCCTGAGACTCCATTTCCTTCTCGCGAGGCCCCGCAGCCAAGTCTCCTGAATCGACGGTTGGGACCCCATCGTCGCCCTCTGCCCTTTGCCCGACCCTCTCAGGCTCTCGAGATCCTGCCCGCCTGTCCGGCCCTGCGCAGCATGCAGCCCATGGGCCTCCAGGGTCTCAGCGCGCTCTGCTGGAGGCCTCTGGTACATCTACTCCTCCTGCTGACGTTGCTGTCACGGCCGATAACCCGTGCCCAGACCATACCCGGCGCCCCCAGCACCCCAAGTCTGCGGGAGCTTGCACAGGCCCTGATGCGGGCCTTCCCGCTAGTGGATGGGTTAGTAGGTGCTGAGGGGTGAGGGCAGTGGGGGCGGAGCTCACCCCTGGGCTGGGGAGCGGGTTCTGAGAATGCAGGACTAATGAAGGAGGTTCCTTCACACCACCCCTGATGTCCTTTCCCATCATATATGGGTACCTTTCCCCTCCAATTTCATCCCCTCCTTGATGGGAACAGGCCCTAGCCCAGGCCTAGAGGGTCCTAGTATAGTCTGACAGTGTGGGGTGGGGGACTCCTGGGGCTGGCCCAGGACTGGCAACATGTCCTGCCTGATCCAGGCTTAAAGGAGTCCACCCATTTGCGCCGACCTAACCCTGCCTTGACCTTCCAGTCATAATGACATGCCCCTGGTCCTGAGGCAGTTTTACCGGAACCAGCTACAGGATGTGAATCTGCGCAATTTCAGCGACGGCCAGACCAGCCTGGACAGGCTTAGAGACGGTCTCGTAGGTGCCCAGGTATCAGAGGGATACACAAAGTGCCACTCGCTGCTGGGGAATGTCGAGACATATGGGGGCTCTAGAGACCACAAGTTAGTCACATGGGAACTCTTACCCTCGTGACCCAAAAAGTGCCATGACATGTTTACTGGGGGCTGCAGGGGCCACGGTAAGACAGCTTGATGGGCACCCAGATACCACAGAACAAGTAGTGCATTACTTGTGACCTCTGGGCCCACTGTTTGCTGTGTGGGCTGTGGAGACTGCAAGGAGGAGCTTCAAAGCAGCCCCTGCCCAAACCAACCCATGGTCTTCCCTCAGTTCTGGTCAGCCTACGTCCCATGCCAGACCCAGGAACGGGATGCTGTGCGCCTGTCTCTGGAGCAAATTGACCTCATCCACCGTATGTGTGCCTCCTATTCTGAGCTGGAGCTTGTGACCTCAGTTAAAGGTAGGTAGGTTGGTGGGAGGTGTTAGGGATGTGATTGAGGTACCCAAGTTCCTGAAAGTGATCACCTGACCTACTTGCCCCCAGCTCTGAACAGTACCCGGAAGTTGGCTTGCCTCATTGGTGTGGAGGGCGGCCACTCACTGGACAGTAGCCTCTCCGTCTTGCGTACCTTCTATATGCTGGGTGTGCGCTACTTGACCCTCACCCACAACTGCAACACGCCCTGGTGAGCACAGCGCAGATGGTATGGACTCACTGAGGCAGGGATCTGCCCAAGATCACACTGGGGCCCAGACCATGCTTTACCCCTGGGATGTGGCACTGACCCTGGAGTGGGCAGGGGAGCTGGGTTCACAGAGCAAGACTGGATCCCCAGGCACAGCCCAGCTTGGGTTCCTGCTCTTGCTGTAGGGGGTTGGTAGAGTTAGAGGGTTCAGTAGGGCTTCTAGACTCTGTGGCCATATCTTGGCCACCAGTCAGACTGCCTCCTGGCCATCCTGCAGGGCAGAAAGCTCAGCTAAGGATATTCACACCTTCTACAACAATGTCAGTGGGCTGACCAGCTTTGGTGAGGTGAGGACCCTGATTCCATTACCCTGCCCCACATTTATGTATACCCCCCACCTGTTCCCTACAAATAAATGCAAATACACGTGCACCCTGATGCCCTCTCCCCAACCTGTCCCTACAGAAGGTGGTGGTGGAAATGAACCGCCTGGGAATGATGGTAGACTTGTCCCATGTCTCAGACACTGTGGCACGGCAGGCCCTGGAAGTGTCAAAGGCACCTGTGATCTTCTCTCACTCAGCTGCCCGGGGGGTGTGCAACAATGCACGGAATGTTCCTGATGACATCCTGCAACTTCTGGTAAGAGACTGCCCTGGCCCTCGAACCTAAAGCAAGAGGTTTGAACCAGGAGCCCTTGACCCTGAGCCCCAATTCCCTCAAATTTCTCAAACCCCAGGCTGAACATTTCCCCCCACCCTAAAACCCACAGCCCCTGAACCCTGAACTCAAGGTGGCGTTCTAGATGGTAAACACTCCTCTAAACCCTCAAACCCAGGGCCAAGACACCACCCAAACCAGGGCTGAGTCTCCTCCATTCATACAATCCAGAGAGGGGAAGTCTGTGACCTCAAAGCCAGGGCTGAACACCTTCCTCACAGGGGTCCAGCAGGTTAACAGGCAGGTGGGGAGGTGGGCAAGCTGAGTGTCCATTTGTCCACCCCTGCAGAAGAAGAATGGAGGCATCGTGATGGTGTCCTTGTCTGTGGGGGTGATGGAGTGCAACCTGTTAGCCAATGTGTCCACTGTGGCAGGTAAGGCCCAGCCTGGGCTGTCTGAACAGTTCTGATTTGGACCTGAGTCTTTGGGATGAGGGGGATGGACCTCAGAACAGCCCCAGGAATTTGACCCACCCTTTGGCAGTAGGCAAAGCTCCCCCAAACCCAAAAATGAACAGTACACAGCACTTTGGTGCCACATGGAACTGGACCCACAGAGTGGGAGTGCAATACTGATGGGTATAAGAGAGGCAGTCAGACATAAAGCCTGGCTGCTGACCATCTGGCCTCTGCAGGAGCTCCCAAAGCACCCTCCCTCTGCCTCTGGCCAAGGACCTGGGCAGCCCCTTAGGTCTCTGGGGGTTTTTGTCAGTTGTATTCTTTGTCTCTCTCTCATCTTCCACACACATGGAAAGAAGTTCTGGCAGGTTCGCAGGGAGACTTGAGGCAGGGAGAATCCTAATGTGAAATCGCCCAAACTTGTGGCTCTGGGGTCCATTTCAAATCTGAAGTCCAGTCTAGAGCCAGCAGGAATCACTTCAGGTCAAACTTCAGAGCCCTCGAGTTGGCACACTGGGTGCCGGGCCTTGAAGGAATTGGCCTATATGGCCTACAGACTGTGCATGCAGGGGAAAGGGAATGAACAGATTCCCCCACCCCTATCCCTGCTCTGGAAGCCCCACACTGCTCACTCTCCATCCCCCAGATCACTTTGACCACATCAAGGCTGTCATTGGATCCAAATTCATCGGGATTGGCGGAGATTATGATGGGACCAGCCGGTGAGTGCTTCCCTGCGGCTTGTCTGGGGCTAGCTGTGCAGCAGCGGGGCCTTCGCCATCACCATCACCATGCCCACCACAGCATGGTCTTCATGGTCTTTAGGCCGTGAGCACAGTTCTGCTGGCCCACCTGGCATGTCCCCTCACCCAGGGTCTCTTTCCAGGGCTGTTCTGTCTATCCATGGCCCATTGCTTCCACTCTGGGTCATCATATTTGGCTAAGCCACCAGAGTTCATCTGCCCAGCACGTGCACCCACTCCCAGTGCCACAGACCCACTGCCTCTGAGCAGACTCTTAACATGGTCTGGTATGGGCTGACCATCTTCTCTGCTTGCAGCTGGGTCTGTGCATGCAGGGGTTCAACCCAGTTCTTAAAAAGCTTTTCTTTTTTTTATGTATGGAGGGAAATTTTGCATTCAGTGAAAGGCATAGATCTTAATAGTAGAGTTCAAATGAGTTTTGATGAATATTCAAGGAGGTTTCGGGGTCTCCTGAAGGACGAAGAGTGGGGGTGAATCATTTACTCTCTCCAAGTCTCCATTTCCCATATCTGACCAGGGTTGGGGTTCAGTGGACACATATCGCTGTGGTTCTGAGTCAGGAGCAGGGAACTGTTCTGGGGCCCAACAGCTGGTTGCCTGGTTGCCATACAGATTCCCGCAGGGGCTGGAAGACGTGTCCACATACCCGGTCCTGATAGAGGAGTTGCTGAATCGTCGCTGGAGTGAGGAAGAGCTCCAGGGAGTCCTTCGCGGAAATCTGCTGCGGGTCTTCAGACAGGTTGAACAGGTATGCTGGGCGGGGCAAGAGTACTCAGGAGTCTGAGCAGGTGTGTTGGGGGAAGCTGTGGGGGCTGCTAACCATCAACTGCTGCCTCCAGGTACGGGAAGAAAACAAGGGGCAAAGGCCCTTGGAGGACGAGTTCCCGGATGAGCAGCTGCGTAGCTCTTGCCGCTCTGTCCTGCCGCCGCTGCATCAGAGACAGAATGTGGCTCCAGACCAGACACTAACTGAGACTCCAATGCATTGGACACCCAAGTCATCACTTAAGGTGTCATTCTCAAAATCCTCCTCCCACATAGCCCCAGGCTTCACAGTTATTGCTGCCTTCCCAGTTCTCCTTCTGTGGCTCTTGTGACCCAGTTAATCCTGCCAGATGTCATTTTGGCAGCTGTGGACATCCCACGAAGTTCCCCTGTTGTGCAGGCACAAACATTTCCTGAAAATAAATATTTTAGACTGGAACTAGGCATGAGTGTCCTTCTCTGCGGGGTGGTCTGGTGGCACAGCCTCCCAGTGCTGGGGGTTGGTGAGGCATCCTGCAGTTCAGCCACTAGTTACTCAAAGACCTGTTGGCAGTGGCCTGAAGAACCTCAGATGATTGGGCTCAGCACTGGAAGAAGACAGTGGGGGGCTCTGGCTGCAAGAAGGTGGACCCTATTCCGGGTTCCCTCTGAGTAGCTCGCCTCAGTCCCCATCCTGACCCCCTGATCACCACCTGGGGATCTTTCAGGGAATTATGGTTCAGATTCCCAAATAGGGAACCCGCTTGGATCAAAAATATCTTTGTTCCTATTTGGACAGAGCTCAGAATGTCAGGCCACATAACTGGCCATGGGCCTCCAATGCTGGACTGCCCTGGATGTGGGCCCACAGGGATTTCCTGAGAGGCACAGGCTACTTAGACAACTACTCCATCTTACCCCCAGGCCATTAATGGTAATAGCAACTGCACTAATAGCCAGAATTAAAAGTTAATAAAGAGTTAATAATGACAGCCAATAAATAACTTGATAATAATAGATAATGGCTAATAAAAATTATAATGCTAATAGTCTGTGCATAGCTCATGACTGAGCAATTTCACCCCAGGTATATATGCAAGAGGAATGCATGCATACAGTCCCCAAGAGGCATATGAAATAATATTTATAGCAGCACTGTTCAGAGTAACTCCAAACTGTGCATTTCAAAGTCAAACTTCAAGGAGCCAAAAAAAAAAAAAGATTATCGTTAAAGGAGTCATATTTAAAAAAATCACGTTAACTTGAGGAACAACAATAAAACTGACAACTAAATTTTCAACAGAAATAATGAAAATCCACACACAGTGGAATATCTTTAACTTGATGAATGAAAATAACTACCAATGTTGAATTTTGTGCACAATGAAAGTATTCTTCAAAAATGAAGGGAAATACATTTTTCAGACTAACAAAAGCAGAGAGAGAAATTGGAAATAATGCAAATCATCTAATGAGAATATCAGTTATTATAGGAAAAGTGCATATTAAACAGAAATTAAGGAGATTATAGGTGCCCTAATTTTACATTTGAAATGGAGGTATGGACATTTAAACAAAATGTCTTCAGATTTTTTTTAACTGGAAAAAAAGTTATGTTCTATGAATACATCTGATTTGGCTAAAGCAGGCACAGATTTGGCTCTTACTCTGAAATTTTAAGTTCTGTAGAAATTCCATCTGAAATTATTTTAAGAAACATGTGTCATGCAGGGTGTCATGCGGGGTCTCTGGTCCCGCTCCCCACATAAGAACGCAGGACATGGTGAGGCCAAAAAGGAACACCCACGGAGCCATAGATAGGGGAGTCACACCACTATAGTCTCGCTGGTGGCTGGGTTAGAGACACAGGAAGCAGGAGCCACTCTAACCTCAACCTGCTGTCCACTTCTCTGCCAACCAACCTCACTTGCTAACTGCAGTCCGCTCTTGCTAGCTCAGCCACCATCTTCTTGCTAGCCCTCATTTTTCTTGCTAGCGTAGCCACAGCAGTTATATTAATGACCAATGGCTCACTGGTTACAGCTGGCGGCCAACTAGCCACAGCTGATGGCCATCCAATCACAGTTGATGGCCATTTACTACCTGAGCCAGCACCTTTCTATGTGAAGCCGAGAGCCTGGAAACTGCACTCCTGGCTCTGTTCCCACACATGCAATATTGATGTTGGTAATATAAAATCAACATCCTGTTTGGATTTTCTTAAATTGATTCACAAATTTTGTTTAGTGGAATTTTATCCAAATTTGGAATTAGCCTTGAAAAAAATTTTAACCAGTCACAGTAGCATCTCGTAAAAGAAGGTTCAATGAGCTGCAGTTATTTAAAAATTATTTGATCAACAGAAATTGTCAAATAGGCAATCTCTCAACAGAAAATGAGCTAAGCAACGAAGTAGGTTTTGAAAATATTATTCCTGAGTTTGCTTCCGTTAAAGCCAGGAAAGTAAAATTATAATTCTAATTTGGATATAAAGTTATGGAAACATAAAATAATGTTGTGAATTTTAGTACACCTACTTTTCAGTCCTTTATTATTTTTTAACTATTTTAATGTTCTGGAAAGGTTAACCATTGAAAAATACATTTAAAAAGAAAAAAATACATTAAAATGTACATCAGAGCACACATTTTTCTTCTTGCCTCAGGCTCCAAGTTGGTTGGGTTCTGTACTCTTATTCAGAAAATCGTAATAGTGCTTTCTATTCATTTCACCTGTTCTCTCTTTTCTTGATTCCTTTTGGATCAATTGAGTAGCACTCTGAGATCACTTTAATCCTATTTCAGATCCTTCCAAGCTGAGCTGACCCAACTCAGGGTCCATTTAGAAAAAAATGGGAAGAGGTTGGAGTTAGAAGATAGAAACTTAGAGGAGGGCCCTTTATTGTTGGGGCTCAGACTTCTGAGATGAGGCTTTACTCAGCTGGTGCAGGTGTTCGAAATGGGCACAGCAAAGCTGCTCTGTGACAGCCAGAAGTTGGAGGCTACAGCCAACTGCCACAGCGGGAGCAGCACTGACGGGAACAGGAAAAACATTTTTCTCCTTCTGCTTTTCAGTTTCCTTTGAGCCCCAGAGCAGAGAATAGAAGGCTGGATCTGGAGTTGAGAGACAATTGCTTAATAACCGGGATTGCTGCAGGCCTGATTCACTCTTTCTCCTAGGGTGTATTCTTTTGTGTTCCAATTCAAAACTAAGTGTCCATCAGGGTTGTCTTTACCTTGGTGGACCCTGGACTCTAATCTCTCTCCTGAGCCCCACAACGCCCCTCCTGGTGGAAGAAACATCCCAAAGGTGGGGTCCATCTCTGGATCCTGGATCTTGGATCCACTCTCCCTGGATCCTGGACAAGTGATTTTTCAGTGTCTCGTTAACTCCCTGATGACTTTGAGAAGACCCTTTTTATTTTGCCCAAGTTTCTGTTGTCAAGAGGAGTGTAACTTTGATTTAATTAATCAACCAAAACCAGACATTTGAAAATTTTTTTTTTTAACTGGGGAATATTGGGGAATAGTGTGTTTTTCCAGGACCCATCAGCTTCAAGTTAAGTCGTTGTTTTCAGTCTAGTTGTGGAGGGTGCAGCTCACTGGCCCATGTGAGACTCGAACCGGCGACCTTGGTGTTATGAGCACCGTGCTCTTAACCATTGAGCCAACCAGTGCCCCATTTGAAAACTTTTATGTATTAATTTGACAACATTTTTAAAGTTTACTATAAACATTATGCCCTCTCCTTTCTCCTAAGACTAATATACGAAACAGCTGTATGTGTAATGCTTTGCACTTTTGATAAACTAGCAGCAAAGTTTATTTGCTGTGTTGTTTAATGTTACTTAAATGAAGACCTCCATGGTAGGTCTGCTAAAGTATATGAGAGACCAGAATAAATACATTCTTACTCTCTCTCTCTCTCTCTCTCTCTCTCTCTCCCCCCCCCAGCCCCTTCCTATGAGAGCCAAAGTTGTTGGAGGTAACTGGGTCAAACTTGATCCTTAATACCAAGGCATGAGGAGGGGGCAGCGATGGATGGGGGCAATAGTCTCCAGAGGCCAAGGCCCCTCTCCTGGCACCCAGAGGGAAGGCCCACTTATCAGGGAGCCCAGGTGTCATGCTGGGTGTCATGTGGGGTCTCTGGTCCCACTCCCCACATAAGAACGCAGGACATGGTGAGGCCAAAAAGGAACACCCACGGAGCCATAGATAGGGGAGTCATACCGCTATAGTCTCGCTGGTAGTTGGGTTGGAGACACAGGAAGCAGGAGCCACACAATCCGCAACGTGCCGTCCACTTCTGTCTGGAATCCAACCTCACTTGCTAGCTGCAATCCGCTGTGCTAACTGTAGTCCGCTCTTGCTAGCTCAGCCACCATCTTCTTGCTAGCCCCCATTTTTCTGCTAGCATAGCCACGCCAGTTACATTAGTGGCCAATGGCTCACTGGTTACAGCTGCCGGCCAACTAGCCACAGCTGATGGCCATCCAATCACAGTTGATGGCCATTTACTACCTGAGCCAGCACCTTTCCACGTGAGGCCAAGAGCCTGGAAACTGCACTCCTGGCTCTGTCCCCACACTGCTCCAGGTGAAGTCATGTATCACACCAAGCCCCTCCATGTTCTTAGCACCAAGGGGTCTAAACTGACCTTGTACCCCTTCTCTATGCCTTCCAGGATCTTCCAGCTCCTCTCCCACAGCACAGTCATCCTGCCCAAACCAAACCTTTGCCTGGGCTACTGGCCAACCCGATCTAGGCTCCATCCTTTTAAGGCTCAGCCAGTGCTCTGGTGCCTCCACTAACCTCTTACCACCACTCTGGCCAGCTTGCACCAGCACTGCCCACAACACAGATTCCCTCAATAGTACAGAAAAAGATAGTAATAAATTGACTGGGGAGTAGGTAACCCCCTTCCTAAGAAGGCTATTATTAACTAATGTTTAGTATATATACTTCTCTAGAGTCTCTTTTGTGCATATAAGATATGATAAAAAAATACGGTGAATGTTTAAATTTTAAAAAATTTCTTACAGTAAAAGGCACATTGCCATCAACTCCCCTCAAAATACCCCCCCTCGCTTTGAACACACTTATCCCATCGTTCGTGCCACTTTCTGAAGCAGTTCTGGAAGTCCTCTTTCGTGAGTGTCTTTACGAGTATTTAAGAAATGATATGTGTAGAAAACAGCCTGAGAAATGGGCAAACGGTTTCATCCTCTATCATGAGAATGCTCCGTGTCACACACCGCTTCTGATAGGCAATTTCTGTCAGATAAAAATATTACGGTGTGTCCTCATCCACCTTATTCACCAGATCTGGCACCGTGTGACTTCTGGCTCTTCCCCAAAGTCAAAATGACCATGAAAGGTAAATGTTTTGAATCAATTCAGGACATTGAGGCAGTCACAACAGTGCAACTAAAGACACTCATGAAAGAGGACTTCCAGAACTGCTTCAGAAAGTGACAAGAAAGATGGGATGTGTTTGAAGCAAAGGGTAAGTATTTTGAGGGGGATTAATGGCAATGTGTCTTTTACTGTAATATTTTTTTTATTTAAACATGCACCATATTTTTTATCACACTTCGTATATTAACATATGTGCAGACACAAATTTCAACACTAGATGCTAAAACAAAATGGTTTCCCATAAATATTGTTCTTAAATTCCATTTTTATTACATATATAGGAAACCTTTTTTTCTCTCAGTCAAAACAGACAGATCTAATTCACTCTTCTGAGTTGGGGCTTAGAATTTCACGAAATAGTTGACCTATTGGAGGGTGGGGCACATCCCTGCAACTAAAACTCGACATGGAACTGCAACTAGGGGTGAGATTAGGACTATTCCTGGACCCCTCGCAGTTGCCCCACGGGCCTCCTCCCCTACTCTTTTCTTTCCAGGCAGCCGGAAGAGCAGTAGGTGCAAGGCCGCGATGTGGCGCTAGAGGGCGCTCGCGGAAGAGGCCGGCCTGGCCCATTGGTGTGCACTCCTAGTGGGGGAGGGAGTGCCGTACAGCCCCCTGGCGGCCACGCAGTGCGGCTGCGTTGCGGATCTCCGGGCGTCGGTCTCAGCGTCCTGAATCCCATCTTGACTAGGCCGCGCCGCTGAGTCACCTAAATCGACGGTCGGGACCCCATTCTTTCACTCTGCCCCTCGTCCGCACCTCTCAGGCTCTCGAGATCAGCCTCTGCCCGCTGGCTCTGCGCAGCATGCAGCCCGCAGGCCTTGAGGGTCCCGGCGTGCTCCGCCACCGTAGGCCTCTGTTTCGTCTGCTGCTTCTGCTCTCGCTGCTGCCGTGGCCAGTAACCCGCGCTCAGACCATGCCGGGCGACCCCAGCGCCCCGACAGTACTGGAAACTACCAGTGCCCCGACCACGTCGGGCATCCCTAGTGCCCCGATCACGCCAGGCACCTCCAGCGCGCTAAGTCTGTCGGAGCGGGTGCAGGCCCTGATGCGGAACTTCCCACTTGTGGATGGGTGCGTAGGTTCAGTGTGGGGGTCAGCGGGCGCTGAGCTCACCCCGAGGCGGGGGACAGGGTCCAAAGCATGCAGGGCTAGTCAGGAGGCTCCCTCACACCACCCCTAGATACACTCTCTCCACCATCATCATGGGCCCCCTTACCTCCATTACCCTGTTCCTGGTGGGACCCCCCCCCCAAGGTGATTATCAGGAAATCTACCTATTGTCTGTGTGAGGGGGGGAGGTGGTGTGGGACAGGACAGGCCCAGGCACGTTGACATGTCCTGTCTGAACTTGAGGCTGTGTTCCCACTCTAATCTTGTCTTGACTCCCTCAGCCACAATCACCTGCCCATGCTCCTGAGACAACTGTACCAGAACAGGCTGCAAGATGTGAACCTGCGCAACTTCAGTCGTGGCCAGACCAGCCTGGACAAGCTTAGGGATGGCTTTGTGGGTGCCCAGGTACCACATGGACATACAGGGTGCCACAGCATGGCTGCTGGGGAATGTGGGGGCCACAGAAACCTGGGTAGGCAGTCCCCTGGGAGAGAAGGTATCATTGGACATGGAATCTGTCATCATTTGGCTGCTGTGGAGTGGGGGGGTGTTGGAGGCCAAGACAGGCCAACCACATGGGTGCCTAGGTTCTGTGGGGACACACAGAAAGTGACACAAAAATCCCTGGTGAGTGTGGGAGGTGCAGGAACCACAAAGGACATGGTGGATTGGCCTTGGGGCATTCACATAGCACATGGACAAACAGCAGGCAATGATGATGTTTCATGAGTCCAGTTTGGCTGCTGGCAACAAGCTGAATAGTCATCATGGCCATTGACCCAAATGAGTACCTTCGGGGCTGAGGATGAGTGGCAGGCCAAGGGCTTTGGTGACCACCCTATCTCATTCTGGACACCCGGGTCTACCCCTAGTTTTGGTCAGCCTACACCCCATGCCAGAGCCAGGACCAGGATGCCGTGCGCCTCACACTGGAGCAGATTGACCTCATTCATCGGATGTGTGCCTCCTACTCTGAACTGGAACTTGTGACCTCAGCCAAAGGTGGGCTGGCGAATGGGGGGATAGTCAGGAGCTCACTCTGGTGGTTCTGGCCATGGGCCCTGATCACTTGATTATCCACCCTCTTCTAGGTCTGAACAGCACTCAAAAGCTGGCCTGCCTCATTGGTGTGGAAGGTGGTCACTCACTAGACAGCAGCCTCTCTGTGCTGCGCAGTTTCTACCTCCTGGGAGTACGCTACCTGACACTCACCTTCACCTGCAGCACGCCCTGGTGAGCATAGTGCCTGATCAGGGTAGAATGGTAGATGGCATGGTGGGAAAACTTCCAGAGAGCTGAGGACAGAGGGGTCCGTAGAGGGAGGCTGGACTGCCAGCAGGTCCTCACACTCCCAGAAAGCAGCTGGCCCAGGTCCTTACCCTGTTCTGGAGGTGGGATGGATGGACAAACAAAGGGATGAAAGAGCCTCCGGGCTTTGATGGCCAAGGTGTGGCCCACTAGACTGCACCTCCCTGGCTGTCCTGCAGGGCAGAGAGTTCCACCAAGTATGAATACCACTTCTACACCAACGTCAGCGGGTTGACAGGCTTTGGTGAGGTGAGGACTCCTGTTCCCTACCCTAACCCACCTGTTCCCTACAGATATGTGCACAACGCATGTGTCCCTGACAACCTCCCCCACCCTCACCCCACCCCCCAAAAAACCCTGTCTCTGTAGAAGGTGGTAGAGGAAATGAACCGCCTGGGCATGATGGTGGACTTGTCCCATGCATCGGATGCCTTGGTACGGCAAGCTCTGAATGTGTCAAGGGCTCCCGTGATCTTCTCCCACTCAGCTGCCAGGGCTGTATGTGACAATGTGCTGAATGTTCCCGATGACATCCTGCAACTTCTGGTGAGCTGCCACCCGAGCCCTCAAACCCAGGGCTAAGCATTCTTCATACAAAGATTCTGGACCCTGAACAAAGCTGCCGGTCCAGGCCTCACTTACCCTGGGACCCAAGGCTGATTAACCCTCCCCCATCTCTGAAACTCAAGGCCAAATCAGTTCCACCCAGGGACCCACAAACCCAGAGAGGTGAAGCATCTTCCAACCTCTGGAGCCAGGACTGAGCACTGTCCTACCAGGGTGCATCCCCATGGCACAGATGGCAGGCCATCAGTCCAGAAGGGCCAAGCTGAGTACCCACTTGTTTATCCCTGTAGAAGCAGAATGGTGGCATTGTGATGGTGACGCTGTCCGTGGGGGTACTGCAGTGCAACCTGTTTGCGAATGTGTCCACCGTGGCAGGTGAGCCCCACTTCGACTCCTTGCGCAGTTCTAGCTTGGGCCAGTGGCTGCCGGTGCCCTAAGGACAGTCTAACACACCTGTTGGGCAAGGGGCAGACCTCCCAACAATCCAAGGGAGCTCTTTACTGCCACCCATCTGGGCCCACAGTCAATTCTGGTGGGTCTGAGGAGGAAACTGCCTCTGCCTTTGAGTCTCACTTTTCCTCCCACATCTCTGTACAGGACAGGCAGAGCCCTGACAAGGCTGTCAAGGAAGTCAGAGGCAGGGTGGTTCCTGGGCAGAAAAAGGTCCAACGGGGCGGCTCTGAGGTCCATTCTGTGTCCAGTATCCAGCCTGGAACCACTTCAGAACTCACAACTGGCCAGAAGCTCTGTGGAGTCAGCTCCACGGCCTGGAGTGCTGTGGGCAGGGGAATTGGCCAGGGCTGAGTTTCCCCAGACCAGGGTAGTGCCAGGGTCTAACTCAGCCCAGTGCTGCCCACCACTTACTACCTCCACCCTCTAGATCATTTTGACCACATCAGGGCAGTCATTGGATCTGAGTTCATCGGGATTGGCGGAAATTATGATGGGTCTGGCCGGTAAGTGTTTCCCTGGGGTTTTTCTTGGACTGGGGTACAGCGGGAGTTCTAGTTCCCCATCCCACGATCCTCTCATGCTTCAAACCTCAACCACAGGGTTTTGTCTTCCAGCCCGCCTGGTATCTTCCCCACTCGCAGTGCCTGTTTCCTTGGCTCTCCCTGTCCCTTCTATAGCCACTGGACACACTGCCACTCTTAAGTCATCACCCTCATTATGCTCCCCTCCCCCAGGGAGAGCTCATATGTCCAGCCTAAGCTCCACTCCCAGCCCAGCAGGTGTGTTGTGGGCTAATCGTCTGCTCTCTGCTCACTGGGCGGATGCTGGAGAAACCCAATCTTCAAAGAGTTTCCAAAGTTGCATTCAGTAGCCTGAAGAACATGGCCTTCAATTTCCCATTTGTGATTAGGGCTGATGGGACAATGGCCTTAGATTAGGATCAGTGCTGAGGTCCCACAGCTGGCTGGCTGGTGGCTACACAGGTTCCCTCAGGAGCTGGAGAATGTATCTACATACCCGGTACTGATAGAAGAGTTGTTGAGGCGTGGCTGGAATGAGGAAGAGCTTCAGGGTGTCCTTCGTGGAAATCTGCTGCGGGTCTTCAGACAAGTGGAACAGGTATTCTGCTGGATTGGGCAAAAGGATGGGTCAGTGGTTTGAGCAGGTGAGGGGTCGCTGGGGGAGCCACTGACTGCTCACTCCCACTCCCAGGTGAGAGACGAAAACAGTGGTCATAGCCCTGTGGAGGATGAATTTCTAGACAGGCAGGCGGGCAGTTCCTGCCACTCCCACCTCGTGTCTCAGCCTCAGAGTGAACACGTGGCCACATACCTGGAGGTGACCAAGTGGCCAACCAATGATGTTCTCCAGAGGACCTCAAAAGCCTCCCCATACCTTGTTCTAGGCCTCATGGCTATTGCCACCTTCCCAATCCTCATCCATTGGCTCTGATGACCTGGCCAGTTCCCCAAAGATCACCTTAACAAAGTCTCATAAAGTCCCCCTCCTGGTCCTCTAGGTACAGCATATGCTAAGAATAAACGTTTTCGGCATGGAATTAGGTGTGAGTGTCCTTCCTTTTTCACATGGGGAGTGGGGGTTGGGGCCCAGTAGGCTTTGGGTGGTGAAGGATCTTGTCTAACTCTAGCAGCTCAAGGTGAGTGCTTCCCATGGGCTTCCAGCTTTGTCTCATCTCAGGAAGGCAGAGACATATTCTCTACTTAAATCTCTATATTCTCTTTAAAAGCCTGAGTCCACAAACACAAAAGAATAGAGTTCAGAGCTGACCCCATCGTGGAGTTTGACAGTGGGTGTGTTCCCAGTCTCTCTCTGGTAGGTTTAAATTTAGCTTTTCAAGAAGCTGATACCATTTATAGAATAAACAGTATCTTGTTTGGTAATATCAAGAGAAAGTTTGTAAAGATTTTAGGTTTCCCAGATAAGGTCCTCTGATTTTTTGTTGTTGTTGTTAAACTGATTGCTTAATAGAAGAGGAAAATCAAGTCTTAAAAAGCAAAAAAAAAAAACCCCAACAATCTTAAAAGAAAAAAAAGGAAATTAGTGCTAACTGCTTGGCTTATTACAGACCCTCCATCTTTGGCGACTTTCCTCTCTCAATCTACAAGGGTGGGCCAGAGCCAAATGTAAGTAAGTACCTTCCGTGGGAACTTGAAATTGGGAGAAGGAGAGACTGTAGTGCCACCTGTGTTATAAATCGTGTCCATATATGGGTGGGTTTATTTTTGAATTCTGTCCCATTTATTTGGGCTAATTGTTTCTTGTACTAACAATACCACAATGTCTTAATTACAGCAACTTTAAAACAAGTCTTGATATCTAGTAGAGTGAGTCTTCCCACAGTAAGAGTATTGTATCAGTCAGTGTTTGATCAGATAAGTAGATCCATTATGAATGACATAAAATGATAAATTTATTATAGTGATTAGACTTTATGCATAGCAGGAACCAAGGGAAAAAATCTATGCAACGCTGTTTGTTACGTGTTCATCTGGGGTTGGGTCTTAAGTCAGTACAGGTATACTGGTCTAGAAGTTAGGAAGGAGAGCTGGATGTGAGATGGAGGAGAACAGGATGAACCCATAAGGACCAACTGGGACAACTGGATATCCATTTGGGGAAAAAAAAATAGGTGGGTACTAGACTAATCAGGGGGATCACTTTGTAAATTATATAAATGGCTAACCACTATACTGTACACCTGAAATGAATATAAAATAATATTGAATGTGAACTGTAATTGAAAAATCTTAAAAGAAGACTATTGACCCCTAGGTCACACCACACAGAAAACAACATAGAAAATTAAATTAAACGGAATATCTTATTGATCCAAATTCAAAAGTCAAAAGAATAAAACTCCTGGGAGGTAGTGTAGGAAAATATATTTGTGACCTCAACATAGGGATAGATGCTGGACATAAAAAGCATTAACAACAAAGGAAAAGATTGACAAATTGGATTACATTAAAATTAATAACATGCTTATCATAAAATACCACTAAAAAGAGTGAAAAAGCAAGCCACAGCACGGGAAAAACTTTTAACGTGCAATTAACACAGGGCTTGTATCCAGAGACAGACAACCTACTATAAAAGTGGGCGAGACATTTGAATAGAAACTTTACAAGACAGGATGTCCAAATGGCCAATAAGAATATGAAAAGGCAGTAAACCTTATTACTCAGTAAGGATATGCAAAATAAAACTCATAATGAAGATAACTAAAATTCAACAGATGAACAATATCCAAAGAGGTGGAGCAACAGGCATTCTCACACCTGGCTGGTAACAGAAAAACTACTTTGGAAAACAGTTTGACATTATTTACTAAAGTTGAAGACAGATATATCCAAGGACTTAGAAATTTTTTCCCTAAAGACCCAGCAGAAATAAATGCCTGCAAGAAGAGATATGACCAACTATTTTCACAGAAGGACTATTTTTAATAATTCCAAACTGAAAATAACCTGACAATAGAGAAATCAATTGTGCTGTATTAACTCCATGGAATAGTACATAGCAATGAAAAAGAACAAACTACGGTTACACACAACTTGCAGGAATCTCACAAAATAATATCAAGTAAAATAAAGCAGACATAAAAGAACACACACAATATTATTCCATTTATAAAAGTACAAAAACAGGCAAAACTAATCACTGCTGTTAAAATCAATTTAGGGTTATCCTCGGGGGAGGTAATGAATAAAAGGAGAGCACGAGGAAGGGCTTCCGGTTGCTGGTAAAGTGGTGTATCTTGATCTGGGTGCATTCATTTTGTGAACGTTCAGCAACTTATCATTCATACACTTATCGTATGTAAAGCTTTCTGTATGAATATTTTTCTTTGATAAAAAGTTTTTTTAAAAAATAACAGAAAAGGCTAAACTTAATATTTAGGGATGCATGCTCTGGTCGTGCCTTTATATAGGAAAACAAGAAAGTGATTATCATCAAACTCAGGTTGTTTTAGGGTGGCAGTTGGATCAGGCATGAAGGAGCTTTTGGGGTTCTGGCAATGTCAATACCTTGACTTGGGTGGTGGTTATTTAGATGTTTACTTTATGATAATACATTGAGCTGTCAAATAGTTTGAATAATCTTCTACCCCCACCATCCTCACACTCCCCACTCCCCAGTTCTGTTCTCCCAGCAACCACTTTAAACACTTTTAACTGTTAGTATTTACTGGCATTTTCCTCTGTATTTCTAAATAATATATATAACTGCCAGCTCTTTAGTCATAAATTTTGGATATTATTTATTGACTCAGAAATTTGAAAATTTAGACTTTCTAGCTATTCCCTTCTCCTTCCACCATCCTCTAAATATTATAATTATTTGGTTAATTATATAATGGGTGTTTTGTTTGTTTTTAAACAGCTTTATGGAGATATAATTCATATACCATACAATTCACCCATTCAAAGTGTATATACAGTTCAATGGTTATTATATATTACATTTTTAAAAAACTGTGGTAAGATTATATAACAAATTGCGATTTTAACCATTTTTAAGTGTACAAATCAGTGGCATTAATTTCATTTACAAATGTGCAAACATCTCTACCATTTCCAAAGTTTTTCATTACACCAATCACAAACTCTGTAATCATTAAGCAGTAACTCCCCATTTCCCCTTGCCTCAGCCTCCTGTAACCTGTATTCTATTTTCAAATTCTGTGAATTTATCTATTCTAGCTAACTTATATAAGGGGAATTATGCAACATTTGCCCTTCTGCATCTAGCTATTGCATTTAATGTAACGTCTCCAAGATTCATCCATGTTGTAGCATATATCAGACTTCATTCCTTTTTATGGCTGAATAATATTCCCTTGTACGTATAGATCACAATTGGTTATCCATTCACCTGTTGATGGGGACTTGGGTTGTTTCCACCTGTTGGCTACGCAATGAACATTGGCATACGGGTATCTGTTTGAGTCCCTGCTTTCAATTCCTTCGGGTTTATGCCTAGGATAGAATTGCTGGATCACATGGTAATTCTAGGTTTAGCTTTTTGCAAAACCGCCAAACTGTTTTCAATAGCAGCTGTACCATTTTACATCCCCACCCCAGCAATGTACAAAGGTTTCAATTTCTCCACATCCTCCCCAGCACTTATATTCTATTTTTTTTTTAATAATAGCTAACCTAAAGGATGTGAAATGGTATCTCACCCACTAATCTTACACTGTGGTTTTGACTTGCATTTATCTAATGACTAATAATGTTGAGCATCTTTTCCTGTGCTTATTGGCTATTTATTTGAATATCCATAAGCTCTAAGTCAGTGTCCTTTCCCAGCTCTCTGAAGCCATTTTCAGACTGACTTGGGAGGTCATCCTCTTCTCCCCAGAAAGCCTCTTTATGTGAGTAATAAACATTTCTATATCCTCTTGGTGTACATGTAGCCTTATTAGTCTTGATGTATGAACCAAATTTTGGGAAGGGTGGGTCTATCCCACCTCTACAGGGTGATTTCAATGCTTTGTCAGGATAACTGTTATTTCATCTAGAGCTAATTTAGCCTGACTACTAAGGCAATGCCCTTCTGAGGAGTCTAGCTAATGTGCCATATATTAAAAGGGCTTTCACTGTAGCTGGCGGGAACACAAACCACACGAGCTCCAAGAATTATTCAGCCTACTTCTTTCCAGTGGGTCTTTTTCTGGTCTTGTATAGCTTTCTCTTATGTGTGTACACATCAATCCTCTGGCTCATTCCCAGGGACCCTCTACACATCTCCAAGTGTCTCTCTTTGTGTAGCTTTCTCCTCTATGGTATTCTGCCCTGCAAAATCTAGCTGCTTTGGCCTTCCCAAATGATGATTTTTCTTTTTCTCCTCAACTCAGCAACACCACTGGGTTCCCCACCCCTCCTCTACTCCCACATTGTGACTTGGAAAATATCTCTAGGGAATAAGCTGGTATAATCATAGGGCTCACATCATTTATTTCTCTTTCATCTGGGATCACAGCCCTGTATCATACATTGTCTAATGTCTGAAAATCATTGTTTTATACAGTTGGTCAACAGTTTTATTTAATTTACACAGAAAGGTAAATTTGGGCCGTTATGCCATTATGACTGGAAGCAGAAGCTGTGTTGAGGTATTAGTCCTCACAACCAGTAACAATTTTTGTAAGTGTTCCAGGTATACTTGACAAAAATATGTAATTTTCCAATTGCTGGCTACAGAACTATATACTGCATACATGTCCATTAGGTCAAGTTCATTCATTGTGTTAAAATTTGTTATATCCTTCTGTTTTTTTTCTTGACCTATTTGTAACCATGACAGTTGTGTTGAAATCTTCTACTGTTACGGTGTATTTATCAGTTTCTCCCTATAATTCTAGCAATTTCTTTTTATTGAAATGAAATTTATATACCATAAAATTAACTGTTTTAAAATTCAATGGCATTTAGTACATTCACAGTGTTGTGCAACCACCACCTTTATCTAGTTCCAAAACATATTAATCATCCTAAAAGGAAACTCTATATCCATTAAGCAATTGCTCCCCATCCCTTCGTTGCCCCTAACCACTGCTTTCTATCTCTGTGGATTTACGTATTCTGGGTATTTCTTACAAATGGTATCATACAATATGTAACCTTTTGTGTCTGGCCTCTTACATTTAGCATAATGTTTTCAAGGTTCATCATTCATGTACTTTTTCTCCATTTTTATTTTACTCTTTTTTCTGGGACTCCTGTTGTTCAGATATTAGAATTTCTATTTTTATCCTCTATATCTCTTTTCTGTTGCTTTTATTTGTTTATTTATTTTTTTCTTTCTTCTTTTGGAAGGATTCCTTAATTTGGTCTTTCTAACTTACTAATTCATTCTCAATTATAACTTTCTGCTATTAGATCACCTATTACGTTCTTTGTTTCAAACATTATTACAGTCATTTTAATACCTGGTCCCATATTTCTTTCATAATTCTCCTATCCAGAGATGGGTCCTATGCCTTCCCACCCCCTCTTGAATCTGGGCTTTGTAACTGCTTGACCAGTCAAGTACAGCAGAAGTGCTGCTGTGCCCATTTCCAGGCCTAGGCCTAGAGAAACTGTGAGCTTCTACTCCCTGCTTATTGGGCTGTTTACCTACGGACTACAGCCACTATACCATGAGGAAGCCACACAGCCCACGGACAGGTCCACATGCAGAGGACCCAGTGCTCTGGTCCACATCTCCACTGAGCTCTTTGCTTATAGCCAGTAACAACTTGCTAGTCATGTGAGTGAGTCATCTTGGAAGTAAGGGCTCCAGCCCCAACTGATGCTATATGGAGTAGAGACAAGCTTTATTTAACTTGCAGATTTGTGAGCAAATAAATGTTTTTGTTGATTGTCGTTTTAAGCCACTATGTTTTGAGGTAATTTGTTATTTAGCAATAGATCACTGAAGCAATCATATTTTTCATACCTTAGGTTTCTGTTGATTTTTTTTTATATTTTCTTGTTTCATATTGCTAATATTCTCCCTTATCTTTTGTAATATGTTTATTAGGCTAATTTTGAATTTTTGATTAATGTGTTCTAATAATTTTCCTGATAGATGTTTTCTTTTGAAATGTCTATGCTCCTAAATGTCTTTTTGCCTATAAGGTTATTTTCACCTGTGAGTACACTGATGGTGCCGACTACTTGGTCAATGAATGGCATGGGGGACATTGTATCCTAGCCAGAGTCCCTCAGCGTCTAAGGTTGTCAGTTGGACTGTAGTGGCCTATCTCCCCCACACAGCACCTGACCCCACCCCTGAGGAGAACGGCCACATGAGTTGGCAGGATGGGAGGGGTGTGAACACTGCTGAGAACATGTGTCTGGCCAAATTGCAAAGCCCAGACACTTCTCCACTTAAAGGCTTGTACTGCACCGTGCTGTGCATCCTGGGGCCAGAGACTAAGGATGCCAAGGTGACAAGACCAAAAGGGTCTTGTCCTTGTAAAGTCCACAATCTAGTGGGCACAAAAAAAACATTAGTAAAAGATCTCATCAACGCATTTCTCCCTGCAGTGGGTACTATGCCGGGAAAGGGCCCCGGGAGAACCCAATCCAGGGGAGGGTAAGGTGGGGTGGCAGGGTGTGTGTCAGAGAAGTCTTCTGGGGAGGAGGTGGTGCTCCAGGCTGAGACTTTCTCCATACAGAGGAGACTGGTAAGTAAGGGTGGGGGTAGAAGATCAAAAGGCATTCTGTCAGAGTGAACAGCAGGTGATTTGCAGAAATTCCCCAGAGTTTGAGGAAGTGAAAGAGGCCAAAAGGGTTGAGGCTGGGAGGGGGATGGGGAGAGGCGCAGCTGGAGAGGTTGGAGGTGCCAGATGGAGCAGGACCTTGTGCGCCAAAAGAAGAGATTGGGCTTTCTCTTCAAAAGAGGTGGCCTTACAATGAGCAGGGGGAGAGAGCAGGGAGTACATTTGGAAGGCTGCTACTGTGGGCAGCTAATGGTGGTGTGAAGGACAGGAGGTCAAGTGGACAGGCCTTGGCTGGGATGACTGGAGTAGAGGCCAGTATGCTGGTCAGCTCAGAGGTCCTCCTGCAAGGCCCAGTGACTCTGATTCCTGATTCCACCGCAGAGCTGGAGGCTGGGAGAAGGTACTGTCTGGGTTGTTTGGGAAAATACCACTGATTCTGATGTTCTAAAGCCCTGTGAGCCACAAAAGGGAGAAAAATGGAGATAGACAAGTAAATGGGCTCTTGGGTTTTCTGATAAACCGCTGAAAAGACAGTCTAGAAAGATTTAGATGTTAAAGTAAAGCCAACTGGCTAAATTATCTGAAGCACTGAAGTAGAAAGTGAAAGAAATGTTAAGAGCAAACAACTAAACGGTTTGGGTAAAGGAACCCCAGGAGGTGAGACAGTAAAAGATAAAATTAAGAAGAAAGAAGTTGGTTAAAGAATCCAGTGTAACCAAAGGGGCAACGGGGCGGGGCGAGAGGATCGTATGTCCTTCCCACCCAGGAGGCAACAGCCTCTGGGGAGAGGCCGGAATCCACAGCACCTCCACCAGGGAAAGACTGCAGTGAGGGGAAAGGAGGGACCTTCACTGGGACTGGGTTTCCAGGAACGCAGGGGAGAGGTGGGAGACACAGAAGATGGAAACGAGAGGGTACCGAGGAATAGAGGGAGGCCCTGGGAGGGCCTCTGCGGTCCTGGCCCGGGCCCTGCTGACCCTTCTCCGTCCCAAATGTCGCATTTACTAGGCACAGAGCGCAGAGCCAGTGCACCCCACGCCCAACCTCACGAAGTCGTCAGGCAGCCCCAAGAGGTGGAAGCGCATTTCCTCATTATACAAGTACCGCATCTGGGGCACAGAGGGTAGCCCCTCACCCAAAGTCACACAGGAATCTGGCCCTCCCCAGGGTTTGGAGCCGCTAGTGGTACTCCCTCCAGAGGGGCTTCACTCCTCCGAAGCCCCCTCGGGGAGGAGCCGGCCCGAGTCCCTCCTGCTCCCCGCCTCCGAGGGGCGGCCCGGGGGACGAACAGAGGAAGTGAGCGCAGCGGGGAGGAATGCAGGCGGGCGGGGCGCGCCGGCCCGGGACAGCGGAGACAGCCGGGCCAGTGGCTGGGGCAGCGGTGCGTGCGATGCCTCACTTCACCGTGGTGCCGGTGGACGGACCGCGGCGCGGCGACTATGACAACCTCGAGGGGCTCAGTTGGGTGGACTACGGGGAGCGCGCCGAGCGGGAAGAATCAGACGGTGAGGGCGCGCCCGGAGGGGGCCTTGGCGGGGACAGGGGAGCCGGCCACGCGGGGTCCACTCTCACAGACACCTGGCCCGTGCGTGCACACGTCGATGCGGGCCCAACTTTTCTTAGCCTGAGCAGCCGCCACCACTCCTTCGCCCCGCGTGCGCAGACACGATCTTTCCGGGCCCCGGCGCCCGCAGTCGGGCCGCCCTCCCAGCCCCAGCTCCTCCCTTGCGGGCCACGGGCGGGGGCTGCAGACGTGGCCGACGAAGGAGGCCAAGCCAATGGGGCCGCCGGACGCGTGAATAGCAGCAAACTCCCATCTCTGGCGCTTCCCGGCTGGGAGCACAGCCGCATCCCAGATGCCCAGCCCCTCCACCTTCTGTGAACCGCCTCCAGCCTCTTCTTGTCTCGCCGACCCATTTGCGCCTCTACCCCTGAGAATCCCCTCCCCTCCCCCATCCTTGTGCCTCCCTGCACTCGGGCTGGCAGGAGAGAAGGGTGTGCCTGCCTGAGGGGGTCTATGAGTGCACTTGTGTGGATCTCTGCTGAGATCTGTTTAGGTACCATGGGCATCTGGGGAGCACTACCACGGAACCAGGCTTGTCTAAAGGCTTTATGTGAATTAACTAGCTTAATCCTCCCAATTTCCCCCAAGAGATGGGTCCTATTACTCACACTTAGGAAGGAGTGAACTGAGATAGGAAGCTGTTGTATAATTTGCCCAGGGGATTCAAACCCAGGATTGGAGACTCCAGTGTCCTAACTGTTAGCCTAGGTGTTAGAACTGGGCCTAGAAGTAAGCTCCTCTTCCCTTCTCTCAGGTGCCTGCTTCTTCCCACACCCCTTTCTCCATCTTCTACCCCAGGAAGCTCCCAGGTGGCAGTCCTTGCCAGGGCCCACTCTTGGAGTGTGAACATTGCTGAAAACATGCGTCTGTATGTGTAGTGGCATATGCATGTGTAATTGTGCCTGTGCAAGTGTGTAACTAGGGTATCACAAGGTGAAGGTGGGGTCAGAGTAGCACATTCTCATAGCCACTTTCCTGTAGGGGTGTCAGTGATAAGGATGGTAGTATGACTGATGACAAATGCCTGTGTCTGTGTCTGACCATGATGGAGATACGCAGGGAACATGTGTGTTGGTGGCATGTGTCAAGTGATGCCCTCTTGACCTAGTTCTGATCTGTCTGTGATGGTGACATGACTGAGGTGATCCATACCTGATGGGTGATGCCTATATGTGTGTCACATGACTGCTGTGCGGGGAGTTGGCACAGGCCAGTGGCATAGGCTACTGGACATCATGGAGATTTTACAGGCTTGACAGCCATGTTCGTGCACGCTCCTCAGCCCTCACCTCTGGTGCCCTGACCTGCTCCTAGCCTTGTTCCAATGGTCAGAGCAGGAGCCAACATCCCTGCTCCCATTAGCCCTGGGAGGCTTTCTCTCCCAAAGTCTGGGCTGGACTGCATCCGGAGCAGCCTGGACCAATGGGCAGGCAGAGCTGAGCCCAGCCTCTGGCCACGCCTTGGCCTCTCACAGGGTGATTGGAGGGACCTGGAGTCATACTGGCTGAGTCTTGCCAGGTCTCTCCAGCCTGGGCCAGCTCCTCCCACTATCCCCCCGCTCCTCCTCTTACTCCTTCTCAGCCAGACCTTGGTTGTGTCTGCGGTATGGGGGACACTCTGCATCCTGGTGAGTGATTATGATCCTTCTTGGTGGGAATTGTGAAGGGTTGGGGTACAAAAACAGTGACCTCAGGTCCACCTCATGGGATACCTCCAGCCTGGTACCTGAATCTCTCAAGGCCCACACCTCTGCTCCAAGGGGTGTAGAGGTTCCAGAGGGGTACCCCTGGCAGATGCCTGTGAGCACAGGAATCAGGCAGGAATGTCACCTGGATACCCACCTGCAGCTGGAGCCAGGAACACACATATATGTGCATTTCACAGGCAGTGCCCCAGGCCCAGGCCATGCTCTGGTTCACCGGGGGTTTCAGGTGGTATCTGAGCAGCTTCAGCCTGGCAGGCATGCCCAGACCTGCACTGGAATTTTTGGAATAGCTGAGGGCAGTATACCCAGACACTGCTTAGAGCCCCATATTCCCATAATCCCATGGTAGTTGACCTTATACCTACTGGGTGTCTGGCACCAGATTGTCCCTTTTCTGATGCATCTGGGCAGTTAGAAGAGTAGGTATTATATTACTATCTCTACTTCATAGAAGAGGAAATCAAGGCAGCACAAAGAGGGTAAGAAAGTTGCCCTGGATCATAGAGAGGGAGGGTCAGGAATCCAAGCCAGGCTGCCAACCATCAGCACCAAGAGCCTTGGGTATGTGCACGCTGGCCAAACTGCAAACCCCAGACACTCTTCTCTAGTTAAAGGCTTGTACTGCAGCCTAGGGTGCACCCTGGGATGGACTGGGACCTAGAACAGGAGTAGGGAGAACAAGCTCCTACCTGGCTCTAATGGATTCTGGGACCCAGGTTTGGCCCTTCTCACTGGGTAACCTTGCCTCTGAATCTCTCTGAGCCTTCCTTTCCTTGTTACGAAAAGGTGGGAAATGATATCTACTGCAAGGTTGCTCTCAGGACTAGAGGCAACGCTTGGAAGGGCTTTGAGCTCTTCTGGAGTCATGGCTGAAGGGACAAGGGACCCACTGAGTCTTGGAGGACCATCCATAGCCAGTTTGGGAAAACTGCTCTGTGCCCAGCTCTGCATTTTCTGGATACCAGTGCAGTCTCCTCAGAGAGACATGGCAGCAATGGTGGGGCAGACTGCAATGCATGAGGTTAGAATAATTTATTTCCAATTTACTTCATAAAAAGATCTGAAGAGATATGCACCACACCTCCTGGCAGGTTCCACCCCTTGGTACTTCCCCCAAGGATTGTTACAATCAGAAAGACCAGAACCATACAAAGGAATGGGGCAAGGACTCTGAGATGAGGTAGATGGTGACTGCATCTAAGGAAAAATTTAACTTGAAGATTCCTGACAGCCAAGGCAGAAAGGGAAATAGCACGAGCTCCATAGCTGCCATTTTCTGACAAAATGAAGCATCTGATTTATTCAGGGGAGACACTTTTTTTGTCATAAAAATCCAAGAGTACTTTTCAGGGGCTTCTCACTGAAGGGCCGTCACTGTAATGGGTGGTGTTACTGGGTGTTCAGACTTTTCTTATGGCTCCTTATCCCGATCCCAAACAAGCATCAAGGGCATAGCAGATGTCACAGATGTCACAGGCTGAGGAGCTATGTGACCCCACAAGGCTTTAACATGGCTCAGTGGGCTGCCTTGACCTCCTGTTGCCCTTGTCAACTGTGCTGTTGGCATTGACCTACACACAGTCGTTTAGCTCATGGGAGTGAGCTGCTTGGCTCACTTCGCTAGTCCAGGTTCCTAGTTGAGGCGATGTACCACTTTCACATGCTGTACGAAGGAAGACCGTACTTTGCCCCAGAAATTGTCATCAGCACACTTTACCTGTCAATCTCCTTGGGTAATAAAGAATCCACAGTGCAGCACCTACTGAGTGATTCTTGGCTCCAGAGAAGGCAAGTGAAGTCTCATACTGATGGCAAGAGGCTGTATCAGATGATGACGAATGCATCATTCAGCATCCTTACCTACAAGCAAGAGAAATGAACCTCTGGGCTATTTAACCAGAGAAGGTTGGCAGGTAGCTCTTACAAAGCCAGTGCATACCCCCACTAGTCTGGGTCCATGATGATACTTCTGTTGCCACCTCCATCACCAGACACCAGGCAGTCCAGCACTGCTGCCACAGTCATTCCATCCAACACCAATCTGGCTTCTTTGAACCAAGATGTCAGCTTCCCATTTGCTGTGAGGCCTCTAGCCACTGACTGCTGCCAGACTGTCGGCACAGGAAAAACAAACAAACAAACAAAAACACTTAGTGACTAGAAAAGGAGTACTTGGTGTTTTCGCTCTGCTTGATGAAAAGATGGGAGTGTCATCCACCAAAACTCACAAGGGATAAAGTTTGGAAAACAGGGAAGAGTGTGAATGCTGGGCAGACAGGAAAAACAGCCAGGCTTGGAGAAGTGAGGCAGGCATTAAAAAAAAAAAAAAAAAAATTAAGAAAGGAAAAAAGTTCATCTGGCTTCTTTCTGCAAGATTTCCTTGGAGCTGAGGCACTATCTCGCCATCCTGGGGTAGGTTAACACTGGTATTGGCCACGCACCTAATTTGGGCAAGTGGCTGGGATCTGGGGACAGGGAGGCCAGTGAGCAGCTCCTGCCAGCAGCTCCTGCTCAGTTCAACACCCACCTGGCCCGGCTTTCATAGACGACCCTAGACAGCTCTTGCACCCACTTCCGCTCTTTGGGCAACTTCCAGCTTATGGCTCCTCCCAGCATGCCTCGAGCTGCCCTCCAGGATGCCCCCGCGCGGTGCATGGTGGGACAGCTTGCAGGCAGCCTCTGACGATGGCGGCAAAAGGTGCCCTGTGTGGCTTCATCTACCTGGAGGGCAGCGCCCGGGCAGGCCCTGAGGACACGGAGGCCTCGGTGCCTGACACACTGGGTATTTCAGATGGGCCAGGAAATAGGATTGGGGATTAGAGGCCGGGCCAACTTCGGGCCACGCCCCTCCTAGTAGGCTCCGCCCCTTGGTGTTAACACGTGTGTGAGCTGGCGTGTCTGTGGCCCTCTGCTAAATGAGGTGCTGGGTTTTGGTATTGGCCACTCTGCCAATTCTGACCCTTCAAGGAGACTGGCCCAGCCTGGTAACACTGACCTCCACAGTGCTCCACAGAGATGACGTTCTGTGGGCTGGCCTGCTGGGGAGCAGTGCAGGTTGGGGGCTCAGGAGGCAGCCCCTGACTGGGATTCTGTCCCTTTCTCTCCACAGGACATGGCAACCACAAAGAGAGCAGCCCTTTCCTTTGTCCCTTGGAGGCTTCCAGAGGAAATGAATACTATGACCGGAACCTGGCACTGTTTGAGGTAGCTGATGAGCAACTCTGGGCTGCAGGTGTGGCAGGCAGGCAGGGGCCTGTCAGGATCCAAGCCTTAGCTAAGCAGGCAGGCTGGACAATTGTGCCTCCTTATGTCTGGGCTCCTCCTCCAGTCTCCCCTTGTCTGTCTTGGCCCGCTGGCAGTCAGGCTGTGGTTCCCTTGGCCATTGGAGCTAAAACTGCTTTCCCAGAGGCCGCTCACAACCCTACCCCATTACCACCTTTAGGGTTATTTGCCTTTGACTTCCACGCAGATCCTCAGGAAAGTGACCACCTCTCAGGCTTTCCTTTCTTCCCTTCCCTCCTAGGATTTCTCACAGTCCGTTATTATTTTTTCCTCTCCAGTGAACTCTTCCTTGTCCTTCCTGGTTGGTTCTTCCAACCCTGCCCATCTCAAGTTCACTGAGGCCTGGTCCTTTTCCCTGGATACGCCCCCTTTCTCCACATCTGCACCTCAGTGGACACCTCTCTGGAAACATTCCTAATTTTGTGCCTCTGAACTTGAATTTCAGTCTTCTCAGACTCAAGCTCAGAAGTTGGATTTGGATTTAGAACACAGTTTAGGCCCCTAAACTCTGACCCCACATATTCAGCTGCCCCATGGAAGTCTCATAGGTTCCTCAATCTCCATGTGCCCCCCAAAGACCCGCATCTTCACTTCTCACTCCAAACCAGCTTCTCCTTGTGTGTGGGATTAGAAGGGCTACAGGCAGGTGGAGGCATGGTGCTAGGGAAGCCACAGGAGCAGGGAAATCCTAGACCCCGGTGGGGGTGGGGGCGCCTGAGCCCTGGGACCCTGGGAGGCCTCCTGACAGAAAAGCAGCACATTTCTGCAGCAAAAGCCTTATCCTGTCTCTACCTGAGGATGGGCTAGAGAAGATAGAGGGGATTGAGGTGGGTTATTCAAAGGGCCTGGGAGATCATCCAGGAAGATCAGGGTTTGAGCAAATAAGAGAGACTTGTCCCAGACAACCCTCTTTTGACTTCCTTGGTTCCCTGAGGTGACTAGGGGTAGCTTTTTTGTGGGAGAGTTGAGGGAAGATGTGAGTCCCAGAGGCCCACTCTTAGCTGGGAGGTGGCCACACAGAACAAACAGGTGAAGTGTGCCATTCGCCTGTCTGCCAGCTATGCCCTGCTTTGCCCTCTCCCTTGAGGCAGGTAGTTTTCACACATGGGCTGGTCATGATTGTAGCTAAGGTGGGGCAGAGAGAAGAGCAGTCGCGGAGCTGCGACTTTGAGTGCTGCATGCTGGGGTGTGGCACCCATACCTGCCCAGATGGCTGGCTTGGGCTTCCCCAGGCAAGAGCTGGGATCAGGCCCAGGCCTGCCTCAGGGCTTGGCAAGGGGCCAGAGGCCAGGCCAATGGCTACACATAGGTGCTGGCTGGGCCTGTTGCCAGACTGCCTTGTGGCTCTGTTTACAGGAAGAGCTGGACATCCGCCCAAAGGTGTCTTCTCTTCTGGGCAAGCTCGTCAGCTACACCAACCTCACACAGGGTGCCAAAGAGCACGAGGAGGCTGAAAATGAGGACGGCACCCGCCGGAGAGCAGCCAAGGTAAGCTAGTCAAGGGCAGCAGAGGGGCCCCTCCCTGGGAAGACAGACTCAACACCATGGAATTGGCAATTTCTCCACATGGTTATAAGCATCCTGGGGGAAGTGGGTGCCAGGTGTGGGGAGCATGGAGGATGGACACTCATTGCCGTGGCTTCAAGGGGTGGGCTGAGGAGGAGCCCCTCAGGGGCAGAGGGCGAGGGATACCCTCAGAAATGACAGGGAGAGCAACAGCTGCCTTTACCCAGCCCTCTCTGTGTGTGAGACATAGTGCTAAGAAGTGAGCCTGGGTTCTTGCAAGTTATCTCACAACAAAGCTGTGAGGCAGCTTCTATTATCATCCCCATTTTCAGATGAGGAAACTGAGTGTCAAGGGTGATAAGTAACTTGCCTATGATGACTCAGCTAGACAAGATCAATACGTAACACTTGGAGATGGGATTGTGGATTTGCTGTGAGATACGATGATGTAGAAGGCCAGATCCCTGGCATCCCATTAAGAGGAATAAGGGAGTTGCCTTTGGAACCGGGAACGTGGTTGTCCCTTGGGGCTGTGTGACCTAGCGCAAGTAACCAAACCCTTCTGCCCCTCACTGTGTTGGCTCCACTGGCAGACCCCTCCAGTAGCCCTTGGGTTCCTTGAACGCCTGGGTAGAGAGGTGATAGGACCATCATACCGCCCCGGGGGCCGTCCTGGTCCCCTCTCTCGTCGCTGTCCAGGCCTGTGGCCTTTCGGCCCTCCTCTCTCTTCAGGATGACTGCACATCTCTGCTTAGCTCCCTGGTGTGAGGGAGCTCAGTTTAACTGAGGGCTGGGGCCAAGGAGCCCTCCCTCTCCTCCTCCTGACTCCTTGAGGTTTGGGAAGCAGCGGTGATTTGGAGGGCGCTTGGGTCTGGCACTGGCTATAGAATTCTTACTGGATGTCAGCACAGGCAGAAAGAGCTGTTGGTTGGAATAAGGTGGGTCCCCAGCCTCAGACCTGCTCGTGAGTTTGGGGCCTTCCTGGGTGGGCCAAGGAAAGAGGGTGGACCAGGCTGTTGTGCATTCCTCACCTTGCCACTCAGGGAGGCAAATCAGCCCAGAGGGGCCAGCTGAGATCTTCAGGTCACACAGACCTGACATACCCCTTATCCTGCTGGTTGTGGTTTTGCTGGCATTTTCTGGACAGATAGCAGAGAACCCTGACTCTTCAGGCTTCCCAGTCCCTCAGGCTGTTCAGCCCCGCAGAGGGGGTCTCAGTCTCTGAGTGTTGTCCGCAGTGGGTGGTAGGAACCTTGGGTAGGTGCCTCTTCCCTGTCCCTTCAGGCCAAGTCCAAGTTGCTGGTGGCTGGGAGTAAAAAGGTCCCTAAGAAAGGCTAGTGTACATCTCAGCAAGTGTTGGAAGGAAGCCTGGGCTGGTGAAGGGCCATGTTTCCTTAGCCTTCCAAGGAGCCTGTGAGGATGCTGGGGTCCAGCCTTAGCTTACCTGTTCAGCTCACCTGGCCTGAGAGTAAGAATATGGGAGTGTCCCAGCTCCAGTGGCTTTTCCATGGAACAAAGAGGTGCCTGGTCAAGTCCACAGTCAGTAGGAAGCTAGGGAACTGGGGCCACTAAGCTATGGTCCTCACGTAGGGCGGGTCTGAGCGGGGCCTCAGAAAAGTAAGGCTTAACGCAGGAAGGGTGGGCCTCCAGGCAGACCATGCCAAGGCCCAAGGCGCCTCTCCATAGCAGCCACTCTGGCTCTGGCCTGGTGACCTTCTGCGGCTGCCAGAGGTTATTTGGAGATGCAGAAAGCATTTCCGGCCCTGCCCTTTCCCACACTGCCCTTTTTCCAGAGTGACTCAGCTTAGAATTGGGGTGGAGCTTGGAGCTGCCACTATCCAGTGGGTGGTCCAGGGCCTCTGAAAAGGGCTCAGACAGAGCCCAGATGAAGTATATCTGTCACTTATACCATGCAGGACAGTTTGAGGGATAATTCGTTCTTTCTTGGGCTCTTCTGAGGTCCTTTAGGCTGTACACAGGTCCTGCCCCAGGCCTGGACCCATCAGAAGAGTTCCTGTCCACAAAGTTCTCTCTCCCACCCCATCTCCAGGACAGCAGGCTTTGCTGTAGCTCTGGTGGACGGCACTTGTAGGGCCTCAGTTCTTCAGGAAGGTGCCCGCCCTGCCTCTGTGTTTCAGCTTCTGCCCTGGCCTCCAGCTGGCTCCTACTCTTCCCTGAGAGAGTTGAGAAATCCTGCCTGGATATGCCCGTTAGACCTTCCTCACCTTCCTTTCAACCTTGAGTCTCTATTCTCTATGCAGGATATTCCCAACAGATTATCCTAGGCGTCTTCCAAGGTACCACTCACTGGGCTCAGGCACACCTTTTGGGTACCTGCAGGGCCTGATGGTCATACAACAGTGAACAAGCCATGTCTATCCCAATATGAACATGAGACATTCAAGGGAACAGTTACTGTGACCTCTAGTGACCACTATGATGAAAGGGTATATCAGACACTGAGGGGAAGCAAGAGGAAGTGCCAACTCCACCTAAGGCAACCCAGAGGAACTTCCTGGAAGAGGCTACACAGTTAAGCCTCCTGCCTGTTTAACTGAAGAGCAATATGCCAAGTGGTGAGGCAGGGCTGACCTTCCCAGGCAGGATCCAGCACATGTCCTGGTTCAGAGGTTCTGAGGGACCCATGTCGTCAAGGGATGAAGCTGATAATGAAGGTGATGGGGCACCCCTGATGGCCCAAGCCTAGAAGTCCGGCCTACACTGGAGATTACAGGATGGACGGTGCAGAGGGTTTTCAGCAGGGATGGTGAGACTAGACTTGGTTTTCAGAGACCTGCTTGGGCGGCAGAATGGGCTGGAGTGTGGAGAGGTTGACAGGCACAGGAAGGCACCATCCAGTTGCCCCAGGTGTAGTGCCCCAGGTTCAAGGGACTAAGGCTGAGACAAGGCAGGGTGATCTAAGGGCAGCTCGAGAGGCAGACTGGGCAGGACTTGGTGTCCACCTGGACTGAAGTCGGGGATTAGAGGCCAGGGAAAACGTCTTAGATTTTGGCTTGGTTGATGTGGGGCCTGCTAGATGAGAAGGTGGGGATCCAAGACAGACCTCTCTTTCCAGAATTTTAACAGAAGAGAGAAAGGGAAGGGGGCAGTGCTTTGAGGGGGAGGTGAGACTCTAAAGCTCACACATGGCATTTTGAAAAGAATCAGGTTGCATACCTTACCAGTCCCAAACTGTCTTCATATATGAAAGTCAACATAGAATCCAATTGTCACTCCACCCCTGCACTCCCCAGACTGCTCCCACTCAGGATGCCCCTCTTCAACCTGATCTCTGTAGGAATCCTGGGGACTGCTAAGTGACTGGAGGTGGCCTTCCGTGGTGCATCTGGACCCCTCTGATGCTCTGTGCTTCCCCCACCCCTCCTGCTCTATAGGCACCCAGCATGGGCACCCTCATGGGGGTGTATCTGCCCTGCCTACAGAATATCTTCGGGGTGATCCTCTTCCTGCGGCTGACCTGGATGGTGGGTACGGCCGGGGTGCTGCAGGCACTACTCATTGTGCTCATCTGCTGCTGCTGTGTGAGTATCCTGGCTGGGGGAGGGGCTGTGGCTGCCCCCCCAGCTGCACTACTCACCTAGACCGCCTTCCCACAGACCTTGCTGACGGCCATCTCCATGAGTGCCATCGCCACCAATGGAGTGGTTCCAGGTGGGTGAGGACCACCCCGGGCCTGATGGGGGTGATGGGCTCAGAATCCACCTTGACATACCTTGGAACTATTATTGCCCCTCCCCTCCCCAAAGCAGTTCTTTGGTGAGAGTGTGGTCCCTGAATCCATGCTAGTCGCCATCACTTAGGAGTATCCTTGCTGGACAGAGTTTGAGATTGCTGTTGGGTTATCTTTCTGTGTTTGTTTTTAAATAGGGGTGTGGGGCTGACAAAGAAGGTGATGGGGCACACCTCGTGGCCCAAGACCAGGAGTCTGGCCCCCCCATGGATTACGGAATAGCCAGTGCATAGGGTTTTCATCAGGGACGATTAGATTGGTTTTCAGAGACCCTGTTCATTTATTTGTTCAACCATGTATTTATATCAGTATGGACTCCTTTATGTTATTCTTTGGATCATAATCCAGTACTTTATTATTGATTTTGTTGCTCACTATTCCACTTTGGATGTTTAACTACAGGTTGGCTCCTGTGTCTGGATCTGGATGCTTTTTTTTTTTCTTTTTAAATAACAGCTTTATTAGTATTAGTATAAAAGTAATGGCGGGGGAAGGCATATGCTTACCCAGCATGGGCACCCTCATGGGGGTGTATCTGCCCTGCCTATCTTCGGGGTGATCCTCTTCCTGCGGCTGGATACGGTTTTAAAAAGAAAATTAAGAGGTTTTGAAAGTGCCCATAATCCCGAATTCATAACTATTAGCCTTTTGGTACATGGTCTTGTAAAGCACTGATATAATTGTTTTTCCCAAACTGTGTGTGTGTGTGTGTCTATTTCCCAAATGTTGGAAAAAGTTTATTTGACATTTTTAGCAGGATTGATAGAGTATTACCTAATTTATGTCATTATTTTCCTACTCTTGGGTTCTACTTTTTCACTATTGTAAATATTATTATCGTAAACAGCCTTGCACACAGATCTCTGTTCATACCATTGGCAGGTCCATTAGGAGGTGGATTACAGTATGAAACGGATTAACCTTTTTAAAGTTTCTTAACCCCCATTCCCAGATTTTTCATCAGAGAAGTTTAATCAGGAATAGATTCAACCAACAACATGGGATCACTCTTATCTGTTGCACCTCGCTGGCCCTGAAGCCAAGTGTTGACTGTTAATCTTGCCAGGACTATTAGACTTTGATGGAAGCAGACTCAGGGCAGGAGGGTCAGCCATGGAGACTCACCTATCAGGCCCTGGTCTGGGCCCTAGGGAAAAACACTGGACCAGACACAGTCCCTGCCCTGGTCTAGAGGATTCAGACTAACAGACACAGCCCTTGGAAGGGGTGAGGTGTGCTGAGATCAGATGCACCCAGCCGGAGGAGGCTGTGGGGACCAGCCTAAGTGCAGGGAGTTAGTGGGCAGTGGGCCACTTAGGCCCTGCTGCGGACCTAAAACTGCCCTAGCAAAGTAGTCATTTCACTGGCCCGTGCTGGGCATTGGAGTCAGATGGGAGTGGGGTCTGACCCCAGTCTGGCCACTTATTAACCATGCAGGCTTGGGCAAATCTCCCAACCCTGCTCATCTGTAAATAGGAAAATCTGTCCTTGTCCCCCTGGGTCGTTGTGAGGGATTGTCATGGAGGAGACCCCCTTGAAGAAGAATCAGCCTTTACCTATGTACACTTTCTCTGTTTTAGCTGGGGGCTCCTATTTCATGATCTCCCGCTCGCTGGGGCCAGAATTTGGAGGTGCTGTGGGCCTATGCTTCTACCTGGGAACAACATTTGCAGCGGCCATGTACATCCTGGGGGCCATTGAGATCTTGCTGGTGAGTCAGGCTGAGCCCTGGCCAGCTCTGGTCTTGTCCAAACAGTCCCTTTCCCATAGGCCCAGGGTACTACTCATGCTGCCCTCACCTCCGGCCAGGGTCTTGGGCTTATAATGTGGGAGGCCTCCTCTAGAGAGAAAGATCGTTGCTCAAGCCAGTCTCCCCTTCAATCCCTTGCCAGTTTGGGCCAGGCAAGGAAGGACCTGGCTGCCTTCACCTTGGTCCTAGATGTTCCATCCACCCAGCCCATTTCAGCCATGGCAGGTGATCTGTGAACTATTGCATCTAACTCAGTGACAGATCTTAGTGGTGACACAGAACCTGCTTCCTGGGCATGTGTGGACTCTGGCCAGGTCTGTCTCCCCAGGCGTCTGATCCAAGGCCCTTCAGATCTACCTCATCCTTGTCCCAAAATCAGGGGGAGCAGCTGCAATACCCTGTCTGGAGGTCAGTGCCGCCTCTGGGAACCCCATGTGGGCTCTGACTCAGCTTCCCTCTCCCCACTGAACTGCCCCAGCTGGTGGGAGAAGAGGTGGAGGGGCCATGGGGAACACAGGGTAACAAGTGCCCACCCCTGGGGATCCAGACAATAGATGTTCAGAGGAACTGCCTGGCTATTCCCACCTCTAGGTCCTCTGCCTGGAGCGTGCACCCAGCTCCCAGACCTTCTGGGAGTTTTTTGTTGTTGTTTTTTATTTTTATATTGCCCACATTTCTACACTTATTATTGGATTTCTTCTGTAAGGAAAATTTGTCCTTTTCCCATTTATTTATTTATTCAATCATGTATTTATATAAGTATGGACTCTTGGATATTTATTTTATTCTTGGCTCATAAGCCAGTACTATCATTATTTATTTTGTTGCTCAAACTGTTCTACTTTGGCTATTTAGCTATTCAGGTTGACTCCTGTGTCTGAATCCTTTTTAAATAACAACGTTATTAAGATATACCGTGTTTCACTGAAAATAAGACCTAGCCGGACAATCAGCTCTAATGCGTCTTTTGGAGCAAAAATTAATATAAGACCCGGTCATATTTTATTATAAGACCGGGTCTTATATAATATAACGTAATGTAATAGAATAGAATAGAATAGAATAGAATAGAATAGAATAGAATAGAATATATAAGACCGGGTCTTATATTAATTTTTGCTCCAAAAGAGGCATTAGAGCTGATTGTACGGCTGGGTCTTATTTTCGGGGAAACATGGTAATGCACTTACCATACAATTCACTGCCAATTTAAAGCATAAAATGTAACGGTATTTAGTATGTTCACAGAATTGTGCAACAATCACCACAATCAATTTTCGAACATTTCCCTCACTCCAAGAAGAAACGCCATACTCATTAGTCGTCACTGTTCCTCCCAGCCCTAGGAAACCAATAACCTGCTTTCTGTCTTTAATCAGATTTACCTCTTCTAGACATTTCGTATAAATGGAATCATACAATATGTGGTCTTTTGTGACTGGCTTTTTTTGGATATGGTTTTAAAAAGAAAACTAAAATGATAGAATTTACTCTCAAATGGGAAAATCGAACCTTCTTTATCTGTCTCTTGTTTCAGACCTACATTGCCCCGCCAGCTGCCATTTTTTACCCAACAGGCGCTCACGACACATCGAGTGCTACCTTGAACAACATGCGAGTGTATGGGACCATTTTTCTGACCTTCATGACCCTGGTGGTGTTTGTTGGTGTCAAGTATGTGAATAAATTTGCCTCGCTCTTCCTGGCCTGTGTGATCATCTCCATCCTGTCCATCTATGCTGGGGGCATCAAGTCTATTTTTGACCCTCCCGTATTTCCGTAAGTAACCTGGGAATACATCCAGCATTGCACTGACATCCCTCCCAAGGTGATGGCCTCTGAGTCCCAGAGGCTGCAGGGTGGAAACAGGTGAGGGCCTCCAGCTAAGCAGGTGCTGAGACTGCCACGCTCCTCCACAGAGTGTGCATGCTGGGCAACAGGACCCTGTCCCGGGACCAGTTTGACATCTGTGCCAAGACGGCCATGGTGGATAATGAGACAGTGGCCACCCAGCTATGGAGCCTCTTCTGCCACAGCTCCAACCTTACCACTGACTCCTGTGACCCCTACTTCCTGCTCAACAATGTGACCGAGATCCCTGGCATCCCTGGGGCAGCTGCTGGTGTGCTCCAGGGTGCGTCCTCCCTCCTGTCCTCCCGCTCCTGACCCATGAGCTGAGCAGGAGGCAGGGAATGGGCCTGCAAGGAGAGTAGAGCACAGAGCCATCCTTGTGTGGCCATCTCAGGAATGGGGGGCAGGGCTGGCTGCCTTCCCAGCCCAGCAGTGTCCTCTCAGCCTGGCTCCTGGCAGCTAGGTTTCGGGTGAACAGAGCCTATTTGGCCACTGTCCCATGCCTACAGCAGCCCCCAGAAAGTTCTGGCAGCCCCTCTCTCCCCAGCCACCAGCCCCTGATGCTGCCTGGGGTTGTTCTCCCAGGAGCCATAATGGGCCTCTGTGTAGGAGACAGGCAGTGGCAGGGCTCTGGCTTCAGCCCCCTTTGCCTGTCAGACTTCTAGCCAGACAGCTCCTTCCCTGTGGCCAGAGCAGCCATCCGGCTGAAGTTCCCCTGCCCCCAAACCCCCAGAGCCTCTCACCATCTGCAGCCTCTGGCTTCGCTGGCCCAAACTGCCCCTGGGAAGTAGGTGGGGCTACAGTGGTGATGCTGCTGCCCCCGCAGAGAACCTATGGAGTGCCTACCTGGAGAAGAGCGAGGTCGTGGAGAAGCATGGGCTGCCTTCCACAGATGCCCTTGGCCTGAAGGAGAGCCTACCCCTGTACGTGGTGGCTGACATTGCCACATCCTTCACTGTGCTCGTCGGCATCTTCTTCCCTTCTGTGACAGGTGAGCCCCTCTTGCCCAGCCACTCAGCCATGCATCCTTTCCTGGGTACCCCCTGAGGGAGTCTTGTTGTTTTTGGAGGCATTATGGCTGGCTCAAATCGCTCCGGAGACCTTCGCGACGCCCAGAAGTCAATCCCGGTGGGGACCATTCTGGCCATTGTTACCACCTCCCTCGTGTGTATCCTTTCCCAGGCCTGGGGCAGGGGGGAGGGTTGCAGGAGGCACTTGCCTATATATAGGTCACCACCTGGCATGTACAGACATACCACATGTGCATGCGTGCATACGCTCATATATATCTTTCCCCTCACACACGTCACACTCAAGGAGTGTGCACAACTTGAAACTCTCAGCTGTAAATGCCCTTGCTGAGTCTTCTGGCTAAGGGTAGATCGAGGGGCACGTGGGTCCTGTGTGGGGACTGAATGGAGTGGCAGTGGAGGCCTCGCTTTCCTTGACACAGCCACAGACTTCAGCAGTGTGGTTCTCTTTGGCGCCTGCATCGAGGGTGTGGTGCTCCGGGACAAGTGAGTGAGCTTGGCCCCTTCCTGTGGCAGTAGACTCCGCTTTTGCCACTCTTAACACCAGCCCCTCTCACATACGTGGTCCCACCTGTCCTCAGGCTGCTGGTTGCCACTGGTAGTCTGTACCATCAGGTGGGTCAGGCCCCACCAGGACTTTTACTTCTGAGAGAAGGATGACATCAGGATCAGGGCTGGGATGAGGGGAAAGGATGAGGGCTGGCGGACTGGCCTTCTCTGCTGAGGAGCCAGAGCTCTGCCCACCACAGCGTCCTTCCTGACTCCTCACATCCAGGGGTTGGGGGACTCCTTGCACGGAGCGTGGTCTGAACCTGGCCCCTGCAGGTATGGTGATGGTGTGAGCAGGAACCTGGTGGTGGGCACATTGGCCTGGCCTTCGCCCTGGGTCATTGTCATCGGCTCCTTCTTCTCAACTTGTGGCGCCGGTCTGCAGAGCCTCACAGGGGCACCACGCCTGTTGCAGGCCATCGCCAAGGACAACATCATTCCCTTCCTCCGGGTAAGCCATTTTGTGCTCCCACAAGGCTGGGTGCTCCTGTCCCCTCACCCTGGGGGAGAACAGTAGGGCACATGGATGCATTACATTCTGCCGGGGCCCATAGTGACCCTAGGGCCACATAGCCATCATGGGGAATTGCTGAGAGCTGTCCTGGCCCTGTCCCTGCCCTGCTGTTGGCAGAGCTGCTTGGGCCCAGAATCTTCATGGCCTATCTATGGCTCATTCAGAGCAGAGACACCTGGAGAGGTAGAGGGCACAGAAACTTGTGGAACCTACTGGCATAGGCATGGATGCAGTCTAATTCCCAGAGGAGGGACTTGGGGATGATGGAGGCCAGGATGTGGCTTAGAGTTCAACGTGTGGAATGGGGGTGATGGGACTAGCGTCTTCCCTTGCTGACCGCACTGACCCTTGTACACGCAGGTATTTGGCCACGGGAAGGCAAATGGTGAGCCAACATGGGCACTCCTCCTCACGGCACTCATCGCTGAGCTGGGCATCCTCATTGCCTCTCTTGACATGGTGGCCCCCATCCTATCCATGTGAGCTGGAGGCCAGGGCAGGGCAGCGGGATGGTCTTGGGAAAGGCTCCATGCACCCTCAGCACCCTTCAGCCAGGGGCCCCAGCACCTGCCTGTAACCCTGTTTGGTGTTGAGGGTACAGCCGGGAGACATGTCAGGCTGTATGGGAAGATGTTTGCCTGGCAGAGCTCATCCTACCTCTGCACTCAGGAGCGAGCCTGACACTTATGCAGAAGCGTTAAACAGGCCAACAGGTCCAGCTGCCCAGAGCAGGCAGGCAACAGCCCTCTGCTCCCGCACAGGGCAAGCACCTAGTCCCTAGTGCCTTAAAGAAGCCACCACTGCCCCATCCGTTTTCAAAGTTGTTTGCTTTTAAAGTTCTAGGATCAACTGGCATTTGAGTCTACCAGTGCCATGCGGAAGTGGTCAGCACATGGCAATTTCTGGGGGTCTCTGAGCCAGAGCTCTATAGGTGCTGTGTTCTCCTCTGCCAGTGTTGGGGCCCGCTCCATCGCCACACACATTTTGCTGCACTGCCGATGCTGTCTTGCTTGTTTATTATGAAAGGACTACCCTTCACTGCCCCACTCAGCCTATAGGCCTGACAGGCTCCCTTTCCCCCTAAAGCAGTGGCCCCCAGCCACAGTCAGGCCACAGTAATCTCGTCCCCCACGACATGCCTCCGCCTCCTGTTGCCCAGCTCCACCCACACGTAGTGCACACCTGAAACTATTCTTGCCACAGTGGTCTTGCATGGTGACCCCTCACTACCCAAGCCAGACAGTATATCTCAGCCTTTATCATTGGCTTTTCCTGGCAGCCCTGATGGGACTGACCACACCCCCCCATGGGAGTCCCTGCCCCTTGGCATTCTGTCTCTGGTAAGTCCTCTCGCCTTCTTGTCTGCCCTTTTTCTCCGGCCAGCTCAGGGTAGAAGTTGGTGCCTCTCCCCTCAGCCCTCTGCTCCTCAGCGGTCTTCCTGGAGGGTTCACACAGCAGGCCTCACCGTGTCCCAGTCTTCTATATACACATAGTATCCCTCAAGTTTCTCTAATTCAGTGTATTCAAAATGGCATTGTCATCTTCTCCCTACCTGCTCCTCCCCACATTCACGACAGCCCCTAATCCAACTGGTTTCCAGGCCAGGAGCCTGAATGTTGTCTGCCATCTCCAGACCCTGAGCACTCCTCAGCACCGCCTTTTTTCACAGCTGTATACTCGCTGTTCCCCCCTGCCTGCTGCCCCCTTCCCACCTTGCTCTGCCTGTAAACACTCGAAGCCCTAGCTCTGAGGACACCTGTGCAGTAGTCACATCTGCCTTAGGCTTAGAAGTGGTTGCTGTGAGGCTGGGAAGACCTGGCTGAGCCCGTGCAGGGCAGGGACATCCGGTACCTGGCTGCCAAGGAGGCTCCTCGGTACCAACCAGCCCCTGTGATGCAGGTTCTTTCTGATGTGTTACCTGTTTGTGAACCTGGCCTGTGCTGTGCAGACACTCCTGAGGACTCCCAACTGGCGGCCCCGGTTCAAGTACTATCACTGGTGAGCGCCAGCTGGACCCCTGAGCTGAGT